>NC_088681.1:51274512-51899512 GCF_950023065.1 Planococcus citri | reverse complement strand
CAAGACTATAAGAAAAGTGACGCGCCAACGAATGTTAACTACCTTGTACTATGTTGGAAAGTTTTGCCGCTTCGAAAATGAGTAACATGAAGTTGCAAGGAATACACAATAAGTTGGCGTTCTAGTTTTTGAGAATAATGTCAAAATGTATAGATATAGTGTAAGAGTCTCACAACTAACGGAGTATGCAGAGGTGAGAGAGAGTATGAAGAGTGAAGTTTGTGAGAAGGACGCCCCACGTACAGGGATAACGTGAAAAAGGGGACTTACAATTACGTCAATCAAAAAGCTAATGTATGGACAAGCACGTAGCATCGTTCTCTCGACGCGAAATGAGGTTTACTCTCGACGACTACCGTCGACTTTTCTTCTCCTGTGTACCTCTCCAGTCTCCATTCCTCTTTCCACCATCGTTCTGTGTCACACTGACTGCGCCATCCATCCTGGTGTCATAAAAACCTATCATAATCGAAATACCTTGTATTTACGTGGCTGCTGGTTGGCGTGGCTTTGCAAAGACTAGGGAACTGTAACAGGGGGTATGCTGGACCGCCATTGTATTCCTTCCCAAAACGTAAACGAACGAAACGCCATAAGTACGCATACAATTTTTCGAGTAATAAACGCAATTTTTTCGATTGTTCGCGAGTTCGGGTGAATTTTATGTGGTCTCAAATTAAAGACGATGAAATTCCCTATCGATTGATGTTAAATTTTCGTCATTTCGTGTAAAAATAACGATTTTATGAATACTTTTATTTTACGGATTTTTGCATACTACGTACGTCATCTTTAAACTAAAAATTCTCAAAATTTTCAGCGGACACATGCATGTTTCAAAGTACCAAAATGTTCGGATTTTCATCCTCTTTAAAATGAGCTATTAGCGAAAGCTCTAGATGCAACCGATCAAATCTTCTGGACGTTTAAAGTTGCGAAAACAAGTTGCGCGCGGTAAGTATTGAACTTTGAACTAAAATTACTCAAAATTTAGAGTGGACACATAGGTATTTTAATACATCAAAATGTTCGTTATTTTATCCTCTTTAAAATGGTTGTTTACCGAAAGCTCTACCTCCAACCGTTCAAAAGTTTTAGAAGATTGAAGTTGCGAAAAGTAGTTACTGATCAAAAATAGCTGACTGATAACAGTGATAACATGACTTGAACACTTTTCGCGACTTTTATCTTCAAAAACTTTTGAACGGTTGAAGGTAGAGCTTTCGGTAAACAACCATTTTAAAGAGGATAAAATAACGAACATTTTGATGTATTAAAATACCTATGTGTCCGCTCTAAATTTTGAGTAATTTTAGTTCAAAGTTCAATACTTACCGCGCGCAGCTTGTTTTCGCAACTTTAAACGTCCAGAAGATTTGATCGGTTGCATCTAGAGCTTTCGGTAATAGCTCATTTTAAAGAGGATGAAATTCCGAACATTTTGGTACTTTGAAACATGCATGTGTCCACTGAAAATTTTGAGAATTTTTAGTTCAAAGATGATGTACGTAGTATGCAAAAATCCGTAGAATAGAAGTATTCATAAAATCGTTATTTTTACTCGAAATGACAAAAATTTAACATCAATCGATAGGAAATTTCATCGTCTTTAATTTGAGACCGCATAGAAGTTCACCCGAACTCGCGAACATTCGAAAAAATTGCGTTTATTACTCGAAAAATTGTATGCGTACTTATGGCGTTTCGTTTGTTTACGTTTAGGGAAGGAAGAAAATGGCGGTCCAGCATACCCCCTGTTACAGTTCCCTAGCAAAGACGAGAAACCGACCACGCTCACGAACCAGGGTTGAGAGAACGAACAGAGAACGAGAACGAAGAACAAAAGAACAGCTATTTTTTTCCTGAGAACGAACGAAAGAACGAATGTTTTGAAGCCTTTTTGAAAAGAACAGAGGACTAAAGAACGAACGAAGAATGAATTTTTTTTGGAACAGAAGAACGAGAACCGTTCCCTTACTTAGTTTTGAATGGCGTTCTCGTTCTCCGACTTTTTGTGTTTTTTGAGTGTAAATCTGGCAAAAAAGTGTCTTGAACGTTGTTATAATTTATAAATGCTGAATTTTTTAGCAAAGGCAAATCGATAATACCTATTTGACGTTCGTTTAATGATGCACTATGTAAAAAAAATTGCAATTGGAAGCATATGCACGTTTTATTTACCTTTTTTTTAAAAAAATTGTGTATTTTTTACCTTACATTGCATAAAAAAAACGTGGGAACGAACGACGGGAACGAGAACAAAGAACGAACATATCAGAAGAGAACGATAACGGGAACGAAAGAACAAATTCCACAAACGATTGTGAGAACGAAGGAAAGATCATATGGTTCATTTGGCGTCAGGAACGTCGAGAACGGAGAACGGGAACAAAATTTTGTTGTTCTCTCAACCCTGTCACGAACTCGCTGAAACGGTTTATGAATGTTTAAAGGTGCCCTTGTTCGTCGTCTCTTTCTCGCATGAATCAATGAATTTGCGTACGTTTTCTGCTGGAATGGCGAATAAATCGAAATATCTGGGAAGAAAATCCTTGGTTGAGTTTCAAATTTGGAAAATTGGGTGTGAAAATGAATAGCTTATTTTGCTAAATTCATTTTCAAAAACTTAAAAAATGGAAAATTTTTTGAATCAAAAAAAAAGTTGAAAAATTGATGTATTTTGTTTGAAATTCGCAAATTTTTCAACAAAAGTGAAATTGATATAAAAATGATTAAAAAAAAAAACAGGAAAAAATTAATAGAAGTACCAAAATTTTAAAATATTATGATTTTGACAAATTCTTGGCAAGTTTTTGAAAAATTGTCCAAAAATTTTAGGGAATTTTTAGAAATTGACCAAATTTGATGTTTGTAAAATGTTTATGTCGGCAATTTAAAAAACTGAATTTGGTGGGTAATTTAAAATTGAGAACGCTATAACTTAGGCCCAGGACAACTTAAACATTAAAAACGACCAATTTCCTTTTCTTTGTGAACAAAAAAAATTGCCAAGTAAAAGCTTACCAGGGGTGGGAGGGAGGGAGAGGGAGAAATTAGAAATTTAAAGGTAACATATATCAGTAGATCAGCATAATTTTGAGGTTTAGTAATTTTAAAACCGACCCCACATTTATATTCTACACGATGAATTATAAGCAAGATCTCAAATTCTCCCTTATTCTTCGGTCTTACAAAACAAAATCACTCACAAAATTGAATTTCAAAGCCTAAAAAACATGCAAATTGATACGCCACATACGCTAACAAGATAATTGAATTTCTCTCCCTCCTCAATGCCTCCTTTATATACTCTACCATTTCTACCAAAAAAATAATTCATGCGTAGAAATAATCTGAGGTTATTTTCATTTCCATGGAAATTTTATCCAAATTCAAGTTCAGAAAGTTCTCAAGCTATCCAGTGACGTCATAAAAACTTTGAATCTCAATTGAAGTAAAATTTCGAAAATCAACTTTGAAGAAATTGAGCAAAATTAATGTGGAAATTGTTCAAAATGAAGAGGTTAGTAGGAGACCTCTCAAGTTGCTCGTCCCCGATTTGAAGGAGACCAGGATTTTAGGAAAGAACATGGTATGGAACCCCTCCTCCCCCACAATAACCAAAATTTCAGCTGTCCAAATTAATTTCTCGATTTATCCGAATTTTTGAAAATTCAAAATTTATCAAGTTCGGTGTGATTGAGCTAAAAAACAAAACTTTGTAACTACATTTATTTATTAATAATGATGAAAATTGGTCCTGAAACTGACATCAAGTCCCCCAAACTGAATTTACCCATTTTTACCTATTTTAGAGCCTCCAGCACTGCAGCGCGATTTTTAATTCCTCCAAAATTTTAAAATTTCACCAGAAGATGTGGAAATCAATTTGAGCCAATTTTAGCAGCTGAAAATCGAGTTGTGGTTTATCTTTGACCAGTTTAAAAAGTTTTTTTTTTTACATTTGAGCCGATTTCCAGGTGGACATCTCAAAAATGTGTTTTTTGACCATAATATTTACAAAAATTTAAAAAATCAGAACATTTTTGTTCGCATTGGGAAATTTATGAGATTTGCACGATTGATTGTATTTTTTGTGAACCAAATTCTCGAATATTTTCACCATTTTTTGTCACCATTTTCGATTAGGTACCCAGAATTTTTGAATTTCTCCAGACGCCAGAAAATCAATTTGCACAGCTAAAAGTCAGTTGCTGCATCATCGTCAACATGTTTGATGGGATTATTCCCACTTAAACCAATTTCCGGGCAGATAATTCTGGTAAATTTTTTTCAGCTAAAATTTATTTATTTTTTTAAATCAAAATTGATTTTTTGGCGAATTTTTAAATATTAAAAATTGACTATTCTCAGCAATTTATCCTATTTTCAGGAAAATGTACATTCATTCAGTAAAAATGATGGAAATAAGCATATTGAATCAAATGTTTTTCGTTCATGGGAAAATTTCTGAAATTTTCCCGAATGGTTTCGTCTCATCTGACCTCCACCTCCACCAACCCCGCACAAATTTCACCATTTCCAACCATTCTGCAGTCTCTATCGTGGTTTTCAATTTTTTAATTTGAAAATTTCTTCAATAAAAGGCGTAATAATAATAACGTGTAGTCAGCTAAAAGTCAAATTGTAGCTCAATCTCGATCTATTTTACAAGTTAATCTACATTTGGCCAGAATTTCAGTCAAACTTCTCCAGTAAATTTCTTTAACCAGGAATAGGTACATAGGTACTTCCATAAGAATTTTGAAGAATCAAAAATTTTTTTGTATGCTGGAAATTAATAAAATTTACACAAATTGATTTGTCTTGTCTAAAACCTACCTTACACATCCAAATTTCACCATTTCTAGCCATTCTGGAGTTTCCAGCGTGATTTTCGAAAATTGCCAATTTTGAATTCTGCGAAGAATCAAATCTTGCATTTGAATTTTTGACTATGGGGGTGGGCACCTCGAGAGATTCCCAATTAAAAAAAAAAAAAAAAAACCTAAAGAACGAAGGTTTGGAAAGTCTTTCAGTGCTACTAAGATTGACATTACGAAAATGTAAATTTTATCACCTTTGAATAAACCGATTCTGCCAAATTTTCAGCACAAAATCGATAAAATTTCAGTTTTCCACCCGTCCAGCGACCCATGAAAAAAAAGGTCAAACCAACGCACTTTTAGCATCATTTTTCAATATTAAAAGTACTTACATAGAAGAAGCATTCAAAGTACAACCTACGTATATTTACGATACGTGATTGATTTTTATTCAGCGTATGAAATCTTTTACCTTTATGCTATTGAAGAGAAGGTATGCGCGCGGACAATACCATTCAAAAATACCAACGGGAATAACAAGGTAAAAACGGTGCGTTTAAAAATCCAAAGGCTCTTCAATAAAATATATCGCAGTAGCTGGCCACATACGCACCTTTCTCGTCCTCATCCAATAGGTATATATGCCTACTTCACTCTAACTTACATAGGTATAATAATAAAAAAAAAGAAGCAAAAAAAAAAAGAACCATCAGCTTCACCACTCGCTACTCACCCTTCGAACGTTACGCATAAAAATCTACGTTATTGAGGCGTTTAGTTTCGAACATACGAGTATAAAAACGATTGTGCAATTCTCTCGAGAATATTAGGTCGACTGTGGAAATTTACAATCGCTAACATCTACTACAATGTTACCTAATCTTACGCTTGAGAAATGCCCGTTGCTCGGCCCCACCAAAGGTATAGAAATTCTCCACGTTGGTAGGTATTTTATGTGGGCCAAAATCGAATACATGTACTTACTTCGAACGATGTATTTGGACAAGAACCTTGCTCGTTAGTACGATAACTTATGTATCTGGAAAATTTTCCATCGAGTGTGTGTTTTTTTCTGTCGCATACTGATGTCAAAGACAAGCACGATATCATAGGTTTTTTTGAGGGGGCCCTATTGACAATTTCAATTGGCAGAATGCTAGCAACAGTGCTAGCATGACCATGCTAGCACTGGTTGCACCATTTTGAACACCTTTCCTAGCATATCTGCTAGCAAACTGTTGCCAGCACAATGCTAGGAAAATGGTAACTAGCACCACGCTAGCAGCATTTTTCTAGCATTATGCTAGCGATGGTTTGCTAGCAGATATGCTAGTACAGGTGTTCAAAATGGTGCCATTGGTGCTAGCATGACGCTAGCATAGTCATGCTAGCATATTTCTAGCATATTTCTAGCATATGCTGGCATACAATTGCCATAATTTCTAGCAGGGGGACTAGCATTATGCTAGCGTCAGTTTGCTAGCAGATATGCTAGTACAGGTGTTCAAAATGGTGCTACTGGTGCTAGCATGATCTTGCTAGCTTTTTGCTAGCATATGCTAGCATGTGTATAGTATATATAATGCTAGAAGTGCATTAATTTCCTAATAAAAGAATAGGGTATTTTTAATTATGGTACGTTTCCCAAAAATATCCAAAAATGGACATTTGCCCTACAATGCTAGTTTAGAACTAGCATTGCACTAGCATCTTGTGCTAGTATAAGCGGAGTGATTAGTTTGCCAACTTCACTCTTCTTAATTTAAACAGGAAACTGTATTGAGCTTATATTCGACTTGACTACATACTTCATCTAAGAGAAGTTAAGTGTATCATGGTAAAGAACAACGCTAGCAATTTGCTAGCATTATGCTAGCACTTGACTGCTAGCACCTGGATAAGAAGTCTTTTAACAAAAATCCAGCACCATGCTAGTACTTTGACTGCTAGCTTTACCAAGGTTAGAATAGCGCTAGCAGTAGACTAGTGCAAGTTTACCAGTGATTGTATTTCTAGCATGTAACTAGCATATTGCTAGCATGCCTTTTGCTAGTTCACCTCATGCTAGCACCATTACAGGGTGACAGCAATGCACTAGCAATATGCTAGTAGTGACTGCTAGCTTTACCCGATGGTTATGCTGCTAGCATGTAACCAGCAAATTGCTGGCCTGTCTTTTGCTAGTTCACCGCATGCTAGCATCATACCAGTTCTATGCTAGGATGAATTTTCCAATAAAATGTCTACTGGCAAAGTGCTAAGTGCTAACACCATTCTAACTGGTAATCTGCTAGTTGATTCCATGCTAGCACCGTGCTAGTATTCTGCTAGTAAAATTGTTGATAAGATAATTATTCTGCTAGGATTAACTAGTGCATGACTAGTGTACTTTTTACTAGCTCATATCATACTAGCAACATGGTAGCTTTATGCTAGGAGAAACTGCTAGCATCGCTTGGTAATTATGATGCTAGGATATAACTAGCATGTTGCTAGCATACATTGTGCTAGCTCATCTCAGGCTAGTATTATGGTAGAATTTTGCTAGCAGGAGCTGCTGGGATCACTCGATAATTTGGGTGCTGGGTTTTAACTAGCGTATCCCTAGCATACATTTTGCTAGATAATCTCACATTAGCAATATGATAGCATCATGCTAGCAGGGACAACTGGCATTACTAGGTAATTATGAGGCAAGGGTTTGACTAGCACATTGCTCGCATACATTTTGCTAGCTCACCCCATGCTAGCGATATGATAGCATTATGCTAGTATGAACTGCTAGCATCACTTGGTAATTAAGGGGCAAGAGTTTAACTAGCATATTGCTAGCATGCATTGTGCTAGCTCATCTCATACTAGATATATGATAGCATTTTGCTAGCGGGAAATGCTAGCTTTATTCGGTAGTTTTGTTGCTAGCATGTAGCTAGCTCATTGCTAACATACTTCTTGCTAGTTTGTATCATGCTAGTAATAAGCTGGCATTTTGCTAGCATGTTATGCTAGTTCATTTTATGCTAGCATAATGCTAGTATCATGCTAGTTTCTTGCTACTCATGCTAGGTGGGTGCTAGTAATGCTAGCATTCTGCTAGTAAAATTGTCAATAGGGGGGGGGGGGAATTCTCAAAATATTAACATGTAAATTTATTTTCGAATAAAATTATTCTATTTTTTTTTTACCTTCTGGTTCTCCATTTTGGAAAACCCTCACTCTGAATTTGTCATGTGTTACCTCCCTCTTCGTCCAAAACCTTCTCAATAAATCTCCTTCGACTGCGAAAATCCAGTTACCAAAACCCTCCATTGAACAATAAAGTAATACAACTCGAAAAGAAAAACAATAACACCAGCTTTGGGTCATTCCATGCCAAATCGGCGGATTTTTGCACGAGGGGTCTTCGATTTTTTTCAAAATCAGATCATTTGTAGTGGTCATCAAACGATGACGAATGACGCAAACCGGACATTTTTTCGATTTTTTTTGACGGAGCTGTGGCGCTTCAAAGTTCTCCAAAATGGCCGAAAATGGAAAATTTCAGTTGCAAATTGCTCCGGTTGTACGTGGTATAGAATTTTGAACTTTTTTTCAAATTGTAGTACTTTGAGAGGGTAATCGACGAGTGATGTCAAAATCAGTGTTGCCACTTTTAAAAACCTAAAAAAATCGATTTTAAAACTTATAATTTAAATATAACCACGATGTCCGCCAGTAAAAATTCTGAAAAAATTCTCAGTTTTAGTCCTTTTTATGTAGAATAACATATCAAAAAATTGGAGGGGCCTTTTTTTTCATTTTCGAGAAAAAAAAATTACAAGTTTTACAATTGCTGCAAAAGTACCATCAGAAACCTAAAAAATGAAAATTTTTGCATTTTTGAAATATTTTACCAATGTGTGGACGATAATGTGAAAAAAATCCCCCTCCCCCCATTTGTCAACGAATTGACATTTTTCGTGCTATAAATTTTTATTTCAAGAGTGAAATATATGCATTTTTCGTCAATTTGTCGACAAATTGGGGGGAGGGGGATTTTTTTCACATTATCGTCCACACATTGGTAAAATATTTCAAAAATGCAAAAATTTTCATTTTTTAGGTTTCTGATGGTACTTTTGCAGCAATTGTAAAACTTGTAATTTTTTTTTCTCGAAAATGAAAAAAAAGGCCCCTCCAATTTTTTGATATGTTATTCTACATAAAAAGGACTAAAACTGAGAATTTTTTCAGAATTTTTACTGGCGGACATCGTGGTTATATTTAAATTATAAGTTTTAAAATCGATTTTTTTAGGTTTTTAAAAGTGGCAACACTGATTTTGACATCACTCGTCGATTACCCTCTCAAAGTACTACAATTTGAAAAAAAGTTCAAAATTCTATACCACGTACAACCGGAGCAATTTGCAACTGAAATTTTCCATTTTCGGCCATTTTGGAGAACTTTGAAGCGCCACAGCTCCGTCAAAAAAAATCGAAAAAATGTCCGGTTTGCGTCATTCGTCATCGTTTGATGACCTCTACAAATGATCTGATTTTGAAAAAAATCGAAGACCCCTCGTGCAAAAATCCGCCGATTTGGCATGGAATGACCCTTTGAAAACAAAACCAGAGCGTCGAGATTTGGCAACTAAACTTCTTAAGTACCTACTCGGCTATGTTTTTCATAATTAATAACCGATTCTATCTCCTATCTACATATACTGTATCGAGAGAAGAAACAAGAAAGCAAGGGAACACGCAGCAGCATTACGACGACGACAATGAGATGAAGAGAACTTCATAGAAAAACAAACCGTCTCGCTTGAAAAGCGAAAAGGCAAATTCGCAGTTTATTTTAATCTTCGGCGAGTTTACTTATATAATTAAATAATCAACGCTTTATTTAACTTTCTCCTTTAACGATAAGATTTGGCTCGAGTTGCTCGCGAGCCACACTCTGCACCTCCTCATCTATCGACCTCTCTTGACTTCCGCGACCATACGATGGCTGTAGTAAGTATATCCGTCTCTATGGTTATATAAGCTAGTACAGCTTTCTTTCAGCGCTGAGATTGCGTTGAGAATTACATTAATGAAAAATTCAATTAAAAATTTCCTTTCCAACCGTAAAGAATGAAAAATAAGTAAACTTTTTCATCTGCTGCTCGTAAAGTACTCGTACACTATACCATACTCTGCTATGTACAACGTACGAGAGACCTAACACAAAACGCTCGGCGAAACCGAGCATCGTTAATGCTACTTAAACTTCATAATTAATGCTCCGAACGAGCTCGGATTTATTAATTTTTTCTGGCTCGTATTTTTTGTTTGGTCTTCGTACATTTTTTTTTTCGAAGCCTGCTGCTCGCATCGCGCTGGCAAGTGGCAACTTGTAATGTGGTTATTTACGTTGTACATATATTTTTTCATGTCTTTGAATTTTGAATAAGTGATAATTATTGCGTTTGATGGATCTCTACTTTCATTCTCCTTTTCACACCCCATGCCCCCCATCGCATTATGAGTGAGAATCACGACTTACAACGAAGAGGTTGCGAAAAAAATGCGATTTTTTGATTAAAAACATAAGTAAGTATAAGAAAAAAAGTTTTGACGGATGAAGTTGACCCATTTGACCCCTATTTTTACGTATCCGTCGAAAAAGTTGAAAAAACCCTTTCACTTGATAAAATAAACTCATCACAAAAAAATCAAAATTCGAAGAAATTCAAAAAATAAAATGATTTTTAATTGTTTTGCTACATATAATCTGATTTTCATTAACGTTGTCAGCATCTGAATAAATCTAAACTTTTTTTGATGCTTGGAATAGAACATTGAATTATTTCAAATTTTGATTTTTTTGTGATGAGTGCATTTCATTGAATGAAGTTAAAACTTTTTTTCATGCTTTAAATGGAAAAATCGCATTTTTTCGCAAACTTTCAATTTTTTCAAATCGACTTACAAAATAATGCCATCCCAAATTTTTTAATATGTTGTTCAGCATGAACAGTTGTCCATAATATATTTTTTTCAGAATTTCTGATAGTCGGAACAATCTGAAAACTACGTTTTGAAACTTTTGGAGCAAATTTTGTAAAAGATTTGATCAAAAACTTCATCGAAATGGCTACATATTTATTAATTATTAAACGTAATCAATTGTCAGGTAAAATAAAACATCATCAAAAGATTATGCAAATTATCTGAATCAATATTGATAATCAATCAACTGAGGTTGTCAGTGTGGTGACCATACAATGGTCATCGCATACCTCGTTGTCGTCGTCCTTCTTGCAACCTCGCGCTGTTGCCACGATCCTGCATTCCTTCTGTCTTCTCCAGCAATCGTTGTATGCTCCCATCACCGCTGTTGACGCTCTTGCACTTTTTCTCCTCGATCTGTTTCTCCTGAGATGTTCTATGTTCACAGCACATACGGAACATGACCCTGAAGAATCACGCAATATTCGTTCTTTTTGTTCGAACGAGTGATTCGGCTCTTAATTGTTATTTTTAGTGCATTTTTCATATCAAAACAATTTTCTATTGAGTATTGAATAGACTTAGTGAAGTTGAAGTAATTTATGAATTTTATTTCATTTATTTGAAGGAAGAATAAATAAATACGACTTCTCTGTAGTCTGTAGTACCTAATACCCAAAGAATTAACCAAGTATATATTTATCTCTCACCCAAGTGCTCATAATCACCCAGTTACGATTACGACAACTCAAATGTCTCAAACTAAACCAGAAACTAGATGATAGCGTACAAAACTAAATCAGGAAACTCATGGATAGCAGCATACACAAGCACATTTTTCATTTTCATAAAAGCATCGTTGAACAAGTTTGTTTCGGAGGTCGATGATGGCCACAATATTTCGAAGATGTCCAAAGCTTCTCACCAATCTAAAAAAATAATTGCTAACTACATCGCAAAATTCACTTTACAAAACAGAGTCGGTACGTAGATAGATCAAGTCGCTCTTCAGTCTTCAGTCAAAAGTTGATAATTTGGCAGCTGACGAATCTACAAATATTTTTTATCGTCCTATGACACAGGAAATGATTTTCTGTTAAGTGTTATGTTATCGCAACAGAAGCTGCTACAGAAATTCGATGATAACTGACCTTTGTCACCTTTGGAAAATTGGAAGCACGAAATCAATCAAGTATCAATAATTTATTTATTTAATACTTAATACCAATACATTCCGCTTCGATGATTTATACAAATTCGCTGAATCCCTAATTCGCTATGTAAAGTAAACTCATAAACTAAAACTAAAATAATAATGCGAAAATGATAACGTTCAGTGATCGAACATTTGAATCATTAGTTCATCCGTCCATGTTCCGTATGTGCTGTGAACATAGCACATCTCGTTTCTCCTACTGTGGCAACCGTACACAATGCTTGCGTCACTGCCTACGCAGCTGCTCGCTCTCCTTCGAACCAGTTCCGTTATCCTGCCTCTTACACGCTCTCACCTCGCCCCGCTTCATGCTGTTGCCATCCTCACGCGCGTTTCCTTCGTTGCTCCTTCTCCTGGCTCGTATACATTGACGACGCATCTCTAGTTAGTTATCTAGTATTCAGCTACATGTACACATGCCAATAAATACGTTGTAAGCTCAGCCTCGCCTGGGCTCTCTTTATTTCGCGCTCGTGTTGATCTATTCGAATGCCCACGTTATGCTCCGGCATAATAACGACTGCGGACATGTACAATCACGCATCTGTCAGGTCCAGAGTTCTGGCTTGGCTGGAACTTGGATGGATGATAGAGCCCTGCGCCGACAGCGAAATGATCGGCGGCGGCTACAGTACGCGCAGCACTGTGGCTGGCGGCGGAGCCGATTCCAGCCGAAGGTCTTGGCGGCTGCCAAAATTTTGCTCGGAGGCGGCTCAGCCAGCTACAAAGTTGAAATTTTGGGGTAATTTTTCGTAAATTTTAAAATTACCCCAAAATAAAAATTGGAAAGCAAAATCAAATTCAACTTCTCAAATGAAAATACCAATTTTTTCCGAGCTGAAAAGATTGGCTGTTTTTAATGACGAAAAGTTTTGATTTTTGTTTTTGAAAAAGTCAAAATATTCGAAAAATCCTCCTGAAATTTGCTGATTGAGTGAATTGAGCCGGCTCAGCCGAGCAGATTACTCGGCGGCGGCTGCGGCGGCTGAAGTAATTTTTGAAACGGCGGCGGCGGCTTGAAAAATGTTTGAAAAATCGGTGGCGGCGGCAGCGCGGTGCGGCGGCGCAGGGCTCTAATGGATGATAAGCGATCTGTAAATAAAATAACTGCTTTTGAGTACACACATGTACTACTCATTGACCAATTGACCACAAAAGGACTGTAAATAAATAAGTTGTAAATATCTCAATCAATTCTAAAAGACCTCCGCCTTAGACCGCGCAGTTTCAGCCATGGCCAACTATGTGGGGATGTTTCGGACCCAAGTACCCATTTAACCTGCGGTATACCCATCAGTGTCAGTATAATGGAATGATCTTCAATGGCCAACTAGTAGCATTGTAACAGCGATGCCCTAGTCAGTAGGCACCAAACACAGATTTACTAGAGAGGACCACATCCTCGCCTGTATGGCTCGTCACACATACTGCATAGTGCTACCCCTTCAAGTCCCCTGCTGGGTCCTGACTCACTGACAAAATGTAGGTACAATGTGTGTATCAAATAGCACCCACTGTATTAATCACGATCACTGTCCCAGTTAGAATCATATTTAGGTACATTGCATGCACAATGCACCAAGATACATATCATTCAAATAACTAAAGCAAAGGCATATTCTAAACAAGCATTCATGTATCAGTGTACCTACTCAGTAAGATAACTTACACATTTGTGTAATACTTGGTATCGTATTTGTAATTGTCAATACAGCATCATTGGAGCAGGTATCTCTTAGGCAACCAGGGAAAATAGCAGCAACAAGCACAGGCACTTTACTCACAGCACAGTCTTATGTTGACTGAGATCTCAGTGATCAGCCAAACTCTTTACTGGTATATTTGTACTCAATAAGTGGGAGAACCTCTGCCCCCATCACCCATGATCACTGAGATAATCCCACATAATAAATGCAACTCGATGCAGCGCGAATTTGTCCATTGTAAAAATATAGGTATAGCAAACACATAGTCACAAATAGCTCTGTGAGCCTACACCCCAGGAGATATTGGAAACGCCAAACACACCAAAACAACGAAAATAGCGTGAGAACGCACAAAAATATACTTGAAATAAAAACGATTTCTTACAATTTTTTGGATAAAAAAAAGTGCCAAAACTGATTTTTATGATAACATCCTAAAAACCTATCAAAACCCTCAACTATTGGAAAAAGTTCCATTTTGATTGGATACCGCGGTTATTGAGTAATCCACTGCTGAAATGGATGATATTTTGAGTTCACTGAAAACATTGACACCCCCTAGCAGCCTTTAAAAAAAAGGGGCTAGAAGGCTGCAATTTGCGTCATTGTTCATCCCTTTGAAAGATCATCTGACAAGAAAAATTTCAAAAATATTGCCGACCCTCCTTACTACTTCTTGGTCGAATTGACGTGGAATGACCCTTGACTGATTATGCACCATTTTTCCAAATTGATTTCTGCCTGTTTGAAAGCCCCCCTTCCCTCTTCGACGTCCTATATCTCCCCTCCAGAGACACCTTGAGAGCAAACATTTTTTTGTGGTTCACTTTCAATTAAAAATGAAGGTTCTTTCCTAAACTAAATCAAAATTGGACGATTTTTTGTTAGGCGATCCACCCTCATAATATTTATCTAAGTTTACACACTTTCTGTATGTACTTTTTCCATATTTCCTACCTCCTCCATCTCACTCTGTACTCCATAATATTTTTTTTTTTGCAAACCCAATGTCGTTAGGTGTATTTAAGAACCACATATACAGAAAACTTCGTCAGAAAATACCTCGGTTTACAAACTTCACGTTACGAAATACGAAATTATAATTAATCAAAGGTAAGTAAATTGGTAAGGGAAAGGTGTATGGGTACTGGGTGGGCATATTTTGCATCGTCTGTGTGCAAAGTAAAGTCATACGTGTGCTTTTTACGCCATCGTCGACGACGCGACGCCGACGTCTCTTATATCAGCATAAAACATGCTCGTCTCTGTGCTAAAAATTTAGGTAGGTACTCTGATACGTCTACTTGATTAATAATAAAAATTTCGTACATACCACACAGCCTGCTCTAAGTTACTCCATTTAAAATTTATACACCAAACTTTTCGCTTGCTTCAGCCAGCCTGTTTGTGGTACGTGTACGAGGGGAAAGAGGCATCAGCCTTTGCACAGCTTCTCAGATGTATGTACATCACACGTACCTACCCCATATAGAATGTACCTACATATACGAGACATATATGTACAAATATGTACTTCTTATACGTGTCTTCTTACACATTAAACAACCTCTTTCTTGTGAAAATTCGCGCGGAATCTGAAAACTTAGCCATTTTTGTACGCTGCTAGAATTTCTAAAACACGAATATGCCGCGTAGAAATTAATTACGACGACGATGAACTCACCCTCGCCTTCTCTACCCTTGCGAACCTCTTTTTAGTATACTCCTTCGCATAAATAGCGAATATTTGTATTTTATAATACCACTCTCTTTTAAAGCAGTCAAATTTCACTGCTTAGCAGTCACGACATTTTGCCTTTTTAAAGCAGTAGTTTTTTTTACTGCAAAACAGTAAAAAATTACTGAATTGGTCAGTCAAAATGATTTTTTACTGACCAATTCAGTAATTTTTCACTGTTTTGCAGTAAAAAAAACTACTGCTTTAAAAAGGCAAAATGTCGTGACTGCTAAGCAGTGAAATTGACTGTTTCAAATTTAGAGAGCACCGATCCGACGTACTCTAACGTAACTCGAGGTTATACTCATTTGGAATGACTCACCAAAACATTTGTTAGACTTTGGGTTTATCTATAGTGCATATTTTGGAGGCTGACGAGTGACGACGATGTATCTATGTATACGATGTAGGAAAACAACCTGAGAGCTTTTGAAACCGTAAACCGAAATTTTAGTTGGGTTATGGCTCCATGCTTTCTCGAGTTCTCTTTGAGTCTCGTTGTTGAAAGTAACGTCAAAATCCTCGAATAGAAGTTCGTTCCCGTGAATATATCTATCATTTTCGTAGTTTGAAGAAAATATTCAGTTCAGAATTTCGTATAGATACCTGCCTACCTACCTTCTTTTCATTCTCCGTTTTACGTAGACATTCTAAAACGACGGATTTGAGTATTTTTCTGGGGAAAAATCTTTACTCGGTTCTTGATTAGGTATTTTTCCATTTCGTGAGGCTGCTCTGCTCTTCTACTCAGAAAGGTGTACCTAATTCGAAAATATCTATACATTTACATACTTTCAGGTATAGTTCAGTCCTCGAAAGTTAGCTTCGAAGTATAGTCGTACACAAGATCAAAGTAACATGTACAAGGCATTTGCCTGATCCCCCTCTCCTTCCGGCAACTCCAATCCATTCAGTAACTGATTGAATTTCGCAATTTCATCTCATGTATACGTGAACTATTTCACTAAGAAGAGCACATGACGAAAACATTTTCTTGCTGGAAAATATCTGAAATTCCATCGAATAAATACATGTGTACTTGAACACACGTATCTATATAGTAATGCCTCGTGTCAAGTATCTTTTTTGCTCGGGTCTCGATTCCAAACGAAGAATTTTGTAGGCATGTAAAATTACTCACTGAGAATATGCTGAGGAGATCATGTCGTTGAAAATTTTGTTGCAGTCAAAAGATGAAAAATTCCATAAAATTGTCAGTTTTGATACAAAAATGAAAGAAATATAGTACCTAAGTACCAATTGAAACAGTTCAAGTGCAATTTTTGATCGCATTTTGTAGTTTAAATAATAGATAAGTGTGTACCTACCTGTGATTAAGTAAAATACCCAACGAGAGGATATTTCATGTTCACCTCGTACATTTTAAAGCCATTTCATCGTTTTTTTTTTTTTGGTCTTATTTTAATTTGACAGAATTTGGAATTTGGAAAAAAATGGTTTTCATAAAAATGTTAGAAAATTTTTAATTGTTTTTAATGAAGAAAAAAATTTGGAAAATTGGTTCGCTTACGATAAAATTTTCACTCAAAATGTTTTTCGAATAATTTTCCTCTCAGACTTTTTATAAAGGATGTGTGAAAAATATAATTTTTGTTTTTTTTTTCAATTTGCAGAAATGGTGGTTTCAACACAAAATTTGGATTGAAATATGAAACTCATCGCAGTTTTAGTCTGCCATTATTTCTACTCACCGAGCTTATATTTATACTTGCAATGCAAATTTTGTAATTTTATGCTTTCACTACTGAGTACTTGAAATTTTGCAAAACAGCCCAAAATAAGAAGAAATAAAATTATAAGTAGGTATCACTTCAAAAAAACATTGTTTTCGCCAATTTGTTAACCTCAATTTTTTTGCGAGGCCCAATTCTTATCTATACCATTTTGTGGGAAATAAATAGGTACTTTTTTTAGCGATCAAATGTTGAAAAATGCCTACTGAAAAATAAGAACGGTTCAGCTGCTGAAATGCAGAAAATCTTCCAATGGCCCGATTCTGACCTAAAAACGAGAAAAAAACACAAGAAATTTCAAAATTGTGATTGGGAATTTGAAACTCTAGAAATCCATCTACTATTTTGGTTATACTGCATTTTGAGATCTACTTTCGACATGAAGTAGCCTTTTAAAATACACATTTTCTCACTCGGGTCGAAAAATGGACTCAAAATGCGATACTGCTCAAACAAATTTTTCGACACTTGAACCAATTTTTTGAATAAAATGAGACCCTGGTATTAATATCCACTTCTTTCTCTCAGTAGAATGACAATTTAAGTTTCAAAGTGTACTTACCTACTTGAAATTGAAGTGTGGCTAGATTTTTTTTAATGATTAACTCATTCAATATCATTTTTTCAAATTTTCATCCAAGTATGGAGATATTTCTTTCCAAGAGGGGAAGAAGTGAAATTTCAATTTTTATACTTCATTAATTGATTTTTTTCAACTTTGGAAGCGATTTAAAAATATTTTGATCATTTAGTGCTCATGCTCTTCAGTTAAAAAGTCAGTGGAGAATGATATTAACTAAAGATCAGCATACTTGGTGAAAAAATCTCCTTCCCATAAGAACCTTATGCTGAAGTGAAGGTTGAAGAGGCCCATGCCCATTGCCCAGTCGTCTAGAATTGCAAAGTAGGGGCCAATATTTGAAAATCCTATGAATAGAAAAGTTTCAAAACTTCAAACACTTCGCCATTATTATCGTGCATACAGAATAATTATTGAATTGAAATAGGTACCTCATAATAGTCAGAAAAAACTGTCAATTTCAAAATTCTGTTAAACATAGGTAGGTACCAATTTTTATTTTTTCCAAAACTTTATGGATGGAAATGTTTATGGATAAAAATCGTTAATTCCATTTTTTCAAAAATATTTTGGTTTCCACCTTGCTCATCACAAAAAACTCAATTTTCTTGGTATTTTTGAGGTAAAAGTTCTTATTTAAAAAACCCCCTTCAAGGCCAATTAAAAAGATCACGTTCCTGTGGTACTATGGCATAATTATGCATAAGGAAAAGTATCCACGAAATTTTCCTCCCTCAACTTCCTCCCTATGAAAAAATTGCTTTGCGAAATTGCATAGCTCCTGTACTCGTGTTTTTCATTTTTTTTTTTTGTATTTTCAACGTGAAAACTACAATTAAAATGAAGCATGCGCGAGAGAGGGAAAATACCACGTGTCCTAGATACCTTGACTGATTTCGAGATTCCCTTTTGAGGGTTCAATATGAGATTAAGGGAAATATGAATGCTAAATCGACTTCAGCGACCCAAAAAAAACCTATTTCGATACCCATTATGTAGAATTTTTCGAAATGTCATGTTTGGCACCCCCTCCCCTCCTCGAGAGCTTATTTCGAGGTTCCATTTTTAGGATTAATTTTGAGATTAAGGGGAATGGACCACTGTGCCATGTTTCCAGATTTTCAAAAAATATATTGTTTATTTATGTATTAAGTAATCAGAAAAAAAGATTGAAATAAAATTTTTCAATAATATTCTTCCTCGTCGTTATTTTAAAGATTCGATGAAAAAAAAAAACAGGGAAAAAACGACGTGTGTATCTAATTCGTTCCAATGAGGAAGAATATTCGTTTTTGAAATGTCCCCTCTCCCTGTATTAAAATTGACCCTAAAATGTCTGCAGTTTGAAGTCGCAACGAAATGCATTGTTTGACGTTTACCTATGGGCGAGTGGCTGACGTTGCATTCTTCACTCTATCATCTCCCCACTCTCGTTCAAATCCTTCTTTCACCTCGGTGCCTTTTTGTTTTGAAATCACAGCCATGGTTTATCGGTGTGTTTCGTATTCTTAAGGAAATTTACTAAACTTGTCTCCCTGCCCTAATATCTCTTCCATGTACACTGTACAGGTAGTTAAGGTTGAGCTGACTTTACTATAGCGTTGCATAAGTTATTTGCAAGTATACTCGTTGTACTATGCACGCTCAGACGATGAAAGTACGAAAGTCGAGAAACGATGGAATAAGTAGAAAAGCGGGCGGAGATGTCTGCCGATGTTCTCGCGCGTTCTCTCTATTCATAAAAACCATTCGATCGTCGACTTTAGCATAGAATTTGTTTCGCGCTTACGTTAGCTGTAAAATTCTCCGTCTCGAGGCTGTCTGTAATAGAAGAAGGCAGAAATGGTGGTGTAAGAGAAAAGTTGGGCATAGTAAAGTGCAACTTTGGCTTATTCCAAGTTGAGAGACTTTTCACAACAACGTGAGAATTTTGTCTGTGCAAAACGCAGCAACGCAGTTAGCCGACCATTTTCTGCTTCGATTATGTTTCTTCATTCTTCGTATTGACATTAGGAACTGGAAGTTTTAGTCGGCCCGGTATACTTTGGGCTGCTGGGAAGCGCATTAAAACTGGCTTTTAATTAAATTGTAACACGATTTAATGCCTTTATTCGCCGCTAACGCGCAACATTCACGTTCTCGCTCCAACCGAAAGCTATATGAATTGAAAACTTATCTACGTGTTTCCAACAAGGTACAGTATAGAGAATGGCAAAAAAAAAAGTTGGCGTTAGGCGAGCGTAATATTACGATAAATACTTCGCCAGCAAAGGCTGGCGAGCGAGCAAAACGAAGGGAGAGAAGGGACAGGAGAGCCGATGTACTTGCTCGTACTGTTCTGTATATCGGGTAAATTACGACTCTCCGGTGCATACCCGTCCGAGTTTCGTTCCCGAGACGAATAATCGCGATTGGAATGGTGTAGTAGACGATAAAGAGATCTTATTTCTCTGTAGAATAAAGTAAAGTCGAAGAAAAGAAATATCTTCAGAGGTATTTTGAAGGTGAGAGGAGATGAAGAAGAGGGGTCTGAGGTTATACCACCGCGGTGGTGTCAGTGTAGCTTTGTATGTAGTGTTCTTATGTGTGGCAATTGTGTGATTTATTTCGCCAGATGATGGCTTCTCATTTGGATTATGGTTTTTGGTCCTACAAGGGAACCCTCGTGATATTCGGTTCTCTGAAAGCACATGTCATCCATTCGTCTGTACCAAATTCTGAGCAACCGATGTTTTTATTCGATTTTTTGCGAATTTTTGAAAATTATGGAAATGGTTCATTAATTGGCACTCGTATAGGTAACAATTTTCCATGAAAAGAGTAAATGCATT
The DNA here is from genome assembly GCF_950023065.1 of Planococcus citri. Classification (NCBI taxonomy): domain Eukaryota; kingdom Metazoa; phylum Arthropoda; class Insecta; order Hemiptera; family Pseudococcidae; genus Planococcus; species Planococcus citri. The sequence continues at coordinate 51,878,886 of NC_088681.1, read as the reverse complement.
TAAGTAGGAATGAAAAATTGAAATTCGGTTTCCATTCTAAAGTAGAATCCGCAAATTTATAGCCATGATTTCCCAACCAGTTGATCTCCAGTTCTATTCTAAGCGAAATTCAACCTTCCCTCAGATACCTACTGACAATTTTTTTGGGAATCACTGGTGATTGTTTTTTGATGAACTACTGGCTATTTCCGGTAAAAAGCAGTAATTTTAGGTAAATTATTGGGTATTTTTGGTGAATTACTTGTAATTTCTGGTAAATACTGGTGATTTTTGGTAAATTACTGGTAATTTCTGGTAAGTAACAGTGAATGATAATTTCTGGGAAGTTACTGGGTTATTTTTGATAAATTACTGGTAATTTTGGTAAACTTCTAGTAATTTTTGGTAAATCACTGGTAATTTTTGGTAAATTACTGGTAATTGTTGGTAAATTACTGGTAATTTCTGGTAAGTTACAGTGAATGATAATTTCTAATAAATTACTGGTAATTTTTGGTAAATTACTGGTAACTTTGGTGAACTTCTAGTAATTTTTGGTAAATTTCTAGTAATTTTTGGTAAAATACTGGTAATTTTTGGTGAATTTCTAGTAATTTTTGGTAAATTACTAGTAATTTCTAGTAAGTTATGCTGAATGATGATTTCTGATAAATAACTGGTATTTTTTGGTGAATTACTGGTAATTTTTGGTAAATTTGTGAGGGTGAGATATGGCCCAACTGCTTTAGGTGGTTCTTAATGTAATTCTCTCGCAGCAAAGATTATTGAACTTACTACTTGGTGGGGACTGAACGTTACATGTACAAATATGTTCTATCCGAGGTTCTAAGCTCTGATCATGAACCTCATGAAATCACTTGGTTCAGGTAACTCGAGTTCACCTGTTCTAATGTCACGGAGGTAATACTACACAAGGCTGGAGTGGCCCAGATCCACTCTCCCTGTTTTATAATGTTACCCATTGCGTGGTTAATTAGTATTTAATTTACGCATTTGACGTTATTATGCCAATTCGTTTGCGGAATTTTGGAAGAACCCCTATTCGATCCGGATCTTAGGGGTTCTACTCATGGAAAAGTGTACTTTTATCCAATACCCACCAAAGTGTCTAGTACATATTGGGGGCGCCCCGATGAGGTGGGAATGTGTACAGTGTTGAGGTGAGAGATGTACCCTAAATCTTATCATTACAAGCCAGGTTTATTCTTGAGATAGTTTTACATCATTCGCATAATCTGGGCAGATTATGCTGCCAACAGTTTTCCATGTCAACACAAAATTATATTAACCTAGGTAAGATTATTTGGTATAACTATGCTAAGTCATTTTATTCAATTGCATTGAATGTAGGAGTAAAATGGTCTGTTTACTGTGTTTCATTTCATAGGTAGATTTAGAATTAGTGTTTGAATTGAATTGAGAAAGATTGAAAGCCTCTTCTCTGAGCTAGACAGGTACTAATCAATATTACTTCCGCAAAGTATATTTATTGGAACTCTCCCAAGGCAAAAATTATGATAATCATCCCCATAACCCAATCTTTCATAATCTCACTTTAACAAATTACTGGTAATTTTTGGTAAATTACTGGTAATTTTAGGTAAATCACTGGTAATCTTTATATTTGAGGGGAGGCAGAAAGTAAGAAAAAAGTACAAATAGATAATGACTTAGCATAGTTATACCAAATAATCTTAACTAGGTTAATATAATGCGGATGATGTAAAACTATCTCAGGAATAAACCTGGCTTGTAATGATAAGATTTAGGGTACATCTCTCACCTCAACACTGTACACATTCCCACCTCATTGGGTATTGGATAAAAGTACACTTTTCTATCAAATAGATAAGCCAATGCAGCAAAACTTACATTAATTTTTCACGAATGAGTTATTTTTTTATGGCCCTGTCCCTCAATCCCCTGCTAGCCATCCCTCTGATCGTTGCTGGTAGTTTATTATACGTATATCTGTGGTCCCCTAAAGCCAAACTGGGCTTGAGAGCTAGTGCACCTTGACCCACCCAGGTACCCTAAGCCACACGTCATCAGCTCCACACTGGTCTGAACGCATCTCTCTCCTGCCAACTGTCCCACCCATTTTTCCAACTAGCCTACATGTTTCTACTTTTAACATATCAATCAAGGCAGGTACCTTTGCTTTCTGAAATTCCTCTGAGGCTAATGCATACCTATCTAAACCCACCAACGTCTTGGCAGCCCTATGCTGTAAAACCCCAATAGGCCAATAAATCCTTCTCAAATGATACTTCCCTTAAAATTTAAACAAGTAATAATAAAAGATAATGTAGACTTCTCATTTTGCCCCTTAATAACAAGCTATGATCCATCCATGAGAGTATTTCATTGACTTCAACTCCCAAGTATTTGTAATTTGAGACTCTTTCTAAAGGTAAGCATAATCAGTCTACTTCCTCATTTTCATAAGTAGGTATGTACTTACAATAACTGGGAGTCTCCATTCATGCCCTAATATTTTAAAAGCATAGTACACACATTTTGATTTTGATACGATTAATTTCAGTTTATGACACCATAACCAACAAACAATTTTTCTCAAATCTTCCTCCAACACTCTCTTCAGTTCCCCTCCCATCATTCTAGCACAAGCCAGTGCAATGTCATCAGCGAAAGAGTATACAGTACCATGCAGAGTCAATTTTAGGAGATCATTAACATATACATATTTAAGTGTTTAAAAATGCTATATAAATCAGAAATTCTCAACAACAATTTTTTATTCCATTAAATGTTGTTTTCAGCTTCAAAGGGCTGTCAGCGCAACTTTATTTTTTGGGGAGGGGGGGAGCTGAAATCTTCTGCAGAAAAAACCACAAGAATTCCACAAGAGCAATGAACCAGGGCCCTCCGAACACCTCAACTGCTCTGTTTAAACCGAAGAGTTGAGAGAAGCAAATAAATGTAGATACATTTTTGAACCAAAACACATATTTTGTAAATCAGAGATTCCACGTATTTCGTATGGAAAATTCTAATAAACTGAAATGCAAATTGAATGAGAAGTTTCATTCAGTGTTCTATACCTTTTATTTGGGATAATATTTCACCGGCGCTAGTTCTCGAACACCGGCAGGTATTTGGAATTTAACACAAAGAAAAACTTGATCGGCAACGGTTCTGCGAAACTTTTACCATATTGAATTTCGCAAAAGTGCTTACTGCGTGGAAATTGAAGCTGAATTAGCGAAGCAATATAAGACGACCAAAGCGGAAATCTTCGCTGAGCTTTTCAAACAGGTCATCGTAGTTTGATTTGTCGGTTGTTCAACCAGAACAGCTAGGCTAAGAAAAGGAGGCGTACTATATACCTAGACCTACGTAGGTAATTTCAGATGAAAGTTTGTTCTTCAACGGTCAAGTTTCATAAGGCGGTGTGTACGTAATTTACGTGTGAAACGGAGTGATAAATGCGTGTACACCACGGAAACGAAACTCTCAGTCGTGTCTTTTCCTTGGAAAAGGAAACAACTTACTGACCCTTATCTTCATTAAGGAGCGTGTTGTGTACTCATCGTTTCATTCTTAGTGCGCCAGTGTTGGTAGAGGTACTACGAGTTGTAAGTATTCTAAGTATCGCTCATTAACACCTTCGTGTACTTCGGCTCTTTGGTGACTTTGCGCGACATCTTACAAATAGAATAAACAAAGCGAAAGACTAGACGAAGGGGGAGAAGGTGTGAAATGAAACTTTTCTCGGAATTTGTTTACCAGCGCTTTGAATTCGTTACTACTTTGCAAATCCTTCATTAAGAGAGAAATCTTGCTCGTTGCAAGTTTTTAGTACGTACATCAGATGATATTAAAGCTCGTTGATCTGCTAATTAAGGATTAACGAGTTTTACCGGCGAAGGCACCGAGTCTGTGATGTCACATTGCTCGACCTATAAGAGTGGAATTTTTATTCGAACTGGCCCAGGAGAAGTGAGGAACAAAGAGCTTGCGAATCAAATTACTCTGGAATGAAAGTGTTAGTACGAAAGTGTCATTTTGCAGGTTTTTTTTCATTCTTCGTTGTTTTTCCATGCTGGAAAAAGGTTTAGAAATTATTAAATTTGGCTACTTAGTAATTTTGTGTGTCGAGAAATCCGGATGGATTTTCTGAAAAGGTCAAGGACTAATCACTTTTTTGGAAGCCCTGTACTGTAATTTTTTCCTCAATCAACACCCTTGAATTTTGATAGAAAAATAATTACCAGAAATTGAGCCTTTGGGGCATGTTTTAGACTTGGATAAATTTGAGTTCTTCTACGATGACGTCACTGGTGCTCGTTTCGCTTTTAATATGTGTGGAAGAGGGGGGAAGGAACGATGTATTCTGTGGCTGGAAATACTCGACGAAAAGAGAATGTTGCAATTACAGCAAATAGTTAGGTTATGTCGAAAAGTAATCGTCAATATGAGCACATAAACGAGCGAAATTTTTCCTCGCTTTTTAAGTGCTCGGCGTCGTTGTTATGGAATAAGGAAAATCGCACACTTTTCGGTACACAGTCGCTCGTTTCGCGTCGGAGAAATTTCAACACGTAAAAAATTCTTCCAGCTGCAATGAAATTAATGGTAATCGACGTTTCGCGGCGTGTTTTATTTTACTTCTTTATCTTACTCTAGTCTCTTCCCTACCACATCTCGTGTGTCGGGAGAAGTGAGGTTTATTGCTGTTTGCGCCAAAATGTATGTATGGAAATGGAGGTTTTGGTAAAATGTTAACCTTTTCACATAGTTGTATAAAATGTGCGTTGCCTAGACATTTGTTTTGTACCTCGCGAAGATGCTGGCAAAATACGAGATATTTTTGACGTAGAACAATTCGGAATTCGATTCGGTGCGGAGATGGAATCATTTTAAGATGAAAAGGAGGTAAGGATGGGGGTTTGTTTTTCCCTAGCTGTCTGAGTTGTTGCGTTTATTTTTCGTGTACGAGGTATGGTATAGTGTATGGTATGGATTTGCTGCTGTGTTGAAAGACGGCACGAGAAATCTTTATGAGATGGAAATTCCATTTATGGCATACTCTGGTATAGCGTTATTAGCTCGTAAGTCGTTTTTACCCTTATTTGCTGTTACTGTGAGTATCGACGAGAACTTTTGTGGCATTTCCTTTTCGTTTTCTGGTATTTTGGCTCCCCTCTGTCTTTGTTTATGTGAGCGAATAGTGGTGAGATGTGCGTGTATTTCGACTGCGAACTTTATCGCGATGGTATCATTTCGATCGTAAATCGACCGTTACTTAATATGGGAGTATTGAAAAGTTTATAGCATGTAGAAGAAAGGTACGAATTCTTTTATTGCTCGTTTTATATCGATGATGATTCTTTTTTATTTTATTTTTTTGCCTTTCAATCGGTTGTTATTTGTTTGGAAACAGAATCCTACGCTAAATGCGAGAGTATTTCAGATATAAAACAATTTTTCCTCCTTTTGAATGATTTTTTACTTATTTTATTTGATTTTGTGAGTTAATCGTGTGATTGTGCGAATGTGATATTAATTTTTTGTAAAGATATTTATGTCAATTCCTACACCCAAGATGAAATTGAAATACATTTTTTTTTTTGGTACAGCAACCTCCAATTTGAAGATACCAATCAGCTTAAACGTAGTTGGAGAGATATGAAAGCAGGAGTGCCGCAGAGAAGTGTATTGGGACCAATTCTTTTTCTTATACATACGTTTACTGTTCAAAATTTTCAATTCCATTTCCATCTCTCCATACGTTCAAGCTTGTTTTCTGTTTTTTTCCTCCCCCAATCCCCCATTTTATATTTTTGAAGATTTCAATTATATTTTCAGAATCTTCAATTTGATTTTCAGCTTTTGATTTTTTCAGAGTTTCCTGTTTTATTTTTAGTTTTGATTTCAGTTTTGAGTTATTATGTATTTATGCATAAATTTTATTCTGTAATTTCAAGTTGATGTTCAGGCTTTTAAATTCCAATTCATTAGTTTTCTAAATTTTATTTACTGGTTTTTCAATTTTGTATTCAGTTTTTTGTTCTATTTTCAGATGTTTAAACTTCTCAGAGACTTCAATTTTATTTTCAGTACATATTTTGAATTTCTTTTCCAGTTTTTTATTTTGGACTGATTTTCAGTTTTTAATTTCACTTTCCATGTGATCATTTCATTTTCAGTTTTTGATTATACCTATTTTTGGAGTTATCAGCAGAATTTAAAGTTGACAACTCTGAGAATGAAATTAAGAAATAGATAATATAATTAGAAACTGAAAATAAAATTAAAAATAAAAACCAAATTGAAAAATCTGTAATTGAAGGTAAACACTGAAAACAACTTGAAAATGAAATGGAATCTTCGGAAATTAAAATTTAAAATTAAATAAAATAAATTAAGTATCGCGTTGTTCTTTTTTTTTAAATCACATTTCATTTTGAATTTGCGTTGTGTGCCTTTTTTTTCAAAATTGCGTTGTGTTTTTTTTTTAAAATCACGTTGTGCTTTTTTTCAAAATCGTGTTGTGCTTTTTTTTAAAAATCACATTTCATTTTCAAATTTGTGTTGTGTGCTTTTTTTCAAAATCGCGTTGTGCTTTTTTTTTGAAATCACGTTGTGCTTTTTTTTACAATCGCGTTTTATTTTCGAAGTTGCTTTGTGATTTTTTTTTCAAAATCGCGTTGTGCTTTTTTTAAAAAAAAATTATGTTTCATTTTCGAATTTGCGTTGTGTGCTTTTTTTAAAAGGTATGTTGTGCTTTTTTTCAAAATTGCATTGTGCTGTAAAGAGAAGATAAGTGGGCACTTTGTCCTCCAGGGGAGGATTTGGTTCCCTGATGTACCTGTCTGGGGTATGCCCCGCTAATTAACACCATACACCTTCCCTCATACAGATTGTGTGTATGTCACTATTCGTCCGACCAATAAACCAAAAGATGATAAATCACTTTTAACACTTTATTGAGCTTCACTTGATGAACATACATTTACACACGACTAATAGGTAATACCTAGAGCTATAGATACACAAGCGTCCGTGCAGTTCTGCTCAAGAGGCTGGTTGTCCTAATGTCCGTCCAGAGGAGTGATTACTCTAAGAAACCTGAGACAAATGTGAAGCGGACACCGTAGTCTGTTTCGGTCATCTGCATCTCGCGGAACTAATCCGCTAGATGGCACTGCACCAGCAATGTTACCGACGTCCGAGGGCATATATTCCCTGCTATAACGAGTACTTTGGGTCCTCATCCACCCTCTACAGTGCTTTTTTTAAAAATTGCATTGTTTTTTTTTTGAAATCGCGTTGTGCTTTCGTAACAAAATAGGCTACTGTAAGCGTGGGTAACTTGGAATGGGGGTGTAACTTGAAACACTTGTGACTTTTTATGATCTAGTTGTGGTCACACTGGATGTATGTTGGCTAGTGTGCTCTATGTGGTCTCATATTTTTTGTATGGTTGTCGTCGATTTTATGCAGCGATCATACCTTGTCATTTTTTATAGCTTGGTCTTATTAAAAAATGAAGAAAACGTGATTTGAAAATCATCAAAATTCAATAGTGTTGAAACTTCTTTTACCCAGCTGTTCGGATAAAGGCGAGTGAAATAATTTTTCAAAATAATTACAGTAGGAATGTGTTAAGAGCTACTCAATGGCGTTGAATTCAAATCTGCACCTGTGATAGTTTCAAAATGACAGCCATTTAAAAAAAAAAATCAGTTTTGTTCGAAGTTTTTTACCTGTTCCAATATTTTTTATAATTCTCAATTTTGAGATAATTTGAAAAATGAAAAAACCATCTTGTAGGAAATTTAATTTGCAACATGATAGTTTTTTAATTTTTTAAATTACTTATCTTAATATTTGAGCGAGTTATGTCAATTTGAAAAAATTGTGTTTCTATAGGTAATTTTTTTTAATTGAAAAAAAACAAGATTTTCGCGTTTTTTTGTCATTGTGAGTGAACAAAGCGTTGGTATAAGTTGGGGTGCTGGGGAATATTATTTGTTGATGTTTTTCTTCAATTTCAAGGGTTCCAGGTGCTTGCCAGAGCCATCTAACAGGGGGAAAATGGCCAATTTTTTTGAGTGTTCCAAGTATTTATTTTTTGAAAAAAACTTGGAACACCTATTTTTTTAAAAAAAGGGGGTGAAAAATTTTTTGGGGCACTGGATATTTACTAAATATCAAAGAGAAGGAGGGGTCCCAAATTTTGAGCCAAAACATTTTTTTTCCACCGATTGGTTTTAAAATAATTCAAGTTTGAATATCTCAGTGTTCCAAGTTACCCACGCTTACAGTACGCACACTTGCGCAGCTGTCTAGTTTATTTTTCAGTTTATTTTCTGAGATAACTTCATGAACATTCAAAATTATAAAGGTTCAAATTCTTATTTTCAGTTAATTCAAACGTAAACACTTAGCAACAATTTTACCCAATGTGTTTGATCAGTGACCTTCATTTGAAAAAATTAATGTTGAAGTCAAGTTGAAACTAACCTAGTTACTTCAATTTAATTTTTGGATTACCTGTTCTATGATATACATACCTACTTAATTGCTCAATCATAATGCATATGGTACAAGCTCTGTATATTTTGTAAAAACAGCCTCAAAAGTTTCAATATCGCATTTGCAAATTCATCCCAATCCATTTACCTACTCGTAGTTCACCAATAATACTGATGAATGGACCTGCCAAAAGCCTAATATGAAAGTATGTTACAGAACGTTTCATCCGCTAATATCAGTATTAAGATCGCCGATTCCCAACATTGCAGGAAAAAGTTGTAAAAAGCTCCGATCATCACGCTAATCCGTGTGATGTCACACGTAGCATGTACTATACGTATACCTGCTCGTACTCGTATTAGGCTATAGTATAATCTTTAATCCCCCTCACCTTATCCTCCTATCGAATTCGTCGTTTGTTCGATACACACGTCGATATTTCGCGTATATACAATACGCGAATTACCTTCGATAGACAATGACGACGAATTACCAGAACCCTAATGGAAGAAAGATAAGGCATTAGGTGGAAAATTGATCGGCTCTACGTTGGCCATATAGGTTACGAAAATCTTCTCTCGTACATTCCGCTCTCGCTTATTCGTCTGCTGTACGTATTTTGTGGATGGCTTATCAATATTATACGAGTACGTACTCGTATAGTACGAGCCAAAAAACCATCAAAACAAAGGATGATTTATTGCTGACGGGTATTTTTAGCAAGGCAGCAGCTTACGCCGCAGAATTGACTGATTATCGCATCCTAAAAGAAAGGCAATGAGATGGTGTTTTTTTTCTCGCACAGATGATGGCAGGCAGAGTAGGCATAAGTGCAGTGTAGTAGGTATAATGTTTAATAGAAGAAAAAGCTACGCTGTGGTAGATATTAGTATACAGAGGGCTTGGATTCGAGATGATCGTTATTGACAGTGAATGAGAACTTTCCTCTCTCGTGTATGCGTATGTGTTTCAATCCTCCCTCCCCCTCCTATCACCGTCATATTTTTTTCAATTCTCCACGATGCCAAAAAGGAGGAAAAATTGCTGGTTTTTGGAATATTACAACTTTCGTGTTGTTTTATGGGTCAAAAAAGAACATGTGAGCCGATTACTGGGATACGTAAATTGTCACACAGCTTCCGGAACCGAGAAAAGAACGAAGGAGCAAGATGAAGACTGAAGAGTCACATTTGCCATCACGTTGTTAGATAATATCTCTACACATATGCATATGTAGAGTAGGTTCGAGTTATTTCAACATCGGTTCGTTGATTTTAATGGAATTATATAAAGATACCTACGTCATAGTTTCTGTTTCTATGAAACTCTCTGCATGCTCATTAAATCCTAGTGTGTTAGTTTTTCTTCGACGTTCCAACGTATAACTGTCTAGGTGGCAATATACAATCAGTATTTGGGGAGCACATTGGGAGAGGGGAAGTAATTGGTTCGAGGTACTTTTACTTCGAAAATACCGGTATCTTCAACTTGTATCTAACGAGTACATGACTAGGCGGGTTCTGCGCCAGGAGCACGTGAAGATGAAATAAGGATCGCTTTTCCGCCAGTCCGCAGTCCATTTAATATCGCTGCCTTCTCAACGTCGCTTGTAAAGTTCGACGTATTTGTCCCTTGGGTACTATACGCGCGTATATGCGGATATGGTTGTGTAAAAATATCTACGTTTCTCGTATAGTCATCGTCAACTTACCACCACAAGAATAACATGAAGACAGAGATAGAGAGGTACTTGTATGACGTGTAGCGTTATAACGTTATGCTACGTTGCACATGCCATATACAATTGAAAAAGTTGTAATATTCGCGAATATATACGCGGAGGAAACCAGAAAAGAAGGGGTGAGGGGCTGAAGAGAAGACGGGGAGCAGTCGCGGATACCATTTACCATTTACAATGTGTGAACAACGAAAGGAAGCTAAACTTGAAAAGTTTAGCTTCGAGAAGGGTACGGGAGACTACGAGTATGTAATGTACTATTTCATTATCGTCGTCAACTGTACCATTTTGTATGTTACGATAACCTTCGCCGCATCATCGTCGTCTGCATCGTTGTACGCCTTTTAACTCATTATTTCAAATGCGAGGAAAAATTGTACATCGTTGAGTCGACGTCATCGTTGTTGTTTTTGTTATATGTACCATCGTTCTGATATTGAGAATCGACGAACCGATGAGTAAATTCTAATAAATGGGGGTTTTTATTATTATCGAGAAAACTTTGTTATCGTGGAATAGCTGATAGGAAATTGTATTTCGTTTTATTTTTGCGATATAACAACGTTTAACTAATGATGATTTTGTTTTTCATGTGTTGTAGGTAAGAAATGTTGAACATGTTACGATTTTGGATATCGATTGCGTGTATTTTTGCGTCGAAGTCAGCAGTTGGTAAGATTTTTGGGTTTTTACACTACCTATAGCGTACCTACTAGCTTGATTTTGTATTGCGATTAGAATTGGGAGGTTGGAGAATAGAGGAGAGTGGTAGAGAAAGAAAGGAAATATTGGAATTTTATTTTTGAATTTCTTCAAGCTCGATTTTACCCCAAGGATCCAACAGGTCTTGCAAGTAAACAAAGCCATTCGTTTATTCATCCGAGATCTAGAAAATACCTGAATCACTCCAGTCTTCAATATTTTTCAGAAGCTGGGGACACTGAAGGTTAAAATCAATGAAAAGTGAGAGCCACTGATGGGCCATTTAGCCAAATAATGAGGAATTGTTCGAAATTACTAATTAATTAGTGATTTGAAAAACTTGATAAACAATCTGGTAAATCACTGGTAATTTTTGGTAAATTACAGGTAATTTTAGATAAATTGCCTATATTTTTTGGTATATTACTGGTATATTTTGGTGATTACTGGTACATCTTGGTAACTTACCGGTAGATTTTGGTCAATTACCAGTAGATTTTGGTTAATTACCGGTAGATTTTGGTGAATTACCGGCCGCGATTTTGGTGAATTACTGGTAGATTCAGGTAAATTACGTGTAATTATTAGTGAATTACCAGTAATTACTAATTTTTGGTAAATTACTGCTGGTAATTTTAGGCAAGTTACTGGTATAACTGTCCATTTCTGGTAAATCACCAATAATTACTGGTAAATTACCAATAATTACTGGTAAATTACCGATAATTACTGGTAAATTACCAATAATTACTGGTAATTTCTGGTGAATTACTGGTAATTTCTGGTGAATTACTGGTAATTTCTGGTACATTACCAGTAATTTCTGGTACATTACTGGTAATTTCTCGTACATTACCGGTAATTTTTAGTACATTTACTGGTTATTTTTGGTAAATTACTGGTAAATTCTGGTACATTACCGGTAATTTCTGGTAGATTACCGGTAATTTCTGGTAAAATACTGGTAATTTCTGGTAAATTACTGGTAATTTCTGGTAAATTACTGGTAATTTCTGGTGAATTACTGGTAATGTCTGGTCAAAATCGCAGGTTCTGCGTTCCAACATAGGATTTTTACGAATTTTTTTAAAACTTACAAATGTAGATCGAAAGAGCAGGAAAAAATGCATCATCTAACAAAATTTCAAGTGCTAAAGGGTCTTTTTTGATTTTTGGTGAATCTTTGAAAAACAAATTAAGGCCACAAAATAAGGGAAAAAATGAAAATCTCACCAAATTGACCTAGAAAGCTGAAATTTGGGATATACCTTATTTTCGACCTGCCAAATCGATTGAAAACTGTTTCAGACCGTTTAGAGTAGTTCTGGAGCCTCCAGCAGATTTTTGAAACTTGAAATTCCCATATACCTAATTTTATCAATAATGGAGTTGGAAAAACGAAATTCATTCTGCAAACTGATTTCAATACGCTACTAAGTCGACTGCTGGTGGATTTCAAGTCGTTTTGGAGTCTCCAGCGACTTTTTGTAAATTATACTAAAGTCTCCAGTAGATTTCTGAAACTTTCCTCAAATGGAGTTGGAAAGATGAAATTCACTCTGCACAGAACGTGCTGGAGTTAATTCGAACAGATTTTGTGGCATTTTTTGTCATTTTTTAAACAACTGAAGTTTTAAAAAAGGCGGAAGAGGCTCCAAAACTTGAAAATATGATGTTAACTGAATCTCATGCTTCTACCTCAAATGAAGGCGAACGGGTGAATTTTTAAAATTTTCAATAATAAGCATGAAATCGATGCACACAAAATATATGTGTCGAACTGGACTATGTGACCCTGTCCTAAGATGGCACACTTTTTTTCCGGAAGCCTGATACTCCTAATCTATCCAACCAAAATGGACACAAATCTGATGGAAGGTCACTCAGACTATCTACTACTCACCACCAAAGCCGTGGACCATTTGGTTTCTAACTCTTGTCATAATCTCAAGAATTGTAAATAAGGTCAAATGCGCCGTCTTAGGAATGAGTAGGTTTTAAAATTGAAATGTACCTATGGTAAATTTTGGTTTTCTAATTTTATTTGATGAAATTTTGTTCAAATTTCAAGTTTAAAAAATTTGCTGGAGACTCCAGGAATTTTAAAAAAGTCGCTGGAGGCTCCTAGTGACTTGAACGCACTTAAAGTCGTCTTCAGAGAGAGCTAAAATTGGAATGCAGAGTAAATTTCCGCTTTTCCTCTCCATTTGATGAATTTTTGTTGAATTTTCAAGTTTCAGAAATCTACTGGAAGCTTCAGTAATTTTCAAAAAGTCGCTGGAGACTCCAAAATGACTTTCAAAATTCACCTGTCGTCAACTTTGCAGCGTATTTAAATTAGTTTGCAGAATGAATTTCGGATTTCCAACTCCATTTGATGAAATTTGGTGGGAATTTCAAGTTTTAAAAATCTGCTGGAGGCTTCAGAACTGCTCTAAACGGTCTGAAACAGTTTACAATCGATTTGGCAGGTTGAAAATAGGGTATATCTCAAATTTCAGCTTTCTAGGTCGATTTGGTAAGATTTTGATTTTTTCCTTCATTTTTTGGCCTTAATAATTTGATTTTCAAAAATTCACCAAAAATCGAAAAAGACACTTTACCACTTGAAATTTTGTCAGATGATACATTTTTGTCTGCTTTTTCGATCTATACCTTTGTAACGTTTAAAAAATTTCGTACAAGTCCTATGTCGAAACAATTAATTAATCTGCGATTTCGGATGATCTGTTAATCGAAAAAGCCACCATTTCGTTAGTAGAGCCATGTTTTTTTTTTTTTTTTTTCAAGTGCCAGGGCCAGAAATGTTCTTTAGGATTGTCCCTCCAAGAAAAAAGTTGTCCCTGAGGATCGGCAGGGGGTGCAACTGATCCATATGCCGCCCCCCCCCAACGTGTATCAGCAACTTTCAACAAAAATTTACTTGCTGAAAAAGAGAGAAAAATTATTTTGGTGTTAATATTTTCTCAATATTGAAAAGTTTTGAGCAAAATTTCACAAAGTGTCACTTTTTCGACATTTTGGAATTTGATGCAAGAGATGACATTTAAAAAAGTCCAAAATAAACAGAAAAATTGTATGAAAAAATTTTCATGGCTCATTGTCTCAACAAAGTATCGTTTAAAACATACTTGATTGGCGCTGATCCCAATTCATCTTTTCTGTTGATTTTCGGAAACCTCACTTTCATCTTCAAAACTTGAGTTCTTCGGTATTTTTTCACTGATTGTTTTCCATTAGGACTTTTTTGCATCCAGAAACTCATCTGTTGAAGAAAATATGTAGGAAACAGTCGATTCTGTGATAACTTATCATTTTCTGCGGTAAATATCCAGCAGGATCGAAGCAGAGATGCATCCTCGTATCAAAAAATTCGCACACATTTTGTTTAAATGGCTTTTTCCAGTAAAATCCAAGACCTCTGTGGAACCATAGCAATTCACCGAAACAGAAAAAGGCTCGGATGAAGGGAAAAAACGAGGCACATGAAACGAATATCTTTTGTGTAATATGAAATAAAAGCATCGTTTATATTCCAGTCCGTCTGTCGTCTGAGTCGGCAATTTTTTCGCCTTGTATTTAATTTTAAATTAATAACTTATGGAAATATTGTTGGAATTCGTTCATCTTTTGCGTAGCTATAGAGCTGCGTCGCATCGTTTCCTTTATTATTGAAAATACACTTTGTAGTACAAAGTCTGTTCGGTTGTTTTGCGAAATATTCGCGTATACATAAGCACGACAACGACAATAAATAAATAATTGCTCGATGTTGACGAGCAGTTATCGAGATGCGTAGATTTATTTTATAACGTACAAATAAAAAAAAATGACGACCAAATTTTCCGTCATATTACCAGATTTTTATTGAAATAAGAAAAATAATTGAAATAACGAGAGAGCTTGTTGTAGTCGTGCAAAATTGCGTGTTATTGGAAAAAAAATTCCAGAATTGAGGAAAAATAACATAAGAATCGCGAGAATATAATTACACCAAAGCGACGAGTATATTTATCAAAGAGACGAGGAATTCCACGATGTTGAAATCATTACAGTACAAATGAAGTTAAAAATATGTCTTTTGACTGAATAATAAAGATGACTAAAAAAAATTTAAACAAGTTACTACGATGTTTTTCGAATTCGCAGATATTAGACAATTTTCTTTTTAAACTTTCAGCCCTCCTTTTTTTTATGTGTGTATGTATATTCGTAATAAGGTCTGGTAATTTACGAAGACAAGTATCTCGTTACAAATACTCCAGTCCGCGGGCCTGCGATGAGAACTCGGTCAGGGGGAAAAAAGAAGGGCGATAAATCGTCGTACGGGGCTAATTTGCGTCATCGCGACGTACAGTCGATAAATTAGCCAGAGAGTTTGTGAGCGAAGAGAAGGGCAGAGTTCGCGAAAAAGCAGAAAAAAATTACGTCGCCAAAAATATGGAAAGTTGGCGCGATCGACGAAGTTTTACGGAGCTTTTCGACGTTCTGCAAAGTTGCAAGTGTGAGAAGGGGGGTTAGGAGGTGGGGCAGCGTGTACTATAAGAAGAAAAGTGCTATACGTAGCATTGTCCATTGATATATTACAGTCGTTATAAAATGCTGATTATAATGTAGGTGAATATGTGTATACGTGTGTTATAGATATATGCTCGTGTACATATAAATTGCACACTGAGACCAAAGTGACCGGCAGGAGGGCGGCAGGGGCAGCAGCAACGATACGACGACGTATTCGTAATGTACGACAAGGGTTTCCCCAGTGTGTTTGTGCGTGGAATGCTGCTGTTCAGCATTGGTATAGTTTACGGTTTGAGAAAGTTGCAAAAGTAATATTTTTATTTTTGACATTTTTTTTCTTTTTCATTTTTTATTATTCTCGGTGTAACTTGCTACGCTGCACGTGTAGTGGTAGGTAACGTGTATGGGACGAGAAATATCCAGAAAAAGAAACACCACGAGAAGGGTTTTTGGGTAAGTGGAACTACGCGATGGTCGTTTAATATTTGTTCTCATAGCCACACACATACACACACTTGACGCCCCAAATATGATATTAGTTTTGGAAATCTTTTATATGCGTATACTTATAGTAGTTTTCAGAGAAACGATGAAAAAAACCATCCTCGCCTCGGGAGATCGATATCGAACCGTAATGGCTCTCTGAGCACCTGTATTTGAGATGTTTTGTGTAGGATCGTTATTTTTATTTTTTTCACGATGGGCAATAAAGGTGTGATATTTGTCACGCATCGAGGTTGTATTTTGCTTCCTTTGTTGTATTCACCTGAAGTATTTTTTGCCAATGGTTCTCTATTTTCATATATATATTTTTTTCATGATTTATGAGTACATTTTTTGTGGTTTAGAATGATACTTACAGCATTATAAGTATTGATATTGCAGGTTGTTTTTGTTGTTGAAATTTTCAAGTTATTCACATAAAATACAAATTCTTAAGGGATTTTGTCCTCCCTTGGGGCAGTTTTCTGCTATTTTTCAAAATTTTATCTTAAAAAAAAGTCTTTCAAATCCTAAAATTATTAAAAGTCAAAAAATAAACTCCTTGCATTAAAAAACGTCATTTTTAATTCTCTCAAAATATAAATTTTCAAAAGTTTTCGTCCTTGCTTCGCTCGAGCCTGTGGTTTTTTTTTTCAAAATCAACTTCCTAAAAAATCATATTTTTTAAGCTTCTCGGAATAAAATGTATTTTTCGCTATTGCAGCGCTCAGGTCAGTTTGTTTATTGCTCTGAAATCAAAAAGTTCACATTAGGGCCTCCAAAAATCAAAATCAGAAAATGAAAATTTTTGATAAGTCATATGAATGATAGATATCAATTGGCAAAATTGGGAGGTATTGTAACAGTGGGGTTAGTAAGGACTGCTAGAAGAAGGGATTATGGTAATTTTCTCCTAAGGTGGTTTTCTGAGAAATATTCCATTAAAAAGGAACATTTTCCAAATAAATACCTGGCTAGCTCTAGAATAGGCAATTCTTTCTATGTACCTCAATGTACACAGTGAGAAGTTACTATACTATAAATAAAGAAAGCCTTCTCGTACCAATTACTTATGGTTTTTATTTACAGATGTTAGTGTAAAACAAGTCCCTCGGTGGCGTAGTAGGTAGAGCCGCGGACCTCCGTTCAAGAGGTACCCGGTTCAAACCCAGCTACAGAGGCAAGCTTGTGCGTGTAATTAAAAAATCGTTCGTGCAATTATCAACATTACACGCCAAGTACCGGGGGACTACCAGTTTAGCCGAGCTAACAGATAATGCACGCCATCTGTTAGCAGAATCAAAAAGCTGAAACTGGTTCGAGCGTCTATAGAGGTCAACACTGAGGAGCTCAGGGTCTCTAAACTACCCGGCTAGCTCCAAGGTGCTTGTGTAGATGTCACTAGAAAGCAACGGGAAACTACTAGTGGAAGCTCGAAACAACGTCGATTCCCCAGAATAATCGCAGTGGCAATAGGCATTCGCCTCACCCTGTAAGGGTACCACAAAAATGCGATTTCCAATGTCCTGTAAAGGACAAGGAACCACGACGACGACGACGAGTGTAAAACAAGTAATTGAGCATATTATACCAACTAATTACAAGTAAACTTATAATTAATCTGTGTGTGAGATACGTACACAATACAAACTACCTATCTTCTGACTCTCTGAGTTGGTGACTTAAAATACACACAGGCACAGCCTGAGAATTAATGATAAAGCGATTGTAAAACGAAAGAATACGATGTAGTTGTATTCTTTCCATTTCGAATGCTGAGGTGATTAACACATCATCACCTATCATTCATTTTATTGGATTAATCAAAAGCAAGGTAGACAACTAGCGTGAATACAGCATACTCGGCAATCGTATACTTCGTGACATAAAATATAGCAATGTACTCAAATGACATTTACGTCATCTCAATAATTACTAGAAGGGCACTATGTAAGGGTGAACGCAACCCTGGGAAAAGAATTGGCAGGACGCTTAGTAGAACCATTTTTGCAGAGATATAAGGTTCAGATTTCCAGATTAATCTGGCCAATAACTAAAAAAGTACCACGATCTTACGCAGGAAATTAACGAAGTTCGCGTTATAAAATGAAATCGATTAATTGCCACCTAAGGATGGGTACATCACAAATAGGGAGTAATGAGTATGAAGTGAGCCATACCAGCCTTGTACACATTTGTTGCAACTGACGTTGATCCGGAGAGCTCGAGATTGTACCTGGACCAAGTGATTTTTCTAGTATCACGATCCTTGCAACAAGGCTCGGATCGCTAGTACATTACATAGCTTATGGCTCCTCCCACAGGACAATTACCATAAGCCACACTCATAAAAAGATTACACTAATAACTACAATAGGCGAGCAGGGCATATCCGCTCATCACAGTATATTTCTCCCATAAGTAAAATCTGAAAATCGGTAGAAGTGTCCCTGGAGGTTTGAATAGAAGGATTCTTTAATGTGGACCGTGAGGGGCATTAGTAAGGTACCTGTAGGGGGTCCAAAACAATGGGGGGGGTCCATTGGGGGGAGGAAATTGAAATTTGAGGTCGAAAAAAATCGAGTCGTTTGCTCAGGCTCTCAAGAACAGCTGTGCAAAATTCAGCCCTCTAAAAGGCGTAGATCTGTTTGGGTTTTTTCACATTTTCAAAAAAAAATCGACTCTGAGTTGGAGAGATTTCAGACTAAGTACATAAATTTGGCTAAGTACAAAGTTTCAAAAAATTGTCGAAAAAATCTGAAACTTGGTAGAAAAGTGGCTCTCGAGGTTTTAATGTGTACCTGGGGGGGGGGCATCATTAATGTACCTGTAGGGGGTCCATTTGGGAGGCTAAATTTGAATTTTGAGGTCGAAAAAAATCGAGTCGTCTGCACAAACCTTCAGGAACTGCTGGGCAAAATTTCAGCCCTGTAGGAGGCGTAGATCAAATTTCGATTTTTTTGAAAATCTTGATAAATGGGGAAGAGCCCTATTTCAGAGAGGGGGGGGGGTAGAGGGTTACGGGTGGCAGCACAAACTAGCACAAACGAAGCACCAATAGATACATTCATTTTTCTCTTTTCAAACTTTCGTCTTGACCCCTTTTTTAAAATTCATGTCTACGGCGCCCCCCCATAAATAACCCCTCGACACCACAGGAAGGGGAGCAGCACAAACGAAAAGCTTTTCAGCACAAACCAGCACAAACGTAGCACAAACGATTGACACCATTTCGGACCTCTTAGCTAAAAGGGGGGCTCTCGTTTGTACGGCCTCCCACACGTTTTCTCCGATACTTCGGGAAGAGGGCAGCACAAACCACGCACAAACGTAGCACAAACGGTTGACACCATTTTGAACCTCCTAGCTAAAAGTGGGGTAGGGGCTCCCGTGTCTACGCCCCCTCCCTCAAGTTCTTCTGCAGAGATCTTCATTTTGAGTTGAAAGTTACCTCAAAAAAATGTCAGCTCCGGAAGTGACCCTGGAGAGGATTTGGTTTTTGCGCTCCTGTTGCTCGCACAACTTGTTTTAGGAAAAATGGTCCATTCTTAAATGAAAAAACAGCTGTAAATTTTTTTAAATCTTTTTTTGCCAACTTTAAAAATTAAAAAAAAATAAGTAAAATAGTCAAAAACTTATAAATTTTTGCGATTTTCTAAATTGGCGCCACTGTGTTCCAAAATATTCCTCCAGTTTCGGAAATGATATCTTTCAATATTATGACATAACTTAATGCAAAATGTTTACCAAGAAAATATTTTCAAAACGCGAATGTATCCAAAAATAAGCGATTTGCAAATTTTCAACCGCTCGTCAGTATCAGTTGACCAAATGCTAGCAAATTTTACGCTAGCACGAATGGTGCCGGAATTTGAGACACTTTTTTTAAAAATGCTAGCAAATCAGTAGTGATTAGGTCGCATTAGCGTAGCAGAATTGAGCACAAACAGCTAGGGTATAGCTAGCATAAAGCTAGCGAAAAGCTAGCATTTTGTTAGAACTTTGCTTGCAATTCTACTACGTAAATGCGACTAAATCGCGACTGATTTGCTAGCATTTTTAAAAAAAGTGTCTCAAATTCCGGCACCATTCGTGCTAGCGTAAAATTTGCTAGCATGAGGCTAGCATTTCGCTAGCGCAGGAAAAGTTTGATTATAAGGAAAATTATTTTTACTAATTAACGTTTAAAAATACTAGGAGGTGTTTTCAATCAGGTCAAGGTAGTTCTCCAATATCCAAAAATAGGCAACTGACCTCCTACGCTAGCTCACCGCTAGCATAGCGCTAGTGAGGTGTGCCAGAGTAAGTAGAGTGATAGCACTCTTCTTACTATCATACAAAATACTACCTTGAGCTTATATTCAGATTGACTACATACTTTATCTAAGAGTAGCAAAGTATACCATGAGAGAGAACAACGCTAGCAATTTGCTAGCATTAAGCTAGCGCTTGGGTTAGAAGTCTCTTTATTGAAAAATAAAGTTTTTTTTTTAAATTAAAAAATTGCCAAAATTTAAAATTTGAAAATGAAATATCAAACAAACTAAAAATAAGAAATTTCAAAAACATTTGAACAACATTTTTAATGAACAAATTATACATTATAAAAAATGAAATAATTACAAGAATGATTTTTCAATAATGGAATATTCTTCAAAATTATTGTTCAAAGTTGAAAAGTAGCTAAAATGGAAAGGAAAAAAACCTACCTGTCAAAATGAAAAGCATTAACAAATTTGAAATTTTTTTTTAAAATGAAAATAAAAAAATCATTGAGAAACGAAAAATTACGTAGGTATTTAGGTACCTATCTGTTAAAAATATTTAAAAATTCCATTTAAAAAATGAAGAAATGGAAGTATTTTTCTGAAAAATGGGTGAAAGAGATTCACTGAAGTTTTTCTGTACTTGCATGAGTAGGCTATGAAGGAAATGCCAGTGAAAAACATGCTAGAAAAAAAATGCCACATACTTGCTCGCATTTTGCTAGAATCTAATTCCATACAGAAAGCTAGCTGAAAAGTGAGGGCAATCACCTAGCGTTTTTCTATTGCTAGATTGCAAAGTAAAAGCTAGACGAGAGAGACTAGAGATCTGCTCGCATTTTGCTAGCATTAGATTGCTAGATAAATGTAAGCAGATAAATGCAAGCGTATTGGTAGTGTAGAAAAGCAAGCAATTATCCGTTAGTAAAACGCTAGCATTAAGCAAGCACAATTATTGTGATACAAATGCTAGCTGAAAAAAGCCAGAGAATTGCTAAAGAATTGCTAGAACATAATTTTCCAGAAAAAAAGTGCTAGCAAATTGCTAGCTTTTTGCGAAAGATTTAATGCTAGCTACAAAAAGCTAGAAAAATGCTAGCACTTTCCCAAAACGTGAGTAAAATGCTAGCAATCCGCTAGCACTTGGTCAACTGGGATATACATGTTGAATAAAACACAAGACAGTGGACATCCCTGGCGAACTCCTCTGTTTATTTCTGCTTGTTCTGAGAGTTTATTTCCAATTCGTACTCTTATTCTAGTGTTCTTATATATGCTGTTTATCACCTTTCGCATTTTATATGTTATCTCTTCATCTGTTAGGACTTCAAACAGTTCTTTTCTATTAACCCTATCATATGCTTTTTCTAGGTCTATAAAGCACAATTGTGTGTTTCTAGGTTGTATTCGATCCTTTTTTCCATCAGTAGTTTTACTGTACTCTCTAAATTTGAAACAGTCAATTTCACTGCTTAGCAGTCACGACATTTTGCCTTTTTAAAGCAGTAGTTTTTTTTACTGCAAAACAGTGAAAAATTACTGAATTGGTCAGTCAAAATGATTTTTTACTGACCAATTCAGTAATTTTTCACTGTTTTGCAGTAAAAAAAACTACTGCTTTAAAAAGGCAAAATGTCGTGACTGCTAAGCAGTGAAATTGACTGTTTCAAATTTAGAGAGTATAACTTGCGTCAGTGCATGATCTTCCTTTTCTAAATCCGTTTTGACTTTCTGACAGCTTTTCTTCTGCATGCTCTGCCAGTCATTTTGCCAGTATTTTCGCATATATCTTGTAGCAGGTGTGGAGTAGACTTATTCCTCGGTAGTTTTTCAGGTTTGACATATCGCCTTTCTTGAACAGTGGTATTACAATTGCTGTTTTGAAATCTTCAGGTACCCTTTCTTCTTGGTACATCCTATTTAGGAATTCCGGAAGTCTTCTTTTAAATTCGCCACTTGCATATTTGTACAATTCTGTTGGTATGCCATCTTCTCCTGGAGCTTTTGCATTTTTTGCTGTTCTCAAAGCTTCTTGAAGCTCTTTAATTGAAATTCTGTCTTCTGTTTCTCCAATTTCATCTTCTATCTTTGTATCTTGTGCATTTTCATCACTCCAGAGTTCTTCAAAATATTCCTTTGCATCATTGATTTTAATCTTTGGCAAACCCACTCTTTCGTTAAAATTTGTGTCAATTCTCCTTATGATCTTGTACACCTTTGGCCGTAACTTGTATGTGTCATGCTCCAGGAATGTGATGAAATTTTCCCAGCTCTCTCTCTGTAATTTCCTGGACTTTCTCTTGACTTTTGCCGACTGTTTTCGATATTCTTCACCATCAACCTCGCTTTTTGTGCTCATGAATTTTCTAAATGCCTGTCTTTTCTTTTGTATGAGTTCTTGGATTTCGTTGTCCCAATTCTTTATTCTTTTCGCCCCAATTCTGCAAGGAACCATTCCTAAGCTTTCTTTTGCCGCCTTTGTCACGATGGATTTGATATTTTCCCATTCTTCTTCTATGTCCTGGCTTGTTGGTATCTCTTGACTAATGATGTTCATCCATCTTTGGTACAGCCATTGGTTGGTTGGGTCATCCAGGGCTCTTGTGTTGATCTTCTTTTCATTTTTCCTGGCTGGTATTCTTGTTGTTTCCATTCTCATTACTCCATACGCCATTTGCAAATTTGTAATCGCTCAGTGAAACCCAATAAATTTTCTTGATTTTTTGACGACAATTGCATACTTAGATCGACGTAGAATCTCTAATACTGTAATTTGAGACTGAGCCATTTTTCCAAAAACAGGTTCAGTGGCGATAGGAGCGAAAAAACCACGATTTTTTCAAAAAAAAAAAAAAAATGCCTCCTCTTTTGAATGCTTACATCTACCTTCCAGAGGCACTTCCGCAACTGAAATTTTTTCTGGGTAAGTTTAAACTCAAAATGAAGGTCTTTGCTGAATTTGGTCAAAATCTTAAGGAAAATATGGGTTCAAAAGAACTAATTTTTTCGGAATGGCTGATTTATTCTTGTCTATCTCAATAATATCAAGGATCGATGACTAAGCCAAGAAAAAATGTTTTTTATTTTTTCATTTTCCTCCACCTTACACACCCTTCAGCTATGCTACCGAAGCAAATACAGCACAAGCAAGTTGAAAATAATTCCTAAATCACAACGTCGTCGTCGAAATAAGTCTGTGGCAGGCGCATTCGTACACAGTTCGTATAATAATTCAAATTTATTCCTACGAAAAGACACAAATACAGAAAAAGAATCGAAAAGGGGGAAAACATTATCGGTTCCGCTTATAAATTAGTATATAGATAGTAAAAATTAAAATATATACAAATAATTCATATCCTCCGACGTCGCCTACCTATCCATCCACCAGCTACCTTACCTACCCATTGCCTTAGTTGACGTCTCTTTTTTTTTCGCACTTTGTCGTCATCGTCCTCGTCCTCGTCGCTGTGGCTATATTTATATTCAACCAGGATAGCAATTTTTTTCCTTCGTTTAAATGAGCTTATAGATATAACGAAGGCGAAGAGAGGGAGACAGAGTGCAAAAAATTCTCGGAGGCGCCAACTCAACCGGAAACTACTCCGGTGTATAATGTGGTTTCGCACCAATGCTCCGGCGTTTATGAAAATGAAAAATAAGATATTATCGTCGACAAATTCTCGGCTCGGGATCACACAAGCAGGCAGATCGCTTCGCGTCGTATTCTCGGTGTGTTTTTCACACGTTATCATTTCTTTCTTCTTTTTTTTTCGCTCTCTCTCTCTCTCTTTAATTCGTCCCTTATCTCGTTCATTTTCTTTAATCTTTTTCGACCTTTTGGCGTGTCTGTCGTGCGAAGTAATCCTTATAGTGTATGTGTATTTTATTCTTGACTGGTTTTTTTTCTTTTTCTTTTTAGTTTTCGTTTCTCATTCTGGTTGTAGGTGTGGTTAATGTGTGCGGTATATTGTATGTAATGCTACTACGTATATATATATAGTACAAGTATGGTAACTTATATGTATGTAACATGCCACACATCACACAAGCACACAATTCGACGACGATGATGCAAAGGAGCGCAAATGATGCAAATATGTAAATAAGCATCGTGGCGCATGAAAGGGCGATAAATTTTCATAATAAGGCGTCGTAGCACGTTCCATCTACACAGACTCATATACGTGACACGTATTACCTGCACATGTCTATCGTGGTGGTAGTAGTCGTCTTCTTTTTTCCTGTGTACATGAGGTATACGTCGATGGACGAGGAGATGGAGATGAGGCTTTTACACATACGAGTATATACACACGCGGGTACGCCTCTAAAGCAGCATTCCTATACGAATATAGCATATCTAACGCCGGCATCGAATGATGCGAGATTTATCAAGATTTCGTGTCGTGATAACCTCGTCTTTTCTTCTAATATGCTAGCTACTGTACATTTACCTACTTGCCTTATAGATGTAGTATATAGGATGGAGATGAGAGCACAGTAAGACGTGATTCCAGCCCTGTAAAACTCAGCCAGCCAGGAATGAGACAAATGCCAAGGGTTGATATCGCCGTATTTATAAACTCTTTCATCGTTTGGTTAATTTATCACTCGCTAATGCACATAGGTACCCTCATCATTATTTTCTTCTTCGCCTGACGAAATAATTTTCTCTCTGCAGAGTTGTCGATACTTTACACTAGTGATGATTGATAAGTCATCTTACCCCGAAAGGAGGAGGGAACAAAAAATGAAAGGTAATAGAAAAGTATCCAACTACCCACCCTCATAGAAGGAGGAAAAATTGCATTTATCTGAAATGCTGAATGCATAAATATTAATATGGGAAGTTTTGTCATGTTCCCCACCTGTCCCTAGTGAGCTTCCCCCTTGTTGTGGATTTTAGCCCCTCGAATGAGAGTTTTCAGAGGGTTTCACCCTTACCTCCTCAAATTGCGATCGTAGCCCAAAAATGGGGTCAATGAAAGTTTAATTACATCAATTTTGAGTTTTAACCTCACACAAGCGTGGGAAAATAATTATTACATCAAATTATTCGAATGAGGGTACGTTCAAAAACTTCCTCTCCCCCTTCGTTCATCATCATCTTCCGAATGGAGAACCAATCTCGCTTGTCTGATTAGAATTCGGCGAGGAAAAAATTTTCCTGGTGGGTTGATTATCGAGAAGTGAAGAGAAAACAATTTGTAATGTTTTGAGACCCTTGTTTGTGAATATAGAATTTGTTTTCGGGCAGTTCGAAGATTTGGACATGATTTTTTAGGGAGTAAGGCAGGTACACCTACATACGCATTATTTCATGGATATCTGTTGAGTATAATGAAGTTTGATCCACAAAAAATGATGACAGTCAGCAAAATTGGGTAAAAGTCAATCATTAGAAAGGCATTGAAATACATAATTTTAGATTACAAAAAAAAACTGGCGAAATTTTGGCGAAATTGGGCATAAGTTGGGAAAAACTGCAAGAAATGTGGTTGAAATTGTTTGTAAATATGGTATCTGTGAAAACACGAAAATATCAATGAAATTAGGTACCTACTTATCGAAAGTCACCAAAAATAGAATAAATTTATAATTATGTTGAAATTGTATAAAAATATCTACTTGAAAAGCATTAAAATTATTAAAAGTTATAAATTTTCAATTTCAGAAAAAGTGATGAAAATTCAGAAAAAAATATGGGAACCGTCATCTAAACGTGTTAAAAAGAATTCAAAAATATTTTTAAAGCATTAAAATCATTGAAAATTGAAAAAAAAAAGTCAAAATAGTTATCTACATAGCAAAATTTGATGGAATTTCAAAAAAAAAAAAGAGCTAAAAGTGTTTCAAAATCTGTTGAAAATTACATAAAAACACAAATGAAAATAAAGCGTCAAAATATCATTAAAAATTATGAAAAACTGGTGAAATTAGGCCAAATTTAGCAAACAGTTGCACAAAAACATAAAAATAGTACATACTAAAATTATTGAATCATTGGTACTTTTCAATAATTAAACTGCTTTTCACGTATTTTTTTGCCATTTCAATCATGTTTTCAGAATATTTTTTGATAAATTTTTAGCCGAATTTCGTCTCAATGGGTTATTGGTACCCCCTTCGTATTTTTGTTTATTTTTAGCACTTTTTCATGATGTTTTACGAAAATTTCGCTCAATTTTTTTTGAAATTTTATCAATTTTTGGTACTTTTTATTACTTTTAAATGATGCTGAAGTGTTCAAATGTTATTTAATGATGTTTGAAGTAGTTTTAGCTGAATTTCATTATTTTGTTGTTTTCAAAGATTTTATTGACTTTTAAATATTTTTATAGCATTTTCCAAATGTTTGGATGATGTTTTATGTAATTTTCGCTGAATTTTACTCAATTTTTGCTAGTTTCGTCAGTTTCCAGTGATTTTTGACGATTTTGATTATTTTTAATTATTTGTTTGCCATCTCAAGTAATAAGTATGTTCTAAGGATGTCTTGCACAAAATATTAAGTATAAATTTTGAATGATTCAAAAAAAATTTTGAAAATGAAATCAGAATGCGAAAGGAGGGAGTACAATTGAAGAGCTCTATTCCAAAGTGGGTTAAGTCATTTTTTTCCTCAAAAAATGCGTTTAAAATTTTTGTTGCTAAAATTTGTTCTGTTCCTAAAGGTCAGTGCACCTTTCCTTTCTTTGGACATAGAACAATTACATGTAGAAAAATTTACATTGAAAAATCGATGACTTCACCCACTTTTGAAGTTAAAATCTCCGTAAAACGTGTTTTTTTTTTCAAAATGACTTGACCCACTTTGGAATAGAGCTTTCCAATTTTATGACATACTTTTTCCTAAAAGTAGCCATTTTTGAGTAGGTATTGAATGAAAGGCATTTCCATCTCATTACGTGAGGACGAGAGAGGGGATGGGTTGAATAGAGGAAATACACATGTAACTCGATATTCAAACTCATCGTCTTCGAATTGGTAAAAATCAATACGCTACACTCGTATTTTCTTCATAACAAAATTTTTAAAATTGGTATCAAAATTGGAAACTCTCTAGGTAGCCTCCAAGAAGTTCTGAACCCATTTTGAAAACATTTTTCGTTGAATAGAAAATGAAAACAGATTTTTAAACAAAGAATCGAAATTAATTCGTATTTACGGCAAACTGGTTAGGCAATTTTATTAACACGTACACGAATAATATCGTAGTTAATTTTTGGAAGGCAGTAAAGCAAGTATTTGTAGCAGATGAATCATTTCAGAATTGAGCCCCTGAAAGGATGAAAGTGAACGTCGAGGATAAAATTTCAAAAAACTCAACATAGGTACCTATCAAAATGTATACTCGTATTTTCGAGGCCACTGATCTCACCCCCAAAACAAGCTCGAGAATCGTAATTTCGAAAAAAAAATCAAAAAGTCAAAATAGGTATCGAATCGTGCTAGTATTTTTTTGTAGGGTGGGAAGGGGGTTGAAGGGTTGATCCTTATTTTGAAATTCGTTTCACGCAAAAATCAAAGTCGAACCTCTTCCAAAAACTTAGAGCCCAAAATTTCAAAAATTATCGAATTTCAATGTGGTAGACTGAAAAGCCTTTCGGAAAAAATTGAAAAATGTGAAAAAAAAAAAAGGTGAAAATGACAATATGAAACTGTTTTAGCTACCTATAAGACATTTTGGAAAGACGAGGGCGTTACACAAGATTTTTCAAGGTCAAAAAACACGAAAACTCCGAAATGTCTCCCTCTCCTCCCTCCCCCATAAATGCTTTAGGTGATTGGTTTTTGGATATTTATCGAGTGACTTCCAGTGTAACTTGTTGAATTTTTTTCAATCGCCTAAACCACCTCCCAAAAATCCGGACATTCGCGGATTTCAAAGTCAATGTCATATTCACTCAAACTCCTTCGGGTCAAACTCTTAACCAAGCCGAAATACCGAATTCGAGCGAATTTTTTAGAAATGCCTTCGGCTGAGATAACCTTATAAATCGGTAAAAAAAATTAAAAAATAATCATTAAAAATGGCCTTATGAGACCTCAAAACGGATTTTGTGAGTGGTCCAAATCCCAATTCCGAAATCTTGATAGATCGTACAAGCCTTAATATTTTTCTTTTGTTTTTACATCGAAAAATTAATCATTGAAAAAAATTAACCACAGGTCAAATGATCCCGATTTCGAGTCGTGATTCGATATGCTAATGAACTATCCCAGCTCTGTTCTTGCTACCAAATACTCCTTTTTTTCTTTTAAATTTTTTTACCAAATTTGTTTAGTCATCTTGCACCCAAAAACATTTACCTAGTACCTATTTCTATCTGAAAAAATAGTCGGTGCGTTTTTTTGTGGACTCAAAAAAAAATCGTGAGAAAATGCATCTGTACAAGCACTAAGGAGGTATCTCAAAAAGAAAGGCTCGTTTGGTCGCCAATTCAACTCGAAATAAGTTCTCGTAGGTTGTAAAATAAATTAACTCTTTTTGCGAGAGAGCTCGACGATATAAAACGCAGCAAAGAAGGTCGTAACTTTTATTCGTTCAACTTGAAGTTGTTCGGATGGTCGGCGCAGCGATAAGTTAACCTCCTCTTTACCACCCTCTGCCCCCCCCAATTTCAATGCTACTTGCTTCCAACACACATACAGTACACCGAACTTATAGCCATAAGCACCCACCACCAACCCATCCTCTCCCCCACCCACCATGTATACACGTAGCCAGGCACGTACAGCTCTGGAAACTCGAGTTAATTATATCAAATCCGCGTTTTTCTGACAGATATTACAGAGTCATTCTTGCCTTTGCCTTGAATGCCACCTCGTATCCTCACCTTGCTCAGACTCTGGCTGTGTGTTACGCTACACAGCGTACGTATTGTACCAGGTTTGCCTCTTTTGTGTAGGTAGAGGTATACTTTACGTACTCGTACGAGTACCTCTACCTACATCACACACGATATTCGCTCGAAAAGGTCGCAAATTCCGGCGTACCTAGTGAAGAAAAAGCAAGAAGAGGGATGGGTATATGTGGATTAATTTGATAAAAACGAATTAAATCAAGACTCTTAATACAGCTAGTTTTCCTTCTTGAGTTGTGTAGATTTTCTATATGTGTTGGTACTTTTCCATGCTTCTTGTTCTCGCGGTATCTTCTCTCCTTGAGAATGCTTTCAATGATATTGCCTGCGAGCTTGTCTCGCGTTTTTCTAGTCGTGCAAGTAAAGTAAAAGTACCAGTACAATCGTGATTTTGGGTTTCTTCGTCGATGGTGTTTCAGATTAGTTCTTGTTGTTGGTGTTTTCTTCTTTTTTTGTTTTCACGAAAGCTCGAAATATTGAGCTTTTCAATTAGTTCTCAATATAAGGAGATACTTGATGTGGTTTTTAACCGCGAACGTATCGTTGTATTTCTCGCTTTCTATTGTTCCCGTCATGTCTGGCAGTCATTTTGAAGATGTAATTTTAGACTGATACCAGACACAGCATCTTTGTGCATTGTTTGTTGCCAAAGCTTGTAGAGAGAATTTAATATTTTGGACGAAATACGTTTTTCAGATTGAAAATCTTCACCAAGGTCTCGATACGGAAATTTGGCTCGAAAAGCTGCGGTCCGGCATTCTCATTCGTATATTTCAGAAACACGATCGAATGTCGTTGAAAAACGTGTAACAAAATATCCTCCTCTCTGTCTATGTATGGGCCTTTTGATCGTGAAAATATACCACATCGTAGCTGAGCACAAAACCACGCACATACCGATCGTTTATAGTACGTACTAGTGACCCCAATAATTCTATTCTTTTAGGCCACGCAGCGATGGCGGAAACAGCCTGTTATCCCTTCGTGTATCGCCCACTGTCCAAGGCATGTGTTTTCGTGGTTCTGACATAATTTTCGGCCATTTTTCATACTATTTCAAACTCAATCTGGCGGAAACCGCTTCTATTGTTATTTTTTCCTGGTACATGTGGAGAGGTGCTGGTCTCCTATCCGCCTCTGTTGGTGGTTTTTCGACGAGGCATATTTCTTTCATCGAGGATCATTGATCTTGAAGCGGTGGAAGTGATTCGAATACGTGCTTGTGTGCGTATATACTGCGTAGTATAGTGAGGTATACCTACCGTATGTATTTCGGATTTTCTCTCTTTTTCTCGGTGTCTCTAATAAAGCGTGTGAAGTGCGTGCTTCAGCTGCCAGCAACGTCATCGCCATTATAACAACGAGAAACTGAACCGTTGTCGGCGGTTTTTGCGAAAAGCCTACCAAAGCGAAATGGCGCAAAAGAGTTGCCACGTAGCATGTGTGTTTTGCTTTTTCTCGTAGGTCGCTTTTGCGGTGGCCTTGGTCTTTTTCAAATTGTGCGTTAAACGTGCATCAATTTTCCGAACTGGTGGACGTAGATTTTGCGAGTGTGTTTTTCGGGGTTTCTTTGAAATGTCGAGGTACCTGGGTCTAATTTAGTTAGTTAGATGATGTGAAAATTGAGAAAGGGTATGATTCTGCTGCAAATTTCAATTCGAGTGGTCGGATGCATCGAGTTGGAAATTTTTCTCGCGGGTAAATTGATGTAAAAAAATATTTTTGAATTTTTTCTCTAAATTGAACTCTTTCTAGGTCTGAAGGTGACTCGATTCTCAAATTATTTTTAAGGAATGGGGAGTACTCGAATTGATTCGTAGGTCGTTTTTGTCTGTATAGGTATAAGTTGATTCTATATCACAAGCAGTATTCGTAATCCCTGATTTTTTCTATTGAATGTCACTCGGGAGCCAATTATCGGATCCTTGAATGTCAAATTTGGGCAGTTTTCATAATTTTGCAAATACAATCCATACAATGAGTAGAAACAAGATGGGAATCAATTCGTACATCAGTAAAAACGAGATGGATATAAATTCGACCATTTTTCGTGTTTTGGGAATAAACTTACCAACTCTCAATCTTAGTACCTATTCGATTGAAAATTATAGTCTCAAATTATTGTGAGAGCACTCAATTTTCTTGTTCAACTTTTTTCACGAAATTGCTCTCATGGTCATGCGAATGTAGGCATCAATTTTTCGAAATATGAGGGCTTATATAGTGAGACTCAAGAGGCTTGTATTAGAAAATTGAATCAAAATTGGAATTCCGCGATATCGGAAACACAACAAATAATATGTCACATGATTTTTGTAGTTTTTTCAACATTTTTTTAACACTGAAAGGAGGTGCTTTTTTTCAGAAGAACTGAGATCCCAGGGAAAAAAATGCATTCGAATTTGTTATCCGTATCTACTGAATTCTATTTTTAAATTTTCAAATGGTTGTCTTAGGAATGGTGATTTATGTTAAAAAATTGTACTTTTACAAAAAAATTCGAATTTTTTGAATTTTTCAATTAATTATTTTGAATTTACTGTCCGAAGTTGCATAATGAAGAAAAAAAGAATAACAATTTTGTAATCAGCTCAGCAGGAGGACCACCCCCATCCCAAACAAATGAGTAAAATCAGAATATGACAGAAATATGTAGTAAGTCTTAGTGAACTTTTGAGGTTGTGCTGATTTCAGAAGCTGAATCATCGCCTTCAAAAACCAATAATTCGATATTATTGTATATTGCATTTTCAAAATTTCAGACCTGAAAGCACCCTCTGAGAAGGCTCACTTTCAATTGTGGAATTGAACCGGTTTCAAAATCGGAATCATTTCCTTAAAAAAAAAAGTATCGATACCCATAAACTTCTTTATTCGATGGTTTGAAATCTCATAATTTCCCCTCTCTTTTGAGAGGTAGAAGTATTTACCAGAAAACTTTTCAAATCTGCCAGTTTTATTCAAATTGAGATTTGGTTTACTTGAGAAGGATGTCACCCACACCCTTGAACTAGATTTGGAGCCCCCTCGCAGTCAATTTTTCAATTTTTGGTGAACTTTTGAAAATTGCACTAAATTTACTCAACACTTGCCCCAATTTCTCCCAAAAAAAAGCTGGTACATCCTATGGAAGATCCTGCCAATTATTGATGCAATCATTTTCGAGCTGGTCTGGGGCTTCCAGCGAAAAATTATTTTTCACCAATGAGTCCAAAGTGCTCCAGAAAGCGCTGTAGGTACTTAATTAATTTCGACAGTTGAAAACATAATCTCAAGTTTCACTTTGTAGTTTGTGGGCCGATTAGGACATAGTAAAAAATATAATTTTAAGCTTTAAGAGCTGTTAAAGATTTTCAATTTTTTTTTTTTAAATTTCAAAAACAGTTGAAGAGCTCTTTTCCAAAGTTGCAAGTTTCCACTTTAATGAGGTAAGGTGTGAAAACTTTGAATTACCTACATCGAACTTTGGAAAAGAGCTGTTCAATCAATCCTGAAGAAAATTAGCGAAAATTGATCAACTGAACTGAAGTTTATCTTTCATGTTATCTGAAACAATTGTAGTTCTATGGAGAAAAATTTCAGCTGAAAGCTTCAGATTGGCACTTACTCGTACTTTATTAATGCATAAGGATTTCATTGAACATGCATCGGTGTGTCAGTAGACTGTTTTTACCATTTTCAAAAATTTGCCTAAAATTCGAAAATAAATCTCAGGATCTCAAGATTTGGTTCCAAGACAAGAATTACATACTTTTTTAGTTAGTTGATAGTCAGGCATATGACAATAGGAGTAATTGCACCCCCCCCCGCCGATCCTCCGGGACAACTTTTTTCTTAAAGGGGACATCCTAAGGAACATTTTAAAGCAAACTTGCCAAAAAAAATTGGCCTTACTTACAAAATGGCGGCCATTTTGTAAGTAAGGCCAATTTTTTTGGCAAGTTTGCTTCAAAATGTTCCTTAGGATGTCCCCTTTAAGAAAAAAGTTGTCCCGGAGGATCGGCGGGGTTGGGTGCAATTACTCCTATTGTCATATGCCGGACTATGAATTTCAGCTCGATCAAATTGATGGGCTGCAAACACACTTTTGAGAGTTTTTATTCGCTATATTTGCTCAATTTTCGATTCACCAAAAATCATTTTTCTATTTTAAAATATTTCAAATTTCAATGTAAAATTTGAAAAAAATTAAACATAATACGGAGTTTTATTTTTGTAAAAAAATGTATTGCCATTAAAAAAAAGTTTATGAGGACCATTTGTAAATTTTTTTCAAGTAAAAAAAAATTTAAATAGCATTTTTATCAATTTTCAAAGTGCATATTTGACCAACCTTAATTTTTCTTATAACTTAAGAACTTCAATCCAATTTTCGTATTTGAGCATCTCATGAAATTTTCAAAAATTTACTCACACTGTGCATATCCCCCTCTCCATTTAATTGCAAAAAGTGACATAAAAAACATTCAATATAAATTTTATAAGGTTCTCCAAGACTCAATACTATTGTTGTTGTTGTTGTTTTTTTCACCAAGAAAACATCGTACTTAATTCTCTGCTACCTACCCAAGTACAGAGAAAAATACATCAATTGAGAAAATGCCTTCAAAATTAATTTCAAGGCACGTGTTTCACTACACGTCTCTCTAACTTTCAACCTTCGGGACAAAAGTAAGTTCTTTGCAAAACTTGCTCCTCGGTTTCTTTCTCTTTTTTTGCAAATCAAACTTGAATAATTCACACCACACGAGCCCTAGACAAGCTTGGCCAGCAGCATCACACGCACACACAACTCCAGTAAAACGATAGCTTGGCGGTAAAATACCCATAATACGAGATATCTCGCCCGCAGAACGAATACATTACCTCTTACGAAATAACTTTCTCGTCTCTTGTACCCTTTCATCGAGTCTACGCACACAAAAACTTCTCCACCTCTCTTTCTCTGCACCATCCAACCGAACCCGACGAAGAGAAAAAAACACTTCTCTTATTCCGGAAACCTTTAACTTGCGAAGCGATAAACAAAGCGGCGCAGAAGAAAAATGGCAGCGCCTGGCGCAAAAATAAATAAATTTTGTAATCTTCGAATAAATGTATTTCAACGGGTTCGGCCTGGCTACCGAACAGGGTCGATGCTATGGTTAAAAAATACTCGTATTATGCCGGTAATACGATATAGTATAAGGCCGGCTCGTGGCTGGCTGGGTTAAGAGAAAAAACAAAACGTTATCGTCGCCCCCCTGCCCAATCTCCCATCATGGTGGAATGAAGGCTATACACGGTACATTCGGCATCATCACCTACTCTACAACGACGTGATATAGCCGTGGTACCTTGAAAACTAAATATAAGCATGGAAAAAATGACAGTAAGCCCGGATGCGTACAGCGTCTTGCCATTATATCATGAAAAATAGGGTCATTTTTACACCATGAGCCGAGCCGAGCCGTTTTTTAAGGCTGCCGCTGCCTCTCGCTCCCCTCTCGTCTAGCCTGCTCGTTTCTCTTCCCACTATTTTCTCGGTGATAAATAGTAGCCTGTTTGTTCTGGCCATTTGACAAAGTTTTACCTTACCTCAGGTACTATACTACATAAAGACGATGTAGCTGGCGAGAGATGCTCGTCGTCGTTGTTGTCGTTCTCGTATTTAGGTTTATACATAAGCACGTCGAGGTTACCCCTTTAGGTATACCCTAAATGAGGTCATCTATAACTTTTACACATTGCTTCGGTTTTCCCTGCACTCATCAACCTTCTCGCACCCTTTTTTCTTCTTTTCTCACACCTCTCCCTCTTCCTGTTTTCACTTCGCTGTCCAAGTATCGTTCTAAGACGTGGTTTTTCCATCCTCTCGCCGAATAAACTCATTAATTAACGACGAAGCTAGCGCAGAATATGGTTGTATTTTAACGTGGCTGTCTCGCAAGGTCGTAAATTTACTATTTTCAACCTGATGATTACAAATTCTCGTCTTATATTTTTTCCAAATAACTTATTAAACAACGCCGTCGTCGTGCCAGCCAGCGACGAGCTAGTGCCTTATTTTCGCGACAATCTTCACCCCACCCCCATCGTCATCGTTGTTCATTCATTAGTATACAAGGGATGTAGCGACCACCGATTTTTTTCCCACCCAGTCTCATTTGTGACTCTTTGCCCCTCTTGTACTTGGTGCTATGTGCGTCGCAGTATCTTTTTACAAGATACCCACACAACAAACCACACGACAATAAAATACACTGACAAGAGAGAGAAAATTATACAACGAAACAAAAACAAAATATTATATTTACACAATGTGACGAGAGAAAACCCACAATCGGATGCAAGGAAGAAGAAAAAGAGGTTCCTTTTAAATTGGCTATTTTTTGTACGAGCTTTTTGTTTGATAAATTACCATCTTGAAAACCCTTTCGCCATGAAACGGAATTTATACATAGACTGCGCGTGATTACTCTTCGCGATGTAGTCGGCTATAGGTCACCATACGTAAGGAAAAATACTATTGCTTTTGCCTACTCTCTTTCCTGTAAATGTGAACCGTAATTTTACCCTTGCTATTTTTTTAGGAATTCATTTTACCTATCAGCTAAAAATATCTTTATTACTCTTTTATTACTGTGTCGTGAGATTTAATACGACCTATAGGTAATTGGAAAACGAAATATTTCACAATTCTTAATATCTTATTTTTAGCCGGATTTTCCTGGTAGAAAAAATAAAAAATTCAGAATTCAACGATTGAAGGCTGAAAAAGAAAATGTGGGTGAAGTCTTTTTTCCAAGGAAATTTTCAAATCATGAATATCGTTTTTTGCTTGAAACTTGAGTATTATTGAGTATGGGCTGAAGTTCTTTGCTCGGAGGAGGCATTAAATACGGGTCTGAAATTTTTAACACGTTCATTGGGGTCAATTCGGCCTGTGTGAAGACCCATGTTGTTTTTAAATTTCAAGAATATCAAAAAATTTGCCATCTTATTCAATAAGGAGTTCTGCGCCAGGAGTAGGTATTTTTTATGAGTCTGGAATTTTCAGCGTACTCATGTCAGATTTTTAAATCACTATTCAGACCACTACGTTTTCCAAATTATGAAAAAATAAATAAAAATAAAAATCACTCCGTCCATCACGCATGGAGTTCAGCGCCAGGAGGAAGTATTACTAATCAGTTCGAAATTTATAACATGCTCACCTGTTTCAAATTGGCAACTACGGTGACTTCTACTTTTTCAAACTAGGAATGAAAGAAAATTACCTCTCATCTTATTATGTATGGAGTTCTGCGCCAGGAGGAGGCACTAAATACGAGTCTGAAATTTTTAGCACATTCGTGTAAGTTATTTTGATCACTTTGAAAACCTTTTTTTTTTTTCAAAATTCAAAAAATATGAAAGATGTGTCATCTTATTGTGTATGGAGTTCTGCGCCAGGAGGAGGTGGGTACTTATTTTAAGTAAATGTTGAAAATTGATCAAACTCTTGACGTGGATGAGTATGTTTTTTTTGGTGGGGGGAGGGGCTTTATTCAAAACGTTTACCACGTCTCCCCACGCCGATCTGTGCGATGCTAATCTGCGAAATACCATCATTTTATTGTATAAGGAGTTCTGCGCCAGAAAGAAGTATTACAAGCTACTCTGAATTTTTTACATAGAACGTTAATTTAAGTCAATTTCTGCTGCCCTGTAGACATCTTTTTCCAAAATTCGAAAAAAAAATGAGAAATTCCTTGTTTTATCGTGTATGGAGTTCTGCGCCAGGAGGAGGTGGATTTGACATTGATAGTTATGTTTTTGTTGGGAGAAGGGCTCTATTCTGAACGTTTACCACGTCGCGTCTCGCCACGTCGATCTGTGCGACGCTGACCTGCATCACTCTGACTTGAGATCTCGGAAATATTGCTCAAATTTTCATTAAGTATATCAACTATTAAAAACTTGAAAAAAAAAAACAGGTAGGTATATGTGATACGTCCTCGTCGTTTTGTTGGACTTTTAAAATGATCAGTTTCTGGCATTTTGATCTGGGCAAAATCACATTCTAAGACATTTCATTTCAATATTACCTTAATATTATAAAGACTTCAAGACTTTGAAAAAAAATTAATGAATTTACATACAATGCTCACAGCATTAATCTGATTTTACAAAAATTGATCTGACTTTTAGAACTTTGAAAAAATTTCAATCAATTCCTGACATTATGTTAGACTTTCGAAAACAAAAAAATTAGGTTGGTTCCAGAATAATCTTTAATTTTCTGATATTTTTTTCAGACTTCCAACATCAACTTGAACAAAAAACATAATTATCCATGATTTAAAACTTTCCGCAGAGAGAAGACTTTTCACCCATTTTTTTCTCAATTTTTTACAGTTCTAATAAAATATTATGTTTTAAGAATTCGTCAAAATATTTTTCAAGTTATCAATACTCGGAAAGAATATTGTAAAATTAGATGAACTCCATAAAAATGTTGGGAATACATAGGTTTATTTTAAATACCTATTTTATAAATTGCAGTTTTTGTAAAAAAAATTTAAAACTTAAAATCGAAGTAAAATTTTTAACTGCACAATTTTTGTTCTTTGCATTTTTTTAGTTGAATAATCCGGATTTTTATGTTGAAAAAATTGGTCAGTAAGCTACATACCTACTTATGAAAAACGATGAATTAGTTTTCATCAAAAGTTCGTTTTTAAAAAATGGAACTTGAATGTTTAGAAAATGATGAAAAGTGAATAAAATCGACTCGTTTTGGTCACATTTGTGGTATACTAATTTTATCTGGGATTGCCCTATTGTGTTCATTTTTACTTTCCCAAATCTAATAAAGTCGTTCCTTCTCATTCAGAACGTTATAAATATGTTCGATTTTTTCCTATTTCCTATTTTCAGCATTCATGTTGAAAATTGGTCATACAAACCCAAATACAAGTACCTACGCATTTTTCGCTTAAAAATCAAAACATGAAGATGTGAATCCACTAACGTAATGTTATTTTTATTTTGTTGTTGCAGGTGAGTACGCATTTTCTTCATAATATGTAACAAGAGAATTCCGTAACTGGGGTAAGTTGATATTTTGTAAATTATGGAATTATTATCTCACTTATTTTCCTGATTTAAGAACCGGATTATCCAAAAGTTGTGTTTTCTTAGCTCCTTAAAATTACCAGTCCTGTGATCAGTAATACCACTTCTTATTTTCAAAACTGATTCAAGTGTTGAAAATCGATTCATTCACAATTTTTGGCCATACGATTGGTTGTGTTGAAAATGATATAAGCTAATTGACTTTCAGGTCAAAAAGTCGATCATAATCGAATTGATTCAAATTTAATTGGTGGAATTTCAAAAATTGATTCAGTCGAGATTTTTTATCTCGTTCATGACCGATCATGTTCAAAAAGAAAAATAAATTTTTATGTAGTTTCGAAAATACATTTCCAGATAAAAAAAATCGTTTCTGATCGAAAATCAATTGGGTAATCATATCCCCAAAATCGATTGAATTGCGATTTTCGATCTCATATAATCGATCATGTTCGTATAATGCAACACCATTTTAGCCTATAAAATAAATCTTCACAATCAATAGTGTTGTTCACGATCAAAAATCGATTCATTTCATCAACCTTGTTCGAAAATAATCATTTGTTTTGCATCATTTTGTTTGATCTATTGTTGTTTTTGTTTCGCATAAATCGACAGAAATTACAGGTTTCTTCCTAAAATGAAATTTTTATGCAATGAAAATCTATTTTTTGACATTCGATTTCAATAATAAGAAATGATCGATCTGTTCAAATTCGTTTTTATATTTGGAAAAAAATTTACGAGACTAGAATTTTTTTCCAAAAATCCATATTTTTGATTTTTGATTCCAGTCGTAAAGAATTGATTAATAAATCTTTAATGATGATCAGAAGGTCTAATTCGGACCTGCTACCTGTATAAGTAAGTATAAATTATGTTCCGATACCTACATTCCACAATTCCACATACATAAATCATAACTCCCCTGCCTGAAATGATCTGCCATTTTGAAAAAGCATAGAAGGAAACTCGCGAAGCTAGCACATCAATTCGATTGTACTCGTACGTGTAGGTACTAAGTGAATATATGGCCTCTTTGCGTCTTGCAAAAGTAAATATTTACTCGTTTAAGTTTCGCACAGAAAGAGTAACCATACACTTAGGTATCTAGTCGCATTTATACGACTATAGAAAGGTTTATACACAAATGTGTGTGTCTGTCTATGGGTATGGGTAATTGTTTGCCATTATACAATGAGCTATTATGATGCGGTGTGGCGATGTAATACGAGATGAGGTGTTTACCTGCTCGCGTTTTGTGTTTTATGCGGTAAATATGGAGTAGTTATATTTATCTTATGAAACACTACAGCGTCACGTTAGGTTCAAGTGGTAATGGATCTTTTAGCTCGGGTTAGAGATTGTGTTTGTTTAGGTATACCAGGTTAGATAGGTATCTCGTGCGAGTGCTTTAACATAATTACTCTTTATACGTACCTATACGTAGGTACAAGAGATGACGAAAGAAGATTCCTGAATGAGAGAGCTTGTCAACGATGCTATTTGTACTCGAATTCGCGACGTTTTTTTTTTTTTTATATATATCTACTGGGTGTTCTATAAAATTGAGACTACATAAGTGTGAGTGGCGTTGCCAGCCTTGTGGGCTGAAGGGGTCAAGTTTTGTAATCGAATTTCACCATTTTTCATCATTTTGGAGTCTCCATCACGATTTTTGATTTCTCCAATAGGCGTGGAAATCGATTTGAACAGCTCGAAATCGAGTTCTGGCTTATTCTCAACCTGTTTGAAGGGTTTATCAACATTTGAGCCAGCTTCCAGGTCGACTTCTAGAGTATGTTTTTAATTTTGGCCAACATTTTTTGTTGAGGAAAAATTTTTAAAATTCAAAAATATCTGTTTGTGGAGAAATTTTTGAAATGTGCACAAATGGCCTTGTCTCGTCTAAAATCAGCTTCCAGAATCCGAATTTTACAATTTCGGATCTTTCTGGAGTCTTCAGCGCGATTTTCGATTTCTGAAGAATTTTAAAATTTCCTCGGGAGGCGCACAGTGGGCTGTGAGCACCCTCAAAACGGGCGTAATTCAAAAACTTACAATAAACCCAAACACAATTGTAAAAAGATATCCTCCCTTACGTTTTTGGGGTCGCAGAATACGAATTTGACAATATTTTTTTTGTAGGGGTATGGGGTGAGGGGGTTCAAAAATTCAAAATTTGACGATAATGACGTGTGATATGTCGAAATGTATGTTTTCGAGGGTGTAGATCACGAATCTGGCAATATTTTTTTCGTTGGGGTGAATGGTGGGGGATGAAGGGGGTAAAAACGGTGAAAAATTCAAAATTCGATTATAATGATGTGTGATATGTTGAAATGTACCAAGTATGAATAATTCAACTGAAAGTAAGTACTTTCCATCAATTTACTGGATTTTAGTTGTTATAAAGTAATTATAGAGATGAAATTCATCTCAAAACCCTGTTTTTCTCCTACTCGGCTGCACAAATTGGAATAGAAAAAATTTTCGCACGTAGATGCACGGGAAATTCCAGTGGCAGGTAATACTTGAGATAGTGTATTTCAAGATGTCAATTGCCATTTTTGACCGAAAGTGACCCAACTCCCCCCACAGTCGATTGTAGTGAAAAATCATAGTGAATTTTGTTAAAAAGTTACAAATTTTTGTCTTACTAGGACTTTGACGGCTCCCCAACAGAAAATCCTTCATCCCCCACCCTTCACCCCTCCTTCACCCCCGAAAACGTACATTTTGACATATCACACGTCATTATAGTCAAATTTTGAATTTTTCGCTGTTTTCACCCCATTCATCCCCCACCATTCACTCCTACGAAAAAAATATTGTCAAATTCGTCATCTACACCCTCAAAAACATACATTTCGACATATCACACATTATTATGGTCAAATTTTGAATTTTTCACCCCCTTCATCCCCCACCATTCACCCCTACGAAAAAAATATTGTCAGATTCGTGATCTACACCCTCGAAAACATACATTTCGACATATCACACGTCATTATAATCGAATTTTGAATTATTCACCGTTTTCACCCCTTTCATCCCCCACCATTCACCCCTACGAAAAAAGTATTGTCAGATTCGTAATCTACACCCTCGAAAACATACATTTTGACATATCACACGTCATTATGGTCAAATTTTGAATTTTTGACCCCCCTCACCCCCCACCCCATACCCCTACAAAAAAAATATTGCCAAATTCGTATTCTGCGACCCCAAAAACATAAGGGAGGATATCATTTTACAATTGTTTTTGGGTTTATTGTAAGTTTTTGAATTACGCCCGTTTTGAGGGTGCTCACAGCCCACTGTGAGGCGTGGAAATTGAGCTGGGGGCTTTGGAAAGGTCAAGAAATGGTGAAATTCGATTTTCAAATGTTGATATGGATTTTGAGAATAATTTCCATCATTTTTACTGAATAAATTTTTGTTCAAAAAACATTTCCAAAAATGATCAATTTTAAATTTTCAAAAATTCTCCAAAAATTTTAAAATGAATCCAGACAGCCTGAATCTTGGTTATGAGAGTTGGCAACTTTTAAAAACCTACTCCTGATATCTTTAGTTGCTCATTAATCCTTCGAGAATGGCAATACACCAATTTACTCGAGGGGAATTTACTAGAGTAAAATCCTGCCAAGATACTGCAGTTGAAGTATTGTTTTTCTTCAAGACATGTACAAAGCACGTATTCTAATGCATTTCAGAGACATATGGTCCCATTTACATGCATCTACATATTCACCTACGTGCCTATTTATACTTTCGAAAACCAAGTCTTCGTCTATTATCTGCTTATCCACAATTAAGTAGGACATGTTTTTGCAGTTCACATTACCTACGTCAGCATGCATGAAAAACCCAACCACACGCTAGCTGAAGAGCATAGCATATACCTTTGTTCAGAGTACACAAACTGGTGTAATTTAATTACCTAAACGAAGCTTCGATGCTCGTCTTTGACATAAATGTGTCAGGCAGTTGTGACGAGCGTAGGCGACGACTACGTTGGTAATTTTATTCGAGTGTTTTGTTTTTGTGGCTCGACGAAAGCTCAAATTACAAGGTGTAAAATTTAAACACGATCGTGTGTAAGTACCGAGCCATATTGTATGTGGGTAATTTCAACTCTGAGAGCAAATTACACACTCTTGTATAGTCCTACTTCATTGTCACAGGGCTCGGTTTCTTACAAATATTTAACAAACGAATTACCAGACACGGAGATGAGAGTTCGTATAGTAAAGAGAAAAGTGTCAGATATGTATCTCGAGCAATATTCACGACGATAAATTATTATATACGTAACTCGAGGGTAAAAATACCACTT
Source organism: Planococcus citri (assembly GCF_950023065.1). Classification (NCBI taxonomy): domain Eukaryota; kingdom Metazoa; phylum Arthropoda; class Insecta; order Hemiptera; family Pseudococcidae; genus Planococcus; species Planococcus citri. The sequence goes on along the minus strand of NC_088681.1, from coordinate 51,836,358 downwards.
GTAAGTACCTATCTGAATCTTGAATTAGAAAAATAGGTAAGGTAGAAGCAAAGGGGTACGAAATCGATAATGCATGGCACTAGTAGGTGAGTATATTATGATTAAAAAACAAGCCTGGGGCTGTGAAATCGACGTAGAAGCTGATAAATGAAATAATGAGGGTAATTTTTTGGCTCTTTCTCGTCCTCGTCGTGCCTGTTCGCGTTTCTACGTATACCTATACCTTCTTTATCGGCCAAATTGTAAGTTATTTGTAAGTAGAGCTTTGCTGTGTTGCTTTCTACTCCACTTTTACCATTCTTTCTCTATCTCATCCTTGAAAGTACAACCTAAAATATACTATGAATGTAGAAAGCGAATACGAGTAGAGAGGAGAGGAGGAGATAGCCTACCTAAAGTAATAAATTTCACGCTGGAATATTCGCCCGAAGCTATCTGATTCGTGGTTTTGATTAAATTTAATAGAGCTTCGTTAAATTGACACCCCGAATCGGAGCAACTGAAAATTCCTACGCTTTTTCGTTCTCCATTCCACAGATTTTGCGAAATAGATAAGAAGAGAAATGGAATACCTCGAGTAGAGAAGGCAGAAAAGGTGTATGTAGCGTTTTAATATACGAAGCGAAGATGATCTGCTCTGGTTGGTAAAAAAAAATTAAGACTCGAAACGAAGAAGCACAAAAATTTCTCATCTATTTTCCCACCTTGTATCTGTAGAACGGTTTTGATACCTTCGAGTATATTTCCTGCTGCTGTTTTACCAATGCTACTTCTTCTTCGGTTGTTACAAACCAACCGTACGATTCGACCCAAAGAAAACTTGGCGGCAAGAAAAGTTTTAATTACTTCTTAGTTGTTCAGAACACAACAACATTTTGTAGTTTATTTTAAAGTTTACGTTGAAACAAGAGAGATTAAAATCGCGATAGGTTATTTTTTTCGGGGCTTCGGGTTCCTCCTCTTGTATACTTTGTGTGCTGTTGCAAGTTTCGAGATGCCGCGAAATTTTACACCAACTAACAGCAGATAATGTATATCATGCTGCTCCATCCATCCATCCATCTATCTGCCTTGCGACCCATCTACCTTACCCATCATTTTACTTCGTTGCGGCGTTAAAATTACTTACTCGCGTAAGGTGATAATGTCAAGCCTGCTAAGAATTTACTACGTGCGAATGCTGAAGACGAAGATGACTTTATTCGGTTATCATATTTTATACTTACTTGGGCGCGGTTTTGTGGTATTATCGAGATTCACCTTTTACCAGAGTTGGGAATATTTTTGTATTTTCCTCCATTTTGTTTTTACTTGGATCGTTCCACTTAAATTTGACCAACATTTTTGAATCATGTCCTTCGATTTCGCTCAATTTTCTTACATTGTCTACCCCGAATAAAAACCTGCAATCAGGTAGCCGACGCCTTTGAGAGTCACAAAAACAGAATACAGTTCATCCATGGAGGTGTGACTCCAAGCTCTGTAGCTGAGGAAACACCAAAACAAGATCATTCAACCTTCTCCATTGGGGACAGCTTGGCCATCAAAAAACCACTGTCATACTACATGTGCACCAATGGGACCATAATATGTGAACAGACACATCCGGAGGATGTGAACCAACAAATAATATTCCTAAGGACCACCTCCTTCCCCTCAACTCCCAGAAAGAGTAGCACTGAGCTTGTAAGGAGCAGATATGCCTTAACTCCGTAGAGATGTAGGACAATAACCTCTTGTTGGAGGTTATATCGTAACCCCTCTTTCAAAGAAGTTTAATGTACTTCTCCTACATTTCCGGGGCCCAAGGTAACGTGTACGAATACATCCGAGCGTAGGTCGCTCCAAGCTCGGACACATACCCTTGAACTTTCGACTATATAACCCATTGCACAGACCATATTCAGAGTTCTCAATTTCGGTGATGTTTCTCAATTTTGGTAAAATGTATTCGTAGAATGAATCTCTGACAGTCTGCTTCACAGGCTGGACTTAGAATAATTTCCAAAAAAGTATAATGTCAACATAAACTCTCTTACTAAGTATGAGCCCCCTTAAGGATGGTTCTGTGCTTCGTTTCGGTAATCGCAAGTGCTAATTCGATGTTCAGTTCCTACCCTCAGTAATTATCGCCGATTAATCCCTTAAGGATCTAATCCGCTAGCTTTTTGATGTAACCCACTGCGAGGTTAATATGTTTTGTATTTTACCATTAATCATGTTATGTCGATTGATTAATGAAATTTTGGAGAATACCTCATTCGATCCGGATCTTGAGGAATTCGACCCCTGGCAAAGTGTATCTACCACCAATACCCTGCAACCTGCTTAGTATGAGTAGCACCCCGACGAGCAGGGAACGTGTACAGTGTTGAGGCAGGAGATGTATCCTAAATCCTGTCCGGGTTGCGTTCGCCTGATCAAATTAAGGTAAAATGAATCATCCCCTTTATTTGATATGCTTAATCTTTTCTAAGTTTTAACTAACTTTTTGAGAAATAACTACAAAATCTGGTTAACTACTAGTTTAGTGTAGCATTAGGTCAATAATACCTATTTTAGATTAATTATGACTTCGAACCCCATAATTAATACAAGTACACAATTGTTTTATATCAAATAATACAATTTGTAAAACAACTGTCTCGTGTTTTATTTCCACATGATAATAAGAAATTGTATGTATATAAAGGGTATTTGTAACGATCAGTACAAGCACCTATTGAGCTAGCATGGTGCACGAAAATAATCCCTTAGAAATATTTATCAGAAAATCCATAGGTAGTAAGTATTATTATAAACCCACCAGATAGTCTTTCTCACCTATATCACCTTACCCCAATCATTACCAATATCACTTTATCAAGCTCTCCACTTCCGTGGCATATCAGCACTGGGAAGAGGCTTCAAAGGAGGCTGAACCCAGGAGGATAATCTCATCAGCCCAGAGACAGTTGCTCACTCAAGGAGGCCTGGAGCATCCATACTCCCTGATACTCAGTGACCATGTCTACATACCTGCTATGCAATACTTGGTGCTTTGTGGAATCCAAGAGTGATTCTATGCCCCAGTCAGTGCTGCCAATGTGGGGGATCTTCTCTTATATGAACAATATCCTCAGGGGACAGATGGGGGGCTTCAATTTTTTTCACATTTTCTCGAGGTACTCAACTTCAGCAGTGTATTACTCCAAAGCTATGATACTTTGACCAAAACTGATTTCACAGTTCGCCCAAACAAAGTCAAAATTCGAACTTACGATATCTGAACACGAAAATGGCCCTACTTTTGAGAACCTTAACTTAGCCTCCTGAGCAAGAGGGAGCTCAAATTTTTTCTTAACCATCTCCCACTCAAATTAAACTTCCTCAGCAATTTTTATCCAAATCCTGGGTACCTACCTCCGTTTTTTTTTTCATTTCACCTTCCTGCAAATTATATTTCTAAATTTCTGCCTCATCTTTAAATACGTAAACGAGCCGGATTAAAACAAACCAGCAGTCAGAAAACAAAATCCTCAACTCTTTCTCGTCGTGTTTTTCTCTCGTGAGAAGAAAACTACAAAACAAAATCTGCGCTGACGAGAAAGGTAATACCTACCAACGCAGAGTAAGCCGACATTTCCTTCGATTCTCTCCGCTTCGGTGCTAATTCTTGAATTGTGCCACACGCTGAGGCCGTCGCTATCGTCGCGCTTTTCGTGTACTATATAGCTGGAAAGTTACGATAATCAAGTTTTTGTTTTTCTTCTGGGTCTATTTTTCGTTACATTGAAATGCTTTCCCGAGTCTTTTGTCTCTCTGGTTTTTAAACTCGTACTCGGACAACGCACAAGCGTCGAATTTATCGTCGTAAACGCGAAAAAGTGCCATTCGTTTGTACAAACCGAACTCTATAATATACCGGAGAGAGAAAGTGGCGAACGCGGTTACGATTACGTCCCGTTCGTCTTCATCTCTCTGTCTTTCTGTCTATTTTCCTTCTTACTTATACACAGGCACACAGCAAACTGGCGTTTTTCGACTTGGTCGAAGATGAAGAGAATTTAACCGCATTGTGCCGTACACACGAGAAAATTTTTAAAAGCTTTACGTGATTCGACATTTTATCGTCAGCGTGTACGCGTAAGACTTTAGAAGCACACATACACTCTCACATATATGACCACACGATTCCACAGAGTTAATTAGTTTTTGCCGACAATGGAATTTGGAATTTGCTATACATAGTTCATACTACGTTTTACAGTAGTGTATTTCGGCAGTATAATGGTAGGGGGAGGGAAGGGAAAGCGAACAATCTGCCTTCTCCCTTTTTCTTTCTGATGGTCTTTTCCTTATATACCAGTTTTATATGTATAGGCATCCATACGCTCTGTAGGATATAGATAATAAGACACTAGGTCGAGAAAAGGTTTATCAATTTTCCTATAACTTACACTGTTCTAATCGATTAAAGAATTATTTCCGGATTTTCTTTCTATCGCTCACACTCTGCACGTTGCCGCTGTTCTCTTTTTTTTCCTTCGCTTTTTATTTTCCCAAGCTTTTATTACACGCTCCAACGAAACAGCTGCGGTTGAATCGAATTTCAAGTATATAATGAACTTAATCGAATCGAAACAGAATCAGGATGAAATTCTAGCCTTTTTTCTATCTCTTTTTGTTCCAACTTAAAAGATGTGAAATAAAATACGTAATGAATATTGTTTTCCAAATAAGTATCTAAATCCCATAACAATAAGAATACTATCGAATGGAATAGAAAAAACGAAATGCAATTTTTGGGAATAATTTCTCCTTATTTTGAAGATGATAAAGACACTCACGCAATCCAATAGCAGCGTGCGTAGCTTATTTTGTTACTTTTGGTATAAATTATCCCTGAAAACCCCACGAGGGCGAATTTCACCATTTATAGCCATCCTGGAGCCTCCAGCGTGATTTTCAATTAAAGGCACCTGAACTGCTCAAAAATTGATTTTCAGTGTCAAAAATAGAGTAGACCTACACGACGAATTTCAATTTTTCATCTTCACTATGAAAGGTTTTATGGAAATAAAATCTCCAAAAATTTGCTCGAGGTTCTAGAACTGTTCAAAATGACTCAATCGGTTTCGATATTTTTTTGGAAAAGAGAGGGGTGTCCAAAAAAGGGTACACGCCAAATTTCAGGTCTTCCACTCAATTGGGAAAACATTTTAATTTTATTAGTTCCAACCTTTCGATTTTCAAAAATTCTTCAAAATTTTATAAAACAGATTTCAATTAAGGCTTGAAAATGTTGTTTGCAGGGGAATTTTTGTATGCTTTTTTGATCTAGCGCAGACTCAGAAACTTTCCAAAGTCGATGGAAAAGATTTCAAAAATTATAAGGTACATACGTCTAGAATTTGATAACTTTTCAAATTTCACTCCAGCATAAGAAATAAGCACCCATCCATACCACTAAGTCTCTATATTTTTTTCAAATTGGATTTTTCTTTTCAAGCTCTATTCGCAGCCTCCTCAACTCACAATTCAGCCAAACACTCGTTTAATCAATCGCTCTTTTTTCGAGGGTCACATCTCGTAATCGCAAATTAATTTAATTTTCCCGCGTAAATTCTGCCCGCTCCTTCATACTCGTAATTTCCAAGACAGACAACATGCCAATCCAAAGTTTCTCACTACGCATTAAAATACCACTCCCTCGTATCAAACTTCAAAGTTGAAAAACTAGGCCAAAAGAAACCCTCCAAACTGCTCAGCCATTCGACACACTATCGCTCTTTCATTCGGTGGCCTCGTCTACGCAGCTGGACAGTGTGGGCATGGACAGCACAGTGATCTATTAACTTAAAAGGGTTTATCGCAGCCACCCTTCTACAGCAACCTGTACGAGTTATTCGTAGACTCGTCGTATGTGGCATGGCGGCGTACAGCAGCATAAATTTGTAAAAACATTTTGAAAATTTCATGACGTCATTCATCAACGTTTTCCAGTTTATCGACTCTCGCTTTCTTTCTCTCTACGGGCAGTTTCGTTACACATAATAGGCTACGTAGTACGTATTATACGTCTACGAACGAGTATCCCGCATTGTATTGAATTTAACGTCGTCTCGTGCACGGGTGAGGCACTAGGTGATTTTTCAAACTCGCCTTAACCCAGTTTTACAAACAACCACAAGGAGGGTGGAAAAAGACAGCGCTGAATTACAAATACGGCCACAAATCAGTTCGCCTGAGAATAAAATACGTTTGCTATAATTTTCTTTGTTGGACGTAGACCTAAATACGAAGCAAACGAAGCCAAAGGAAAAAAACCTCAGATTGTGATTGAGGAATTTTTGAAGATGAAAAAATTGAATTAAGGAGGTTTAGGACGAAATAAAATGGTGAATTACATTTTGGCGATAAAAATCCATCACTGGGTGCCCCCAAAAAAGGACTTCAAATATATTCCGAAACTTATCACGGCCATCTTCCTGCCAAAAGGAGGAAAGAGGAGAGAGAAGGTGACCCATTCCATGTCGATTCGATCAAAAAAATGAGATCTTGAAAGTCATGTCTTTCGATTTCACTCGAATTTTTTTTTATAATGTTCTATCCACCCAATAAGTAGATAAGTAACCCACAATCAGTTTGGTCCCAGCCCCCTCAGGAGACGCGTGGGAGGGGTTTCAATTATTTTCACATTGTCTCGAGGTACTCAACTTCAGCAGCGCATTACTCCAAAGTTATGATACTTTGATCAAAACTGATTCCACAGTTTGAAAGGGCATTGCATTTTGAACTTTTGAAGTATTTAGAAAGGGTACACCCCCCCCCCCCGCGATAAGATAGGCAAAATGCCCTTAACCTCGGATTCAGATGAAACTCACAAGGTATGTTTAGTACCCCCAAAAAATAATTTTGGGCCCATAGCTTGCTCCCTACCCCACCCCACAGCGGGGGGGGGGGCAAAAACGCGTTTTTCAGGGGAAAAATTCTGCATCAACGCGTGTTTGAGATACATTTATTCTGTAAACGAATGTAGTTAGAGGATACATGGGGGTACTTTCCTGAATTTTTTCGGCATTTTTCATCGCATGAGGGGAGAAGGGGGGACAAAAGAAAACTTTAAATCGACATTGCTCCGGAACGAAAAAACATACCAAAACAATTTTTTCGTCAAATATGGATCTTTACCCTATTGACAAAAATTGTGCGTACAACATGCTGAAATGCATGCTTTTTTGCATATCACACGCATGCGTGAATTTGGACTTTTTCAAAAAATCGGATGCCATTCAGCCAGTGAATAGCATGCTTAAAAGTAAACCAAAAGTATGTACAAAAAGTACGGAAATTTTAGCAGAAAAATTGCTCAAACTCACAGGCAATACTATCTACCGATTAATTGTGAATTTTAAGACATTCTAATAAATAATTATTTAAAAAAATTTTTAAAATTCGGCGCGTAGGGGGATTGATCTCAGGTTCCTGCGATGTGCGGTCGCTCAACTCACTCCGCCACCTAGCAGCTTAATAGATTAGAGGTTATTTTTGCATAAATGTTATAAATTTTTGGACTTGCAAAAATTTTTACTCACTGCTGCATTTTAGAAAATACTTGGTTGCTAGATTGCTTCTGTTTAGCATGTGAAAATGTACATTTTTAACGCGATAATGCACGCTTTTACACCAGTCCAAAATCACACACTGTTATGCATGCTTTTCAGCATAGTTTTGTCAAAAGAGTAGGTCTACTTTCTATAGAAGTCATCACCCGGCCACGTGGGAGTGTTGGGTCAAGCTCAAAAGCTCAAAAAACTCTCAAAAACCACGTTTTTTACGTTTTTCTCCAAAAATATGGACAAATGGCGGAAATCGAAGAGAACCAAGTTGTTCAGCGTGAAATTTTACCTCAGAATGTGTAATTGAAAAGTCATTTATACCGCGTAGAAGTATTTGTGCTTATATCAAGATAGCTGAAAGGATTTTCCTGGGTAAAGTAGGTGAAATTCCCCTGTACTCGGATTGCTGAAATTTTGATGAAGCGTTGTTGGGTACCTTTGAAAAAAATGTTGGAGTCAATAAATTCCCCCACCCCACTTCCCTTGCTCACAATAGCGAAAAAAACGCCTTTTTTTGAGGGGGATCATGCTTCAACGAGTTTTGAAAAAAAATCTGTATTCACTGAAAGTACGTAAAAAGGTGTGTAATCTTGAAATTTGACATTTTTGCTATAATTTCAGCATAAAAAGTGTTCAAATTAATTTTTTTGAAACGAAACCACCAACTCCCCAAAATTTGTAACTAGCTCACTATTGAATTGTAGGGTGGAAAGGAGGGATAGATATTTCAAAAATTCCACGATTGAATCGCAAACACCTCAAAAATTGATTCTAGTAACATTTTTTGGGTTGATGTAAATACTCAAAAACCACCAATCATTTGAATATAGGTATTTGTAGTTTTTTCCGAAACAGGTAGGTAGGTACCTACTCACCTATTATTTTTTTTAAATTTTGAAAACAGTTTGGAACCTGAAGTTTGAAACTTTTGCATGGATAGGAAGATTTAATGCTCCCAAATTTTCGAAATAATTAGGTACTTAGTAAGCTGAATTTAAAAAAAATAAATTCCAAATCACTGGGCGGAAACTTATTTTCAATATCATCAAAAAAATTATTCAGAAGTACTACAAAAAATTCATTTTAAAATAATCATGAAGAAATTCCAAACTAAATCATCGCTGAATAATTTATTCTGAATCACCATTAAAAAAATGCACCTGAGGTCACGAAAAAATTCATTTGCCATCACTAAAAAAAAAATCATCAGAATTCATTCAACACTAAAAAATTATTTAAAATGAAATCCCAAATCACCATGCAAAAATCTATCCTACATAATGAATTCCTCCAAGAAAACATTCGAGCCAAAGAATTCTTCAACTTTTAGACCGAAAGTAATAGGTACAGTGTTACGCAAACTGAAATTTTTTTTAATGAAACACGAAATTCTAACTGTGAAATTTTGATGTTGGGGTCAGAATAAGAATCGTCCCCTTTTTCTAAAACTGGCGTCAAAATTGATGAGCGTCGAATCGATTAGTAGGTATTCAAAAGATGCTACGTACCTAGTAGGTACAAATTCAACCTTTGTTTTTATTCATCCCCCCTCCCCCTCTTTACCGAAAAATTGCAATTCGTCGTGTTGAGAAAGAACCTCCCCTCCCTTGATTTGAAAATCAGTGCATCGAAGAAAAACTCGTTTCCTCAAGAATACGATAGAAAATTAAAGTCGTTTATTGGAACGACGACAAGAGGACGACAATGCAAACTCTGCCTCGCACATTCACCGCACACACTCGTATTTTGGCATCATCTCTTCCCCATTACCTACCTACCACACCCATCCACTACACAACTATATACTACGTATGTGGTATCTTTCTTAAAAGGTTATTTTTTCCATTCCCCAACCGCCTCTCCTCCATACTGGTGATTTCTCTTACAGCATCCGACCGTCCGTCAGTCGAATTAAATAAATGTAATAACGCGAAGATGTGTTCGAAGCGACCATAAACTCTTTAAATTTAACAATAAAGATACCATAAAGTTAGATTTTTTCCCAAATACGTTACTCACCGAGCCATTCGAGCCGGACATTAAAAAGCGGAAAAGGCTAAGGTTCTTCGCGAGCCCAAACATTAAGTTGGAAATTTAACAGTACTTTATATTTTCACAATGTCGGTATTGTGTTGAAGTTTTTAAGTATCAATAATGGCTGATATATTATCGCCGACCTTGTCTCTTCTTCTTTCTCTCTTTTTTTCTCTCACTGTGTTTTGTACTTTGGTCGACGAAAATAAGAGATAGAAGGAGAAAAAGAGCATCGGAATAACGAAAGGGAAAAGGTACAATTTTTAGGACGCTTACTGTAGTTAGGTGGTTGGACTTTTTTTTTGCTGGTATTTTCTCCCCTTTTTGGTGTGTTCTTTTGATGCACACGCCAATACTTGTAAGTAGTTTGAGCGGTTGAGATGTTCTTTTTTACCCTACAAAAAAGAATAAAGAAAAGATGAAAAAAACGTTATGGTTTTTATTGCATTTTATGGATACCGAATGTAAGTTGAACTAATGTTAGCTTTTGATGATATGATCACATAAAATTTTCATTATATTTTCTTTATATGGAAAATTTCGTTTCCAATATTGGGGATATTTTTCATCGAGGAAAAATCAATTTCGAGAGGTTAAAAAAATTGAATTTAATTAATTTTTCGCAATTAAAATAAACATTAAATTTTCTTAATTTTTTTCAATTGAATTTTCTTGATTAAGTATTTTACTCGACCATTTGACTTGAAAAAAAAAAATACAAAACGACTACACCTCCCTCCCTCACTCCAATAAAACCCTTATCCACGAAAAATATTCGTACTTTTTAATACTAAAATGAGTACTTACTCAGAGGAACAGGGAGAAGGATCAGGACCGAAAGGATTAGTTTACCTGTACCTAGCTACCGATACAGACAAAGAGACTGAGAAAAGTATATGACGTTGCCACAAGCAGCAGGCGACGTTAAAGAGGAGAATTAGAGTAAAAAATAGTACCTATAGAATAAAGGTTAGCAGCCTTCATTACCTTGTCGGCGGGTTCTCTGCGAAATCCAGTCGAATAAAAATACAAGAGTGAAATAAAAGGGAAAAAACCTTTACTCGTTATTTTCGCTTACTGACCCGAAAAATTGTGTAAAAAATTTTGATAAAATCTACACCACGCTGCCCTCTGCGCTGTGCTGTTCTGTGCTACGTCGAGTAAACGAGAAAAAAACGAAACCAGGCAGAAGTTCTTTTGTAGTTTTTGTGTGTAATATTTTGCGTGTATTTTTTTTTTTCATTTTTCCCCCCTATACTCCATACCATGGCTGTTTCTCTCCGACTAGGCAGCTACAGTTATCCTGGTTCACTCCAGTTCCATCTTGACGAGATACCAGAACCGTGTTATTACCGCATTTTTTTGGTTATTATTATCATTATTATTGTTTTGTGTTGTGCGAGCATTCTCTCCTCCTGTGTACCCCTTCCCTTTCATTTTGAATTTCGCGAAATACACGACGAGGGAAACAGATGAAAAGAGCCAGAGCCGTTTAAATTTGACGGAATGCTTACTTCGCTTTGTCGATATACAGAACACAGATTCGTTTCTCTTTGTGTAATTAGGATTATTATTTTTTTCTTCTGTTAGTAGATACTGCCTTTGTGAGAAAGGATACACGATGATGACAATAAATGAGTTATTATTACAGTTACCCACCTATTGCTTTACCTGTACATCGACTGCGCTGATAATAATGCATATGACGAAAAAATGCCTACCTGACAAAAGGATCTTTTAAAGCGACACTCTTCAATTTTGAGTAAAAACAAACTTGATGGAAAAGGCATTGTCTTAAAACCACCAAAATCAAAATTTCAAAAGCTGAGATCATTTTAGAATTTTTAAAAATTTTGAAAATTGAAATACGCTAAACATATTTTCCTATGAGAATTTTCAACTTTTTCATCATATTTATTTTTTATTTTTTCAGACGAAATGAACTGGTGTAAAATTTTACTTAATTGCGACCCCTTTCTCCCCTCCACCCGTTCTAAAAATATCAGCTTCAGGCCATTTTGGAGCTTCTGGCGAGTTTGCGACCATTTCTTAGTGATCAATTGCTCGCCAAATTTTTAAAAATTCAAACTCGACTAAGTACTTTTTTCCAAAAAACCTCGAAATTTGATCGAATTGAAGTACGAGTAGAAAATCCAAAATTTGATTTAGATATTGCTAACTTTTGATCTTTCAAAAATTCGATTTATTTCCACAGTACACAGGTACTCTTACAAACTTATTATCTGATCGGTAATGATTCCTTTTCAGTTTTAGAAAAATTGCCATAACAAGAGCCATGACAGAATATCCATACATTACCAGACCAAATTTTGATGGGTTGAATTTCTTTTTTCAAGTTTTGATGGATTTTTCAAAATTTAAGTCAAGCTTATTTTCTAATATTCATTAAAATTGAGTTTTAAAATTGAATTATGGTTCATTTTCTATTATTGACCTCCCAAATCCATTGTTGGTGATTTCAAGTCATTCTGGAGTTTTAAAAGAATTTTTCGATTGCACATTTATGAAACAAAATTATCATGGGAAAAAATCAATTTCATATCATTATAGGACCTAGATAAAATTCAGCACATGAGAATTTTTGAAAAAATATCCAATACACCATTTGACCGAATTTTGGAAGATGAATTTCTTTATTGGAATTCTCAGAAAATTTTCAATAAAATCCAAGTTAAGCTTACTTTCTACGAAATTTGATAAAGTTGAGTTGGCCAGTTGAATTACGGTTTATTTCTTATTACAGATCTCTCAAATTGATTGGTAGTGGTTTTGAGCCATTCTATAGCCTTAAATGAATTTTTCAATGTCATCACTTCATTAGAAATATCAATAATGGAATTCAGAATTAATTATGAGCCCCCGAAATATCCAAAAATACACCAGGAGACAAAATTTTAGGGACCGAATTTCATTTTTCAAAATATTTGAAGAATTTTTGAGAATTGAAATTGAAAATATTTTCCTCAAGAAACTCGAAATTTGGTCAAGTTTGGGTAGAAAGCTGAAATTTCATTTATTCTCAACTTTCAACCTCTCTAATTGATTGATGGAGGTTTCGAGTCATTCTGGAACCTCCATTAAATTTTTCTTTTGGTGTTGGAAAAACTCTCGGTGGACTATAAAAAATATTTCTACAGCCTTCAAGACTAACTTATTTCGATGGCTTTCAAAAATTCAAATTGAGGTGGGCAGCTTCAGTCTGATTTTTATTTTCAACCTCTAGAGTCAGCTGATGGTTGTTTTCAACCGTTATGAAGGCTCTAGCAAATTTTCGAATTTTCCAGTTCTGTAAAAATTTCCGTAAGAAGAGCTAGAATCTCAAAAAACAAAAATAGGCAACCCCAATTGCCTGGCTCATCTTTCCCTCACTCCAAATTTACGAAAAACGTTCAAAAAAAAATTAGGGCTTGTGACATATCGATTGTTTGTGTTTGAACGCGGTGAACCTGAAAATAACATTACTTTTTCGACTGGGTCCCATTGAAGACGCTTGGCATCTCTTTTCTCTTCTCCCTCCCCAACAAAGTAAAAATTCGAACTTACGATACCGGAAGTGTGACACATCGATTTGTATGTTTACAAGGATGCCGAACACGAATATTACCTTAGTTTTTTGGTTTGAATCTGCTTCAAGGCAGCACTCGACACTTTCGATCTCTTTCTCAACAGACGAGTCAATTCAGAAGTGCGAATATGTTTTCAAACATGTCATGAACAGGAATACGAACTTGATTGTACAAACCTCGAAGTAAAAAATACGCTCCATTTAATTCAATTATCTTATAATTTGTCACAAAACAATCTTGGCTGATTAACGATCTGCGAAAATGCTCTGTTTCGATTACAAGCCAACACAAAGAATGAATTTGTCGTGTTTCTCAAATGAAAGCCCTACCACGAGTATTTTTTCCAAACACTGATATCTTTATTTGATAACGTTTTACTCTTCGCTGGCCATGGATGTGGTTCGATGAACCAGCGAACGGCTGCAACAACGAGTAATTTTGGTAAAATTGATATATTGCGTGTGAAATATAGTTACTAGGTACATGGAAGAAGCTGCAGTATCCTTCTTCGTCGTGGATGGATAGAGCTGGAGGGGTTATGAGGTATAACTCAGTGACACGGTAAACCCTCTGGTAAGCTTATATAAAAGACTGCACGAAGTAGGCACAGGAGAAAAGCGAGGACTTCGTGGAAGATAGAAAGGAGCACAAGAGGATGGGAGTAAGGCAAGGTTAGGAAGAGTGCAACAGAGCAGCGCTATAAATCTCATATTTCATTTGTAACCATCCCAGTGTGTGGATATTTGTGCTTGTGTACGTACATACGAGTATACCAGTACGTGTACGTATCCACAACATATATCATTGTGTAGTACACTACGGTGGAAATCTACACTTACACACAAATACATTTTCAAAAAAAAAAGGAAAGAAAGAAAGACTAAACCGCGTAGCAGCCCATTAATCAAAGAAGAAATTCAACCCTTAAAAATTTTCTCTATATAATTTTCCGTTTACATCGCAGATAACACGTCGTGATGATAATAAAATTACTTTTTTTTCCTTCTTCGTGTGCCTATAAAGTGTCATTTTTTGGGGATGCGATAACTGCAAAACTAGAAGAAGACTCGAATAAGCCAGTCGAACATGGAAGTGATTTTCAACCAGCAGTAAATGGTTGGCAAGTTGAAAATTTATCGATGATATTCTTCCAAAGTCTAGCTAAGAGAGTGGCGATGAAGGGCAAAGAGATGAAAATGCGTTTGCAAAGTCGGCTGAAAAGCATAAAGTTTGTCGTAGTATTTGACTACATGTAAGAAGAATAAGGGGAAAAAATAGAATTCTTGGATGGAAGATGGGAAAACGACGACGTTATGACGATATGAAGTATTGTGTCGAAGGCCCGCTCGTTTTTTCACCACTGAGTTTGCATTAGTACTTGTAGCATAGTAGTTTGTATTCTTAATCTAACGTTTGCGAGTGTGTGATATTTTTTTCTTCTTTTTGAACTCAACTTTACAAACTTTTGTAGCCGACGAGATGTGCGAAATTAAAGGAGTTATTAAACTGCCGTTAGATGTCGTGTAGAAATTTAGTACCGGATTTGATAAATGTGCAGAATTGACAGCTGCTTTCTAATGCACGAGAAAATGTCTTTTGTCATTTTTCATTGGTTGACTCTATGATGAAAGAAAGAGAGTTGATTTGCAAAGAGGGAGATTTTTAAATTCTTTCGATTGAAAAATAGAAAGAAAAAAAAAAAGAGGCAAAAGAAATATTAATTGAAACAAACAAAAACTACTATTGAAAATTTGTGCCTTTAATCGATGGAAAGTGACGCGAAAACGGTTAAGTAATTGAGTTACTGAGCGCTAAATTTCATTTTGATGGAAATTTTTCAATTCCATAACTAGAGGATTCAAAAATTTTCTGGAGGATCGAGAACCATTAAAAATTATTTTATTATCGATTGATTGGGAAGTTCAAAAAATGGGGTAAGAATTAGACTTTTTTGTCTCTATTTGACCAAATTTTATTTTCGTGGAATAAGCAGCCAAATAAATATAAATTTTCAAAAATTCAATAAAAATTGAAGTGTTTGTAAGGAGTTTTGCATATTTTTTGGGAGAAATCACAGATGCTGAATTTTATTTTGATCCATTTTTAAAGCAATTTTTTGAAAAATGCCAATTTACTTTTTGGGAGAAAGATTTACCAAGCAGCGACCATATTTGAGCGATTTTGAACCCCTGGTGACTTCTGGTGAATCTTGATGACTGATTCACCAGAACATGGGAAAGTCATGTTTTATAACCTTGTGACTTTTTAGTGACAGATTCGCCGAGTAGTGGTCTTATTTGAGTGATTTTGTACACCTGGTGACTTCTAGTGAATCTTGGCGACTGATTCACCAAAAGTCACCAGGATTCACCAGAACTTGGAAAAGTCATGTTTTATAACCTGGTGACTTCTTCGTGATAGATTTGCCAAGCAGTGGCCCTATTTGAGTGATTTGGTACACCTGGTGACTTCTGGTGAATCTTGATGACTGATTTTGAACACCTAATGACTTCTGGTGAATCTTGATGACTGATTCACCAGAAGTCACCAGGATTCACCAGAACTTGGAAAAGTCATATTTTATACCCTGGTGACTTTTTGGAGACAGATTCACCAAGCAGTGGCCCTACTTGAGTGATTTTGTACACCTGGTGACTTCTGGTGAATCTTGGTGACTGATTCACCAGGAGTCACCAGGATTCCCCAGAACTTGGAAAAGTCATGTTTTATAACCAGGTGACTTCTTTGTGATAGATTTGCCAAGCAGTGGCCCTATTTGAGTGATTTTGTACACCTGGTGACTTCTGGTGAATCTTGATGACTGATTTTGAACACCTAATGACTTCTGGTGAATCTTGATGACTGATTCACCAGAAGTCACCAGGATTCACCAGAACTTGGAAAAGTCATATTTTATACCCTGGTGACTTTTTGGAGACAGATTCACCAAGCAGTGGCCCTACTTGAGTGATTTTGTACACCTGGTGACTTCTGGTGAATCTTGGTGACTGATTCACCAGGAGTCACCAGGATTCCCCAGAACTCGGAAAAGTCATGTTTTATAACCAGGTGACTTCTTTGTGATAGATTTGCCAAGCAGTGACCCTATTTGAGTGATTTTGTACACCTGGTGACTTCTGGTGAATCTTGATGACTGATTTTGAACACCTAATGACTTCTGGTGAATCTTGATGACTGATTCACCAGAAGTCACCAGGATTCACCAGAACTTGGAAAAGTCATATTTTATACCCTGGTGACTTTTTGGAGACAGATTCACCAAGCAGTGGCCCTACTTGAGTGATTTTGTACACCTGGTGACTTCTGGTGAATCTTGGTGACTGATTCACCAGGAGTCACCAGGATTCCCCAGAACTTGGAAAAGTCATGTTTTATAACCTGGTGACTTCTTTGTGATAGATTTGCCAAGCAGTGGCCCTATTTGAGTGATTTTGTACACCTGGTGACTTCTGGTGAATCTTGATGACTGATTTTGAACACCTAATGACTTCTGGTGAATCTTGATGACTGATTCACCAGAAGTCACCAGGATTCCCCAGAACTTGGAAAAGTCATATTTTATACCCTGGTGACTTTTTGGAGACAGATTCACCAAGCAGTGGCCCTACTTGAGTGATTTTGTACACCTGGTGACTTCTGGTGAATCTTGGTGACTGATTCACCAGGAGTCACCAGGATTCCCCAGAACTTGGAAAAGTCCTATTTTATACCCTTGTGACTTCTTTGTGACAGATTTGCCAAGCAGTGGACATAATTGAGCGATTTTGTACATCTGGTGACTTCTGGTGAGTCTTGGTGACTGATTCACCAGGAGTCACCAGGATTCCCCAGAACTTGGAAAAGTCCTATTTTATACCCTGGTGACTTCTTTGTGACAGATTTGCCAAGCAGTGACCCTATTTGAGTGATTTTGTACACCTGGTGACTTCTGGTGAATCTTGGTGACTGACTCGCCAGAAGTCACCAGGATTCACCACAATGTAGAAAAGGCGTATTTTATGACCAGGTGACTTTTTGGTGGCAGATTCGCCAAGCAGTGGACATATGTATTTGAGCGATTTTGTACATCTGGTGACTTCTGGTGAGTCTTGGTGACTGATTCACCAGGAGTCACCAGGATTCCCCAGAACATGGAAAAGTCATGTTTTATACCCTGGTGACTTTTTGGAGACAGATTCACCAAGCAGTGACCAAAGTTTGAGCGATTTGGTACCCCTGGTGACTTCTGGTGAATCTTGATGACTGATTCACCAGAACATAGGAAAGTCATGTTTCATAACCTGGTGACTTTTTAGTGACAGATTCGCCATGTAATGGCCCTATTTGAGTGATTTTGTACACCTGATGACTTCTGGTGAATCTTGGTGACTGAGTCGCCAGAAGTCACCAGGATTCACCAGAACTTGAAAAAGTTATATTTTATACCCTGGTGACTTTTTGGAGAATTATTCACCAAGCAGTGACCATATTTAAGCGATTTTGTACACCTGGTGACTGATTCACCAGGAGTCACCAGGATTACCCAGAACATGGAAATGTCATATTTTATACCCTGGTTTCTTTTTCGTGACAGATTTGCCAAGCAGTGGCCCTATTTGAGTGATTTTGTACACCTGGTGACTTCTGGTGAATCTTGATGACTGATTCACCAGGAGTCACCAGGATTCCCCAGAACATGGAAAAGTCATGTTTTATACCCTGGTGACTTTTTGGAGACAGATTCACCAAGCAGTGACCAAAGTTTGAGCGATTTGGTACCCCTGGTGACTTCTGGTGAATCTTGATGACTGATTCACCAGAACATAGGAAAGTCATGTTTCATAACCTGGTGACTTTTTAGTGACAGATTCGCCAAGTAATGGCCCTATTTGAGTGATTTTGTACACCTGATGACTTCTGGTGAATCTTGGTGACTGATCACTAGAACTTGAAAAAGTTATATTTTATACCCTGGTGACTTTTTGGAGAATTATTCACCAAGCAGTGACCATATTTAAGCGATTTTGTACACCTGGTGACTGATTCACCAGGAGTCACCAGGATTACCCAGAACATGGAAATGTCATATTTTATACCCTGGTTTCTTTTTCGTGACAGATTTGCCAAGCAGTGGCCCTATTTGAGTGATTTTGTACACCTGGTGACTTCTGGTGAATCTTGATGACTGATTCACCAGAAGTCACCAGGATTCACCAGAACTTGGAAAAAATTGAGTGGAAAAAAGCATGTGTTTTGGAAATTGAGAATTTTCTTCAATTTCCATTGAAAGATTGTGTTCATTTTCAAAGCCAAATGTACACGAGGAGACAGAATGAAAAACCAAGTTTATAAAAATTTGATGGGCTGAAAAGTTTTTTCAAAGACAAGAAAAGGAAAATTTAAAGGCTCCGAAATAAAAAATATCAACTCTGTCTTCAAAAATTTTAACAGTAGGTAACTTGAAGAAAAATGTCTGCTTCGCAAGTCGCAACAAAATTGGAATAAAATTGTGTAAAATAACGCCGGAGTTTTCAATTTCGATCAAACTTCATTTTGAAATCTCATTTTAAACAAAAATTAAAAAAAAAAAATACTTACACAAAAAATTGAAATTTACGAAACAAAGTTCTTGTTTTTGAATTTTAAAAAAATTTCTGCTTTGAATAAAACAAAACTTTTTGGAATTTGATAGAGAAATTGATTTGTAAGTTTCTCATTTCAACGTAAGAATCAAAGAAGTGAGAAATCACTAAATTAAAAAAAAATCCAAATCCAAAATGAGTGCAATCTGATTATTCACACCAATTCTCTCATAAAAATTCTTGAAATTTATCAATTGAACTTCTCCATGACGTTGAAGGGTCATTTCGAAAGGCCCAAAATTGGAAATTAAATCAAGTCAGTCATCTACCTTGATTTGAACAAATTTAGAGTTTTGGGAGAGAAAATATTCATATAATTTGGATTTTCTGGACTTTATCAAAAATTGAAAAATAAAATTAAGCTTCGTAAATTTGGGCTGGTAGTGTACATCTTCTAGGTACCTACCTAATTTTTCGAGAATTCATTGCTGCTGTAATTTTCATTTCGGCCCTTTTTTAAAAATACATATGTTTCCAAAACGTTCAATCGAAAAATTCGTCGAAGGCTCCAGCACAACTGGAACCCCTCACCAATCGATTCAAAGGATCAATATTCGGAGATAAACTAAAATTCAACTTTATATCCCAATTTTAGAAAATTTTCTGGAAAGTGGACTCGACTTGTATTTTTAAAAACTCACAAAGAGAATCGTAAACAGAGATTCAGCTTTTGAAATTTGGTCTGATGATGCATTTTTGGATACTCTTTGGAAAGTTTACAAGGGCTGAATTGTATTCTGGCATTTATTTTATGACTATTTTTTCAAAATTGAAAAAGATATTATCACCTTTGATAATTATCTCCATTATGACATTTGTCAACATTGCAAATTTCAAAATTATACCACTAAGATTAATTTCAAATCTCCATTTTCAATTCTGCATCTCATCCATAAACCACGTATTACCATACTGCCAATTTCTCCTCGCGTAAACTTTTCGAAACACCCTGTACTATGTCGTATCTCGCCTTTTCCGGTTAAATTTCTTTCGGGTATCGGTTAAGCACCCTAATTACAGCCAATTTCCGCCACTACGACCATCGCCAATTAAGCGAAAGAAAAACAACCGACCAATCTACCGGACACGGGACGTTCTTCTATCCCTATATTCCTCCCCACTCTCTCTTCCATCTCCTTATAAGCATTCTGCGCAGCACTCACAAAGGCAACCTAAACTACACACACAGTTAGGTACCTACTCTCGACTCTCGTACAACAAATTCTAATAACCGATTAAAAGGGGTTGGCTGGGTGTGTGTCAGTATGTGTGAGATCCAAACCAGAGACGAAGAAAACGTAGTGGAAAACCAAATACAGAAAGGCACAGACAGAGACATACAGCTGTGAAAGACTGTAGTACGAAATGAGACACAAAATACACAACACTGTATAAAGCTATACACCATCACCATCATCGTCATCATCTTCATCATCCTCGTGTATAGGTACGTCTATGTAGTATATAGATGGAAAACCAGGTCAAACGTGGTTACTATATTCACTTATAGTGAACCCATATAGTAAAACGAACGAACCGCTGAAATTTACATTCGCCACCGGAGACCGACCCTATTACGTTTTATTTCCTGCTCCGGATATATCAAAATTAACGAAACGGTTTGATTAACACGTTTTAAATATTCTCACTCGTGTTAAAAGGGTGGCATATGAGAAGGAAATCAAAACCACAGTCGTATTCGTACTTTGGTATTGGCAGCAGAAATGAGTAAGAATAACATATCCTCGAGTATATGGAGAAGAAAGCTGGTAAAGAAGGGTATCATTTTTATGGGGACTTTTTTATCAAAGGGTTTGGTATTTGCTCAGCAAATGAAGCGTCGCGGTGTTAGCTTTTGGACAATTAAATACCCACATATTTTCTCAAATACGCAGCAAGGTAAAAAGGTGGATATTGGTTTCATATTCGTGTAATAATTTTACTGTTTAAATATTATCCGATGAAATTATAAAGGACTCTGTCGATGATGATGATGAAATATGGAATCGACGATATGGATGTATTCGATACTATAATATGGCTTCTTGGACTGAGGTATTCGCCATCTTTCCCAGCCATCGTGTGCATATATAAAATATATATAGAGGCCTACACCATCACAACTTCTATACCCATACGGTATAAATTTTAATTAAAAACCGTTATAGAATACAGATATGAAAAAGGGTTTTTCGTATTAAGATCGTGCCACGTAATACAAACGAGGACCTCTTTTCATAAATACAAAGGAATGTGTATATTTTAATCCTTATACGTTATTAAAATACCATTTGTAATTATTTCCAACTCCTCGGCGAGGCACATTCGCAGCCTATACTACTTCAAAAGCGCACCAACGAGGCAGGGGCACACCACTATAAGAACACGACCGAGGAGTGAAATAAAACCAGAGGTGGAGAGAACAACTCCATTCGTATATATGAGGGAAAATTTTTAAACGGCCAAGTTTTTCGTAGCTGAACGTCGCCATCTCATTTAAATCATATTCTCAGGCTCTCCGGGGATCCGCCTGCCTGTCCAATATACTTACTCTACTCTCTGCGACAATATACGCTGCAAATTTTAATAAGACTAAACTTTTTTTTCCCCCAGTATACTTTTCTCTCATCTGGTTCTCCTCTATAGTCAGCTCTTCCAATGAGATGGAGGAGGGGCGAAAAGTATAAGAAGATTAAAATTTAGTTCGGGTAACTTTTTACGACAATATTAAAGCTACTTCCACACGAAGACAGGGAGGAGAAAAAGTTCGCATTTTTATTCGGTGAAAAATTGCAATGTTTTCAGTGTTTTTCGATTTTATATAGTACTTTTACCCTTCTCACCTCCCCCTCCCCCCAAAAACACCAACTCGTGACTCTTGCTGCTTCATACATAACTATATTAAGGTTTTTTTTTTGTTTTGCTTCTGGTACGTTGAGTTTTTTTGCTCTTTTATCCTCTCTCTCTCTTTCTCCTGTCGTTTGTTTTTTTTTTACTTGGTTTTCGTAAAAAATAAGACACACGAGAGAGGGAAAAAACCCACCGAGCGAGAGAATCAAAGGGAAAAACTCGCGTAGAAATAGTGAAAAGTTTTTACATATTTATTTTATTATTAACTCCGGCTGCCTGGCTGTGTGTTTCGCCTTGTATAGCTACTCCTTCGTCACCATTTTTCCATTTTTCTCTGTGTGGTTTCATTCTATACTTTTTTTTTTGTCTTTTACTCTCCCTGTGCTCCTCTTTCGTACATTTTGCAGTTTCCACTAATCATAGCCGAGAGTTCATTTTACGCATTGGTACGTACATTAAAATAGTATATACTGTGTAGGAATACCAGAGGATTTTCCACTTCTACTCCCATTGCTCTTTATTTTTATTTTATTTTTTTCGTTCGCGTATAACTTTAAAAAGTTTCCTCTTGGTTGAGAGAAAGAAAGAAAGAGAAAAAAAACTAGTACTATAGTCGTCGAGAGAGGAGAACAAAATGACAAAAATAAAAACTTATTCATCGGTTAACCAGTTAATCGTGTACTTTTTGCATTTTTTAATTTATATTTCAAAGTTATATAGTACGCTCTTTTGTTTTATTTTTCTTCTCGAGATTTTTTTTATATGTATTTTCGGTCGTTTTTTTTCTATACGAAGCGATGGTCTTTTTTTTGTTCGTTTTATTTTTTTTTATTAGGCATTAAAAATAAAACCACTTCAAAAGTATTTTAATTTTTTTTTCTCTTAGCTTTTTCTTTCTCTGTCGCGAAAATGCTAACAGAATTAAATTATTCAGATGGTCTTTTATAATATAAAGTAACTATACAGTACGTTGGTAGTGACTTTTCATTCTTTTTACTCGCCTCGTGTATTTGGTACATATATACGAGTATATGCCTCCTTCAACGTAGCCACTTATAAATGATAATTCAGTGATTCGTAAACGTCGAGTCGAGCTTTTGACTTTATTACATAAATCAAGAGATTTTTTCTCGGTGGTTTTTTTGTTTTTTGTTTCGGTTTTCCTTATTCTCATTATTACCGCGGAGTGATTCGAGTAATTTAGTTTTTCTTTTGCGAAACTATTCGTTGAAATGAGCTACAGAGAGAAGGAAACGATACGTAGTAAGTGAGTGGTGCTTGAATGTGTTTTTGATGTACGAGTAGATCTTGAAAAGTAGATTGCTGGGGTACATCATGCTTACCCAGTACATGGAAAATTCTGTCTGAAATCAATGTTTAGTTCCATATTGATTAGGTGTTATGAAACTTGTACATATGTACTGCGATGATGATTGTGTGAAGTTCTCTTGTGCTTCCTATTTTTCTATTCTCAGTTCGTATCTTTATCGAAAATAAATTACTGATTTTATTTGTTGAATGATTATGATGAATTCTTGTCATGAATCATGATGTGAGATTTTCCAAAACTTGAAAAAATCACCAATTTCTAACATTCTGAGTAGCATTTAAGTGGACTTTTTTGATATTAAGATTGAACTTCAAGAACCTTGAAAAAGAAACCAATAAATTAATGAAATTGCGTCAAAATTAAGTATCAATTTTTCAAAATTAATTTTTGGAAATCTTCTATAAATACTTACATTATCAGAAATATTTCGTAAAGTACCCAATGAAAATGTTTAATATTTGGTGAGCTACTGGTTATCTTTGATAAATTACTGGTAATTGTAAATAAATAACTGTGGTAGTGATTTTAAAAGAATTGACCTCAAGAAAATCACCATAGCAATCTTTTGTAAATCACTAGTATTTTTTTGTGATTTTTGGTAAATTGATGATCAATTTAAATGAATCGCCATTGATTTTTTTCTCAGTGAAATACTGTAGTTTTCTTTCAAATTACATATCTACCTAAATTACATAATTTGACATGTGTATGTTTTTTTGCACCGGGAAGGGGGAGGGTTCCGAAATTTGCATTATGCTGACTTTCAAAAACTTGAAAAAAAAATCAGTCGACTTTTTGACATTACGAACATGTTAGACTTATAAAAATTGGTTGAAAATTAATCAACTTTTGGAGACGTTAATTTTTGAAAACTTGGAAAAAAATTCGATTGTCAGATTGTGGTATGGATATTATGTCAGGCATTAAATAAACTCTGACTTCCGTAACACTGACTTTCAAAAAGTTGGAAAATATTGAATTACTGATATGTACCTACCACTTATGCCAGACCTACGACTTCTGAAAAAATTGGAAGAAATCAATCAATCGGTGTGAGATTACTTTTTGAAAACTTGAAAGAGAAGTTGATTTTCTGACATTCTAACAGACTTTTAAAAGCTTATGAAAAAAATCTTGTTGACTTAATTCTGACATTAGGTGTGTCAGACTTTTGAAAACCTCAAATTGGAGAATAAAATCAAGAAATAGCCAAAAATTATACTCGTACCTATCAAATTTTCAAAATTACTTTCTGATATTTAGGTACATACTTTTGTTTTTTGGAAAAAAATTCAGAGTTCCAAACATTGAATTGAATTGAGCGAAAGACATATCCATGATTCAAATCTTTCCTTGGAGAGGAGACTTGACACACATCTTACGGATTATTTTAGAAAATTTCTTGGTAATGTTAAATTTTTGGAAATGTTTGGTAAATCGCTGGCAATTTTTGGTGACTGGTGATTTGTAAAGAATTGCTGGTTATTTTTGACAAATTGACTGATGATTTTTGGCGAATTGCTGGTATTTTCTGGCAATTGTGAATAGGGAATTTCTGGTAATTTCTGTAATAAATCACTGGTAATTTTTGGTGTAAATTTTCTGTTATTTCTGGAGTCAATTTCCTGCCATTTTTGATGAAAATTATTGGTAATTTCTGGTGTAAATTACACGGTGATTTTGGGTGTAAATTACTGGTAATTTTTGAGGTGATTTTTCTGTCATTTCTGGAGTAAATTTCCTGTAATTTATGGTAAAAATTATTGGTAATTTTTGTTATGTGAATTATTGGTAATTTCTGGTGTAAATTACTGGTAATTTCTATTGTAAAATATGAGTAATTTCTAGTGTAGATTACCGATGATATTTGGTAAATTACCGGTAATTTCCGGTAAGCTACTGTTGATTGTTGGTGAATTTCTGGTGATTTTTGGAGATTGCTGTAAGTTTTCAATGATGATTTTATGGAAGTTTTTTTTATTTTTTATTTCATTTAATGAGCCATATACAGCAACTTATCGGCTAGAGGCTCGTATTTACAAGTGAAAAGCTTAAAATTAGGTTATACCGGATACAATTAAAGTTGAGTATGTACATACAATTTTAAATTTTTCCATCTAATTTTGTTGAGATTAGAAATTTAATAACTTTGTCTGTGTGAGAAGGGTTGTCAGAAAGGAGGACCGGGAGTTCGTTAGAACTTAGGTGTCTAGAGCGTTCATTCTGATAGGAAGGGCAGTCTATCAGTAAATGAGCAATGTTTAGGGGGATGTTGTTGCATTCTGGGCATAATGGTGGAGGCAGTTTAAGGGAATATGAATTGGTGAGTGAGAAGGGAGTGGCCAGTCCTGAGTTGGGTGAGAAGAACCTCAGATTTACGTTGAGGTTGCTCAGAAGTTTTCCACAAAGATGTGGTGTTTTTTATGCTTTTGAGTTTATTTGAACTTGGGACCTGAGACCATGAAGATTGAAATGCTTCATGCATTAGTGTTTTGGAATGGAGTTTCAAATCAGATAGAGGGATTGGTATGTTGGCAAGGGGGAGGTGGAGGTGTGCCTGTTTAGCTATTTTGTCTGCTAGCTCATTTCCTTGAATCTGGGAGTGTGAAGGTATCCAACATAGTACGGGTGTGCTATTTTGGAAGAGTTGAAGGAGTTCAATGATCTTAAGTGATATAGGATGTGAATACTTTGACCTATAGTTTTTTATTGATGAAAGAGCAGATAAAGAGTCAGTAAAAATTATGACATTATTTAAAGAAAAATCAAGGGAATATGAAATTGCAGATTTAATTGCATATAGTTCAGCAGTAAGGATAGTGCAAAGGGAGGGGAGGGCAATGGGGATAAATACATCGCCATGAATGATTGCGCAACCAGTGAATTGTTGAGTTTTTGAACCATCAGTATATATATGACTGAATTCTTCATGCTTATCAAGAAGGAGAAGAAAATGTCTTTTAAGTATGATGGAGTTGGTGTGATTTTTGTTAAATTCTGTCAAGGATAGGTCGATAATATGGTTAAAAGATTGCCAAGGTGGGATAGGGTTTACTAACAAGTGGTGTATTTTAATGATATTTTCTTCAATTTGTTGGAGAAAATATTGGAATTTTATAGATAGTGAATGTAATTCACTTGAAATTCAAATAAATCTTTTAAGTACTGGAAATTTTTAATGATTTAAGCATACTTACTTGTAATGAAAAGCATTGCAGAACACATTCATTATGTTTGAGTGGCAAAAATTTGGATGAGTTCCTAACATTTTGTCAGATGTTTGGTATCTGGAAAAAGAACTGATCAGTGATCAATTTCTAGTATTCTGATCAGATAATATATTTTTAAAAGGGTTGATTGCGATAATATTATCTGACTTCGATTAGAAAAATTTTGAGAGACATTCGAGTAGACTAATCAGTAAATTTCCATCCCAGTCTTTCAATAATGACTCTCTGATATGTTTTCAGATTTTTGAATTTATGTATGTACTTACTTGGAAAAAATCGTAGAGTTCCTATCAATAAATCATATCCACAATTTAAAATTTGCATGGAAGATTTTAATCCAATATTTAGGATTTTTCGAACATTTCTGATTTAAGTAAGAAAGCACTACAATTTGAGCTTTCTAAAGGGTATAAGAGAGGGTGGCCTTCTTACTGTTCGAGAAGCTCCAATTTTTACTACTAAAAAGTTTGAAATAGACTCGATAAGTAAAGTATCCCTTTCAAAAATACCGCATTAATTTTTTTCATCGTGATGATATTTTTCCTTGATCAAGTTCAACTTTTAACCTTTAAAACTTGAAAAAAAAATTCCGATGATCTCCTTTGAATTATTTTTTTGATGATGCAAACTGATCAACATCGAGTACAAATTACTGCTCAGAAACCACTGGCTCTCAAAGTTGATTAGTTCTTCCAGAAACACATCTGAATCGAGTTGGAATGACTCACCCTCCGCATTCGTATTTACGGCAAACTGGTCAGGCAATTTTATTAACATTTCAGTATTCACACATTCAAGAGTTTCAAATATTTTTTTAAGGCACTTGAATAGACGAGTGATACCTATAGGTAATATTTACCTTTGTGTTTCCCCCTCCCCTCAATCTGAATAAAAAGAGAAGATTTACATGAAGCTATGTAATGCTCAGACTTCAAAACAACCGAGCCAAAATCCCCCTCCCCTCCAACCATTAATATTATCAATGAAGAGTTGAAAGGTCTACAAATAAATTGGCAGTGGAGATTCAGGTTTTATGATTCATAATTTTGACTTTTTAATCTCTCTCCCCTCACTTGACTGATGACTGGTTCTCGAGTTATTCCCCATAATGAGTGCAAATTCTCCAGAAATGAAAGAGAAGAGAGTTTTTGCTCTTTGAATTGAAAAATACCAACTTCGAGCTTTTAATATCCCTCCATATTCACTGCAATCCAAAATTAATTTAGATTTTTGTAATCATGTCTCGTGTTTCATATTTTTGATAACTTATTATTTTTTTTGTGATGAACAATTATGTGAATATACCTATCTAATACTAATTATTTCTTAATTTCGCAGGTGAAACGTCAGCAGCGGCGTCGGCTAATTCGGTACGACACTCGGATATGTCGACGATAAGTTTGGTGTCGACTAGAATGGTTCAGAAGCCTTTTTTCGACGATATATCGCCCAGAAATGTTACCGCCATCGTTGGCCAACCATCAGTGCTCAATTGTCGCGTCAAACACGTCGGTGATCGAACGGTAAGCAGCTCCGCTTTTAAAATATTATTAAAATTTACCATCCTACACAAATTTCCCTCGTATACAATACTGCATTATACATAGCAGTAAATCACCCATTTGAGTTACCACTTGTGCTGTAGACCCTCGTCATATAATTTTACGAGTAGGTTGGTGTGTCTTGTCTTAAGTGACGTGTTACGTAGAACCAAGGTTCCCAATAGATTGGTGTTCTTTATACTCGCGTAAAACTGACACGTGTCGTCACACTCGTGAAAACTGACGCGAAAACGAGTCAAAAAACACGATTCATATTTAAGTAGTTTGATTTGACCATAAAATGGTGCCAGTGCCTATTCTAACGTGTAGTTCCAACAATATTGTGTAGCTCCAAAAAATCGATGTGCAGTTGGAAAAAAAATTGTGCAGTTGAAAAAAAATTATTCAGAATCCAATTTTAAAAAACAAAAAATTGCTAGGTAATAAAATAATGAACAACAACAGTTATCAATCAAATGAAAAAAAAAAAACACAAATTTGGGACACACGTAACTTCAGTATGAAAGGTACACTATAAAAACTGCACAATGCTATCAAACAATTAATAATCAGGTAAAAGGTAGATACATAAATGTAGTAGAAAAAATTACTAAATAGCAGTGGCGCCCAGAGGATAGAAATGTGCTATTGCGGAATCTTTGAGGGTCCCAAAAAAATTTCAGGAGGACTCCCATTTTTTTCAGAAAAAATGATTGCCATGAGTTATGTGAAATTTTTTATGGGCCAGTTCTTTTCACTTCTAATGATGAAAAAACAAATCCAAAGACAATTTTGTAACGTTCTTCCTACTGTTAATGAGCTATTTCTGTGGAGAAAAAAAACTTTTGATGCTTTTTTGAAGAAATCTTGGGGAAACGTATGTCTACTACCTATTTCAAGTTTTACAATAATGTCGATCCATCATTATTTTAAAAACATTTTTAAAAAATTTGAGGAGCTGAAGAGCTAAAAACCAGCTTATTTTTGATCTACATATTAAAGGAGTTTATCCAAATTTGAGCTAATTTCCAGATAGTCACCCACAGTACATTTTTTTAACCAACCTTTTTTTAAATGATTGATTAGTGGAGAATACTGGTTGAAAAAAACGTCCTTGATGTGCTTGCCTGAAAATCAAATTAAATGTGGACAAACTTGTTGAATAGACCCGAAAATGGACCACAATTTTTAGCTGCCCAAATTGATTTCCACACATTTCGTAAGAGAAATTTTGAAATTACATTTCTGGGGGGAACAAAAATCGCGTTGGAAGTTCCAGAATGGCTAAATGGCTATAAATTACAAAAGTTAGTTCATGGGAGTTGATTTTAGTTACAGGGCTCCAAGGGGAGGGGGTAAGACTGAAATATTTTCATCTTTTTTTGCCAGATTTTCTCAACTTTTTACCCCAGGTACCCCCCCCCCCCTTTCCACGGATTTTTCAAGCCATTTAGTCAGGAGTTGGAAGCAAAAATGTTGAATAATTTAAATTTATCAGATACGATGCTACCTAGAATCACAACAAAGAATCGTTCCATTGTAACTTGCAAGGCTCGTGTAATAAGATCAAAAATCAAAAATTCGCACCTTTTTCTGATTAGGTACATATCTTTTGTGGATTTTCTTCGGCTTTTGGTCTGTGAAAACAAAATTTAAAAAGAGGACAGAACATAATTTTTGGAAAATTTTCAATTTTTCCCGAGCGAAGTGAGGGTAAAAGATTTACTAAGAAAACTCACAATTTGTGAAGTACCTATCAAATAATGATTTTCAATATAAAAGTTTCAACGTTAAATTTCAAGCTTTTTGGTATTTTCGAATGAATCCTTGCACTTTTTTTTCGCTATTCTGCAGAGTTACATAGAATAATTTTTTGCTGTTTCGTTACTTCGCCCCCATACCAACCCTGTATTGATTGTGTTATGTCTATTAAATTTCTGAAGGTAATGTTTCATTGTTGAAAATTTTTAAAAAATTGACAAATTCAAAAAGTAAAATGGCTGATGCAAAAAGTTGATTTTCATAGCTCCAACATTTAAAAATTCTAACAATAGTTTTCAGGAAATTATAATATTATGTAATTTCAAAAATAGAAACAAAGGTCTAAAAGCCCGAGCGAAGCTAGGGCAAAAACTTTCGAAAATTTAATAATTTTTCAAAATAAAACAACATTACGTATTTTTTTAAGTAAAAAGTTTTCTTTTTCAAAAAAATATGAAAATTTTGCATTGATTTTTTTCTTTGGGGGGGAGGACGAATCTCAAAAAATTTCAGTCGGTATTGTGTAGCTCCAAAAAAACCTTAGAATAGGCCCTGAATGGTGCTCTGCTCGAGGTTCGTGATGAAATACCATATACGTATGTGTGTTGAGGGTGTGAGAAAAAAAATACATCGAATCGTGTGATTTTCCTCGTATGAAGTGAAATGAGATGTGAGAAGAAATTGAGGGAAATGTTGAGCAAATTTTGGTTTTGGTGGCGTATTTTCATCATCGTCATCGTCGTGCTTTATTACGTTCGTTTGAGTATATCGTCGATATATGTAATTTTTATAATGGGTTTCTCGAAATAGGTGTACGAATTCGTCGAATAGAAATTGACCCAGTTTTGAATGTTTGAAAAGTCTCGTATCCCGGTATAAAATATTCCTTGAAATTTTAAAAGTACAGAGATGTGGGAAAAAATGAATTGATCAGAAATATTTCCTAAAAAAAAAAAAAAACAAAAAAAACGAGGATGATTATGAGAGAGATTACTCGCAAAATTATGACGAATTTCTTCGTATCGAGAACTGAAAATGTAATCCAAAATAAATATTTCCAGCAGCTATATGGCAATGAGTAATAGAATAATGAAAAATGGCATCGCAAACTCGATAAAAATAAATTTCAACGAAACACAATATCGTTCAATTTGTATTAAACGCTATGGTTTTTGATTACATCGGTCCAGGAGGGCGATCGGTGACCGGCGACGGACTGGGGCCGGACCGGAGGACACGCGAAATAAACGATACTCCACATCCACCTCCACCTCCAGCTTCACATCCGCAGCAGCATACTCGTATATATATACGACGACGATACACGATACCACGCGACAAAGCTGTAAAAAATGTCTGCTCAAATGTAATATACCCCGCCGGCATCAGGGTCGAATTGATATCGAGTTTAATACGCGAATACACTATTGCACGTGTGCGTGTATTGGTGCTGTTCAATTTCCAACAAAATAAAAAGGAAAACTTGATCAATATCGCGAAATTGTGCTGTTAAACGTTTATGTCACAAAAAAGAAAATAACACATTTGTCGCTATAGTCTGCGAAGAGACGATTTGTGCACATCGACGAAGAAGCAGGAAAGGCAGCAAGAGAGGAGGAGGAATCGCAGATACGGCAAAATGGTTCATTTTGAACGCGCGGTCTCTTCTATGTTCATTTTATCCTGCGGCACAAATCGCCGAGGCCAAATGTCGTTTACCATACATTCGAGCCGCGTTCTCGTACAATTAATGGTATCCAATTAAACGAGCTCGAGCTCGATGCTTTTCTCTTTCTCTCTCGTTCGATATCCTATTTTGGAATGGAATTCGATACCAGATCTGTTCTCATCGTGTATAAATGTGCCAGTATTAAAGGCCTACCACGAAATAACGTTTCCGGACTGAAAGTTTTGTCGAGTATGAGTTTTGCTATGTGCTGGTTGGGGTTTGGGTTTCTTGATGGATACGGTTGGAGATGTTTGTGCAGTTTGTTTTATCATGATGATTTGATGTTGTGGTGTTTTTCAGATTAGATTGGGGCGAAATTTGGAAATTGAGGAAAACTCGATGATTTTTTTTAAATTTTTGCAGTAGGTATAGGAGAGCTTTGGTTCAAATTTTTGTACATGAACATGGGACCATTGCATGTCAATTAAACGGAGTTACAACCTCATGTTTTTCTGATTTCACTCGGTTTTCATTTTTTTTTTTTTTTTTTTTTTTTTTTTTTTTTTTTTTACGAACTCCAATCATCCAACTGGGAAAAACGCTCTTAGTGAACCCCCAATTCTCTTACAATGAAGGGCTCCAAATGACAGCAAATTTTTTAACCAGATAGGTATAGATGAAATTGGGAAAATCTAATAAGAGCATCTAAAAATAAATCAACAGGTCTACTCTGAGGTGCTGAATTACATTTTTCAATTTTTGGCGAATTTTTAAAAAATTCTAATTTAACCTGACTCATTTTTTTGAAAAAAAAAATCGGAATTTGATTAAATAGGATTAGAAAGCTGAAAGTTTACAACTTCAGCCTAGTTTGATTTCAAAATTAGGTTATTGCTTCTGGTTTTGAGCCATTTTGGAGCATCCAGTGGATTTTTTGACGAATTTAATTTTCTACGAATCTAAAAAAAATTCCAATTGTACACCCATCTTTACAAAAAAAGAAACAAACTTAAAATTAGACCAAACTTTATTATGTTCTGATCTTTCGAATTAATTGGAGATGCTTTCAATTCGTTCTGGAAGTTCTAGAAAATATTAGGATTTTCCAGCTCAAGAAAAAATGTCATAAAAAAGGGCTAGAATGAAATTCTGCACCTATGTACTCTTCAAATTGTTAATTTGTTGCAAATTTTTAAAAATTCAAAGGCTTGTTTTTGACGAAAAACTTAAAATTTGATCAAATTGAGGTGGAAATCTGAAATTTTTTTAAAAAATATTTCCGAAAGTTATTCTAAAGCCTTTTGCCAAATTTTGAATTGGCAAGTTCTGAAAACATCACCATTAAAAGAGCCAAAATAAAATTAAACCCTTCTGAACTCTCGGTAAATTATCCAGAAATATACCAGCAAATCAATTTCTAAGACTGATTTTCATTTTTCAAATTTTGACAAATTTTCAAAAATTAAAATGGAACTAATTTTCTTTTTTTTAAAAAAAGAAGGAAATTTGATGAAATTAAGAGAAGAAATATGAAAGAACATTCCCACGTAAAATAGGTGAAATGTCCCTGTTTCCAAATTCAGAAAATCATGATAGATTATTGTTAAGTACCTCTGAAAAAATTTTCGAGCCAAAATTTTGCTCCCCGCTCCACCCTCTTGGCCACTATAGTCAAAACACACGTCTTTTAGGTATCACTCGGAATATGTAGAGAAAATTTGAGCCTATCGACACCATATTTTCAAAATTTGTAGTGGGAGAAAATTACGCTGTATTTTCTCCCTCCACAAATTTTCTAGTGGTGGGAGTGAAATTTACAAAAGAAAATTTTTAAACGCTATTGTTCCAAACTCAAGGGGTGGGCACAAAAACTCTTTCGCCAAAATGTGTATTTTTATGAGTACCTACCTACCTACTTACTTTTATCCAACGTACCCATGAAATTCAAAATTTATCTGTACAGGAATCATTTTCTCATTTGTGACCGACACAACAATTTCCGAACCAGAAAATAGAGAATCAATAGAAGACTCCAAAGTAATCTTCTAGCTCAAATTTCAGGTTCTGAAATTCATTTTTCAATTGATGGCAAATTTTTGAAATCCAAAGGCCAATAATGAAAAAAATCAAAATTTCACCAAATTCACTTTAAGAGTTGAAATTTTGTTTGTAGTTTACTTTCAACTCTCCGAGTAGATTGGATATGGTTTCGAGCCGATCTGGAGCCTCCAGTGGATTTTCGAATTAACCTGCTTCACGAAAGAGTTGTTTGCAGATTTCGACCAAATTTGACAGGGACTTTCATTTAGCGTTGAAAATTACTGAAAAAATTGTTGACGTCTGAAGCACCAGTAAACTTGAATTCGCCATCGTATTTGACCATTTCGATTGATTTCAAAACGATTTCTGTTGGTTAAAATGCAAATTTTCCAGTAATTTTTTTCGAAGGAAAACGAAAAATTTGTTGATTTTTGAATTTTGAATTTCTTACAAAAGGAAAGATTTAAATAAGATTTGAATTGCAAGAGTAATTTTTGATCGATTGAAAATATTACGAACGCGTTAAATCCGGGCTCGTAGCGGCTGAGTTTAATTTTCAACGTCTTTTTCTAATCAATTTCCCTAAAATTGAAAAATGTGCAACTCTGCTTTAAATTTCAGAACTATCTTAACCCGGTAATAGGGGGAGGGGAGGGGAGGGGTTGAAAATAGGATGGAAGTAAAACGTAAACTCTCCATATTTCGATTTTATCAAATTTTGATTTTTTTTGTAAAAAATCTGAGTAAACGAAATTTTTATTTTTTTTTTCAAGAAAACGAAATGTAAAAAAATTTGGATGAAACGAAACAATTTTTTACTGATAAAAAAGTGTTATAAAATTATTTTTAAAAAAATAAAAAAATAAAGAAAACAGAAAATTTTGTTTACTTACCTAAGATTGTTCTTTAGAGTTACAAAATTCGTTAATTTTGATCAAATTTCAATTAAGTAGGTAGTACACTTCAAAAATGATGTGGCAATGTGGCAGAATGTGGATGTATTTTTTGGTTCAACTTTTCTGAGTTTCTTCATCTCACTTCAAGGGAAGGAATTTTGTTGCCGCTCATTATCATGAGTATAAATACTTATTCAAATTGTCAGTAACTTTTCTCAATTTTTCGAATGAAATACAACACTATTTAAAATGATTGGAATATTTAGAATTTTCTCCATTTCCCTTCTCTTATATCAAAAGGATGATGAGAATCAGAAAGCAATGCAAGTTATGTTTTTGTGCTGAAAAGTTCAATTATTAGTATACTTCTTCATAATCTATTTCATAGACTATCTTAGTGTAGTTTGATTTCCCAGTTAGCTGGGACAGTTGACTTACGAAAAAAAAATGTACATCATAAATTCGATAAAATATCTACTAACGAATACCTCGATATTCCTTCAAATGCGACAACGTCGTCAAACACGAAGAATTGAGCTTACACATCTGTGTATTTTGTGTATGTACGTTCGTATAATAACCCTGCAAAAATGATTGGAAACCTGGAATCGGAAATCGGTGACGAGTGAAGATTGAGCGAAATTGGAAATACAAGATTTTCAACTTTGAACGCAGTGTCGATGATGGCGATAGCGGCGGTGGCATCGACATCGTCAGCTACGGCCGCACAGCCCAAGTCACGGGTACAGAAACCGTATCCGTGCCCGAATTCCCAACAGACCGTGTATTAGCTTCGTTATTTCTGCACCACATCTTCGAGTAATGGTATATGGTGTGATGCTGCGAATAAGCGAAATCCTGTTCATTTTTTATAGTCGAGCAAGTTGTACGAAAATGAGAGAGAAAAAGGCACGATATACCATCTTCTTATTACATCTACGAGATACATACATATATAGGTATATAAAACGACCAAAGACTCGGCTCGGATCGCGGTCCGGTGCTGGTACGTACGTCTTGCCTCGTATCACCTTTTTTCATCGTCACTTTTTTCCCATCGCTTCGGATAAGATTACACATTTGGTAAGGGTCAAGCTCGGTCAACTCGTTTGGTATAATCGTTCAAATGTATAGCATACGAGGGTAGATTGCCTTGCTGTGTCATTCATCTCGGTTACAAGGCGAAAATTAATTAAAAATTACCCTCCGGACGTCGCCTCCCCTACCGGTCATCGTGTCAAAGGCATGCGAAAAAAGTTTCTTCGCTCCGTGGGAATTGCGATATATGTACGTGCGGTCGTCGCGGAAATCTCCTTAAATACCTACGGATTTTTCTTTTATTTTCTAGCTATTTCATCAGCGAGCACCGCATTCTGTAGCGTAACGTAACACATTTTGTTGTATGTATCTTTCCCAAGCTGCGATGGTTGGTTGAGGAAACACGACATGATTTACGATTAATGCGAACGAGAGATGTAACATAAATATCAATTTTTCGCTTTACCAAATTCATGAACGTAGATAAGGATTCGTTTTAGATTCGTTCCGCGTACAGGATCGGTCCGGATACGATTTTGGTGTCGATGTATAGCTCCGAAAACTTAATTCTTCATTTCCTGTGATGAGAACGAGAATACAATTGACTAAATGTCTTCTGCAGTAGATGGCCATAGATTAAATTAAATTACGTATATACCTGAAAAATTCTCTCGTAAACCTTCACTATCTATTGAATTTTCTCAGTTTCGACCCAAACTGACTCTTCGTGGCCTTGGTCTTCATCTCGTGTAGTAGAATACTCGTATAACGTAACTGAATGGCTCGAAGATGGCACAGTTGTATGATCAAGTCACATCGGCACGTCTTTCAGCTTGAATTTTATAATCTCTCCGTGTACATAGAAGAGTACATGAATTACCCACTGGAGAGTTTGTGTAAAAGTTATACGCGTCGTTATTGCCATACTAAAAACTAGTATCTGCCTCCTGCCATGCCCTGGGCAAGATGAAAATAGAAGGGGAAGTGGGATCTCGTAATTGCACCTCAGATGTCATTATAGTCCAGACAATACGATTGCGTTTCTATTTTTTAAATTGTCAGTATCTGTTTTAGCGAAACAGTGCTCACTGAAAATTAAAAAAAAAAAAAAAAATTGGAAGAGAGAGTGAAAGGAGAGGTCCTATTTTGGTTCATTTTTATTTCGAAGTAGGAGGTGCTTTGGATGGGTTTCATTTTAACAAATTATAAAGTAGGTATAGATAAGTTTTATTAACACGAATCAATGAAAGTAAGTAAAAACGGCGAGGAGAATTTTAATGTGGAGTGAAATTTGGATAAACTCTTCGAATATGTAGAGAATAAGCCACAACTCAATTTTTAAACTGCGCAAATCAATTTCCACGTCTTCTGGATAATTTTTAAAAATTCTGGAGAAATCGAAAACCACGATGGAGGTCTCAGGATGTCTCTAAATGGTGAAATTCGGATTTTGAAGGATAAATTCCAGACAGACACAGCCATTGGTGAAAATTTCAAAAAATTTCCTATGAACAGAAATTTGTGAATTTTTTCTCTTATTAAATTATGCTGTATAAACATACGCACTCGAAATGTTTACCTGGGAATTGGCTCAAATATGAATGAAACCTCTAAACAGACCGAGAATGAGCCACATATCGATTTTCAGTTGCCCAAATTAATTTTCAAGCCTTCTGGAGAAATTCAAAATCACGCTTGAGGCTTCAGAATTGCTCAAAATTCTAGAATTCTGATTCTAGGAGCTGGTTTTAAACAAGATAGAGTCAGTCGTACAGGTTAAAAAAAAATCTCTTCGAACAGTTCTACCTTGTTTTTAAATACTTATTGAATTCCTTTTTTTAATATTCTGTTCAAAATAAAGCATTGAACGTGTCCCCTTAAAAATCGGCTCAAATGTGAATGAACCCCGTATACAGGTCGAGAATGAGACACAGCTCGATTATTAGCTGCCCAAATTGATTTTCACGTCTCAGAGAGAAATTTCAAAATTCCAGAGGAATCAAATTCCGTACCAGAGGCTCCAAAATGACTGAAACTGGAAAAAATTTGGTCAAGGGGAGTTGATAGTTGTTCTCCGCGAGTATACATTATTAGATTTTCAACTTTTTTTTTCTAGGGTGCATAATTTTCTCATAAAATTAATGTTAATGTCGCAAAAACACGAAAATGTGAAAATTACACGAACCACAATAGTATATTGCCTGTGTAGTTTTTACAAAAATGATTTCCAAACTGATAATGTGGTGATGAGAGGGGACATGACACTCTCTCTCCTTCTCATCAGACTTGCTGTCAACCCTTCACTGGACTACCATCAATCACAATAGCAGTGAGTCATCAAATGACCAATTATGAGGTTATTCACTTCCTCCTGGCGCAGAACCCGCTTGCCCTAAAAATTCCATTTCGCACAATTTTGGCAAATTTTGAACAATTTTAAACTCGATTTCAACGTGCGTTCTGTAAGTACATAGTAATCCATAAAAAATTTAATTCTACCTGTGGTTTGGGGTCATCTTTCAAAGAAAGATAGACTGGGTTCAAGTAGGGCCCTTCTGAGAAAGGATAGGAAATTTTAGGCTTTACAGTTTCAGTTCTTTTTGTAAAATGCTTGGTTTTATGCCAGTTTTTTTGAGTGGGGGGGGAATGCAGGCTTTCAAATTGAACCCATTTTCATAAAAATAGTTCAGTTTTTTGAAATCGATTTTTTGCAAGTTCATAGCACGACAAAAAGTGAATGAAATTGGCTTGTTTTAGTCTCATTTTTAACTGAATCTATTGCAGTATCGCCCTGTGCCTTTATGCTCAAAAAGATTAATCGTCAGAAAAAAAGTTGAAAGATTTTGACCAAATTCAATAAAAACCCTTCTTTGACTTGAAAGTTACTCAGAAAATTTTTTGCTTCTTAAATGTAGTGGGACCTGGAGAGGAGATATGGGTCCTCAAAAAAGGGTCATTTTTGAAAAACTCGTGTTTTTTTTTGCTTCAGCTGCTACTGAACTGGTTTTAGGAAAAATGACTCACTTGCAAAAGGTGTTGAATGAGATTCTGCGTCAATCTAGCCCATTATCATCAAAATTTTAGACCATTTTTAATGTTCTAAATGAACGGTTGAAAATTCACAAAGCGTTTTTTTTGGGGGGGGGCTCATCATAATTATTTCGCCTTAGTTACGTCATCATAACATCGAAAAATACAATTTTTGAAACTCGTATGTGTTTTGAAATGCGATATAATGCTAATTTTTTGTTCATTGGGTAAGTATTTTGAATTTCAAAAAATTCAAACAAATAGCCAAAAACTCACTAACATTTTTTTATTGAAAATAAAATTGGCACCACTGTATTTCAAAATATTTCGCCTGGTTAAAAAATGATATTTTTTGATGTTTTGCCTTGATCTACGAGTATGCAAAATATTTGCGAGGAAAAAACATTTTTGAAACACAAAGGTCACTTTTTCTAAAACAGGTTGGGCAGAGGCTGGAGCAAAAAAAATGATTTTTTCAAAAATTCCGCTTTTTGAAGATCCAAATTTTCACCACCAAGGGCACTTTACTGAGCTGAAATTTTTTCTGGGCGATTTTCAATTCAAAATTAAGTCGCACTACTTCAATTTTTTCTTATTTTTCCAAAATTCGAGGTTTTAGGCAAGAAAGCAATGCAAAAAAAAATTCAAAAATTCCAAAAAGGAACTTTTTCCTAGGAACTTGATCAATAATATAAAATTCAGCCTCCAGTAATCGCTCCCACATATGTACATTAGGCTACTTAACTTTGCTCTTCAATAGGTACCTAATTCATTACGTAGGCAAACCTAAAAATGAACCTGCATCCTATAGACCAATCAGCCTACTCAGCTCATTATCTAAAATTCTTGAAAAAATTATCAAAAGAAGACTTGATACGATAATTGAACGAAAAAAAATCATTCAAATGGTCCAGTTTGGATTTAAAGCAAAATATAGTGCAACGTACCTTCTTCACAGAGCATGCAGAATTATCAATGATGGCTTCGAAAAGAAAAAGTATACAGCAGCTGCCTTCCTTGATGTAGAAAAAGCATTCGATTCCATTTGGCATCTCGGCCTTCTTTACAAACTATCCAACCTCAACATTCCACTATATATTACTAAAATGATTCGCTCATTCTTGCAAGATCGAAAATTTGTCGTCAAAATTGGAACAGAAATATCAAACGAAAAAAGAGTATCCATTGGAGTACCACAAGGAGCAGTACTAAGCCCGCTTCTATACAATATATACTGTCACGATCTGAAACCCATCGACTGTGAAGCACTCATGTTTGCTGACGATGTTTGCCTCTTAACACAGGATGACTCCTTAGAAGAAGCTATCACTAAATTACAGTCATCTATAAATGGAGTCTGCTACTGGTACAATCGATGGAAACTGAAACTTAACCCTTCCAAATGCGAATCAAAAATCTTTACATTAAGAAGAGGACAGCCACAAAACTGCATCTCAGTCAACAACTCCGAAATTCAATGGAAATCAGACGCTGTTAGATATCTTGGTGTATGGCTCGATTCGAAGCTTCATTTCACTGCACACATCGAGAAGAAATTGCAATTGGTTTACCAAAGACTTCGATTACTCTATCCTCTCCTAAACAAGAAATCAAAGCTTAATGTCAGCTGTGGAAAAATTATATACACCAGCTTACTTAGACCAATCTTAACTTATGGATGTATAACATGGCTAAGTACATCAAACACCAATATCAAGAAGATGGAAATCTTTCAAAACAAAATAATGCAAATTATTACCAAGAGCCCATGGTTTGTACGCAACATCCAGCTACGAAAAGAACTCGAATTACCCTCAATAAAAGAACATATCCAACTATTAAGCATGAAATGCCTTGATCAAATGCGAGAAATTGAAGAAATAACTCATTTAACAGCACCTACTCCAAATCGGCGTCTACGGCCTAAATTAGCTCAAGACATAATTGATATGATTTAAGTATGTAATATTGTTTGTTTGCGAGTTATAGCGACTTCACGCTGGTCCGCGAAAAACAATCAATAAATCTATCTATCTATCTATTACGTAGGTACTATGTGTGAAAAAAATACTTGGTTGACAGGTACGAGAAGAGACAGATAAATAAAGGTATCTTATCGAGAGTAATACTTTTGGAAGGGGCGCATAGCGTGATAATCGAATTACGCAAAACTGCGAAGGCGTATCAAAAAAAACGCAAAATTCGATATCCGATTCGCAAATTCTCTATCCCATCGTTCTCGGATGACGACGATTCGTTTCGCGTATTCGATTTTGTACGAAAAGTATAAAGAATAAGAGAGATAGAGTAGATACCTGGAAGACGGAATAATAATGTAAACAACGGTGTGAATATTTATAGGACTGGCGTCCTCGTCCCACTTCGTTCACTACAACGCTACTAGTGCTACAATCGTCTTGATACCAAATAACGGAATTTAATTCGATTTCGAAAACAATTGACGATGAGGCAAATTTTCGTAGCGATTGCGAAGCTTTTCCACCCACTTGTCGTCGTAGAGTCTTCGTAATGCGCCTACCTACTAACCTAGTACGTGAAAGTGACTGAATGAAGAAAATAATACGAAGATACGAGTTTGCGAATGTGCACGTAGGGTTTATTAAAAATCCTTCGTAGGTTTGGGAACATTTTTGTTAAAATATTAAGTTCATTGGACAGATTTTGTTTCTTTTTGGCTCAAATTTTCATTTTTTCAATGAACTGGAGTAAGTATATTTTGACCACCTTTAAAATACTTAAGGTATTGTATTAAAAAATGACGACAACTTGAAAAAAAAACGAGGGGAAAGGCTACCATAATTCCATCTTGGATTTTCGGTAATTTATTTCAAATAGAGAAAAAATTGTTTTTTTCTGTACCCTGCTTATTGAAACTTTGTTTTTGCTGACTCAACTTTAAAACTTCTTTAGCATTGTTATACGCGTTTTAAAAAAAGATCGAAGGAGCATTAAGCCAAGAGGAAGGGCAACCTGATGGCCCACAACAAGAACTACTCGTCGAATTGAAGAAAAAGAAAACACATAAAAAACACGCTCGTTGCTTTTCGGTTGTAACTCGCAAAGTTTTGAAAGCCAAACGTGTGATGTTTTTTGTCGATGCAATAGTCCTCGTGGCCACATTTTCGAATACTCGAGTTACTGTTGGGATTCGAAGTACGATCTGGCGGTCTCATTAATCCCACGTCAAGTATGTGTTGGTGGTGAGATTGGTAATTTGTTTGCCGCGGTGTCAAAGAAGCAGCAGAAAAGGTCTGTTTGAGGAAGCAGGATATTGCGAGCTGCTTGGAAACTGGGACACGACTTGAATTACTTAGTAATTGGTCGCGCCGCATTACGTTTTCTTACCTTGATGCACCTCACTTCACTGCCTTATCTGGTGATCTAATTAAAACGACGTAACTTTGGATATTAAATACAGATGGGTGACTCGCTAACGAAGCTTTTTTATGCTTTTCTGTGCCAAAGAAATGAACGAGAAGTACGTAGGTAGGTACATGAAGCCACGCGGAGAGGAGGGACGAGTAAAGAAAACTATGTAGCGACTAAGATTTAGAACACTTCTCGAAGGTGTACTTTAACGAAGGCGCGATCTTGTCGTATGCACTCTTATAACTATCGCCGTATACCTCTTCACCTCGCCTTTCTTGGTGAAAGTCAGTCTCGTATGTACTTAATTTGCCCCTGCGAAATGAAATCGAACAGAGAAATTTCAGAAAAGAAATTATTTTTAATGATGCCCCACATTTCGAGCCTGAATTAAATTACCTAGATACTTACGTGGTACGTAGCTCGAAATGTTTTCAGGGTTATCCTCTCTCTTCCTACATCAGTTTGCGATCGTTATGCGCAGAAACTATTACGATACAGAAATTAACCACGAAATGGAGAAAGTAGTACTCAATTTTATTTAGTTTTTTTTTTTATCGCTCTAAAGGTGATTTAATTAAATTTATCTGTTTTCTTGTTACACAACTACGCATACCCTAGGTACTCGTTCATGAATTGAATGGGTATCCTATTCCTATCTTCTACGTGCGTTTCAATTTATTGCAAAACTGTCTGACGTGAATCAGTAAAAAGATATTGCACCAGGTAGGGATGTTCTACTTGGAACACCTACGCAAGCATGGAAAATATCATTCATGCAGTTATTTTTGTTACAAATAATATTTTCTTTCCTCTTTTTGCAAGTGTAAGTACATGATCTCATAACTTGAGTTGATTTTGAATTGAAACCCAACCATATGCAAGACCTGGGAGTTTGAAAATTGGGTACAAAAATTAAATTTCAGCAGTCTTTCTGATTTTTTTTTAAGCAAACCAGATGTCTTTCGCTGAAAAAATGAAAAATTAAATTCAACACGTAAGCACGATTGTGTATTTTTATGAAATCTTTCAATTGTTTCTGTGCAGTATAAAAAATTTTTACAACTTGAAGTAAACCTACCTCACTTTTCAGACACAAACAATTTTTTTCGAAATTTTTTTCGTTGTCATTTTTCAAATTAACAAATCGAATCATTCCAATTTTTACATTTATTACTCAGCTTACAATTTAAAAAATTTAATTTTTACCGCAAATTCGGTGATAATTTCATTCACGAGAAAAATGTAGGCAAAGTGAAATACAGTAGATTACAGCCCAGATTTTTTAATTTGTTAATTACCTACACACATAATAGAGGCGTTTTGCATGAAAAACGACAGCTTTGTCAAATTTGAGAAAATTGAGATGAACATTGAAGTAAAGCGTGCAAAATTTTCATTTTCAAGTGAGGGTCATTCCGTGTCAATTCGACCAAAAAAATGCGATTTTGAGAGTCATGCCATGCCTTTCGATTTCGCTCAAATTTTTTTTCACAATGTCTATACCCACCCAATAAGTAAGAAACCCGCAATCAGTTTGGTCTCAGCCTCCTCGGGGTGGAGGGGGCTTCAATTATTTTCACATTGTCTCGAGGTACTCGACTTGAGCAGCACAGGCTTCCGAAGCTACGATTTTTTGATGAAAACTGATTTCACAGTTCAAAAGGGCATTACATTTTGAACTTTTTAAGCATTTTTAAATTTTTAAAAATTGAAAGTTGAGCTTTCAAAGTGAAAGTTTAAATTTCAAAATGGCGCTGCAAGTGGGAGCTACCATTTAATAGTCTGAAAAAATTTCCATAGATGGACTTTTTTATGCCTTTTTGAAATATTTAATTTTCAAGATGGGATTTTTTAATGGAGGGGAGCACCCCTTCCTCCAAATTTGAGCGAAACTTTCAAAAAAACATCTGATGCATGTGATACAGCGAATAGTAGGTTTATGGTAACGTTGAACACGAATATGAGGTCAGATTATTGATCGGACTCCATCCACAGCCCCCAGCACCTCCCCAAATGGCGTAAAAGTTCAAAAAAGTGATTTATTCATGCGACACATGGAATAGCATGTTTTTGATGACGCTGGACACGTATATGACGTCAAATTTTTGATTGGACCTCATCCACGCCCCCAGCACCTCCCCAAAGGAAGTAAAAGTCAAAAAAATGGTTTCATTCGTGTGACATATGAAATAGTATGTTTTCGATATCTCTAAACACGAATAGGTACAGCCCTAGTTTTTCAAATTGACCTCTCCCATGGCCCCCAGAACCTCCTCAAATAGGTAGTGATTTCCTTATA
Source organism: Planococcus citri (assembly GCF_950023065.1). Taxonomy (NCBI): domain Eukaryota; kingdom Metazoa; phylum Arthropoda; class Insecta; order Hemiptera; family Pseudococcidae; genus Planococcus; species Planococcus citri. The sequence continues at coordinate 51,792,420 of NC_088681.1, read as the reverse complement.
TGGAGTCCAATAAAAAATTTGATGTAATATTCGTCTTCAGCGTCATCATAAAACATGCAATTTGACATATCACACGCCCCAGATTTTTGTTGTTGGAAATTATACCCAAATTTGGAAGGGGGCACTCCCCCTCCATTAAAAGATCGCATCTCAAAAATGTTTAAAATTTTCCACTTTCAACTTTTGAAAATTTCAAAGTTCAAATGCAATGCCCTTTAAAACTGTGAAATCAGTTTTGATCAAAGTATCATCCACTTAAGTGGTTATTTTTTGGTATACATATTACTTTGAAACTTGAAAGTAAATTTAGATAAATTACAATGTAAACCCTTGAAAAATGCTCAGAAAAAATTTCAACTCCGTAATTGCCTTTATGGAAGAAAAAATATGGGTCTTCAAAAAGGGGAATTTTTGAAATAAATCGTGATTTTTTTGCTCCAGCCTCTGCCTAACCTGTTTTAGAAAAATTTACTTTCGTGTTTCGAAAATATTTTGTATTGATCATGGCAAAACATCGAAGATATCAAAGGTTAAATCTAAAAATAAATAAATAGATTTTGACATTTTTGCATTTTTGGGGTTTGTATGACCCTCCCCCCCCCCTCAACCAAAAATAACACTTTGAGTTGGGTATATTATCTAGATCTTGTAAAAACGCAAATGGCTTAGCTTAAAATCCAACAACATTGCAAATTGTTTGGAGCTAAGGGTACATCTCAAAAAACTCTACATTTTTTGAGCAAATTTCGTACATACAAAGTGTTAACAAACAGCTTTGATTGTTTTGAATGTTTGTCAGATAGAAATAGTCACAAGAAATGTATTTTTTATTGGTTTGTACCAAACGAAAAAAAAATTTCAAATTGATCACTTTTCAGAAAAAAGAATTTGCACGTATAGTGAAATTTTAGTTTTTTGAGAAAAACTCAAAAACTAAGCACTCTAGAAAAAAAACTAACGGCATTGCGTTGATTGGAAATTTAATTCTTTACAACTTTGTTAAAATGAAATTTTTTTGGACGCTTGCTTTCGCCTCCAGATCAATTTTAATGAAAGGTTATGACTCAAAATGTTTTCCAAACATTGAAATATTTTCTCTTTACGATTTTATTTTTCAAAGTGTTCTTATGCTAAATAAAGGTACGGTACCAGATCTTTAAAATGAGGTTATATTCATTCCTCACAATTAATTATAAGTTGATGAAAATAATGAATAAAGTTTTTTAAAAAAAAGAAAATCACTCTCCTGTAAAATTTCACTTTTTTGAGATGTAACCTTACTGCTCCCAAGGTGCGAAATCACTTTAAAATAAACAGTTTTTAAATTCTAAACCGCTCAGTAAAACCCTAAAAGCGGTCTTTGATTTTGATGACAATAGCCCAGGTGGATGGAGAATCTCATAGCCTTAAATTGACATCTCAAGGTAAAATTATGAAAAGAATTCCAGCACCCTTGCTTCTCCCTTCCTCGCGTTATTCTCAACTCTTAGGTAAAGGATACGTAAGCCTCCAGGTATTCCTGTGCATGTAAAAAATAAAGAGAAAAGAATGAAGAAAATCACGATAAATTCTTCCACATATTCCACGTACTAGTTTTCTTTTTACAAAACAAAAACATCCAAAAAGAATAGGGGGGAGTTGTCAGAACTTGGAAGGAGAAAGATGAGATAGAGAAATACGAGGTATTTGAAAAACCTTTCGCTTTGTTTTCTTCTTATATTCGTTCTTTCGCCTGAATGCAATTTCGAGGTCTTGGTTTTAGAATGAATAACAAATGCAATCATATTCGAAATGGAAATAAAACAAAATCGTATTCTGCGCTACACACAATAACACGTATACTCAGACCACGTGCGCATGTTGTATCTATGTACCTATACACCTACATATTTATATGCAAAGATTCATAGGATATCTATGAAGATGCTGAGGAAGAGAAGAGTGTAATATATTTCCAAGTACATACGAGTCGAGTATATGTGATGGTAACTCTGTTCCGTAAAAGTGTGAAAATTGAAATAACTATACCGTGGTGTAGAAAAATGTACGTAGTTTTCCACGCCCTCGACGATAGTTACGTGTAGGTATAAGAACAAGGAGGAAAAAAGTACACGAGAAAAATTTATTTGCCGATTTACACGTGAGAAGAAATCGTTGGCATAGAGAGCGAGCAAAACGAATAAAATAAAAATGAATTACGCAAAAACGACGATAACTACGACGACGTCTTATACGACTAGACGATATTTGAACAGATCGACACATGCTTCTTTTCGCGTTTATACGATGAAAATTTTATACGTACTATTTTTTCTCTTTGAGAGGCGTGGAAGGAGGGGGGAGGTACTTTTCGTTTTTCGTAATGTTTTATTTTTCTTTCTCGGGCGAAATGTCGAAAGTAAACATTTCCTGCGCTTTCGTATAGAATTGGAGAGACGACAGGGAGTAGGGTGAATACGATAAAAACAATAAATACGCGAACATTGATCGAAATGTTCAATTTAAATAACTGATTTATTTTCAATTTCGAGTACCTACTCTGAGAAAAAAATATAGAGCGGTGTTTAAACGATTCGATTTTCTTTACAATTCGCCAAAAGAAATGATCGTCTGTGTTTTAGTCTCAGACAAGTAAAAACGTTTTCAGAATTTTAAGTTTAATATAATTTGCATCGAAAAAAAAGGCACAAAAAATAAGTACGAGTAGAAAAACAAGGGTACCTAAGTAACCAAAATACGAGTTAAATTGTAACACAACCTCATATAGAAAAGACGTGTTGAATATTTCGAATCAAATCGAGTCAAATTTACAATATTTCGAATCATATTTTGATTCAACTAACTAAAAAAAGAAGAAAAAATTACAAAATATAACCTCGCGTTACTTTCGAGTATCCTAATTTGAGATGCTATTTTTTCATTTCATTCGAAAAGAGAAAAAAAATCTCGCTCGAAAAGTTTCTTTTTTTGAAAGACCATTTTAGTCGACGTTTTGTTTCGTTTCTCTTTTTTTTCAGCTCGCGAATTCGTGGAAAAAAATAATAAATTCTGGTAATTATCAGTATTCTTTTTGTAAATCTTTGGAGATTTTTCTTTCAACTTTTCGGCACCTTTTTTTCGCCTTCTATTCTTTTATCATTGTATTCGGTGAAATGTGAAAAGTTTACTCTTTTTTTTTTCTTCTACTATCGTTCGCAATTATGATAATATAAATTTTAATGCTGTATTTTTTTTCTTCTTCATATCGGACGTTACCTTCTCATTTTTACAGCTCGGCTGGCTGCTTTCGGTTCGTCTTGATTTTTTGAACCACGAGCATGGTGCAGAATTGTAGGAGACATTATTTATCTACGAGTTGGTTTTTAATGGGTTAGGAGAATTTTTTTTGAATTTCGCCAAAGAATAACGGGCTCGAGTATATATATATTGTGGAATTGGCTCTCTCTGTGTTTTTGTAGCGTTGAAAAAGTTACGTTAACAAAAAAAAAAAGGAAGGAGAAAGTTTAGAAGGAGAATACAGGGTAGAAAAAAAGGAGTGGAGAACGATGCTATACGAAATTCATACTATAATTTAGTAGAGAAATGGAAATAAGTGTCATATTTACAAGCGAGCTTCGTATCTGCGTGATTTATAGGAAAATAGTTCCGATGTGCGGATTCACATCTGTAAAACTAGCTAAAGAGGCGATGACAAGTTGCAGGAAGGCAACGTGAAGACGACACCGGCCTCGTGAAGTTTTTTCACTTATTTTCGCTTCGTCATCGTGTGTCTTTTGTAATAATACATCATTTTCTTTTGCGCCGCCATGTTGATTTGAAATTAATTTCGTCGGTTGTTTTTTCCCTGTGGTGTTTCGATGTGAAATTGAAGAAAAAAATAGATTGGTATCGATTGGTGGTGTCAGCCTTAAAAGGTATTTTTTTCAAGATGCAGGTGAAGATAGAAAACAGTGTGATCAGAATAGTGAGCCAAACCGGAAGAAATTCGTCATTCGGATCTTAATTTTCGTGATTGAATTTATGGGTCACTATTTCACAGATGATTTCCTCATCCCTTCAGAAACGAGTCTGAAAGATAAAAAAATCGATCTTTGGCTCAGAGGTTGGAAATTTTTTGGGGTACCTACCGTCTACTTAAGTATACATATTCATAAAGGACAAAAAAAGAAAATAATTTCCCTTTGCCAAGTGAAAATCCTCTAACATCAGAACAAATGACTTCCCACGAGCTACATCTGCTAGTCGTCCCCCTCCCCCTCACATGGCTCAGATTTCTTTACTCCCCCGAGAATACAAATTAAATTTTGAAAAAATTAAATTTCAAAAACGTTTTGACGACTCCCTCAAATTTTTTAAAATTCACTATGGGTCATTCCACGTTAATTCAATCAAGGGGTTCGGCGATTTTTTTGAAATTTTTCCTGTGGAAAGACCTTTTGAAGAGATGACCAATGGCACAAATCGCAGCCCTCTAGCCCATTTTTAAAGGCAGCCAGGGGTGTCAACGTTTTCAGTGAACCTAAAATATCATCCATTTCAGCAGTGGATCACTCGATAACCGCGATACCTACCAAAATGGAACATTTTTCCATAGTTAGGGGTTTTGAAAGGCTTTTTGGTGATATCATAAAAATCAGTGTTGCCACTTTTTTTCGTACAAGAAGTTAGCTCAAAAAGCTTAAAAACGTAGTTTTCATATCGTTTCGACTCTCAAAAATTCTGAAAAAAATATATTATGGGCAACTTTTTATGCTGAGTAACATATTAAAAAATTGGGATGGTACCATGTTGCAAAGTTGATTTTAAAAAATTTAAAGTTTGCGAAAAAATACGATTTTTAGATTTAAAACATGAAAAAAGTTTTGATAGGTGAAGTTGACCCATGTGATCCCTATTTTCACATATCTGTTAAAAAAGTTGAAAAACACCCCTTTCACTCAATGAAATAAACTCCTCACAAAAAAATCAAAATTCGAGAAAATTTAATTTTAAACATCAAAAAAAGTTTAAATTCATTCAGTCGTCTTATTTTGACCTCTTTTTGACGTATTTCATGAAAAAGTTGATAAAAATTACCCTCACAACGATAAAAATGAAAATTCGTTCATTTTTTGAATCTTTTCGAATTTTGATTTTTTTGTGAGGAGTTCATTTCATCTAGTGAAAGGGGTTTTTCAACTTTTTCAATAGATACGTAAAAATAGGGGTCAAATAGGTCAACTTCACCGAATAAAACTTTTTTCAATGTTTCAATAAATCTAAAAATCGTATTTTTTCGCAAACTTTCAATTTTTTAAATCTACTTTACGAAATAATGCCATCCCAAGTTGTCCATAATAAGTATATTTTTTTCAGGATTTTTGAGAGACAGAACGATATGAAAACTACGTTTTGAATATTTTCGAGCTAATTTTTCGTATGAAAAAAATGGCAACACTGATTTTTACGATATCACCAAAAAGCCTTTTAAAACCCCCTATTGGAGAAAGTTCCATTTTAGTAAGTATCGTAGTTATCAAACTATCTACTGCTGAAATGGGTGATATTTTAAGATCACTGAAAACTTTGATACACCCTAGTAGTCTTCAAAAAAGGGCTAGAGGGCTGCGATTTGCGCCATTGGCCGTCCCTTCAGAAGGTCTTCCCACAGGAAAAATTTCAAAAAAATCGCCGACCTCCCTTACCACTTCTTCGTCGAATTGAGGTGGAATGTCCCTAATGTAACTTGTAACACACAAAATGAGGACAATTCATCGCCATCGTGATAAAATATTGATGAATTAGGAAAAAAAACTCGTAGGACGTGGGAGTGTTCAGATCAAAAACATATTTGAAGTTGAGCAAAATCGAAGATTTTGCGAATACGTACAACCTGAATAAATAGGTACACACGTTTGCGATACGATTACATATACCTACCTAGTGGCTTTAGTAGGTGAACCAATATAGGAAATATAGGTACAATGTACAAGGTACACTTTTAGGACAAACAAACGAGGGATATGGGAAATTATATACTCGCAAGATAAAGAGCTTTCACTCGATACAGTGAGCCTGAGGTTAGGTGGGGGTGTTACCACAACTGCGGTACCACGCTACCACTTTAAAGGCGCACGAGAATACAGTATGAATAGGTGGTTTTAGGCTGTCTGACTGGGGTGGAATTGGCGCGATATAAGGCACGTTCGATGATTTCAAATCAATCACCTTAGCTGGTAGATCGTAGCAATCAAATGTAAATAATTCGCCACCGTTAAACAAGAGTAATATGTTCGGTATTGGTTTGGAAACTGCATTGAGATGGACATAGGTATATTTACGTATACACTATACGCCATTTTATATAATGTAGATAGGTACGTCTACGTACAGAAGGATGAAGGTGTATGTGTCTGTGTACCTAACCAGTCTATATACTTTTTAAGTAGGTATAGGTATAAGTATTTGCATGCTACTGTGTATATCACAGGGTAGACTACACACCTATACTAGATGCATAGATGTATGGCAGGTCGAGAGAACCATCGAGAAGGGAAGAAGTAGAGGTGGAATGCTTTTATCCACGACCTACGAGTACGTTCGGCCATATTTTATTTCTCTCCGATGGATGGACAACATAATCTCGTAGGGATTGCGGTTTTTACGCCGACGTTTAAATCGTTTTAATATTTTAACGAGATGCCGACCACAGATTGCGATGAACCTTTTAATTGGAGGGAAGGAAGATTCGGGGACGAAGTGTGTAGGATGAGAGCTCGAAGGATACTATGTTAACCGATACGATATTGATGGTATTTCCATATACGAAAAAAATTTAATCCTCGTTGAGTAATTTATTCGAGGCTAAAATTCCTCGGTTGATCTTCGCTTGCGTCAAAATTTTTGCACAAAAAATTCAAATAGGTACCTTTTTAGTCTCTCTGCCTTATACCCATTATTATTTCGAGTCACCGCATGTGTGGTAATCGACGTCATTATGAGATAATCCTCACTACACGGTGCGTTGAGTTTTCGTAATGAGAATAAAATTCAAATTTCGAGAATGCTGTCAAGTAACCACTTGACTTATTTTTGTATTTTTTTTAGATATTTTGAGAGTTAAATTTTTTAGAAAGCGGTAAAAAGCACATGGAAATTTTTTATCAGGGTAGATCCTTTGGTTTTGAAAAGTCGTACTAACAAAGAAACTTTTACAACTTGTCTCAATAATTTTGATTGAGCTGAAATTTTGCTCACTTTCGAAAGAACACATCACTCACTTCTCACAATCAGAACCAAATTCTAAGCTGACGAAATTGATTTTTCGCTATTTTCCAGCTAGTCGATTTGGGTTCTCCAGAATTGCTGAAAATTTGATCCTGTCACCTAAAGTTCTACATTTCGAATCGATCACAGCAGGTGAATCGTGAACTCGAAGTGATGACTGATTGAATAAAGATGTTTTTTTTTTACAAGTTGTAAAAAGGTCAAAATTGATTACCTGTTTTTTTCGCCAAAAAATCACTCAAGGTTTTCCACCTCGTAAAAGCAACAAAAAATTGCCACGTCAAATAATTTATCAAAACTTACCTGGTCAAAAAATGTCACCAACAAACAAATTCATCGAAAATTTACCAAAAAAGTGCGAGTAATTTACCCAAAAAATTACGGGTAGTTTACCAAAAAATTACGGGTAATTTACCAAAAAAATACGGGTAATTTACCAAAAAATTACGGGTAATTTACCAAAAAATTACTGGTAATTTACCAAAAAATTACTGGTAATTTACCAAAAAATTACGGGTAATTTACCAAAAAATTACTGGTAGCTTACCAAACAATCACAAGTCGTCGTCGTTGTTGCTTCCTTATAAGCAGTAGGCCTGTTGGCCTGTCTGCTATGGTGTGGAACTCACTGAGGATGAGTTTTGAGGTATTGGTGAGTTCCCTCCTTGGTCTCCCTCTGCATCTTTTCCCCATTGGTGTGTATTGGGAGGACCTGTTTCAGCGATCTCGTTTCCTCCATCATTTTGACATGATTTCTCCCATCATTCCTTTAGTTTTTTATCCTCTTCATGACTGGCTTCAGTCCGAGATCTGCTGCTATTTTCTCAGATGGTACTCTGTCTCTGAGAGTCACCCCTGCCATTCTCCTCATGAATTTCATCTCTTCTGCCGTTATTATTCTTTTATCAGATTTCTTCAGTGCCCATACCTTGCTTCCATAAGTCATCGTCAGTTTTGCGAGGGTATTATATACACCTTCAATCTTGTTTCTTTTCGCACTTTACTACTTCTCAGGGTCCTATTTATCAGTCCCATGACTCTCAGGTACTCAGCAATCTTCCCACCAACATCTACTTCTCCCTGGTATGATATTGTGTACTGCTTGTACTGCCCTCTGTAGTTGCTCATAAACTCTTCACTTTGTTCCTATTTTCTCTCTTCTGATGCATATACTTACTCCGATTATTGTAAGAAAGTCTTTTTTTCAATCTCATCCTTGCTAATACAATTCTTTCATGCCATATGTTTTATGAGTCGATGTTTTTGCGGTGTTTATTATGTATGTGTAACATCACTCTGCCTGCAGCTCTGGTTTTCTTGTCGACTCCGATGTAGATAACAATGTAATTTCCAGGTTCAATTGTTCCACTTCCTTTCTTCTTTGTTTCAGACATCATGGCAGTCTATATTTCTGTTGCTTAGAATTTCGTTTATTTCTGCTTCCTTGGCTGCATAATCCTCTTACATTCCAGTTTCCAAACTTATATTCTCTTTTGTTTGTGTGCGTTTTTATTTTAACCAGGGGTTCACCTCCGCCTGGGATCCCATAGGTCCATCGGTTTCCTGTTGTTTGCTGATTTTGAGTAAGGTTGATTTTCATCTGACTTGGTTACCAGCAATGCCAGATATATCACGGTGATAGGGCTGCTATCTGAGCCTCCATGCTTGCCTGGCCCTCTTTTAGTCGCCTCTTACAACAGGCAGAGGGTTAATAGGGATATTCTTGATCCATCCCTACATGGGAGCCAAACAATCACAAGTAATTTACCAAAAAATTACGGGTAATTTACCAAAAAATTACCGGTAATTTACCAAAAAATTACCGGTAATTTACCAAAAAATAACGGGTAATTTACCAAAAAATTACGGGTAATTTACCAAAAAATTACGGGTAATTTACCAAAAAATTACGGGTAATTTACCAAAAAATTACGGGTAATTTACCAAAAAATTACGGGTAATTTACCAAAAAATTACTGGTAATTTTTCCAAAAAATTACAGGTAATTTACCAAAAAATTACGGGTAATTTAAAAAAAAATTACGGGTAATTTACCAAAAAATTACGGGTAATTTACCAAAAAATTACGGGTAATTTACCAAAAAATTACGGGTAATTTACCAAAAAATTACTGGTAGTTTACCAAGCGATCACAAGTCGTCGTCATTGTTGTTTCCTTATAAGCAGTAGGCCTGTTGGCCCGTCTGCTATGGTGTGGAACTTGCTGAGGATGAGTTTTGAGGTATTGGTGAGTTCCCTCCTTGGTCTCCCTCTGCATCTTTTCCCCATTGGTGTGTATTGGGAGGACCTGTTTCAGCGATCTCGTTTCCTCCATCCTTTTGACATGATTTCTCCCATCATTCCTTTAGTTTTTTATCCTCTTCATGACTGGCTTCAGTCCGAGATCTGCTGCTATTTTCTCAGATGGTACTCTGTCTCTGAGAGTCACCCCTGCCATTCTCCTCATGAATTTCATCTCTTCTGCCGTTATTCTTCTTTTATCAGATTTCTTCAGTGCCCATACCTTGCTTCCATAAGTCTCGTCGGTATTGCGAGGGTATTGTATACACCTTCAATCTTGTTTCTTTTCGCACTTTACTACTTCTCAGGGTCCTATTTATCAGTCCCATGACTCTCAGGTACTTAGCAATTTTCCCACCAACATCTACTTCTCCATGGTATGATATTGTGTACTGCTTGTACATGCCCTCTGTAGTTGCTCATAGAACTCTTCACTTTGTTCCTATTTTCTCTCTTCTGGTGCATATACTCCGATTGTTGTAAGAAAGTCTTTTTTTCAATCTCATCCTTGCTAATACAATTCTTTCATGCCATATGTTAGGTATATGAGTCAATGATTTTGCGGTGTTTATTATGTATGTGTAACATCACTCTGCCTACAGCTCCAGTTTCTTGTCGATTCCGCTGTAGATACCAATGTAATTTCCAAGTTTGATTGTTCCACTTCCTTTCTTCTTTGTTTCAGACATCATGGCAGTCTATTTATTTCTGTTGCTTAGAATTTCGTTTATTTCTGCTTCCTTGGCTGCATAATCCTCTTACATTCCAGTTTCCAAACTTATATTCTCTTTTGTTTGCGTGCGTTTTTATTTTAACCAGAGGTTCACCTCCGCCTGGGATCCCATAGTTCCATCGTTTTCCTGTTGTTTGTTGATTTTGAGTAAGGTTGATTTTCATCTGACTTGGTTACCAGCAATGCCAGATGTATCACGGTGATAGGGCTGCTATCTAGGCCTCCATGCTTGCCTGGCCCTCTTTTAGTCGCCCCTTACAACAGGCAGAGGGTTACCATCAGGTGGGGTCGCTTTGATTTTGCGAGGTGACTTTGATAGCGCTTATTTTTCTGCACGTTTTGATCTGTTGAGCTAGTAAAATGTCTAATTAAATTTTTTTTCCAAGCGAAGTGGTTGCACTAATGGTGAATTGATACGATAATAGTGATGAGTTGGTAAATAATTATTTTCGTCTCTGCTTTTAATCGAGTTTTTTAAAAGTGGTAATTTTTCAAGATTTTTCATCACTCAACAAAAGTTGATGTTATAGTATTTTCAGATATGTAATAGAACATTGGCTGATAGTCTATCGTAAAGTTACACTCATTGGGAAATATCTCCAAAAGTATTGAGTTTCTAGGTTGAGGTGCCTCCGATCCTTGGCCCATTGTTCTCAGTGGGGATGTTATCAATTTTTCATTTTTGAGGCTAAAAATTTAAGTTTTGAGACTAAAGTGAAAATCAATGCCATTTTCGAATTCTGTGTGAAATTTCATCCCATTTTGATAGGTCGCAAAGGTATTTTATTGAATATATAAAAATTTTGTTAAAAAACTGAATTTTATAAAAAATTGGGGAAATAGGTACAGGGGCTTTTATCGCTTTTTCAATAATATGATGACTTCCTCTCGGCCAAAATTGATGAAATTTTGTATGGTAGGTCTAAAGGTGATGAGAAATCATTTTTTGAAAAAAAAAAGTACCCCTATCAAAGTGACCCCATCTCGTGGGTGACTTTGATACGGCCTTTGAGGGCAATTTTGAGGCACAAAAAAAAACAAAAAACAAAAAGGTCATTTTGTGCGTTTTGACGTACTTTACACACTGAAAGGTGCAATTTTTTCATAAACATCTTTCTACACTGCATGGTACAGAGCAGAAAAAATTTTTTTTTTATTAAAGCGACCCCGCCTGACATTAATAGGGATATTCTTGACCCATCCCTACATGAGAGCCAAACAATCACAAGTAATTTACCAAAAAAAATTACGGGTAATTTACCAAAAAATTACGGGTAATTTACCAAAAAATTATGGGTAATTTAATTTTACCAAAAAATTACAAGTAATTTACCAAAAAGTTATGGGTAATTTACCCAAAAATTACGGGTAATTTATCAAAAAATTACTAGTAGCTTACCAAAAATCACAGGTAATTTACCAAAAATCTCAGGTAAACCAGGATTTACCAGTTTACTTACACAATGTGTTGGTAATTTACTAGAATCACATGTAATTTACTCAAATTTACTATCAAATTTTAAAATAATTTACCAAAAAATAACCACTCATGTAATTTTACTAAAAATTACTACCCATTAACAAAAGTTTCACAGGTAGTAACAAATAATTAACCAAAAATTACCGGTTATTCGTCAATATTCACTAGTTATTTAGGTACCATAATGCCAAAGAGTTTACACAGATTCTCAAAATAATTCAAGAGCTGGAGCACGATAGCATCATGCCTTCCCAAAAATATGCATAGCTATGCTTTATTCATCCACTTCACTCCAATTCTCCTGATGGAAAACCCCATTGCGCTAATTGAAGCTGCCAATATCCGATTAAAAAAAAAAAAAACAGCTCAGCGAATCGCACGATTACCAAGCATCCGGATAATGTATTTAAGGCCATACGATATAGGTCGAGAGGGAACACCCAGGGGGAAATAATCGTTGCTCAAACCGCGAATAATTTTCATTATTTTTCCAGCCTGGTTTTTATTCATTTTTCAAATTAAATCTGCATTAGATACGCTCGGTCGTGATGAATACTACTGTATAGTTAAACCATACACTATAATACACATACGATCGACGCGACGTGCACAATTCTACACGATATAATGTAGTGAGTACAAAATCGTATTCGGTACCATTTTTAAAATGAATTGCCACCATTACGAACGCGAATGGCGGATTACAGACTATACTGCGACGTGATTTTTTAAAACGAAAAATTAAATAAAAAAAGGAGTCCATTTGCCCTCTAGCTTGTACTTAATAAATATACTAGGCTCGAATTTGCATTAAATAAGAGCAATATAAAGTAGATTTATTTGTACCTCACTTGTAACTCTTTTTTTCTTCTCATAGAGTACTGAAAATACCTACATCTAAATTTGTTATTGAGAGATTGTAGATTCACAACGATACCAGAAACGATGATCCGATTATCGAAAATATAGGTACGCTGCTTATTGCGATGGTAAAAATGTTGGAAAAAACATACACATAATACAGATGTTTCCTGCATTCAAACAGTAGCTACCTACAGCATGCAATACATATGTCGACGCTTTGAAATACAACAAGGTGCAGGGGAGGACATCAAAAAAGCTCTAAATGTATTTAATGCGCTTTCAGCAGCTCGAGGGTGAAAAAAAAGAAACACGCGTACTTGTTGAATTGCTCTTTTCGTGTACCTACATTTGTTGCACTAGTATCTTTCATCGTTTTACAAGTCGGGCAAAATTTTGCGTTTGACATTTTGCTAAAAATAAAACTTGAGGTAATATTACACAAGTGTATGGTACCTTTGACCTACTCATACATATGTAAAATTACCACCACTTATTAACTGGAATTTAAATAATGTTACGTCGTGTGTACTTACAACGTTTCATGTCAAGTTAAAATATAAATAAGTATATCACCGAGTATACGTACTTTCGTATACGTAGACGTACCTACATAATAAAATGCAACGAATTTCGCGGTTTTCTCGTCTTTCTCATACCCCTTCTTGCTGCGCCTTCAACCAACTTGTATTTGTACTCGTACATGTGAAGTTTTCTCGTGTCTAAAACATTCAAACTGGAAATGTAGGTAGGGAGTGGGTACTTAACAAATTGAAAAGATTATTGGCTTTGAAGTTTTAGGTCACAGACTTCTCGCTGCTCGCGTCTCTCTTCCTTCCCCTTACCCCAATCTTCATATTAATATACTTATGGTGGTATGATGAGGCGTACACTGAGGGGTATTGTGGCCGTCGAAATCGGGGTATAAGTTGACGATGAAAGTTTATTTTTCATTTATTCTTTAACGCGGAATGAGGAAAGATTGTGTGAGAGGAGGCTGGAGGGGAATGAAAAAAACACTCGGTATAAATTTTTACGCTTTTGACATTCGCGCTGCCATCGTCACTCATAAGTTTATTACTTTGTAATTTTTTTGCCATACCTATCGATCCAATTATACGATGTCGCTTTCGAATAAAATTTATTTTAAAACTCGAAAATATCTCCAAAGACACGAGAATAAAAGAAGAAACTTTATAATATTGAGAAAATTCGTTTTCATTTAACGCCTACTGCTTATGGATACCTAATTTTCATTGGAATAGGTCTAATAATTCTTATTTTTTTCGAGTTGGGATTTTTTTTCTTTTTTTAATATCTGAGTATGCCTATAAAAAGACGAGTATATTTATTCGATAATTAAGTTGCGAAAATTCTAGTTTTTTTCGATGTGAAGCTCGATGGAAACAGCTCCTGGTGCAGAAACCGCCAGTACGAAATCGCAAGGAATTCGCACGAATCCATTAGCTAATTTCAGCAGCCTGTGTTAATATGGACTTTTTACCTATTTTTTGCACATGTTGGATTTTTAAAAGTTCACCAAAAATCCAAAAACGCATTTTTGAGCATCTGAAATGTTGAGTACTTGGTGAAGTATTTTTGAATTGTTCTCTATCGATTTTGACTTGGTCCAGTTCAATTTTTGTACTGATTGCGGGAATATCTCTGTGGCAGAACGAGTCCACTTTTGATCGTAAATGCTTAAATATGTAGTTGGAATGGAAACCGGGACATAACTCCAAAATTATGATACGGAAATAAATTGCCGACTGACTTTTCTTCAAAAAATACAAATCTTTTACGAACAAATTAACTCACTTTTTTTGAAACATTTGTACTTGCATGTAATTGATTTGTTTACAATAAAGTCGAATCATTTACGAACGTCATTGGTGATTAAATAAATTAATTGATTTCTTGGTGAATCATTCGCAAACGGATCAATTAATTCACGATTATTTCGGTTTTTTTTTTTTTAAAGTGAAACTATTGTAATAAGAATTGATCTGTTTTCAAGCGAAGTGAGTCGAATCGAATCATTCACAACCGGTTGGCGATTGAACAAATTGATTAATTTCTAGGTTAATCACTCGCGAACGGATTGAATTTTTTAGTGAATCATTCGCAAATGAATTGATTCGTATAAGTGACTCGTTCGCGAACGAATTGATTCGTACAAGTGAATCGTTTGCGAACGAATTGATTCGTACAAGTGAATCGTTCGTGAACGAATCGATTCATTTATTTTATTTTTGGTGAATCGTTCATTCGTTCACGATCCAATGAAATGAATAATTTTTGGCGAATCATTCGCGACTGAATTGATTTATGTAGGTGAATCGTTCACGATCCAGTAAAAATTGAATAATTTTTGGTGAATCACGTTCGCGAACGAATTGATTCGTATAAATGACTCATTCGTGAATGAGTTGAATCGTACAAGTGAATCGTTCACGAACGAATTGATTTGTAGAAGTGAATCGTTCGCAAACGAATTGATTCGTAGAAGTGAATCGTTCGCGAACGATATGATTCGTAGAAGTAAATCGTTCGCGAACGAATTGATTTGTAGAAGTGAATCGTTCGCGAACGAATTGATTCGTAGAAGTGAATCGTTCGCGAACGAATTGATTCGTAAAAGTGAATCGTTCATGATCTAATAAATTGAATAGTTTTTGGTGAATCATTCGCAAACGAATTGATTCGCACAAGTGAATCGTTCGTGAACGAATTGATTCGTACAAGTGAATCGTTCGCGAACAAATTGATTCGTACAAGTGAATCGTTCGCGAACAAATTCATTCCTACAAGTGAATCGTTCACGATCCAATAAATTGAATAACTTTTGGTGAATCATTCGCGAACCAATTGATTTGCGCAAGTGAATCGTTCGCGAATGAATTGTTTTGTACAAGTGAATTGTTCGCGAGCGAATTGATTTGTACAAGTGAATCGTTCGCGAACGAATCTATTGATTTACTTTATTTTTGGTGAATCACATTCGCGAACTAATTGATTCGTATAAGTAACTCGTACGTGAACGAGTTGATTCGTACAAGTGAGTCGTTCACGATCGAATTGATTCGTACAAGGGAATCGTTCGTGATCCAAAAAATTGAATAATTCTTGGTGAATCATTCACGAACGAATTGATTCGCACAAGTGGATCGTTCGTGAACGAATTGATTCGTACAAGTGAATCGTTCGCGAACGAATTGATTCGTACAAGTGAATCGTTCGCGAACGAATCTATTGATTTACTTTATTTTTGGTGAATCGTTCACAGTCCAGTAAATTGAATAAGTTTTGGTGAATCACATTCGCGAACTAATTGATTCGTATAAGTAACTCGTTCGTGAACGAGTTGATTCGTACAAGTGAATCGTTCACAATCGAATTGATTCGTACAAGGGAATCGTTCGTGATTCAAAAAATTGAATAATTCTTGGTGAATCATTCGCGAACGAATTGATTCGCACAAGTGGATCGTTCTTGAACGAATTGATTCGTACAAGTGAATCGTTCGCGAACGAATTGATTCGTTCAAGTGAATTGTTCGCGAACGAATTGATACGTACAAGTGAATCGTTCGCAAATGAATTCATTCCTACAAGTGAATCTTTCACGATCCAATAAATTCAATAATTTTTGGTAAATCATTCACGAACGAATTGATTTGCGCAAGTGAATCATTCGCGAACGAATTGATTTGTACAAGTGAATCGTTCGTGAACGAATTCATTCGTACAAGTGAATCGTTCACGATCACATAAATTGAATAATTTTTGGTGAATCATTCGCGAACGAATTGATTTATAAATTGAATAATTAATCAATTTGTTCGCGAATGGTTCTTTCAAAAAATTAATTGATTCGTTCATGATTTATTCCCTTAAATGAATTAATACTCTCACAAACAATTCACTGAGAATTGAATTAATTTTCCTATACGAGTATGTAAACAACAATTCGTTTGAAAGCAGATCCACTTGTTAATTCGTTAAGAATGGTGGAGGCTTTATGAGATTTTAAATTTCATTGAAATCGGTTCAGCCATATTTAGGTAATGAGTTCTGAAATATTTTGAATAGAAATCTTGTCACTCAATAAATTTGGAAACTCTGAACTTTTGAAATAAGATGAAGATGACGAAATGTCTGGCTAGTAGTCTAGTGGTGAAATTTTAAATTTGATCAAAATCGGTTCAAATGTTCCTAATGCTCTTTCGTATTGTCACTCAGCAGTCACCATCCTATCAACAGAATCGTCTCCCCCAGCCCCATAACGCAATAATTCCGATGCGGGCTATGATAATGCGCATTCTTACAACTTAACTGTACCCAGGGTACATTACTTCTCTTCTCCAAAACACGCGCTATCTTGGGGCTTACACAATACACACCTCTATACGTACTTCTTTACACGTATATATCACATTGAAATGTGCGTTGGTGTGCGCGGGCATGGGGGCAGGGCACCAACTACCATTCCAAATCCAAACATCCCTATACTACATATACATATAGTCAGGTACCTTTGTACGAAAACGCGCTTAAATGAGTTAATTTCCATACGAAAGTGAGCACACAGAACACTAGGTTAGGTAAAGTACACAACACACGCGATACACTCACACACTACGGTATTTAGCATAATTTATACGGTGGTTCTTGATTGCCACCTCGACCCAGCCTCTTATGTACAGACCGGGCGTAGTATTATTTCACGTTTCAGCTATTATAGCAGTACATTACATTCGAAAGGGAAATTAAACAAGGCACGTAGGACGAAGGAAGAAGTAAAAGAGTCGCATTCGCATTATCCCTTTACACTATACAAGTGTATATGTATTCCTCCTATTCGACTCATAACGATCCTCTTATACTACAGCTCTGCCAGAAGGAACTCTATGCATAACACTAACACACAAACTTTACCCTTATTCGGGGGACGAGTGGGTACGATAATAATAGCACGAGTATCTTCGCGAATATACAATTCTGAGAGTCCAGTTTGACAGCCAAGTACATATTTTAAGGGCACGCGGAGGCGTTGCTTTATATCATTTCGTGTGGTAAAGTCGAACCAATGACGAAGGCGACAAAGGATTACAAAAGGAAGAGATGTTATTATAAAAGGTCATTGGTATGTGTTTAAAATCTCAAAAAGCATCTCGACGTTAAGCTAGCGACCTTATTTTAATTCCGAATTACAAGCTCGAATACATATTTCGACGACAACGAGCGAGCAGAACGATATTGTATGATGGGATGCTTAAGTATGGGCCATATATAGATACACACATCTCTCCTATCCCATCACACAAATGTACCTACTTTCGCACGTAGCACTTTCCAAATCTCACCAAGCTCCCAATAAAATACAATTTCTTTTTTTTTTTATTTCACGATTCACTAAAAACTATAGTCATCTCTTTCGAGTACCTAATTGCCATAATCTCGAGCGAAGAGCTCGACTATTCGCACCACATCATTTTGTTGCACCAAATGAACACGGTAACCCATTCGGATATATGTTTCAACGATGCGGAAAGGTTAGCGAAACATCATTACGCATATAAAGTTGAATTTTTCACCCAAAATATATGGGATTTTCTCGTTTTCCAACATCATTACTCACCCTCACGTGTGTCGAATCGCATTAAACAAACTTTTCGCTCGCAACAATGCTCGTCGATGTGCTCTCTCCTCTCCGCCTTCATCATCCGTTTCGAAATCCCGACAAAATCTGTACCCCAAAAAATAAGGACAAAATCACACGTTGCTGGATATAAGTCTACTGTATGTAGAGTGTAGACACGCTCTCGACGCATAACAAGAGTAGAAGTACGCGACTGAATAATAGTGTGAAAAAAAACCTCGAACCGAGAACGGGGAGAAAAGCTTCACTTGGCGAAAAAACTCATAAATAAAAAGCCTTTCGTATCGCCGCCAATTTTGAATACTTTTATTACGAATTTTTCCACCCTACTGATCTCCATTTAAATAAACTCGTTCGTCGAGATGATTAATGACTGAAGGCGATAAACTATTTACAGCGGTTGCCTGCTTTCTGTAATACCTATGTACTCTCTCGTGTCTCCTCTGTTGTTTTTTTTTTTTGGTGTGGGGTCATCTCACTCTTGTTTGGTTCGTTTTACAAGAGTACACCAACCTTTCGTTGATGAGAGGAGTGAAACACAAAAGAGGTGAGAGGGAGATGAAAAAAAAGGTAAATGAACGAGTATTTTCTCACTCCTGCTCTAGTAGGTATATTTTTTTCCCAAGAGTTTTGGCACCATGCACTTTTGCTCTTTCCGAAATACCTGTTGGATGAAAATGGAGACATTCAATTTTTTCGAAATGATTTTTTAGCATCACAAATGTTAGGAACTAGGAAGAAACTAACTAGCGAGTTCATTGCCTCAATTTGATGGCATTTTTATTTTTAAAATGGAGAATAAACTCGACTTGAAAATCAACTTGGGCATTGAAAATTTTTGTTTTTTCTGTCAAGTTCAAAGATTTTTTTGCTGTCGATGAAAAATGCTCCAAATTCATGAAAATCAGTCCCAATATTTGGAAAGAAAATTGATCCAAAGTGATTGAATTGAGTAAACCCCTCGGCTCCCTCTCCCACCATTGGCTCAATTCAAGGTTCAACATTATTTTACCAAGAAATGAAGCACTTAGGGAACTGCTTAGGAAAATTATGAAGGTTTGCAAACACTCACAAAGCAGACCTCTCAATCTGGAGAGTTTTTTTTTTTTCAAATGTACGAAGAAAAATCAAAAGAATAGGTATTCAAAATATTATTAATTTTCGATTTTGGGAGAATTTTCAAAAATTGAAATTGAAATTTGATCAAATTGAGGTAGAAATCTGAAATTGGATTCTCATTTTATTTTTGTCTTTCAGAAACGATTTGAGGTAGCTGAAAGCCATTCTGGAGATTCCAGCAGATTTTGAAGTTTCTAATTTTGCAAAAATTCACTTGAATGAGAGTCAACATGAAATTCATGCCAAACTACTCAGAATTTGATTTTTAGTGACCCTTTTGATAAATTTAAGCCCAAATTTTCAAAATTCTGTTCCACCAGTCAAAGTCTAAAAATTTATTTATTGATAATTTTGAAAAAAAATCAAGAATTTGTGATTGTGAAACAAAAATGAAATTATAGAAATTTACTCTTTATCAGTTGAAAATTTAGAAAAACTCGATAAAATATTAAGTAAGTAATAAATTAATAGAAATGAACCCAAAAATCACCAAAAATTCATGAAGTAAGTAGATATGTATTAACAAAGATATCTACTAAAAAAAAAAATGCTTGAAAGGTACCTATCACGAAATAGGTCAAGTCTGACATGAAAAAAAAAACATTAAAATTCTTAAGAAGGTAATAAAATGCCAAAAAGTTCTGTAAAATTACGAAAAAGATTAAACATTTGAAAAAAATCCACAAAAATATCAATTACAATAGGTACTGCTTGCAATTTTTAGAAACTGCAGAAAATTGACATGATCATTGCTAAATGTTGAAAAAGAGTTGAGAAAATGTTGAATTCTGTAAAGTAAGCCTAAAAAGTTAGAAGAGTAGGTATGTAGATGCAAAAAGATTTCCTGAAATGATCAGAAAACTCGTCAAAATGGCCTCTAAAGATGATTGAGAGCTAGTGCAACCTTCTTGAAATCTGTATTATAAAAATTGTTTAAAATGACTCAAAATAATTCAAAGTTTGCAACTTCTGGCGAAAATATGAAACATGTATCAGAAAATTGGTGAAATTGATATAAAAACATCTGAAAATAAAGAGAAAGTTACCTATTAGAATTGTGTGTAATTGAGTTTTGGGAATGATCAAAAATGAAGCAGAAATTCAAAAAATATTACCGGTCTTGCAATAAAATTTTCAAATTCCGAATTCGGTTAGCCTTGGATTTTCGTGTGTTTTTTTTTCAAGTGCATCTGATTAAAAAAAAAAAATCTGACTAATTTTTGTGGTCGATGAATTTAATCTGGTGGTGCTTAGTTCAGAAATTACCATTTTTCCCAAGTTTTGAGAGTCTTTTCTTATTCAGTAAATCCAAATTATTGTTTTTTGTTTTTTTTTTTTTAAATCACAAATTGTTAAAGATCTGTTTTTGGAAAATGTGACCAAAATTTGGGATCAAAAATGAGCAATTTTTGGGCAAACCACTTCTCTTGGTGCGATTCTCACTTTGAAAATAAGCTTAAATTTACTGGCGTAAGAAGCACCTTGACAGACAGAAAAAATTTTAAAGTAAGCAGGGAAATTGACAGAGTATCCAAAAGAAGTCCATCAGACAAAATTTCAAAAGCTGAATTTCATTTTTTGATTTTTGGAAAATTTGAAAGATTCACAATTTAGCTAATTTTTTATGAAATATTCACAATTTGATGCAGAGCTGAAATATGATTTTATTTGAGCTTCCCAAATCCATTCGTTGGCAATTTCAAGCTGTTCTGAAGCATCCAGATAATTTTTTTGATTTTCCAAATTTAGGGTAAAAAAAAAATCTAAAATGAAATTCACCAATTATGAACTCGGATATAACAACTTTGTGACCACTTTCAAAGAATTTTGACCAAACGTACTCAGTTTCACTTTAGCTCTCATCTCGCCTTATGATAATTTCTTCAAAACTGAAAAATTCAAAAATCTTCTGAAAACTTTAGAACGTGTCTCGAAATCGAAACTTCCATTAATCGAATCTGGAGATCAAAATCAGGGTGAACTCTCGATTCCAGATTTCTACCCCAATCTGTTTTTTTTTTTTTTTTTTTTTTTTTGAGGAAAAGTCAAATAGGATTTTTTAATAATTCACCAACACTTAAAAAATGAAATTCATGACCTAAAATTTGACCTGGTGGCGTATTTTTGGGTACTTTTCTTATGTTTCTGAGTGCAGAATTCAATTTGGGTTCCTCACTTGTCAAAAAAGTATCCAAATCCCTGCACAGATCACTCAGGACGATAATGTAACTTCAGGCATTCTAAGATTATGTATTTTTCACATATTTTTAGATGAAAATTCATTCATGTACGAAATTTTGTCTCTAATCTCACCCCAAACTAAACAAAAATATAAGAAAAAATGAATTAAAACTATGTACCAGGAAAACCCAACAGCAACAGCAGCTGCAGCATTATCGAAGAAAAAAGTCCAAAACGAGCATAAGAAAAAAATAGCGAAGTTCTTAAGCAAAGCACGATAGTAGAAAGATAGTTGCAAAGGATGAGGAAGGAGAAAAACTCAAAAGGAGAAAAATTATTGTGTATAACGGTGGTTAAAAACATTATAGTGGCAATGATTGTTATTCTATATAAGAAGTTCCATTGCCTTAACGTTGGAATAATCGTGTTTTTCATGTGAAAAGTTTTTGTTTAGATATAATTATGAAGAGAAAATTGGTAGCGGAAGCGAGGTCGAGAGTACGTATAGAGTTGTTCTTCGGAAAATAACTCTTACCCGCCGGGAATATACTTTTAAAATAAATTGCCTAAATTTATCTGTAGAGCGCTGCGAGAAGAGAGGCGAGAGAGAATAGTTTTGCAAAAGCGTCGTGTTTCAAGGTTCCATACTCTTTTAAAAGTATATGTGTAGAAGGCAGAGGCAAAGAGGGTGGAGTTTTCGCGTGTTATCGGTCTTTTAATTTATTCTCGATGGTTTTTTCCTCCTCTTCATCTCGGGTGTGACTTTCTCTCTCGCTTTTTTTTTATCTTCCTCTGCGGGTGTGTGTGTGGTATAATATAAGAGAAAGTATCGATAAAACCTACTCGTTAATGTGATTGAACTTTCCGGCCTTTGTTATTTTTTTTCTCTACCATATCGTGTTTGTATTAAAGAAAATACCTAACTGATATATTCATCTGGGTTATGTTTTTTTGCATGTTCGTGGATGATCAGGTATCGTGGATAAGGAAACGAGATATACATATATTGACTTCGAATATTCACACGTATACCGGCGATGGAAGATTCAGCGTGATACACCCGGAAAACAGCGACGAATGGAATTTGAAGATAGAATTCGTGCAGAAAAGAGACGCCGGCATATATGAGTGTCAAGTAAACACCGAACCTAAAATAAACATGGCTATACTTTTAAATGTCGAAGGTAAGTTTGCAAATACACCACCTAAGGTATAATATATTTTAATGGATTCATTGTAATTGCTAATATATACCTACCTGGTCGATGATGGAAGGAGGGAGGGGTCGGTTTTGTGGCTCTTGGTGAAAATACCTTCCGATATGTGGATCAATTCCACCATCTACTAAGGTTGAAAATGTTCTAACGATGACGTCATTTTCCTCAACAATTAGATGTTTGAGTGTGTAAGAGAGAAAGACTTGTGTTGGTATTTTCGATGTCTTTGGTGGTGTATTAGATCTTCTGTGTGATTTGAGGCATGATGAGGGAAGGATAATAGTGTGGAAAATGAAGGAATTAGTTCTTTTAATGTTGCTCTTTCTACCTTCAGAAAAAAAAACAAAAAAAACAAAGCAGAAAAAATGGTCAAGAGTCAACTGAAAGACCCAAATGGACCCTTGTAGAGGATCAATGGGATGTGTAAGTAGCCCAGAAAGATATATCCAAATAAAAGTGGGCAGTTTCTCTTCATTTTGTCTGACAAAAAACAAAACAATTCTTCAATTATGTATATCAAATGCAGGTTTTCTAATTTGCCATCGAAGAGAACGTAAAGGGGAAAAAAATCAAGCGAGCATTCTGCAAAGGTCAGCTCTTAAACGGTAAAAAATAAACACACCCAGTAAAATGTTAAAAGACGATTCACAAAAAAAAAAAAGGGTTAAATTTGTCGCTTCACAATACAAATGAGAAAAAGGTCTACAACAACGGAGTGTTTGCGGTTTGCCCCAAAAAAGAAGTTTGCTAGATTGATGTCGAGGTTCACACAACGATATTTAATTGTATTCGATGGTAAGGCTCGAAAGTGCGACAAAGATAAAAACAGGAAAATACCGAACCGAAAGCGAAAAGACAACTGGTGTCAGATTGTCTACGTCGCTGCTCTGCTTTTGTTCGCTATGTTTGTACTGTAAAACCCTCCTAGTTGGGTACTGAAGAGTGAGGGGCTGTTACAACATACACTATATTTGTACTTTTGAATGCTCTCATCCCCTCGCTCTTTTCCCATCATTTATGCCGCTTCCAGCCACACAGTGGTATAGAAGCAGTAAAATATTATACATGGTTTCTGTGTATATTTCTAATTAAGATAATTAAAACGGTGTAAACTTCGTGTCAAGTTGCATACCTTGTCACTCGCTTCGATTCATCTGAAACGACGAAGAGTGGGTATTACAATCGACGTGGTTTTGGTGGTGTGTTTTTCGTGCCTCTTGGTTCATTTGTTGTTGTTTATTTTTTTCAAGTTTTTTGAAAGTCTCATTCAAGTATGTGTTTCCAAATTTTGGACCATGTTTTTCAAAAGTGTGTAGTGGGAGAAAAATACACGCAGTTCTCCCACTTACGTGGAAGAAAAATATTTTTATCCGTCACACTGGGAGAAATTTACACACGAAAAGTTCAGTCACCTTAATGGGAGAAAATTTTCCTGTCTCCTAATTGGGAGGAAAATTCTCATTCACCATAGCAGCAGAATATTTTTCTACCCCCTAAGCGACAGATTTTCAATCATTTTAGTGACCAATTATGACGTCAGTGACCAAGCCGCGACAATTTAAACTTCCTACTCAGTGGTGGTGGCGCTTACATCCAATTATAATCAAGAAATTATCGAACATGGCCGATTATACTCGATTACATCATCGTTTTTTAGGTGGTGGCGCCAAGCTGTCCACCACTCTTGCAATAATAATCAATAGAAAACCAGTTCAACACGAATATCGCCGAGTATAATCGAACATGACGTAATTCTAGCGCCAGCCAGGAAAGATAGCGCCGCTAGAAGCGTTGAGCGCGTGCACCACTGACTGCATACATTCCCCCGCCCGATTTCTTGTAAAAAGCGCAGTTATAAAAGCTCTGATCCGAGACAATTCTGGTAGGACTGCAGACATCGACGCCACCAAGTATAGTTCCAAATTTACTTCCATCTCCGCAAATGGGCTGGAGCTCATTCGCCAGAAGAGACCAATAAATCCATCTTTAGCTCAATATTTCCAACTGTAGTTCCTACCATTTCCAGCTTTAGCTTCCTGCAGTTCGTGATTTATTGGACTTTGATGAATTTTGGCGTCTGCAGCCTCGGACTTTGTCATCATCTGCGATGACATCGTTTCTCAAGTTAAGTCCCTATGGGTCAATTAGTGAGTCTTCAGCTGTCTCGGATCACTCTTTGAAATGCACAGAGGTAGGTTTTAATAACAAGTTGCCTTGGTTCACATTCCAACTTTAGATTTAAGTTTCAAGACCTTAGCTCACATTGTCTTTCTTTATTTTCTTTTTTGTTTGAAAATGACGTATATCGCTCAGGACATGCATTTTAGTTTTAAGTTCAGACACATCGTTCAGGGTGTCTTCCTTTCTTTTCTCTTTTTTTAATATTTATTTTTGTTTTTGTTGCTCCTAGTTTAAGTATTCCCAAAATTCCCCAGGGTTGTGATCCTTTTTATTTGTCTTTGTTTTATCCCTTAAGTATAAGAATAAATGTCCTAAATGTGAATTTGTCTTGGACTTTTATTCAACTTTCATGACTTTGAGAATTCAATGAATATTTCCAACTTTACCACAAATATATCATTCCGTCAAAAGTTCAATCATATCTTAGCTCAAGCTTCAATTAATCCAACTTTAACCCCATGTATTATAAATATGTAAATATTGGGGAGGGAACCCATTTTACATCCGCGATTCGTCCGATCCTGAGGTCTCGATGAGCTAGTTATAGAATCGCGAGAGATATCAATTTTGACATCACCAATATTTCCATCACTATTTTTCCAACAGAACTAGAGTGCATGAATCCGATATCCAGATGGCCAAAGAGGATTTGAATTAGTCTATATTTTCTTATCTTCAAAGAAATCAAGATTCAAAAATTTCCATTTTTGAATTCTTGGTGAAAAATCAAAAACTTCAAAATGAAAAATTTAATTTTTTATTTTATGGTACTTTTTGGGTTTTTCCAAATATTTCTCCCTCCACAAGTGTAATGATGTATTCATCATCAACAAATCATCAAAGTTCTTATTGATGAATTTGAAAAAGTCGAATTTTTCGTCTGTCACATTCACTGGATTTCAGTAGTGATTCAGTCGTTTGCGAATAATTTGTCAATTTTAAGCAAATCTTTCGCGAACGAATTGAGTTTAATTTCTGATAATAGTTTTTCAAATTGAAGCTGCCAAATTTCGACATCATATCACCTAACAAATATATGCCTAACTTGATTTTTCAGTGATCCAGTCTGTAGCGAAATTTTTTTATCCTTTCAGCACTCGGTGGCGTAGTAGGTAGAGCCACAGACCTCCGTTCACGAGGTACCCTGTTCAAACCCAGCTACAGAGGCAAGCTTGTGCATGTAATTAAAAAAATCTTTCGTGCAATTATCAACATTACACGCCAAGTACCGGGGACTACCAGTTTAGCCGAGCTAACAGATAATGCATGCCATCTGTTAGCAGAATCAGAAAGCTCTGAAACTGGTTCGAGCGTCTATAGAGATCAACACTGAGGAGCTCAGGGTCTCTAAACTACCTGGCTAGCTCCAAGGTGCTTGTGTAGATGTCACTAGAAAGCAATGGGAAACTATTAGTGAAGCTCGAAACAACGTCGATTCCCTAGAATAATCGCAGTGGCAATAGGCATACGCCTCGCCCTGTTAGGGTACCACAAAAATGCGATTTCCAATGTCCTGTAAAGGATAAGGAACCACGACGACGATAATTTTCATACGTTAAGTAATCATTCAACTTGCCAGTCGTTGATAGAATTCCGAAATTGTGTGAACCTACTTGATAGTAATCAATCAATTGAAATATTTTAAAATTTATCAACACGTACGTAGGATGCTCTTAAAATATATTAATTTCAAATAATACACTACGAATATAAATATGAATCTATTTAAAGTAAAATAAATTAAAATTTAACCAATGTGAAAAATCGTAAAATAATATACGAGTACATGAATTCTCCTTAAAAATTCGAAAACGTGCTAACAACACGCGCTGCTTGATGCACAGTAATCGGTCGTTATAGAATTAAGGTGGTCAGAATACGCGCATCCGACAATTGTAGTGGTATCCTTGATATAGCAAACCACTAGATGAACCGGGTATGTGCCGTCAGAAAATTCAACATTTATCGTCTTACACTGTTCGTCAGGAACTCTGGCTAGTTCGCTGCAGACGCCATCCACATCGAAAAATGTACTGTGACAGACGTTCGAGCTGTAAAACAACAAAAAATTTACTCCACCTCCCAAAACTAAAAAAATGTGTGTACTAATTTCAATATTGGGACTTTATACATAAATTTCAAGATATGTATTTGACCCGCTCCGACAAAACCGACCATTTCGACGAAAAAAAGTTTCCGAAATAATGACGTTTAAAATGAATTTTAAGGGTTGAAAGATCAGATTTTTGAAAAAAAAAAGCATTTTTTGAAATGTAGTCGAAATGGTTGGTTTTGTCAGCGCGGATCACATAATACATATAAAGCTGAATTTGATTTACTTATTCCTAAGCACTCCATAGCTGTTTGTGGTTGAGGGTTCTAGGTATTCTAGAATCTATCGTAGATTTTCAATTTTTAAACAATTTTGAAAATTTTTAATTTCAAATGAACTTTTCCGTGCGATTTCGGATTTCTACATTCGAAAATTAATTTTTGTGTAGTAATTTAGAAAAAAAATTTCTTTGGTGATCAATTTTTTTTTCAAATTGATTTCGATTTTTTGGCAGATATCTACTTTGTAATTGAAGAGTGATATTCCAAAACTCGCTTTGTCCATTTTCACAACTTTTCAGGAGAGAGGAAAAACAGTTTCCCTTTAAACGGGTAAATTGGCTTTTTAGGCGAGTTTAGCACTTTATTTGGGTGGATTTATGATGTAGGAGTGTAGGTATACATTTCATCCACTAAATACTGCTGAAAAAAAGTTCAATAAAAATGGACAAAGCGCGTCTTGGAACATTATTTTTTTTTTTAATTTCTAGTGAATTGGCTATTTAGGTGAGTTTAACACCTCATTTTGGTAGGTTGATGATGTAGGAATGTGAGTTAATACTTCATCTACCAGGTACCACTGAAAACCCAACTTTGATAAAAATGGACAAAGCGAGTTTTGGAATATCACTCTTCAATTCTAAATGAATTTTTACCCAATGCTTCAATTGAATCAGTGTTAAATTATGATGCCTATTTCTTAGGGGTGGAGATGGAATGGGGGGGGGTATTTGGAATTATGTTTCAATTCTTGAATTAGTTTGCATTTTTTTTTTTTTTTTTTGTAATTTTGAATGAATTTTTCCTTTGATGATTCTTAAAATAATTTTTTGCCGGCAATTCAGAATTCCTACCTAATGTTTTTTGCAGTGATTCAGAATTTGGATACTTGAAGAATGGGTCTGTGGTGGTTTTAAATGTGTTTTATCGGAAGAGGGGGGAGCGATTTCAAATTTTTTGGCGACACAGAACTCCATTTTTAAAATTCAAGTTTGAAATTTTTTCGTGATTTCGAACGATTTTTTTTTTTTAAATAGGTAAATTAGGTAAAAATAAATTCTCCAAATACATAGGTACCTACATGAATTCTGTTTTCTCAATTTAGATAACAAAAAACTGTTCGACTTGTTCTCATGGGAGCAAAACACGTTTTTCATCTTAAATTAAGGCTGTAGTTTTCCGTAATTATATGTAATAAAAAAAAACAGCTACTCGGTTTCAGTTACTTATCTAATAGTGAAATTTTCGACCAGTTTCGAAAAATTCAAAATCTTAGAAGATCTTTGATGAACACCCAACCTTCGGTAAAAAAATGTATACTTGTAGAACAACTTACCCTTGTATGCGATCAAATTCGGCCTTAGATATGTTTAACGTCGAATCAACGCTTAGAGTAATCGACAAGAAGATCAGACAATTGAGAATACGAATACTCATTGTGATTTTTGATGGTTTATCTTGAAAAATGATACCTGTAATAGGTTATATGCAGACAATTTACGCTGGTAGCTCAAAATTTTACAACGAATTCAAGTTAACTTTCCGACTATAGATAAGCGAACGGTAACTTAATGGTGGAACACCGAAAGTTCTATGGTT
Organism: Planococcus citri; assembly: GCF_950023065.1. Classification (NCBI taxonomy): domain Eukaryota; kingdom Metazoa; phylum Arthropoda; class Insecta; order Hemiptera; family Pseudococcidae; genus Planococcus; species Planococcus citri. The sequence continues at coordinate 51,763,490 of NC_088681.1, read as the reverse complement.
ATTTTGTAATGGCGAAATGCTACGATTAACGTCACTTGATCGCCTTGAAAAATTTCGCGAAGTTTTTCATTATTTCAATAATCTGGTGAAACGTGAAAACATGTTGGTTTTGAAATACTAAGTATGCCAGGTATGCAGATGTGAGTAGAATATCGTATGCATCGTCTTTACATTTCAACAATGTATTAGGTAGTTCATTCGTATTGAACAGATATCAGATAGCGAAGCATGTTTTGATTTTAAGGATTATTCAAGCCTACAAGAAAAATGTGAACAACAGTTTGTCGCACAGTAACTTACGAACACGTTAGTGAAAGCAATAAAGCATTGGTGAGGTACTGAGGTATGTCTTGTTACGAGGGGTATATTGTAGATTTGTATCTCGAGCAACGTTATACACACGTCACTTGCTTATTTTGATGAACTGCCAAATGTTCCACACAACACCTGGTGGGTAACAATGTACCTGTCTACCTACTGTACGATGCCGAGTAATACCATCGTATTACAAAAATTCGAGAAAATCTGCAATTCAAAAAATTTTTAAAACATGAGGTAGTCGATTTTAATGGTAAGAAGCCCCAGCAAGACAGACTTCAAACTATTCGAAAGAAGGAAAAGCTCTTTTATTTACAACTTCGATGACTCACATGGAAACATTTTCACATCATTAGAATAGAACAAGAGTAAAATGTGGCAGCAGTTTTCAATTTGAAATAAATTTCGTTCTAAATTTCTTGGGAGAAATATTTTTTCCTTTTGTGGGATTCAGAACAAATGAAGGATGAGAGAATTGGACAAATGTTCGAGTGATTAAATTCACAGCTTTCCAACCAAAAAAGAGTTTTGACTTAATATTTGCTGGATATTTTATGACTCAATTTCTCGAAGTTAGAGGAAGAAACACAGAGCTGGATCATTCCACGTCATTCGACCAAAATGGAGGGGAGGAGGGGGGGTCGGTGATTTTTTTGAAAATTTTCCTGTGGAAACACCTTCCAATGGTACGACTAATGGCGCATATTGCAGTCCTCTGGTATTTTTTAAAGGCTTCTATTGGAGTTTCAAATAATGTAGTTTTCATATCGTTCTGACTCTCAAAAATTCTGAAAAAAAAATATATCATGGACAAAGTTTCATGCTGAACAGCATACCTATTATTGAAAAATTTGGATAGTATTATTTCGTAAAGTCGATTTAAAAAAATTGAAAGTTGGCGAAAAAATGCGATTTTTTGATTTCAAATATGAAAAAAAGTTTTGATTGGTGAAGTTGACCCATTTGACCCCTGTTTTTACGTATCCATTGAAAAAGTTGAAAACCCCCTTTCACTCGATGAAATGAACTCATCACAAAAAATCAAACTTTGAAAAAATTCATAAAATCAACGAATTTCAATTTTTTTTCTATTAGTGTCCTTTTGTGAACTTTTTCATGAAATACGTCAGGAAAAGCTCAAAATAAGACAACTGAATAAATTTAAACTTTTTTTGATGTTTGGAATTTGAAAATTGAATTTTTTAGAATTTTGATTTTTTTATGATGAAATTAATTTTTGTCGAGTGAGAGAGGTTTTTCAACTTTTTCAACGAATACGTAAGAATAGGGGTCAAATGGGTCGACTTCAAAAGTCAAAACTTTTTTTCATGTTTTAAATCAAAAAATTGCATTTTTTTCGTGAACTTTCAATTTTTTAAAATCGACTTTACGAGATAATGCCATCACAATTTTTTAATATGTTGTTCAGCATGAGAAGTTGTCTATAATATTTTTTTTTCAGAATTTTTGAGAGTCGGAACGAAATGAAAACTACGTTTTGAAACTTTTCGAGGTGATTTTTCGTACAAATAAAGTGGAAACACTGATTTTTATGTTATCACCAAAAAGCCTTTCAAAACCCCTAACTATTGGAAAAAGTTCCTTTTTGGTAGTTATCGTGGTTATCGAGTAATCCTTTGCTGAAATGGATGATATTTTAAGTTCACTGAAAACTTTCACATCCCCTAGAAGCCTTTAAAAATTGGCTAGAGGGTTGCGATTTGCGCCATTAGTCATTTCTTCGGAAGGTCGTTCCACAGGAAAATTAACAAAAAAATTCGTTGACCCCCCCCTCCCCACCACCTCTTGGTAAAATTGACGTGGAATGGCCCAGCTTAAATTTCAGTGGTCTATAATGGAAAAATTAGGATGGAAAAAAACTTCGTGCAGTCGTATGCTCTTAGAATACCAATGAGTTTTCTAGGTTTAGAACGATAACTTTCTGGAAAAAATAAAAACTGTACTTGCGCAGGGGAGGAAATTGAGCTGAAATGTTGAATTATCATAGGACAGTTGGCAATTCCGTCATAATACACATAATTTTAGCTACCTAACAGAAAAACGTGTAGTCTGATTTGAACTATTGGTAAACTTGGCGAAAGAGGGAGATCCAAAAAGGGGGAGGTGAAGCACATTCAATGAAGATAGAATATGAGAATGAACCTGAGGAAAACGTGAGAAAAGGGGTTGTTAGCATTTAGTATTTTTCCATACAGATAAAGTTTTCTAGTTACCGTTTCTGTTAGTGAAATTGCGCACGTTGAAAGGTATAAACTTTTTCATTATATAATTAATTTGGTTTTTAGTTTCGAAATTCGAATGAAATTCTTATTCGGTGTATTTAGATTCCATTCGACTGAGTTGATAACTCGACTGTCGTATTTTTTGCCTCACCTCCAACCCTATTCGTATCGGTCGGTGGCGCGTTATGCGCGTCGAAATTAAATGAAATATTCCACGAATCGAGAAGAATTGTTACGATACGTAAAGGTTTGCATTTGAATTAACATGTTTTGCATTTGCTTTATTAGCGTATAGCTACGTATACGAAAAGTAACTGCGGTGAAGCAGGGTGCACGAGGGAAGTAAATTAAAGTTAATTTGTCGTTGTGTATAGCTTGTGCTACGTTCTCAGAATTGTATGTATGCAGTTTTGTTGACGCAATTATCAGCACAACGGAGGAAAAAAGAATAAGTAAGGAGAAAATATAAAAGGAAAAAGTTGTCATTTCGAATAGAATAAGGAAAGAAAAAGCTCGCAGAGATGTGAAAAGTAGTACGAGAATGGGACAGGGGTTAGAAGAGGGAGGTCGCTCCTACCTGTATGTAAATAAACGTGCAAATGTAATTCGAATAACGTAACCGCGTCAAGCATACAGAAAAAGAAGCTGAAAAGGTTCCTGCTCTCTCGTATTTATTTTCAATACAGCTGCAACACAGTTTGAGAGTAAAAAGTACAGGTGCTTTTTGGTTTCTCGAGTTTTGAATATTTGATGATGAATTTAGATTTTTCGTTTGAGCAACAAGAAATTGGCGATGTTTTAGTTGACATTTTTTTTTGCTCTACGCGCCTTTTTTTTTTGGAAAAGATACGCGGTGAAATGATGGTGTAGCAATGGTTTGGTGTATGTCCTTCGATGATGGAATTTTTAACGGCTTTTGCAAGTAATAGACGGTACAATGGTACTTTTTTTTGCAGATACGGTTTTAATATTTATTTGATGTCGGTATGGGCTGATTTTATTCTGGATATCGAAGTCGTATATGGGTTAGGGTGACCCTTAAAATGCAAAAGTAAATATTTTTTCGGTCTGACCCCCTAAATTTTTTAATTATATCATAAAATTCTCGAATACAAAATTTTAGCCCATTTGGAGGTCATTAACCCGTGCCGAATTGACTAGAATGTTTAAATGGGATTTAACATGGGTTTTTAAGTGAAAATTGCATTTAAATTCCTCTTAGGCGCCTAAAAAATAATTCCGAGGGTTTTTTACAAGAAAATGCTACAAAAGCATGTCAAAAACCATATAAAACAATAACAGGTTCATGGGGACCCCCCTACCCTTCCTTCCCGCACTGGAAATATTGAATTTTCCCCTATATTTTTAGGGCAGGAAGGAAGGGCAGGGGGGTCCCCATGAACCTGTTATTGTTTTATATGGTTTTTGACATGCTTTTGTAGCATTTTCTTGTAAAAAACCCTCGGAATTATTTTTTAGGCGCCTAAGAGGAATTTAAATGCAATTTTCACTTAAAAACCCATGTTAAATCCCATTTAAACATTCTAGTCAATTCGGCACGGGTTAATGACCTCCAAATGGGCTAAAATTTTGTATTCGAGAATTTTATGATATAATTAAAAAATTTAGGGGGTCAGACCGAAAAAATATTTACTTTTGCATTTTAAGGGTCACCCTAATATGGGTATTCGTGTTGTATCGAAATACGTACTTAATACCTACCTGCATATTTTAAAGCAGGTGTGGCTCGATTTTCACTTTTTTTTTTTGGTACTCCCCTCCTTCGAATTGTGATTTTCACAGATATATTTTCCAAATTTGAGTTAGTGACCAACCAGACTTAGATTCTTAGTAGATAGATAAGAGTTAATTGGAGAGCGTCTGAAATTTTTAGCATGCTTCTGTCAGCTATTTTCACTACTATTAAGACCCCCCTTTTTTCAAAAAATCAATTATTCCATTATTTATGGAGTTCTGCGCCAGGAGGAGGTATTGTCCCAGTGGTACGCCATTTTTCGCACGTTCATTTGGGTCAATTTAGCTACTGTGAAAACCTGTTTTTTTTTTTCAAAGTTGAAAATAAAAGAAAAATACCTCGTTTCACCGGGCATGGAGTTCTGCGCCAGGAGAAAGCATCAAATACTGGTATTGAGTTTTCAGTTTGGCCACTATTGGGAGCCCTACTTACTTATTCAAAATTATGAAAAAAAATCACTGATTCTATTATATATGGAGTTCTGCGCCAGGAGGAGATATAACCAGTCAGTCTGGAACTTTAAGAATGTTCATTTGGATCAATTTGGCCACTGTGGAGAACCTTTTGTTTTCAAATCTCAGAATAAAATGAAAATGCTTCATCTTATTGCATGTGGAGTTCTGCGCCAGGAGGAGGCATCGAATGCTGGTCTTGAATTTGTGGCAAGTTTAGTTGGGGTTATTGGGCCATGACCTGTCTTATTTCAAAATTTAAAAAATAAGTATGAAAAATGTGTCTTGTTATTGTGTATTGAAGTTCTGCGCCAGGAAGAGGTATTTCACAGGGGTCTGAAATTTTTAGCACGTTAATTTGGGACAGTTTGGCTGCTATTGAAACCTGTATTCTTATTAAATTTGAAATAAAAGGAAAATACCTCATCTTATGATGTAGGTACAACCTATAGATTTCTGTGTCAGGAAGAAGCTTTTGATACTGCTCTGAATTTTTTGCACGTTCATTTGAGTCAATTTAGTCATTATGAAGACATTTTTTTTTCAAACTTGAAAAGTATGAAAAATGTGTCATAATACCACTATTAAGGCCCCTACTTTTTCAAAATTATGAAAAAAAAATGCTCATTGTATTACATATGGATTTCTGCGTCAGGAAGAGGTATACTCACTGATCTGAAATTCTTGGAATGTTCATTTTTAGTCTGGATACTTTAAAAACCTGTCTTTTTTCAAAATTCAAAATAAAAGAAAAACACTTGGATACTTGACTACTCGTACATTGCCTTATTGTGTATGGGGCTCTGCGCGAGGAGGAGTCACAAAATACGTGTCTGAAATTTTTAGCATCATCATTTTGGTCATTTTGGCCACTATAAAAACCTCTCTGTTTTTAAAATTGAAAAAATATGTGAAAATGTGTCATATTATTGTGTATGGAGTTCTGCGCCAGGAGGAGGCATTGAGAACGTTCATTTGGGTCAATTTGGCCACTATGCAGATCTCTATTTTCAAAATTCAAGAAATATGGAAAAATGTGCTGTATTATTGAGTGTGGAGCTCTGCGCCAGGAGGAGGCACTAAATAATGGCCTAGAATCTTTTGCACTTTCATTTGGGTCATTTTGGTCTGCATGAAAATCTCTGTGGTTTCAAAATTGAAAAAATATGAGAAAATGTGTCATCTTACCTAGTAATGGAGTTCTGCGCCAGGAGGAGGTGTTACTGATCAGTCTGAAATTTTTAGCACGCTTACATGGGTCAAATTGGCGAGTATGGAGGCTTCTGCTTTTTCAAAATTCAAGACAAAAGAAAAATACCTCATCTCGTTGTGTTTAGAGTTCTGCGCCAGGAGGAAGCACCCATGACCCATCTAAATACTGGTCTGAAATTTTTTGCACATTCATTTGAGTCATTTTAGTCACTGTAAAAACATCTCTGCTTACACAATTCGAAAAATTTGTGAAAATGTGTCATCTTGTTATGTATGGAGTTCTGCGCCAGGAGGAGACAAATATCAATTTGAAATTTTTAGCACGTTTATTCGAGTCATTTTCATTACTATGAAAACCTCTCTGTTTTTAAAATCAAAATATAATGAGAATGAGAAAATGTTTCATCTTATTGTGCATGGAAGTCTGTATCAGGAGGAGGCCCTAAATACCGGTCTGAAATTTTTGCAAGTTTATTTGAGTCATTTTGGTCACTGTGAAAACATCTCTGCTTTTAAAATTCAAAAAATATGAGGAAATGTGTCATCTTGTTGTGTATGGAGTTCTGCGCCAGGAGGAAGCAATAAATACTCATCTGAAATTTTTAGCATTTTCATTCGGGCAATTTGGCCACTATTTAATAGAAAATGTTCCTTCGCAGTTTCGAAAATTTTATTATCCTAATTTAAGCAATTTTCTAACGATGCTAAAAAATGAAGCATTTACACAAAAATAACGAGGACAGCATCGACGATGTAGATAGTACGAAGTGTAGCGCAAAAAAATTCGCAACATGAAGAGGGATAGAAAATAAAGGGTTCTTGATGTTTGGTAATTACATTAACAACGATCTTAACCGAAGTACTCGCTGTCCCAGAGTGCTTACGTTAATACCCCGTATACTTAGTATACTTTGACCTAGGTACATGTACCACAAAGTACAGCGCACTCCGTATAATATACCCAGGAATAATAATAATGACAGTATAAGTGAGCTCGCTTGGGCACGTATACGTTGATGAACAGAATAGGTACGTATAGAGGAGCAAAGGGAGGCTAAAAGATGAATAACCATCTCCATCTATGTGTCTCTTTGACCATAGAGCTTGGTGTGTAAAGATGGTTTCGGCGGACCGGGGTACTTGATGAGATTACATTCGATATATCTATAGGCAAGCAGAGGTACAAGGGAAGAGAAAGGATTAGCGATACAACTGACTCGTGAAATGATAATGACGATGATGATGATGATATCTTGGTAATAATTTTGCACGCTCATTACAATGTGTATAATTCCGGAGGAAAGGTTATGGAGAGGGTAAAGCGTGGTATAAATTTATCGTATTTATATAAGGGGTCCGTGTTTATAATGGTCATAAAGAAAAGAGAGTAAATTATCAGGTATTAGAGCCGGGTTTCGGAATCGATTCGTATATGTTACAATGTGTTATAGCATATAATCAGTCTATGGTTATACGATGTCGTTAAGAAAAATGAGTATTATTATTTTGCCTAGCTTATAGGACGAGGAGGAGGAGGTAACGGAGGGTTATATCGGAATAATGACCGTTGTTCACATACAACGACAATATTGTTATAGTTATATGGTACGGTAAATTTATACAAAGTTTTTGTGTAATTAACACCAAAGGATTTATGTGTTGTGTAATACTACTACTACTACGAGGTTTCTGATGCGATTTTTTTTTGTTTCTTTTTTTTCTTTTTTTGCCATTATAGACATGAACAATGGATTGAACGGACCGCTGATGAATTTTACAAAAGGTCTATATATAAATCTTTTGAAATGTTGTACTCGCATTTGGCTTTATAATTTTTTCGGGCGTACGCCAAGTATACTATAAATTGCTTTGTTAAGAGTAGCCTTGAATTTCGTTTTTTTTTCTTTTTTTTTTACTATCGTAAAAATGGCAGTATTTTACAATTTGAGGTGTTTTATTCTTTTTTTTATTTGAGTTGAACTTATTTGGCGAATGACATGAAGTAGCTTGGTGTATATTGCGAATGGAGATTGTGTTTTTTTTTCTTTCATTTTATTTGACGGAAGTTTCGCGTTCGTTGAGTAGAAAAGAAGCTATTTAATTTCTCTATTCTATTTTGAGCTGAGCCGTTTGAATTTGCGCATATTTTATATCTATTTGCGATTTGCATCTGTATACATATAATGCTGGTGTTGATTTTGCGTATAGTGATGATGATAAAGATGAGGGGGGCAGAACTGGTTGTGTAGCGTTGATTATGTGGAGGAGAAATATTGAAGTTGCGGTGATGAGAGTGAAAAACAGATGAGGGGATGTGAAACTGGTTCAAATACTACAAAATGTACATGTGAGAAAGTCCTAGCAAAGAATTAATTATTGGAACAGGAATTCTGTCTTGTATTTTTTGGAAAAAGAGTAGTGAAACTGGTTTTTGAGCCCGGGTTCTTTACTTGATGAGAAACTGGTTTCAGTTTTTATGGAAAGGCCAGGAAGAATCAATTGTTTTGGAGATTTCATGTTTTGATCTCATTGGTGTTACTTTCCACTAATAAAAAAGCAAACCATGAAACTGGTTTTAAATTGATAGAAACTGGTTTCTCTTACTAACAAGGGAGGTGCCCCAGGTGACATGCACCGATTTTAATGATTCTTGCACCATTGGATAGAGGACATCGAACATAGTCTACCACAAAATTTTCAGCAGCTGAAGTTGATATTTCGATTTTTCAGAGCAATTTTTCGATTTTTACATAGCAATTGTGAAAATAGAAAAATCGCCCTGGAAGGGTCAAATATCAACTTCAGCAGCTGAAAATTTCACCGTGGGCTAGTCTCATCATATGTATTGAAATGCCCAAATAATATGGGAGGTTTCGGAATGCGACCTCCGCCGACTATTTTTGGCCAATTTTTCTAAATTGCAATGTGAAAATCAAAAAATCGCCCTGGAGGGCTCAAATATCAACTTCAGCAGCTGAAAATTTCACCGTGGGCTAGTCTCATCATATGTATTGAAATGCCCAAATAATATGGGACGTTTCGGTATGCGACCTCCGCCGACTACTTTTGGCCAATTTTTCCAAATTGCAATGTGAAAATCAAAAAATCGCCATGAGAGGGTCAAATATCAACTTCAGCAGCTGAAAATTTCACCGTGGGCTACTCTTATCATATGTATTGAAATGCCCAAATAATAGGGGAGGTTTCGGTATGCGACCTCCGCGACTACTTTTGACCAATTTTTCAAAATCGCAATGTAAAAATAAAAAAATCGCCCTGGAGGGCTCAAATATCAACTTCAGCAGCTGAAAATTTCACCGTGGGCTACTCTTATCATATGTATTGAAATGCCCAAATAATATGGGAGGTTTTGGTATGCGACCTCCACCGACTATTTTTGGCCAATTTTTCAAAATTGCAATGTGAAAATCAAAAAATCGCCCTGGAGGGCTCAAATATCAACTTCAGCAGCTGAAAATTTCACGATGGGCTAGTCTTATCATATGTATTGAAATGCCCAAATAATATGGGAGGTATCGGTATGCGACCTCCGCCGACTACTTTTGGCCAATTTTTCAAAATTGCAATGTGAAAATCAAAAAATCGCACTGGAGGGCTCAAATATCAACTTCAGCAGCTGAAAATTTCACCGTGGGCTAGTCTCATCATATGTATTGAAATGCCCAAATAATATGGGAGGTTTCGGTATGCGACCTCCGCCGACTACTTTTGGCCAATTTTTCCAAATTGCAATGTGAAAATCAAAAAATCGCCCTGCCCAGTTGACCAAATGCTAGCTTTTTGCTAGCGTAATTTGCGCTAGCGTAAATGGTGCCGGAATTTGAGACACTTTTTTAAAAAAATGCTAGCAAATCAGTTGCGATTAGGTCGCATTAGAGTAGCAGAATTGCGCACAAATAGCTAGCACGTAGCTGGCACAAAGCTAGCAAAAAGCTAGCATTTTGTTGACGCTTTGCTCTGCATTCTGCTACGTACATGCGACTAAATCGCGACTGATTTGCTAGCAATTTTTGCAAAAAGTGTCTCATATTCCGGCACCATTTACGCTAGCGCAAATTACGCTAGCAAGAAGCTAGCATTTTGCTAGCGTAGAAAAACTTTGATCAGTAAAGTAATTACTATTAGTTAATTTTTAAAAATTCTGGGTGTTAACCTGCTTTAACAGGTGGTAGTTTTCCAGGAAATTCCAAAAATTAGGCGACTGTCCCAGCTCAGAGCTAGCATAACGCTAGCATCTTGGGACAGTATAAGAAGAGTAATGACACTCTTCTTACTTTTCAACAAGATACCACCTTGAGCTTATATTCAACTTGATGACACACTTTATCTAAGAGTAGCAAACTATACCATGAGAGAGATCAACGCTAGCAATTCGCTAGCATTATGCTAGCGCTTAGGTTGAAAAATCTCTTTATTAAATAAAAAATGAAGTTTTTTTTTTTTTTAAATAGAAAAATTGTCAAAATTTAAAATTTGAAAATGAAGTATCAAACAAACCATGAAAATGAAAAATTTCAAAAACATTTGAACAACATTTTAGTCCACGGCAATGGGAGTAATTGCACCCCCTGCCGATCCTCCGGGACAACTTTTTCCTTAAAGGGGACATCCTAAGGAACATTTTAAAGCAAACTTGCTGAAAAAAAAATTGGCCTTACTTACAAAATGGCGGCCATTTTGATTGAAAGGTCAGCCGAAATCGCAGATTTTGCGTTTCAACATAGGACGTGCACGAAATTTTTCAAACCTTACAAACGTAGATCGAAAGATCATGCAAAAATTCATCACCTGTCAAAATTTCAAGTGGTAAAGTACCTTTTTCGATTTTTGGTGAATTTTCAAAAATCAAATTTTGGCCAAAATGTGAGAAAAAAAATCAAAATTTTACCAAATTGACCAGGAAACCTGAAATTTGGGATATACCCTATTTTCGACATGCCAAATCGACGGGAAACGGTTTCAACTTGTTTTGAGCAGTTCTGGAGCCTCCAGCAGATTTTTGAAACTCAAATTGAAGTTGTAAAGCTCAAATTTATTCTGAAAACTAATTTCAATACGCTACGAAGTACTGCAGGTGAATTTCAAGTCGTTTTGGAGCCTCCAGCGACTCTTTGAAAATTCCTGAAGCCTCCAGCAGATTTTTGAAACTTTAAATTTTCACAAAATTTCATCAAACTGAGATAGAGAGTCGAAATTCATTCTGCAAACTAATTTTAATACGCTACGAAGTCGACTGCTTGTGGATTTTAAGTCGTTTTGAAGCCTCCAGCGACTTTTCGAAGGTTGTATGGCGTTTTGTGGAAAATTGGAATTTCCTAAAAGTAGCTGGAAGCTTCAAAGCCATTTGAAACCTACGAAGTAAATTTCAGCTTGCCAACTCCAATTGATAAATTAATGTTGTGGGAATTTCAAGTTTCAAAAGCCTACTGGAGGCTCTAAAATGACTTGAACCCACCTGAAGTCGTCTTCAGAGGGTGTTAAAATAATTGGAGTGTAGAGTAAATTACAGCTTTCCATGTCCATTTGATGAAATTTTGTTGTCCCCTTTAAGAAAAAAGTTGCCCTGGAAGATCGGCAGGGGGGGTGCAATTACTCTTATTGTCATATGCAGGAATATTTTTAATGATTTTTGTACGCGCGCTGTGGGATGGAAAAGATACTTGCTCGCATTTTGCTACAATAAATAACGCAGAAAAAGGTTTATTGGTGAGAAATGCGTAAGATCTGGTAGCACGTTCCTATCATTTGGCTACAAAGAAAACGCCAAGTCACCAGATGCAGAAACTAGAGATATGCTCACATTTTTCTAGAGCCAGATGGCTAAGTAAATGCTAGCTCAGAGATGCAAGAATATTACCTGAAGTTTCCTATCATAAAACTGTGAGCAGGTACATATTAGTCAGTGATACGCTGGCATTAAGCGAGCAGGTATAGAGTGAGGCAAAAGCTAGCTGAGATATGCGAGAATATTGCTTGAACTTTCTTGGCATAGAATTGCAAGCAAGTATCCATCAGTGATACGCTAGCATCAGGCGAGCATGTATGAAGTGAAGTAAAAGCTAGCTGAGATATGCGAGAATATTGCTTGAACTGTCCTAGCATAGAATTGCGAGCAAGTATCTGCCAGTAATACGCTAGCATAAGGCGAGCAAGTTATAGTGAAGTAAAAGCTAGCTGAGAGTTGCTGGAAAACAGCTTGAAAATTGCTAGAATTGAATTTGCTAGCGAAAAACTGCAAGAAAATCGCTTACTTTTAGGGAGACAATTATTGCTGACCACAAAAATCGAGTAAATTGCTAGCAACTTATCAAAACGCGAATAAAACGCTAGCTTTTTGCTAGCATGTGGTCAACTGGGTGGAGGGCTCAAATATCAACTTCAGCAGCTGAAAATTTCACCGTGGGCTACTCTTATCATATGTATTGAAATGCCCAAATAATATGGGAGGTTTTGGTATGCGACCTCCACCGACTATTTTTGGCCAATTTTTCAAAATTGCAATGTGAAAATCAAAAAATCGCCCTGGAGGGCTCAAATATCAACTTCAGCAGCTGAAAATTTCACCGTGGGCTAGTCTCATCATATGTATTGAAATGCCCAAATAATATGGGAGGTATCGGTATGCGACCTCCGCCGACTACTTTTGGCCAATTTTTCAAAATTGCAATGTGAAAATCAAAAAATCGCCCTGGAGGGCTCAAATATCAACTTCAGCAGCTGAAAATTTCACCGTGGGCTAGTCTCATCATATGTATTGAAATGCCCAAATAATAGGGGAGGTTTCGGTATGCGACCTCCGCGACTACTTTTGGCCAATTTTTCAAAATCGCAATGTAAAAATAAAAAAATCGCCCTGGAGGGCTCAAATATCAACTTCAGCAGCTGAAAATTTCACCGTGGGCTACTCTTATCATATGTATTGAAATGCCCAAATAATATGGAAGGTTTCGGTATGCGACCTCCGCCGACTATTTTTGGCCAATTTTTCAAAATTGCAATGTGAAAATCAAAAAATTGGTCTGAAAAATCGAAATATCAACTTCAGCACCTGAAAATTCTGTGGTAGACTATGTTCGATGTCCTCTATCCAATGGTGCAAGAATCATTTAAATCGGTGCATGTCACCTCGGGCACCTCCCTTGTAAGTATAGACGGGTAAGGAAGTGAATAAATTCAGTGGAAGGCTAATACATCTTTCAATCTCGCTCTTGCTCTTTTCTTCTATAGCTTGTCAATGGAGAAAACCGACTTACAAAAAACCGACTTACAAAACCGGTTTTAAACAGGATTTGTCTGATGAGAAACCAGTTTCACCTGTTCTCAATGAGCATCTATGGCACAGGATAAATTTACTCAGAAGTCTCATCTTTCAAACTTTTTTGTGTTCCTTTCTCATACAGTTTGTAAAATAGTGAACATCAACCTGCGAATAAACCAGTTTCAAACCGGACTTGTTTGTTGATAAATCAGTTTCATCTGCTTTAGATTGGTGAGGCAAGGAATAAGTTGACTTAGAACGGTCATCTTTCATCTCATTCATGTTGCTATAACTTTTGTGAAAACTTACTCATGAAACCGGTTTTGAACCAGTATTTGTGTGATGAAAAACTGTTTTCATCGGATCTGGAATAACATGGCAAAGAATGAATTTATTCAGAGACGGATGTTTTGTGTTTGAAATATAATTTCCAATGGTGAGTGGTCCTCAAAATTTGATCCAAATATATCAAGGCATGAAATTAATTCCTTTCCATTCAAGATGAGAGGTGATGAGTGAAACCAGTTTAAATTCGCTGGTTGTTTCAATCATGTGACTACCAGGAAGCTGGGCTGATCATCATCAGTGTCTCCACTACATTTTTCAATGATACGAGGAAGTGAGATGGTTACATAGAATGTAGGTATAAGGTGATTAGTTGATTGCGGATGAAAGTCGTTAGTGAGAAACCGGTTCAGACTGTTTTGTCAGAAGAATTAAGTTGCTTCTGTTTTATGATGTCTCACCTAAACTAGATTGTAACAAGAACTGTGATGTGAAAATGTAAATTTCTGAAATAAGTTTGAAAAAACTGGCTCATGGTTATGAGAGAACCGGTTTCGAATGAGTTCAGGATGTGTGTGGAAGAGGCGGCAGTTTTTGAGTTTTATTGGCTGATGAATTTTCAAAAGTTTTTGTGTGGCTTTTGTATATTACGCATTAAATTGTTTGAAAAGGTTTTGTGGCTCGTCAAAAAAAAGCAGTTTCATCAAAACCGGTTCAATATTTTTCAAATTATGATTCAATAAAGTTACTATTGTGTAAAATATTTTATTCAATGATTCAGTGGGCGTTCATTCAATCCATTGATCTGATGTAGAATTGTTCATATTGGCATCAGTTTGATAAACCGGTTTGATATGTTAGAAACCGGTTTCAACTGGTTGTGAATTGTGATAAAAATGAGTAAAATATTTCATTTTACACAGATTTTTCAAAATTTGTCTTTTTTGTTATTTTTCTAGACTTTGGGGATTTCTTTTTTTAGAACAAATAAGTGTATTTTTATCGCAACCAGTTCAGTGATTCAAAAAATGCTGCATAATAAGCTGATTTTAACGTTGAATTGTAACGGTTTGTTTGGTGTTCACGCTTCGAGCTTGCTAATTTGGGTGTTTGATGGTGTAGAAACTGGTTTCTTGGGGTTTTATAATCTAATTTGTAAATATTCTCCAAAGTGCCTTCCGAAGAAACCAGTTCAATTATGTTATTTTGATGAGTTCGCTTGCAGTGTAGCTTTCTTGTTAATTGAATCGGTGGGAACGGAAAGGTAACAAGTCACATTTTTGGAAAAAAATTTTTTCACGGATATAGGGGTTTCAAAGTACGGCGGATCGACTGGTGATGTCAGATTTCCGCAAAACTGCCAGGAAAGTGGTATTTGGGCGCAGAAAAAGGGCGGATCCGCATTTATGACTTTTTTGTAAAATTTTTTTGGTTTCTTGAAAAATAACTAACATTTTTGAGAAGACCATTTTTTGAAATTTAAGTTAATCTCTGAACTGAAAAATGATGAAAAAATTAACAACTTCGGCAAAAAGTCTTAGAACTCAAGGGGTTTTTGGTCAATTTAAACGAGATAGCAGTCTAAATGATGTACTTAGATGTAGAATCAAGCCCCATTCGTGCCCGAGCAATTTCAAAAGAAATTTTGTCGATTGGGTGCAGAAAGGGTCTAAGTCCCATTTGTTTAGGCAGCAACAGCGCCGGTGCACGTGAATATTTTTTTTTCTAAACAGAGCTAAAAATTGTGTCTTGGGGTCCTCTTTAAATGACCTTAAGCATGTTTACCAAAAATTTTTGATTTTCAAATAAATCAGTTTTTTGTTATTCCTGAAAAGTGCGAAAATGGACTTAGCCCCTTTCCGTTCCCACCGATTCAATTATGGAATGTATTTTGAGAAATTATTCAAACATGAATTTATATTTTCCAACCCGTTATCCCCAACCAGTTTCGGATCAGTGTATTGATGTAAGGGAGGACATGTGGTTGGTGATTCCTAATGATGACTGAAGTACCATAATTAGCAAAATTTGATTTCGAGCTGGAAAATACTCGTAAGGTTCAATTGGAAGGCTCAAAGTATATCCAACTATTATACTAATACAACGATTAAAATTCGAAAAAAATTGACAAGATGTTTACCAAGCTAATTGTCTTCATAAATAATTCGATTATAAATGAAATAATTAATGTCTGTTGCTCGAATTTTAAATCACCTCGACTCTTAGTAAAAAGCTGTTACAAGTATTTTTCTGCTAAAATTATTTAAACAGCGATGAAGTTCTCTCGAGCTCGCTAAATTCGTTATTTTTATACACGCTGCCGCGAATTCTTTGCCCAAGATTTAATCTCCGGTGCTCGAAATTGAATCTTCGCCGCCGCCGATGTCGCTGTCTATGTCTCTGCCACGTGATTCTTCATCTTACCCAAAGACACGAATCGCGAAATGAGAAACAAGTGTAGGTATCAAAACTGTAACGAAATCTCCGCTATATTCTTATATTTCTTTTCTTCCCACTCTCGCTGATTCTTGCATAAATTGGAAATTATTTCGAATACGAGGCGTTCATCCCCTAAAGCTACAAGCAGCCCCTCATCGTCGAGTCTCTACGTCTGCGTTGTTTTTTCATGCGATTCTTCATCGTCGTCGTAGAAAATTATGCTAATTTGGTTTCGCAGTCTTGTTCTTTTTTCACTCGCAATCGAGAATTTTATTTCATCTTCGTTTAAGAGGTTTGTTCGCCACCTCCTGTCTTATATAGGATAATCTTACAAAGACGTTTTTAAATGCGTCTTTGTCGCAGTCAAGTCGAGGTGTTAAATGTCTGTGTCGCGCCCTGCCATCCTTTTTCTTTTTCAGACAACTTTTACGTTCGTTAATCGCGTTAATTATTCGACGAGAAATACGGGGCCTCTTTAGCTAATTTATTTATGGCTGGTAAATGCAGATATTTAACCTAACTGAAGGACGAGCTAAAAACGCTGCCTTGGATTTTTTTTCCTTCAATTTTTTGTATTTTATCGAGAGCTTTATCAAGTTTTTCAGTGTTTCGAGAGAGTTGATTGGTTGCCTTGAACTTTCATAGTACGATTTTTTTTGTTGAATTTTTGGATATGTCTCATGCATGAGATTGGCAATGGGGAGGGGGGCATTGAAATTAATACTTATAAGAAATGCTTTTTGAAAAAAGTTTGTGTGAAATTGGCTTCATGGTTGGTTCGGGTTCCTCCTTTCTCCTCCTCGTCTCTATAATTTCTTCTCATATGTAAATCTGAACCTTTGAGTTTAATACTTACCTACCTAATATACCTACTTATAAATAAAACAAAACCTCAAAATGTGACTGTAAATTTTTATGGTTCTTTTTTCTTCTGTTTTTATGGACGTGCAGCTGCTCAGGCAATGATCTTAGGCGCCGAAGACGTATACGTGAAGAAAGGCAGCACGATTAGTCTAACGTGTTCGGTTAACGTTCATTCTTCGCCTCCCGGTTCTGTGGTATGGTACCAAGGTAATACGATAGTCGATTTCGAATCTTCCAGAGGTGGAATTAGTTTGGAAACGGAAAAAACCGAAGCTGGCACAACTAGCAAACTCTTAGTGACCAAAGCTAGTCTAGCTGATTCGGGAAACTATACGTGTCTGCCTTCGAATGCGAATCCGGCCAGCGTTTTTGTGCACGTTTTAAACGGTGAGAGGCTCATTTTCTTTAATTTGCTTTCCTACGTGCTGAAAATTCCAACCCAACGTAGACGAATCGTATTACAAAGATTTGAAGTATTGTCGATGAAAGAGAGAAGGGATGAGAAATTTATAGGTAACCATAGAGCCATGAAAGGAGGTGAGGAGTGGACACCGACACAGAGCAATACTTCAAACCTCACTATACGATTCGTCTGCCAAATTTAATCCTTCAAAACTTTACTAATGTCATCGTCGTTTTTGTTTCTGATTCCCAGGTGAACATCCAGCAGCAATGCAACATGGCGAACTCGGAGCCAGTACCAAATTAATGACCAGGTCGTGGATTACCATGTTTGCCTTACTTGTGATCTTAATCAGGTGATCGGAGAAATCACCCGAAATATATTCAAGTACGACGAAGCCCTCGAAGTAGGCCATAACCGTCGCCAAAAGTACCTCCTCCGCCCTCGATTGACTATCTAGGCTATTGGATGTAAAATTGGAGGCTAAAGAAACGTTGATTTTTTTTATTCGTAATCGAATATTGTACTTTTTTTTATTAAAAATAAAAAAAAAATTGTCACGATGCGACGTAAATATGTAATTTGTACGAATCTCTGTCTTTTTAATTACCAAATTGATTTTGTTTGTTTTTTTTTTTTATTTACTTTTTTTGTCGTCGTCAACGACCCTCGCATAGGTAAATAAATCTTTCAAAGTGTACGTAGGAATATCGCTGATGTATGGGGATTTTCGATAAGAGGGGAAAAATATAACCAGTATGTGTATTATTATTATTTCTGTATTTCTTTTTTTGTAATGTCGAAAGTTGAATCCATTTCAGGTGGATTTTGTGTAAATATAATTGTTACGTCACTTTTTTTTTTTTGTTATATTTCCAACACCTTATTCTTTTGTACATTGTGCCTTTTACCCTTTCGTATTTCCATTTGTATTTACGCGTTATAAGAAAATTTCACTAGAGATTTCATTTCCTCCCCCCTCCTCATTTTATTTTTTCAATCCGCGTCTAAGGTAGATTTTAGATGTTGTTTTCTGTACATTTTTTTTTTTACAAACAATATGACAAAAATTGTAACTATTTTACTGTTAACGTACTTTGTAAATAATTTAGCGAATGTAATATACATGATATCAAAAATGACTCATTCAGATTTTTTTATAAGCTTCTGTAAATTTCAATAGAACTATACCTAGGTATGCTTCGAATTCAAGTTTTCCTCTCACTCAGATGAGGATGCAGGCCAAACTCCGTTTCTGATGTTGATTCTGGCAAAAAGCTCGATTGACTACAATAAACGAGCTTGACGTGATCACCGATGCTGATTTAGTGATAATCGACTATTCGTACAGCCTATTTGGCTTTCATTCGGCCAAAAAGCTCAATTTTGAAAAAATTCATTTTGGCTAATTTTAGCCATTTTCGAGTATTATTTAATGTTAAATAAGACCAATTTCATTAGGAGAAATCGAGAATATTATAGAGTATTAGGAGGTTCAATACTCCTAATACTTGAACTTTTGAATCAATTTCGCGAGCTTCAGGGAGCTTTTTAGACAGTACGAACTGCACGAGGGGGGGTTTTTGCAGGCGGAGAATCCATTTCCGGTGTTGGTGCTGCCAAAAAGCTCAAACTTTCATTGAAAATGAAGATTTTTTCGAAAAAGTTGAACTTTCAGGTGAAAAAAAGCTTCGAAACTTAAAATAAATGAGCTTGACGTGATCAGCGATGCCCAATTAGTGGTAATCGAATATTCGTACACCCTATTTGGCTTTCATTCGGCCAAAAAGCTCAATTTTGAAGACAACAAATTTTTTAAAAAATGATGCAGCGCTTCAGGCGACAGAAAACAGAACTTCTTTTGTTATCGTCAAAAATACGTTGTAAATACCCTTTTCTGTATCCCAAAATTAGGATTACAAAATAACTTCTTATTTTCTCCACCTGCAGCGCTGCATCATAAATTTTGAACTTTCGAATCAATTTTGCGAGCTTTAGATAGCTTTTTAGACTGTACGAACCGTACGAATAGGGGGGTTTTTACAGCCGCAGAATCCGTTTCTGGCGTTGGTGCTGCCAAAAAGCTCAAAGTTCCATCGAAAATGAAGCTTTTTTTTCATAATTATCGAGCTTTCAGGTAGAAAAAAGCTCGATCGACTAAAATAAACGAGATTGACGTGATCAGCGATGCAGAATTAGTGATAATCGACTATTCGTACAGGCTATTTGGCTTTCATTTGACTAAAAAAGCTCAATAATTTTGAAAAAGTACAAATTTTCCAGTTTTGATCATTTTTGAGTATATTAGATGCAAAATGAGACCAATTTCATTAGGAGAATATAGAGTATTAGGAGGTTCGATACTCCTAATACTTGAACTTTCGAATCAATTTTGCGAGCTTTAGAGAGCTTTTTAGACTGTACGAACCGTACGAATAAGGGGGTTTTTGCAGACGCAGAATCCGTTTCCGGTGTCGTTGCTGCCAAAAAGCTCAAAGTTCCATCGAAAATGAACATTTTTTTCATAATTATCGAGCTTTCAGGTAAAAAAAAGCTCAATCGACCGAAAGATTGATGTAATCAGCGATGCCGAATCAGGAATAATCGACCATTCTTACAGCCTATTTGGCTTTCATTCGGCTGAAAAGCTCAATTTTTAAAAAATTCATTTTTGATAATTTTAGTACTTTGAGTATATTTAGGTGCTAAATGAGACCAATTTCATTAGGAGAATATAGAGTACTAGGAGGTTCGATGCTTCTAATACTTGAACTTTCGAATCAATTTTGTGAGCTTTGGAGAGCTTTTTAGACCATACGAACCGTCGTAGTGGGGGTTTTGACACACGGAGAATCCGTTTCCGGTGTTAGTTCTAACAAAAAGGTCAAAGTTCACTGAAAAATGAATATTGTTTTCAAAAAAGTTGAACTTTCAGGTACAGAAAAGCTCAATCGATCAAAATAAACGAGTTTGACGAGATCATCGATGCTTAATTAGTGATAATCGACTATTCGTACACGCTATTTGACTCTCATTCGGCTAAAAAGATCGATTTTGAGACAACACAATTTTGAAAAAAATGATGCAGCGCTGCAGGTGGCAGAAAATGGAACTTCTTTTGTTATCGTCAAAAATACGTCGTAAATACACCTTTCCTGTATCCCAAAATCCGGATTTCAAAAGAACTTCTCATTTTCACCGCCTGCAGCGCTGTTTCATAAATTTTAAACTATTGAATCAATTTTGCGAACTTTAGAGAGCTTTTTAGGTTGTACGAACTTTACGAATGGGGAGGTTTTCGTAGGTGGAGAATCGGTTTTCGGTGTTGGTGTTGCCAAAAAGCTCAAAGTTCACTGAAAAATGAAGAATTTTTTCGAAAAAGTTGAACTTTCAGGTACGAAAAAGCTCGATCGATTGAAATAAATGAGCTTGATTTGATCAGCGAAGCTTATTTGTTAGTGATAATCGACTATTCGTACAGCCTATTTGGCTTTCATTCGGACAAAAAGCTCAATTTTGAAAACGTTCATATTTGCTAGTTTTAGTCGTTTTCGAGTAAGTATATTTGATTCAAAATAAGACCAATTTCATTAGGGGAGTATAGAGTATTAGGAGGTTCGATACTCCTAATACTTGAACTTTGAATTGATTTTGTGAGCTTTACAGAGCCTTTTGAGGTTTACTAATAGTACTTAGTCGGTAAGGTTTTTTGATATGGAGAAACCATTTCTGAAGATCGTACCGCTCCAAAGTTCAAGATTCTTGTGAAAATCAAGCTCTTTGAAAAAAAGTTGAACTTTCAAGCTTTAAAATGCAGTAAAGATTAAAATAAATGTCATAATCGTGATTAGCGATGCTTAATTAGAAATAAACGTTCCCTCGTACACTTTACTAGCTTTTAATTAAAGAAGAAAAATTATTTTTTTAAAGTTCAACTTTGTCCCATCGAATTGTCAAGATATGCAACCAAAACGACTCACCAAATTGTTAGTTTGACTAGTTTTGGATGTAAAAATGGGCATATTCTATCAGGAGAATATAGTACATTAGGAGGTTCTATATCTATACTCCTAATACTTGAACTTTTGAATTTAGTTTTTGAGCTGTATAAGGAGCTTTTTGATTTGTACAAATAGTCGTCGATATTGTTTTTTGATATGGAGAATCCATTTCTGGTGTTCGTACGCTCCAAAGTTCAAATTTCATGAAAAATTGAACTTTTTTCCTTTATTGAAATGTGTGCCAAAATGCAAAGTTTTAGATCACATCACTAATCCTTTTTTTAAATGTCATCGTAAAGGATTTGAATGAATTTTCCCTTTGGTCTCCTTCTTCCTTCGGATAATTAAAACAAAATATTTTACAAAAAATTATAAACGAGGTTCAAAATGTATATTTTCAGAAAATTAGTAGGTAGGTACATACTCGTACAACATATTTTTGAATTGAAACAAAAGGATTAATGGTGTTTATAAATTACAACAATTAGGTACAGGGTTATACAAAAAGAACAACAATATTGGCAATAACACTAACAATATCACACGAATCTGCTACATTTACCACACTCGACGTACTTACAGTAAAGCCCCGCAGAAATTCTTTCAGGTACCCATATCCAGCACTCCAGAAGCTCGCTAGACGAAGAATAAACTGCAACATTCTCCAAACTTACCTACATTTCCCAGCAAACTCCTCGAAATAATATGTAGAAGTAGAAGTGATACAAAGACCAGAACCAATCAAGCTCGACCTCCAGCAAATCAAAGCATGCGCCACAATGTTGCTGTAAACAAAACGAAAATAAAATTAAACTATACGGAAATAAAAGCAAACGAAACTGCTCGGGGCTTCGATAAATTGATTTTCAAGCTACGTATAATGGATACCAATTATATTTGTTTATGAGAGAACCATTTGCTCAACGGTAATGTATTTAAACGACCGAATAAATCTTTACACACCTTTCTTATTTGGCAAGAACGAGAACGGGGGTAAAAACGTCGGATTCTCCTTTCTTATTCTTATTTCCAAAGTAATTCGCGCGGATTTCAGAAACGAGGCGAGAAAAATATTACACAAGATTGGTATTCTCATCTCGCGCAACAACCATCGCTGCCTTGACGCCTAAACCGTTGTTATCTATTAGCGAAATTTCCATTATACCAGCAACAACGTTCTCGTACAAACGCCGGAATTTGGTAAAATTTTAGATTAATGTTGCGGCCGAGAAGAATTTTCCAATTTTAAATAATAAATAAGCTCGTGTATAAGACGAACGGTTCGCTCGCGACATAACATTCTTCGTTCATGGAGAGAATTTCAGCCGCGCTTCCTCACAGGAAAAGATTTTCTCGACGTTCGTTTCTTAGCCTATATTTGCTACAGCTCGTTGAAATACTTATGGAAAACTCACGACTGCTGCTGCGTCCACCCTTTTACAAAATGATATACCATCTTTACAAGATTTGCGCAACTTTTGCCACCACGAACTCCACTAGGTATCGAATGCCATACTACGCCATGCCATCGCTTGCTTTTTGCTTGATTCCTTAGCATTTCTTTGAAATTATAACTGATGCCCAGAAATGGCTGAGATAACAAAGTCTCAAATGAGCACCTGTTTAGACGGTTGTGCTGAACCAAATAATTTTTAAACCTCTTCAAATGATTTGAAAATCCTGGACAACTTTTTTAATTTGTTGGAGGCTCCAGAATGGGTCAAAAGTGGCTTTTTTAAAATAGGTAGAAGGGTCACTCCCAAATGAATCAACTAGCTATTCACTGGTTGATATAATTTGAAAAAAATATACAGGGTGTCCGGAGAGTGTTGGTACAAACTTCAGATTTGGATAAGAAGGAACTGCGTACGAGTAAAAAAAACCGTAAGATAAACAAGTTGCCTATTTTGAAAATTGCAGGGGCAAAGTACGTTTTAAAAATCCAAGAGCCAAAATCCAATTTTGACCATAGGGGTCGATAGTACTTTAAGAAATGATCAAAATTAGGTACCTATGTATCAAAAAATCGTCATGAAAAAAATGAATGCGGAAATGATTGCTAAGCCAAAAAATAAACAAATCTTGATAGGTATAATCATTTTTTACTTATTCTAAAATTTAAAAAGTTTTTAAAGCTCAACAATTTTTGATTTGCTAAAAATTGCATTAAATTTGCAATTCAGCTTAACCCCCCTCCCCCAGGATATGACTCTTCAAAGTGACGCAGTTTTAATAATTTTACATTTCATGACTTGAGGCTTGAAACCTGTTATTGATCAAATAAAGTCAAACTTAGGGAATGTGATTCTTTTGGAACCTAGAATTGATCTCTGGAGTAGGGATGGTTAGCGTTAAAAATTACAAGAAGGCCATTTTTTGTTAGAGGGGCATAATATGGCAGCAAATGGATGCCAAGGGTCCAAAACATACCATTGGTGACCTCCATAGTGATCTACATATCCTCACCCTCCGTAATTTTTCACTTCCTACAACTTTTGTTTCGAGTTTTTTTTTAATCTCTAATTTTTGGTAATATTTTATAACTGGTTACGAATTAATGAACCGATTTCAAAATCTGATTAGCGAAAATAGTTGAATTTTCAACGCTCCACAACTTTTGTTCTGGGCTTTTTTCTCTATCTCCAATTTTCAGGTACCTAATTTTTGATGACTGGTTGCAAATTAATAAACCGGTTTCAAAATCTAATTTGCGAAAATAGTTAAATTTTTAACACTCTACAACTTCTGTTTCAAGCTTTTTCTTCTACCTCGAATTTTTAGGCGATTGTCAAAAACTAGTTGCTAAATGTGAACCAATGAACCGGTTTCAAAATGTTATTAGACAGAGTTGTGTAATTATTCGCACTCTACAACTTTTGTTTCAAGCTTTTTTCTCTATCTGTATAGTTTTTGGGTAGTTTTCGATAACTGGTTGCACATTATAATGAACCGGTTTCAAAATACAATTAGCGAAAATACTTCAATTTTTCACGCTCTACAACTTCTGTATCAAGCTTTTTTCTCTTTATCCAATTTCTAGGTAATTTTTGATAATTGGTTGCAAATAAATAAACCGGTTTCAAAATCCGATTTGCAAAAATAGTACAATTTTTCACGTTTTTCTCCACCTCGTATTTTTTAGGTGATTGTCAAAAACTGGTTGGCAAATGTGAACCAATGAACCGGTTTCAAAATATGATGAGACAGAATTATGTATTTTTTCACGCCCTACAACTTTTGTTTCAAGTTATTTTCTGTCTCCAATTACTTATTGGGAATTATTTATAACTGGTTTCATATTGATGAACCGGTTTTAAAATTCGATCAACTAAAATTATTCGAAAATTGTTCAACTTTTCATGCTCTACAACTTTTGTTCCAAGCTTTTTTGTTCAGATCCAATTTTTAGGTCATTTTGGATAACTGGTTGCAAATCCATGAACCTGTTTCAAAATCTGATTTGCAAAAATAGTATATGTACAATTTTTCAACCTTTCTTCTCCACCTAAAATTTTTTAGGTGATTGTCAAACACTATAGTTGGTTAATGTGAACCAATGAACTAGTTTCAAAATATTATGATGAGACAGAATTGTGTACTTTTTCACATCCTACAACTTTTGTTTCCAAGTTTTTTTCATCTCCGATTTTTAGGTAATTATTGATAACTGGTTGCGAATTAATGAACCGGTTTCAAAATCTAATTAGCGAACGCTATAAACTTTTGTTCCAAACTTTTTTCTTCATCTCCAATTTTTATGTAATTTTCGATAACTGGTTACAATGAACCAGTTTCAAAATTCAATTGGCAAAAAAGTACAATTTTTCACGCTCCACAGCTATTGTTTCACGCTTTTTATTCTATACCTCTAATTTTTTAGGCGATTGTCAAAAACTGGTTGCTAAATGTGAACCATTGAACGGGTTTCAAAATATGATCAAACAGAATTGTGTAATTTCTCACGCCCTACAACTTTTGTTTGAAGCTTTTTTTCTCAGTCTCTAATTTTTGGGTGATTGTCAAAAACTGGTTGCAAATTGATGAACCGGTTTCAAAAAATTCATGTCACATTTTTGTTGTCTTATATAGTGTGTAAAATACATTGTAGTGGGAGAAAAATACACAGCTTTCTTCCACTTATGTGGGAGAAAAATATTTTTATCCGTCACTTATACTGGGAGAAATTTACACACGAAAAGTTCAGTCACCTGTAATGGGAGAAAATTTCCCTGTCATCTAACTGGGAGAGAAATTCTCATTTGCCTCAGCAGCAGAATATTTTTCTACCCCCTAAGTGACAGATTTACGATCATGTTAGTGACCAATTATGACATCAGTGACCAAGCCGCAACAATTTTTACCTTCCTACTCAGTGGTGGTGGCGCTTACGTCCAATGATAATTAATTCTCGAATATATCCGATTATACTAGAATACATCATCGTTTTTTAGGTGGTGACTCCAAGTTGTCCACCACTCTCGCGATACTAACCAATAAGAAGCAAGTTTAACACGAATATCACCGAGTATAGTCGAACATGATGTAATTCTAGCGCCAGCCGCAAAAGATAGCACCGCTAGAAGCATTCAGCGCGTGCGCCACTGACTCCACATGTTTCTCACCCAATTTTCGTAAAAAGCGCAGTTATAAAAGCTCTGATCCGAGACAAAATAGGCAGGACTGCAGACATCAACACCGCCAAGTATAGATCCAACTTTACTTCCATCTCCAAGGATGGGCTCCAGCCCATCCGCCAGAAGGCACCAATAAATCCATCTCTAGTTTCAATATTTCCAACTGTAGTTCCTACTGTTTCCAGCTTTAGCTTCCTACACTTCGTGATTTATTGAACTTGGATGAATTTTGGCATCTGCAGCCTCGGATTTTGCCATCATCTGCGATGACATTGTTTCTCACGTTAAGTCCCTATGGGTTAATTAGTGAATCTTCAGCTGTCTTGGATCACTCTTTGAAATGCACAGAGATAGGTCTTAATAACAAGTGGTTTTGGTTCACATTATCCATCTTTAGATTTAAGTTCAAGACCTTGGCTCACATTGTCTTTATTTTCCTCTTTGTTTGAAAAGGGTGTGATTTAATACCACGACAAAAAAGGGCGTCAGCACGACAAGCATAGGCACTTTCACGCCAGAAAAATCATTACCACGACTAAATAGGAAATTCCCGACAATAAAGAGCCTACCCCGACATAAAAGGTACTCCAACGACAAAATAAAGTATCAAACGACGAATTAAAAAATTCACGACATTTTATTACTTTCAACTGCTATATAAGGCAATGCACGACAAAATTTTTCTATCAAAAACAGGCATTTCACCGACAGAAATTAATTTTTGAAAAATATAAAAATTACATTGAAATTTGAAAAATATACAAAGAAACGTAGTATTTATTAGAAAAATTTCTGTTTAGTGTTGATAAAAGTAAAGCTTTCGTTGACTTCGTTGGGCGACCCCTCTGATATATTTTACCGACATAAATAAACGATTAAAAAATATTGAAATGATACCAAAAAAACGAGTTGGTATGTAAAAAATTGCTGTTTATAGAAGTAATGTTTTGTGGATTTTGGGCGACCCCTCTTCCTCTTTTGACCTCAGGGACAAAACGAAAGGGGACTAAGGGGTGACAGTAAGCACCTCTCCGGTCCCGCAAAAGTAGGATGTATTAAATTATCGTTCATTTGCCGACAAAATCACCGATCAATCTTCAAAATTCTCATTTTTTCCCTAAGCTTTTGTCCTCACTTCGCTTAGGCCAGTTTGGTTCTCTACTACTGAGTTACAATTTCACTGAAATTTTTTTGAAAGAAACCCTCTGTTGATTATTTGTCAAAATTTGTACAAAATTATAACTGTAAAGTCGTTAATTCAACCATAATCGAACTGATAATTTTCTGTCGTGTATGAAATTATTTTGGCGTGAATACTGCTTATTTCGTTTTTAAATTGTAGTCGTTCAAAAATACTTTTTTGTCAGGCTTCATCTGGCGTGAAACCTCATCATTGTTTGTCGTTCATTCATATTTTATGAACGAAAAAATGCTTGTCGTGATGACGCCCTTTTTCGTCGTGCAAAAAATATTTCCCCGTTTGAAAATGGTGGTTGGTTCACGTCGCACGTTTTAGTTTTAAGTCCAGACGCATGGTTAACTGTGTCTTCCTTTCTTTTTTCTTTTTTTAATAGGTACTTATTTTCCTTTTTGTTGCTCCTAATCTTAAGTAATTCCCAAATTCCCATTTGTCTTTGTTTTACCCTCTAAGTATGTATAAGAATAAATGTACTAAATGTGAATTTGTCTTGGACTTTTATTCAACTTTCGAGACTTTGAGAATCCAATAAATATTTCCAACTTAACCACAAATATATCATTCTGTCGAAAGTTCAATCATATTATAGCGCCATCTTCAATTAATCCAGCTTTAAACCCCACATATTATAAATATTTAAATATTTGGGAGGGAAACCAATTATTACATCCGCGATTCGTCCGATCCTGAGATCATGCTGAGCTAGTTATAGAATTGTGAGAGATATCATTTTACATCACTAATATTTCCATTACTAATTTTCCAACAGGACGAGAGTGCATGAACAGATATCCAGATGGCCAAAGAGGATTTGAATTACTTAGTCTATATTTTCTTATCTTCAAAGAAATCAAGATTCAAAAATTTCCATTTTTGAACTCTTGGTGAAAATTCAAAAACTTCAAAAAAATTTCTTAATTTTTCCATCTATGGTAGTTTTTGAAATTTTCCGTATATTTCTCTCTCCGCAACATTGTGCCAATAAAAACCGGATCAATTTTTTTGACCAAACAGGTTTTTCAATTTATGTGTTTTTTTTCAACAGGCGAGTATGCATTTTAGATCCATTCTCTAATTAGGTACTCGGTATGTATGTAGGTACACAGCATACGTAAATCATGAAAATTTGCAAATTTCCGTCCACTGAAAAATTCAAATTCCGACAGAAAAGTATTGAATGCTCGTATTTCTGTTAACTAAAATTCGACTTCGAGAAAAATGTAGCCTGTACCATACAAAAAAATACCGAAATTTTAGCAAGTTTAGTTAGGTACTATAATCGTAGGTTCCTACTTACATAAGGTGTGTTGTACGAGGGCTGATCAAAATGTTATTGGACAATCCACATATTTTGGGTTTAATATAATGTTAGCGAGTTTGTAAACATACCGTTGGAAAGAGCAAACCTTCCTCTTTCCAACGAGATAATAAAAAGTTGTGTGCGTTGAAGGACACGCGAGCTAATCCGCTTTAAACGAACCTACCTCGAGACCAGTCTGCAAATTTTGGGTTTGTTGTTAGAGTAGCGCGCGAGTTCGAAGTTCAACTGCGGTTGAATAAATCGTTTTTCAAATATTTTAATGTTATGAATGCAGTGTATGGGAACTCTATTAAACGTGTGACAGTGCATTTTGGGTAAAATTTTTTTTAATGGTTTTGAAAGTGTCGAAAACAATGAAAATGGTGGTTGGCCTGTCACATCTTGAAGTCCGGAAAACACAGGCTGAAATAATCCTGGCGAGTTCGTTAATATGTCGCTGGAAAGAGCAAACCTTCCTCTTTCCAACGAGATAAAAAAAATTGTGTGGGTTGAAGGACACGCGAGCCAATCCGCTTCAAACGAACACATCCTCAAGACCAGCGTGCAAAATTTTGTGTTTGTTGCAATGTTGTCGTTTAGAGCAATGTGCGAGTTTGAAGTATTGCTCAAAAGGGGGAATATTTTAAGGGGGATATTAATTTTGACTCTAATGTTCGCCGTAGACTTGTTAAATAAAATTTTTGAGCGCTTTTTGTACGTTTATTTCACTAAATCAAAAATTCGCAGAACACACCTGAGGCACCACCCTTTAAACCGCTACAGTTTGGGAACCCCTTCACATAGAAAACCCGTCGTATGCTTGTTTTGTAGAGGAAGGTTTGCTCTTTCCAACGGTATGTTTACGAACTCGCTACCATTATTTTAAACCCAAAATATGGGATTGTCCAATAACATTTTGATCAGCCCTCGTATGCACCCACAAATTTCTCAAATTGTGCGCACAAAAATTCGATTTCAAGATCTCAGGCGATGTCAAATTGGATTGACGTCATGCTTTCGTACAAAAATACAATTTTGTTACAACGCAGCTGTGCTATCAAAAATACGTTTTCTTGAAAATCCAATATCGAATTGTTGAAATTTATCGAAGCAGGTACCACTGTTCATAGGTAATACAATGTGGATAACATAAATACTGAAACTAATCTAGAACTTCGCATTTATTCGTCACCTTTTATGCTTTCAATACATAGGTATACTTACATAGTTAGTCAATCGAATTCAAGCAGAAAATATGACCAACATTTTCCGCATTTTACATCTACTACTAATAATTTATTCCTTGATCTTACCGATTCGAACGCAGCCACGTAAGTTTAAAATAGAAATAATTTCTTAATATGTATAAATTATAGAACTGCAATGAATATCTCATGACATCACACTCTTCGTTTCAGCTCTAATTTTCAATGGTGATACGCTAGAAATTTATCCTGATTGGCCAACTGCGACGCAAAATAAGGGCCCTTATGCGGTTGCTTGTCCACCCTATACCAGCGGGGAAAAAGAATTCAACGAGAATGGTTCACTGGATCAAGAAGCTCTATTTGTAAGAGGCTATACTGAACAAATATCTTTCCATATGTTAAATTACAAGTGCGATGAATACATCAACCTGGCTGCTGTAGTACGTAAAGACGCAAAATCTAGAGAGAAGTTCGTAGAATTTGGCTACGAGGTAGGCAATACAGACATTCAACTATGAGATAACAAAATAGGTATGTACCTACATGTTTGTTGAAATAATCATTGTACGATGAATAGGTATACATTGACAAAACCGTAGTCGACGGACGTTTCAAGGTTTCTGATTTCAAAAAGTTTAGCCGGGTAAACAACTTGATTATTTTGATCCTGAGAAAATCAGAAAATCGTCATTAATTTTTGTACCATGTAAAACAGCTTGTGCCACCAACGTCATTAATCAAGAAACCCATGAATTTTATACAAAACTTAGTCACTGACAATTCTCCTTACGTAAAGAAAGAGAAGATATATTATTATGATGTTTCTGAAAGTCCGTACGAGTACGTCAAATTGGTGAGTGATGATTCAAAAATCATGGCATACATTACTGGTTCAAAACAATTGGTCATCGTTATAACCTATTGCAGGACTTTCTATGGGTTCCAAGAGCCTACTTGAAATATGACTTCTCAAAGTGGAATGTACAAAAGTTGACCTATTTCATAACTCGAGACGCTCGTGATTTGTTGGAAAGCTGTAATAACGATTACACTTTGGGTATGGAATTTTATGGTGAAGACGACGTAAATTCGTATTACTTGGACGTGAGTAAGAATTAAGGATAGAAGTTCATTTCGAGCAATTTGAGTATTAAAAAAAAATCTAATTCAACTTTGTCTTTGTTTGGGCAGGCCAATCAAAAAACTGTATTCAACGAAGTGATTTTACCCGAAAATTTATTGACATATGGAGGCAAATGCCGAGTTCACACAATTTGTGTGGCACCATATAGCATATTGTCTCCTTATCAATTTCGATCTTCTCCTTCGAAAGCGTTTCCTTGTTCAAGTTTGGATAAAATTCCTCTTTGGTACGAAACAGCGGAAGAACCTTTGAATTATTTGGAAAAGTTCTTAGTAGCAGCAGCTCAAGTAAGAATCCAGATCTTAATATTATAATCTTAATCAAGGTTTTTTTCTAAGTGGCACTCTTCGCGATTTTGGGGTCTTTCAGATTTCTCCAGAAATAATTTCAAATCTCACTAAGATGCACTTTTTCACGTTTTTTTGCAACATAAATTATTGTCTGGTATAATAAGTATCTACACGATCATCTAACTCGAAAACAATCTCATTTTTACTTTTTTCTGAAGCACTTGACGAGTTACTAAATTTCTTCAAAAATTTCAAATTACTCTTGATGGGCCAAAAATTATTTCTAAAATTCATAACTTTGGCCCATGCTCGTTGGGCACCCTCTGGGCCAATTTAGGTAAACATCGCAAAATTCTAGGAGTGTCAGTTCAAAAGAAAATTTTTAAGGTCGCCATTTCACATCAAAAATCTTGTTTCAGGTAACAAATCAAAGATCAAAAATAATCGTTGGTACTTACAAAACGCTAACATTGCCGTCAAAAAAAGATAAAAATCCACAAGAAATGTTTCTGCACAATAAAAAGATGCCAATACCCAAACTCATTTACAAGATAGTCAAGTTCAAACCACAAGATTGCAACGCGGAGAAAGAATCATGTTGGTTTGATGTGGTCATCGTGATCCATAACCAACCAGAAGTCAAACCTGAAGACTTAATCTGTGATGATAAATCAGAAGAATGGGGTTGGGAAAGCATTCGATTCATGAGCACAACTGCTGACAAGAATGCGGATGAAAAATCGAAGTTCATTTACGTTTGCGAACTGGACAAGGGTATGCGAACGAAATTAAGTTACAAGAGCGATACACCAAATGAAAGGAACCTGCAGTTGAATCATTTTCCTTATTACAATGTAAACAAGACTAGAATAGAGTTTAAAAATTGGCAGGAAAAGTTTGAAAGAAGAATGCGAGAATTGTTTGAACAACCTCAGATAGCGAGTTCTGATAAATCAGAAGTATCGAAAGCACCATAGGTTAAAATTATTAGATATTATTCAATTTTGTAAGGAGTGATTATTTATAGAATGATCGGATGTTTCAATTTGATATGTTTGATGCTTCTTAAAATACTCACTAATTTAATCCATGTACATACTTCCCTGACATACTAAGTTGTGCACACTAGAAAAATAAAATTTGAATAACTATACTTCGCCTTTGGAAAATACTGTTAACACATTCAAGGCTCATTCTAAGAGTGTTGAAACATGATCTACTCGAGAGCTGTGCAAGGCTTTGAGGTCTACAAGACTATACCCCATTACCAACTACCTACCCACACTTTTTTGCAGTTGTAAAGGGGTGGGAGAGGGGTTGAAAAGTCGACCCCGCCAAAGAATACTTCCAGGTCATCCTCCGGATGTACTTACATGCCAAATTTCAGTTTCCCAGGTCCATTTGGAAAGATGGAGGCGTGATACAAATTTTTTCGAGGTCAAAAAAACTGATTCCTCCTCTCTAGCTTGCTCTAGGAGGTTAATTTTTAAAAATGTCATACAACTTTTTCATTATACATGCTACGAAAGTATAAGTTTTCCGCCCTCCGTACATGCTACGAAAATGCTCCATGTTTACCCGGGTCGAAAATGAACATCTTTTAACTTGTAAAGCGCTCTGGAGGCGGAAAAAAGCATTCTACGGAAAAATGTAGTCGAGGAAAATTGTAGAGAATTAAATTTCCAATCGACATAATGCCTTCAGTTTTTTTCTAAGAGGCTTAGTATTCGATATAATTATTTACTATGCAAAAAAGGAGTCATACTCATCACTTTAACCAAAAACGGGCGTAAAACTTATTTTCGTAGCATGAATAATGAAAAATATCTTACAATGGAAGGAGCGAAAGTGAAGTATGTTTGGTCGAGTGCAATTTTACTCGCCGAGGCGAAGGTGAGGTGAGTTAAAGCACGAGACCAAACATTCTTCACGTCGCTTCTTGCATTGTAATATACTATTGATTTCCTTTCAATGAGTTCTCAGTTTGATTTTTTCAATTTTTTCTATCCCTCTCCACGCCCTACCAAAAATATGGACATTTACGAATTTTGACCCAACATTATTCTCACATAAACATCTTGATTCATACCTACACCAAATCAAGCTTAAAAATCGGATTTGAACGAATTTTGTTGAAATTCCTGTGACTGAGATAATTTTATGCTCCGAAAAAAAAATAATAAAAAAAAATTCGGACTCCTGGGGTCCCAAAACAGAGTTTGTGAATTGAAATTGGTCCCACCACCAATTCAAGAATTATGATAAGCTGTACCTGTACCTGAGCCTTATTTTTTCTTTGTTCCAAGCCAAATCAGGCTAATGATCATACTTTTAAGACCCCTGGCTTCATCACACATTCACATTTGAGTCTGAAATTAGTCATAGAATACCCTCATTTCAGAGTAAGCATTTCTATAAGGTTTCAGAAGATGGAAAAAAATTCAACTTATAAAAGTAGATAGATTTTACAAATTTTTTACTAAATCTGCAATTTTTCAAGTGAATGCGAAATTCAATGTTCAGATGTGGGTTGACGTTGTAGATACATGTTTGCATTCAGGCGTATTATTTTCTCAAGGCGCAGCTGTGCAATCAATAAAATTGAACAAAAAAATCACGCAGTGGAATTTTCTTAAATATATCAATGCCAAGTTCTCGATATTATTTTCGAGGCTGTATAAACTATAATTCAATCAGAACGTCATAGAAAGACACATCATTCCCAGTATTTCACACGTACTTATTGCTGGCTTCATCAAGACCAAGGAGGATTCAACAAAAAATACATAGGTATCACAATGGATGGCATTTATTGGCCTCTGCGTATACTGACGTTTTTTTCGTCGATTTATTTGATCAAATCGGTTCCCGAGGAGCAACGTAAGTTTTGAACATAAATTATTTCCAAGAATGGTGCCCAAATTTCATTAGACGTACTTCACATTCGTTAACATTCCAGCTCTAATTTTCCATCCCGAAACGCTAGAAATCTATTCCAATTGGAAAAGTACTCCTAAAAATGGCGATCCTTATGCAGTTGCGTGCCCAGCCGAACTAGATGAAGAAATACAATTCAACCTTCAAAGTTCGCTGGATCGCAAATCGTTATTTGTAAGAGACTATTCTATCCAAAAAACTGAATCGATTCAAAGCATTAGCATATTGTGCAACGAATACTACAAGATGGCAGTTGTACTACACACAAATGCTGACTCAGCAGAAAAATTTGTGGAATTTGGCCATGAAGTAGGCATTTCGCAATTATCTGATAAAAATGAGCTCTCATGACTACGTCTACGTATACTGAACTTATTATCTGTATGATCAATAGGTATACATTGATCGTGAAAAATTCACTCAAACTTTCAAGACGTCAGATTTCAAAAACTTTGGCCCAGTATGCAACATGATTTTTATGCTTAAGCACAAATCAGAAAACTGCATTTTAATTTCAATATTTGCTCCAAATTGAACAGCTTTTGCCACTATATTCATTCGCCAAGCAGTCCACAAATTCTGTAATCAATTTGAGTACTGACAATTCTCCTTCTTCCCTGGCAGAAGATAATTCAGATATTAAGCATAGTGCTGATACATTGAATAATAATGAAAAAGTAAGTAGGTAATCATTAAATTTGAATACGAAAGAATCGCAGAATTTAAAATACTCAAAAAAATGGGGAAGGAGTTGTTTATTGACTTCTTCGCATTAATATACTAGGTACCTTACTTTTAAAAATTTTTAATCCGATTTTCATTTTAAAAAAATCACGAATTCTTCCATCAATGCAAAGATAGGTATATTTCAAAAGATCATCATCTGCAGCTTATGAAGTCAGATTTGAAAAAATCTACATATCTTTCCGTCCAGGAGTAAAAATCAATAACTGTGTTTCAGGACTTTGTGTGGTTATCAAGAGTCACAATGAAATACGACTTCTCCACATGGAATCTAGAAAATCTGACCTATTACGTAACACAAAATGCTCAAGATATGCGGGTACCATGTACCGATTCCGATTTAGGAAAGCAGTTTTATGGAGATGATAACCTGGATTCGTATTATTCAAATGTATTTGAAATTTATTATCTACCTACCAAAAATATTATTTCAAATAATTCAAGCATAATGAAAATTGATTTTCATTTTGTTTGGACAGAGAAATCAGCAGAGAGTCTTCGGTCAAATAATTTTACCTAAAAACGCATTCTCAGAGGGAAGCACATGTAAATTGGATAAACGCTGTGTGACGTCTTATACTCTATTGTGGCCTTATCAATTCCGATCTTCTCCCTCAAAACCCATTTCATGTTCAGAAATACCTACCATTCCAGTTTGGCACGAAACAGCAGAAGATCTTTTGGATTACACGGAAAAATTTTTAGTTGCAATGGCTGTAGTGAGAATCGAATTAGATTTATGAGTACTTATTATTATCATTATTTTTTTAATATTGAATTTCTCATATCAAAAATTATTTCGCAGGTCACAAATCAAAGACTAAAAGTAATCGTAGGAACTCACAAAATACTCACGTTCCCTAAG
Organism: Planococcus citri; assembly: GCF_950023065.1. Lineage (NCBI taxonomy): Eukaryota > Metazoa > Arthropoda > Insecta > Hemiptera > Pseudococcidae > Planococcus > Planococcus citri. The sequence goes on along the minus strand of NC_088681.1, from coordinate 51,727,918 downwards.
AAAGATAACGAAACACCTCAACAGATGTATTTACTGAAGGATAAAATCCCCATACCCGAAATAATCTACAAAATAGTTAAATATAAATCGCACGATTGCGATACTGAAAAAGAGGTGTGTTGGTTCGATGCGGTCATCGTGATTCATAATCAACCCGACATCGAGCCAAAGATAAAACTCTGTCAAGATCGAACCCAAGAATGGGGTTGGGAAAGTATTCAATTCTTGAGCACGACTGACAGAGATGCTCAATCAAAATGGAGATTGGTTTATGTTTGCAAAATAGACGAAGATGTCGAAAAAGAATTATGGTATAAGAATGACACGCTCAAAAAAGGGGACTTGAAGTTAAATCAGTTCCCTTATTATAATGGCAAAACAGGCGAAATAGAATTCCAGAATTGGCAGAAAAAGTTTGACAATGAAATGTATGATTTGTTCGAGTAGAAGTTATGTGCTGAATATTGGAATTAACTAGAAGTATAGCAGATTCCGCATCTGAACTTACTTTAGACAATAATTTTAACCTAATATTAAGTATTGTAGGTATATTGAATTATCCATAGATAAAATGACTATATACACTGATAAAAAATTTAAATAAAATTTGAATTAAAACTTTGTCTTAGAATTTTAATTCCCATTTCTGAGTAAGTGCACGTTGAATGTTAAATTCATCGATTGTGAACGTGCCCAGATATTTAAAGCTAGGTCAGAAAACGATTGGATTTAGTCAAATCAAACCATAATCTGATCAGATCAAAAGTTTTGATTGGATCAAATTTATTCCATCTCGATCTCATCCAACAAGGTAGGCCGCCAGCATAAAAAGTTGTATTTACTTGGGGTAATTTTTCCAGAATTTTTCCACATAGATGCCCTGGAGAAAAATCATTTTTCAACTTTTTCTGCTAATTTATGGTGCTCAAAAAGTGACAACACTAATTTTCATCACATCTCCGAAAAGCGTTTCCATATGCTCACATTCACAAACTGGTAAAAGTTCCAAAAGTATGCCATTTGTAGGTTTCAAGTTGACCCCGCTCAAACTTTACAATATCCCTATTTTCCTCAAAACTTTGAGCACCTCTATCTGTACTGAAAATGTACTTTGAGAGCTGAGGTTTGATACCAGCTTGAAGTTGATTACAAGCAATTAGAAGATTATTTCGGCTGAGTAAACACGTATCAGCAGCAAACATTGCTATTTCATTATCAGCTGGTTTAGGAATATCATAGCAGTATAAGATGAACAATGTTGGACTCAATAAGGCGCCTTGCGGTACACCTTGGCTGATTCCTCAAAGCGAAGAGCTTTCATGGTTGATTTGAACATAAAATTTCCTATTTTGAAAGAAGGAAGAAATGATTTTATGTAGAAAGGTGGATGTTTCGATTGTAACTAATTTGTGAATTAAACCGCAATGCCATACAGAGTTGAAGGCCTTTTTGATGTCTATAAAAGCTGCAGTTGTGAATTGCTTCTTTTCATAGCCATTGTTAATAAGTTGTACCATTCGATGCAACTCATGAACTGTGCTCATTTTATTATGAAAACCATACTGAAAAGATGGCAAAATCTGTTCCTTTTTCAGAAAGCCCAAAAGACTTTACAAATGATTTTTTCAAGGATTTTGGATGGAGAAGAGAGAAGACTGATAGGTCTATAATCATTAGGAGACAAAGAAGGAGATTCTTTTTTAGATAGCAGAATTACTTTGGCAATTTTCCAGGCATTAGGAAAGTAACCAATTTGAAGGCAAGAGTTGAAAAGTGTTTTGAAGCTCGTTAGGATATTTCGTTGTCTAAATTGCAAAGTGCCTTCAATCTGGAGTGTCATCTATTGGGTTTTAGTGTTCAACCAATGGGTAGCTATGTTAGAGACATGCCACCAGCATATCTACATATTGGTTGAACACTAAAACCCAATAGATAGTGCTCCAGATTGAAGGCAATTTTAGATGAGGTATCAAGTGAACAGATGGACGTACGCTTAGGCAACGATTTGTTGGAAGGTTTTTAAGCATAATGTTACTGATGTTATCCGAGCCTAGTGATGTCCAGATTTTGATTTTTTTTAATAATATAGCGAATTTCTTCAACTGAGGTTCTACAAAGCATTTTGCGAAGACGATGATTGCTAGGTTCAGTCAAAATATCAAGAGTGCCTGTATTTCTATTGCAGAAAATATCTTCGTAAAAATCAGCAAATAATTCACATTTTTTGTGGTTTGTAGTCGCCGATTTGTTATTATGAGTTAGTGGAGGTAATATCGTTGGTTTGTTGAGAAGACTTCTAGTATGATTCCATAAAGAAGAATTGGGCAATAGGCTCTCAAGATATCTTTGGTAGTTGGCATGTTGATATTCTTCCAATCTTTTCTGTACTTACATTATAGTTTAGATGATTCAAGCGATTTTTCAAGGAATAGTCTCTTGTTCTTTGCCATTGTCTTCTCAGGCGATTTTTTTTAGGATGAGTCAAACAATAGGAAAAGGACGATTAGAATTTGTTACACTGACTTTAGAGATTGCTTATTGAGCTTTGGAGGCAGCACTAAGAATTGTTCTTGACAGAAAGTCAAGGTGAGAGTCAATTTCAGTGCTCTGTAAAATCTCTTCAGTAATAGGTGGAAGCTCTTCCAGCTCTGTTTTGAAAGTAGACCAGTCAGTGGTTGTACAAGAGGAAGTACTACGAGGAATTCCATTGCCAATTTTCGGCCATGAGATGTTACCTGTTTTGAAAAAAATCAAGAAAAATAGCCAAAAACTTATCACTTTTTTGAGCTTCTCAATATTCACAATGACAGCCAAAAATCGGTACAAAAAGTCCTCAAATATTTCTCTAGTTTAAAAATGATATCTTTCAATATTTTGGCACAATTCATGCAAAATATTAGGGATGAAAACAATTTTTTAAAAACGAATTTACCTAAAAATAAGTGATTTACAAATTTTCAACTATTCAGTATAACCCTGAGAGCATTTGCCTTGGTTAATGCAGAATCTAAAATATGAGCAGTTGAAACTGGGAAATTACATATTTCCAGCACAAGCTGGATGAAGGCTGGACTTGAAAACCACATTTTTTCTCGAAAATGTCCCCTCTCTGGGGACCCATATCTCCCTTTCAAAGGAACCTCCGGAGCTGAATTTTTTTCTTGGTTACTTTCAAACTCAGATTAGTGATTCTCAAAGGGAACTTGGTCTATCTTAGCCAGCAGAAAAAATATAGTGGCCAGGAGAAAAATCGAATAAGCATTAAAGACTACAACACTACGTCTAATTTCTAGAGTAGATCATCACTTTTTAATTTTTGGAGGATTTTTAAAAATTCAAATTTGGCTCCTGTTTCACAAAAAAATCAACATTTGAGAAGGCATTGAAGGCTGATTTTATAGGTAGGAATATTTTAATTTTTAAGCTGTCTATTCTGAGGTTTTCACTTTTAAGTGAATTTCTGGATCTTGATGGCGGTTTCAAGCCGTTCTGGAATTTCCGATTTCCAGCAAACTCTTGTTCCCTAATGCAGGAACGTAGTAGGTACTTTTATTGTAACTCTAAATGCTTCGTGTAAAAATAATAGTTTCGTATCAGAAGGTGAATTTGAACTTCATAGTGTACTATAATTCTTAAGATTTATTAGCTACGTAGCATAAATCATGAAAATTCGCTCATATCTGTCTTCTAAACGATTCAAATTCCAACAGAAAAATATTGAATGCCCGTATTTCTGTTTGTGAATATGCCACACTGAGAAAAATTATAGCATAATTCATAACAATTTGTAATAAATGTGTAGCAGTTTTGACATTAATGCCAAAACATGGGCAAGTTTACAAGAATTACAATAATTCATGCTACCTACACGAATTTTTCAGATAGGTATCATCGCATAAAACCTGCAATTTCAAGACATTTAGTGATGCCCAATTCATCTGACGTCATGTTATCAATCATGCAAACATATTTTTCTGCTATGAAGCTATGCTATCAGGTACCGAGATATGATACAGAAAACCACACTGCGCTGCAGCTGTTTTCTTGAAATCTCAATATCAAAGTGTTGAAATTCATCGAAGGTGGTAGGTATTCGTAATAAATCAAATATCAATATCAGTACCTACAGATGAGCTGGTCGCATCTTTCGATCTGAATCACTCATAAAGTAACTGAAATCCATCCAGAACTTCACATTCATTCTTCATCTTTCAAATACCGAGGTATAGTCGATCGAATTCATAAACGAAAAATATGACCAACATTTCGTGCATTTTACACCTACTCGTGATTTACTTCTCAATCTCTCTGATTCGAACGGAGCCACCACGTAAGTTCCAAACTGAAATTTATTTCTCAATACAGAACTCAAGTAAATATCCTATCTCATCGGGTACTCTTTGTTTCAGCTTTAATTTTCAATGGCGATAAACTGGAAATTTATCCTGATTGGGAAACTGCGTCGAAAAATCCCGGTCCTTATGCAATTGCTTGTCCAGCCTATAATGATCAGGAAGAGAAATTCAACGAAGAAGGTTCGTTGGATCATAAAGCTCTATTTGTAAAAGATTATGCTAAAGATACAGAGAATTACCCGTACGAGTATATGGTTCGCAAAAAGTGCAAGGAATACTTCAAAATAGCCGCTGTAGTGCGTAAAGAAGAAGATCCAAAATCTAAAGACAAATTTATTGAATTTGGTTACGAAGTAAGTAGGTATTCGACATCGAGCGAATGAAAAATTTATCGCGTATTTCATACATAATGTTGAAATGTAATTTTACAATTGATAGGTGTACAACGATAAATCAGAAGTCAACAAAAGCTTCAAGACGTCTGATTTCAAACTATTTAGTCCGGTACTTGCTTACCTAATCATTTTTCTATAAAGCAAGTATGAAAATTGTCAAATACAATGCTAATTTGAATTTTTGTTCCATTTCGACCAGCTTTTGCCATCGCCTTCATTCATCCTAAAAGGTATAGATTTCGTAAATAAGGACGATGACAAGACTCCTTACATTGAGAAAGATGATTCAGATGATATTTATGAAAATCCACGAAAGGTTGACTTGGTGAGTTATTGTTCGTGTACCCAATAATAATGAGAATAGCAAAATAGGTATCTTATGAGAAACTCGAGATAGATCAGACCAATATTGCAGACATTTTTATGTTTCACGAAACGAAATTCACAAATCCAAATGAGTAGTTATTTTAAAATTTTCATATAGGTACTTGATAGTAAAAAATTTATGATTTATGCGAAAACTGGTATAAAACAATAAATTGTTGTACCTATTGTAGGACTTTATATGGCTTTCAAGAGCATCCATGAAATATGACTTCTCGAAGTGGCATGTGGAAAGGCTGACTTATTTCATAACACAAAATGACAGTGATTTGCAAATAGAGTGCAAGAATAAGAACTTGGGAATGCAATTTTACGCAAAAGATAACCTGTACACGTATTACTTGGATGTGAGTAAATATTCTTGCGAACGTAGAAAGAAACTCATTTCAAACAGTTGAAATACAGTACTATAAACATTGAACCTTATTATATTGTTTGAATAGGGGAACCAAAAGACCGTTTTTAAGGATGTGACTGTACCCAAAATTCGCAGCGTTTATGTGTCGCCACATGCTTTATTGGCACCTTATCAATTTCAAACCATCCCTTCAGAAGAAATTTCATGTTCAAGTTTGGTCGAAGTTCCTATTTGGTACGAAACAGCAGAAGAACCTTTGAATTATTCGGAAAAGTTTTTAGTCGCCGCATCTCAAGTAAGAATCAAATATAATCACGAGTAAATCTTCATCTAAACATTACGAGAAGTGAATTGAATTTAGATTGAATCACAATACTCGACATTTTTTTTCAAAAATCACACATTTCTAATCAAAAATTTTGTTACAGGTAACAAGTCAAAGACTAAAAATAATCGTGGGGACTTACGAAACGCTCACACTCCAGACAGAAAAAGGTAATAAACCACACGAAATGTTTCTGAATGGAAAAAAGATACCAATACCCAAAATCATTTACAAGATAGTCAAATTCAAATCACACAATCGTGGCGTCGGAAAAAGAACATACTGGTTTAATGCAGTTATCGTGATCCACAACCAACCTCAAGTCAATAAGGAAGATATAATTTGCGAAGATAAATCCAAATATTGGGGCTGGGAAAGTCTCCGATACATGAGTACAACCAACAGGGATGAGAATACAAAATCAGATTTTATTTACGTTTGCGAACTAGACAAAGATATGCAAACGAAATTAGGTTACTATACATCTAATGAGTTAAATTTAGAGTTGGATTATTTTCCTAGTTATAATAAAAAGAACGCTAGAATAGAATTTGAAAACTGGCAGGAAAAGTTTGAAACAAGAATGCGAGATTTGTTTGAAACGACCCCGGAGCCGGTGGTGGATTCTAACAGGTCAGAAACACAGAAAGAAATATGAATCAATTCAATATGGTAAACGGTGTAGGTAATTATTATTTAAGTAGTTTTGTAAGAAGCAATTATTCATTAAATTAGATTAATAAGTTATTTTTAGTGGATGGGATTGGTGGTTTTTAAATCACTAAGTAATTTAATTTGTACCTACCTGAATAATATGCTACACAATTGTACAGCACATACATAAATACAACTTTCAGAAACAACTCTACTATTCCTTGTAAAATACTAAGGTGAGGGTTGGTTTTCTTTTAGACAAGAAACCGTCACTCATATTGAGTACCTTAGAGTCAAACCCAGAATTCTCCAAATTTTTCAAAAATGAGGTTATGATTGTTTTGGGTACAGTTAGTAGGTACGCATCGATTGCCATTCTCCGTTTTTACCTACCTGACACAATGACGTAGTCGGGGGGGTCCAAAGTACTGGGTCAGAGTCAAATTCCGAAAAATGTCCAAAATTTTCAAAAATGAGATTATGGTAGTTTTGGGTACAGTTAGTAGGTACGCATCAATTGCCATTCAACATTTTACCTCATTCGATACCATGATGGTTAGGGGATCCAAAAGTACCGGGTTCGAGTCAAACTTTGAAAAAAATACTTCAAAAAAATTTTTTTTTTATTCTAGTCGACTATAAACAACCTTGAGATACTTTCAACGGACTTGAATCTAGAATCATCCCTCATTTTATCATGCATTTTCGTGTATTTTCGATATTTTTTACATACTTGGAGTCAAAACCAGAATTCTCCAAAATGATATCGTGAATTACTGCAATGGAAAGACTTGAAATTTTTTTTTTTTTGTCAATTCGATTGTTACCCGAAGCACTATATATAGGCGAGATCAGAAACCTGCTACTACTGATTCCCACCTTTCATCAGTTTTTTGCGTTTTTCTCAAAATGGTGAAAAGTGGAGAATTCTGGGTTTGACTCTAAGGTACTCGTATTATTATTATATGTACTTACATTTTTAAATTACTGATTTTTTGAATTCTTTCCCTGATGGATGAACAATTGAACATGCTGCTTAAGTGCTTATAAACAGGTCAAGAATAAGCCACAAATACAATTCCATTTTCTGCTGTCTAAATTAATATTCAGGTTTTCTGGAGAAATTTTAAAATTCTACCTGAAAACTAAAATCGTATTGGAGACTCCGAATGACTGGAAATGATGAAATTCGGATTTAATGGTTGATTTCAGACAATATACAGCCATTCATGTAAATAAAAACTATTTGTAAACGATCAGAAAATTTTAAATTTTTTGGGTTTTTGCATGCTGGTCAGAAAACACACCGGAGCCCGTACGGAAAAATACTATGGTTGACCATAGTATTTTTCCGTACGGGAGGTGTCCATGGAAATTCTGTCCAATGTGGATGAACTTGTTAAACAGGTCGAGAATGCGCCACAACTCGATTTTTAGCGGCTTAAAACCAATTTCCACGCCTCTGGAAGAATTTGAAAACTCAGGGAAAATTAAAAAGTCACGCCAGAGACTGCAGAATGACACAAAATGGAGAACATCGCACTCTAGAGGCTGGTTTCAGACAGAAAAAAAAAAAACAAAAAAACAATTACTCCGGGAAAAAATAAAAATTTCACCCCTACAGAAAATTCTTTATTATAGTTGAATTCTTTTCCTTATACCTAACCTATATGTACATATATGAAAAAAATGCTCAAGAATAAATCAAACATCGATCATTAGAAGCCCAAATCTGTTCCCAAGCTTTCTGTAGAAATTTGCAAAAACGCAGGAGAAATCAAAAATTGCGCTGAAGGCTCCAACATAGCTCGATATGGAAATTTTAAGGTCCAAGAGGTTGGTTTCAGGCAACAAAAACCGTCATTCAAATTTTTAAAATTCTTCTGTGTGAATAAATTTTTTGATGTTTTGAACTTTTTTCTCTCTAGCCCGAGTTAAAAATATGCAGCTCATAAACAGGCCAAGAATAAGCCAAAACTGGAGCTGCTGGATAAATCTCAGTGCCTTGTGGAGGTATTTAAGAATGGCATAACTTGCAAAAAATTGCCAAAAATTATAAATTTTCAAGCATTCATCGAAATTTGAAAAATAAATTTGGACAGCTTGAATTCCATTTATGAATGATTCACAGCATACCTACGTTTTCAATTTCGAGCACAGATTTTTAAAATTGGTTTTCGCAAGTTTAAATCAAAAAATGTTCTTCTCATTACACTAGGCAACGATTTTGAACTATTTTTTGGTGGTTTCGAGCCATTCAGGAATTTCCGATTTCCGGCAAACTCTTGTTCCGTAACTAGGAACGTACTTATTCTTTTTTTTGATCAATGCTTCTTTATTGTAACTCTAAATGTTTCAGGTAAAAATAATGGTTCTGTATCAAGAAGGGAGTTTGAACAGCAGGTTCTATTATTCTTAAGAATTACAAGCTACGTAAGTAGCATGAAACATAAAAAAATCGCCCATCTCTGTCTTCTAAACAATTTAAATTCCAACAGAAAAATATTGAATGCTCGTACCTCGACCTATATATCTCATTTCTGTTTATGAAGATGCCACCCTGAGAAAAATATATGGCATAATTTACCACCATTTGTAATAAACGTTCACCAAATTTGATATCATAATGCCAAAACCTAAGCAAGCAGGTATACAATAATTACAATAACTCACGCTATACATACACAAATTTTTCAGATAGCACGCACAAAACGTTCAATTTCAAGACATTACTGATGCCAAATGTGACTGACGTCATGTTATCATGCAAAAATATAATTTTTCTGCCACGCAACTGTGCTATCAGCAGGTAAGTACATATCAAGGTATGATACATACATAAAGTCACACTGTGCTGTCTTATTGAAATTTCAATATCAAAGTGTTGAAATTCATTAAATGTGGTATAGGTATTCGTAATAAATCAAATATTTATATCAGTATACGTAGGTACTGATGAGCTGGTCGCACCTTTCGACCTGAACCACACATAAAGTAACTGAAATTCATCCAGAACTTCACATTCATTCTTCATCTTTCAAATAGCCAGTCGATCGAATTCATTAGCGAAAAATATGACCAACATTTTGTGCACTTTACGTCTACTTGTGATTTATTCCTCAATTTCTTTGATTCGAACCGAGCCACCACGTAAGATTCAAACTGAGATTATCTCTCAATATAGAACTCTAATAAATATCCTATCACATCGGGTACTCTTTGTTTCAGCTTTAATTTTCAATGGTGATACACTGGAAATTTATCCTGATTGGGAAACTGCAACGAAAAATCCTGGCCCTTATGCAATCGCTTGTCCAGCCGATTATGATAGGGAAAAGAAATTCAACGAAGACCGTTCGCTGGATCAGAAAGCTCTATTTGTGAGAGACTATGCTGAAGATACAGAGGATGACTCGTATCTGCTTCGCAAAAAGTGCGAAGAACACTTCAAACTAGCCGCTGTAGTACGTAATGAAAATGATCCAAAATCTAAAGACAAATTTATAGAATTTGGTTACGAGGTAAGTACTAAGTACGGTTTTCAACAATGAGCTAATAAAAAATGTCCGGCTGATTTCATACACAATGTTAAATCGTATGATATTTAACAACGAATAGGTGTACAATGATAAAGCAGAAGTCGACAAAATTTTCAAAGAGTCTGATTTCAAACTATTCAGTCGGGTACACAATATACTTTACCAACCTAATAACTTTTTTTTTAGAGCAAATGAGAAAATTGTCAAACTAAATGTTAATTTGAGTTTTTTCACCATTTCGATCAGCTTTTGCCAACTCCTTCATTGATTCGACAAACTTTAGATTTCGTAAAGAATTTGGGCAGTGATAATAAGACTCCTTACGTTGAGAAAGATGATTCGGATAGTCCTTTCGATTATCCAATAAAATATGACTTGGTAAGTTCCTGTTCATGCACTCAATACCTAATAATGAGAATATTACATACCTACACATTTTTATGTTTCTCGAAATTCACAAATCCAAATGAGTATTTCTTATGTTTTAATGCCTTATAGGTACCTATAAGTAAACAATTCGTAATTCATGCCAAAACTCAAACTAAACAATGAATTGTTGTACCTATTGCAGGACTTTATATGGTTTTCAAGAGCCTCCATGAAATATGACTTTTCAACGTGGAATGTGGAAAGTTTGACTTATTTCATAACACAAACTAAAAGTGATTTGCAGATAGAGTGCAAGGATAAGAATTTAGGAATGCAATTTTACGCAGAAGACAACGTGTACACGTATTACTTGGATGTGAGTAAAAATTCTCACAAACGTAGAAAGATGCTCATTTCAAACAGTTCAAATATAATAAAAATTGAACTGTAATGGTAAAACCTCTACTTTCTCGTTTAGATGGCTTCAGAATACTTATACCATCTGGCTCTGAGGCCACTAAATTCGATCAGACCGTTTAGGCCAAAAGTACCAAGGTGTATGACACCTATATCTGTTTTACCTACCACAAACGTACTCTTATAAATACCAAACGCAATAAATGGCCAAAGCAATTTACTCTGAATATTTATTCGAGCACATAAAAATAATACAGCACACGTTACTACGATGTACTAACATTACCATTCGTATGACGAAAGATTCTGCTGAGAACAAGGCGTTTCCTTAAGTGGCATAAGCCAGCTGCGAAAGCTCATACTACTCGTAAAGATGAATAAAAGGAAACTGCCAAGCTACTCTATAACTTACTCTCGGCCGTCAACTACCCTGAACCAGTCCACCAGATGGCGTTGCGCCTGGCTCAGTGCAGCCTCCGGCCTGGGCATCAAATTACCACTGTAGAGTGGTAACATGGAGTCCCAAGTACCCTCTACAGAACTTCATTGTGTTTGAATAGCCGAATCAAAATAAAGTTTTCAAAGATGTGACTTTACCGGAAATTGGCAGCGCTTATGGGTCACCGTACGCTTTATTGGCACCTTATCAATTTCAAACTACTCCTTCAGAAGTGATTTCATGTTCCAGTTTGGTCGAAGTTCCTATTTGGTTCGAAACAGCAGAAAAACCCTTGAATTATTCGGAAAAGTTTTTAGTCGCCGCAGCCCAAGTAAGAATGAAAATATAATCACGAGTAAATCGTCACCTAAACATATTACTTTGAATAAATCAAATTCAGATGGACCCCAGGCAGCAGGCACTCGATTTTGTTTCAAAAATCACACCTTTCTAATCGAAAATTTTGTTACAGGTCACAAATCAAAGACTAAAAATAATCGTAGGAACTTACAAAACGCTCACACTCAAAAAAGGAAATAAAAAACACGAAATGTTTCTGCACGGAAAAATGATGCCAATACCCAACATAATTTACAAGATAGTACAATTCAAATCACACGATTGCGATACTGAAAAATCAACATGCTGTTTTAATGCAGTTATTGTGATCCACAACCAACCTAAAGTCGAAAATGAAGATATAATTTGCGAAGATAAATCCAAATATTGGGGCTGGGAAAGTCTTCGATACATGAGCACAACCAACAGGGATGAGAATGCAAAATCGGGTTTTATTTACGTTTGCGAACTAGACACAGATATGAAAACGAAGTTAGGTTACAAGACCGATACACCTAATGAGGGAAATTTAGAGTTGGATTGGTTTCCTTATTATAATGAAAAGAAAACTAGAATAGAATTTGAAAACTGGCAGGAAAAGTTTGAAACAAGAATGCGAGAATTGTTTGAAACGACCCCAGTGCCGGAGATGGATACCAACAGATCAGAAACATTGAATGAAACATGAATTAAGTAGATAATTTAATATGAAAATTGGTGTAATTATTATTTATGTAGTTTTATAAGGAGTAATTATTCATAAAATTAGAATAATTATATATTTTTATTCGATGTGTTTGATGATTTTTAATTCACCAAGTAATTTAATGTGTACTTGCATATGCTAGGTAGTATAGGTACAAATAAATACCTACAATTTCGAAAACAGCTCTTAATGCATGCTATTCCTTGAAAAATCCAATTCACACCTATACGGCTCAAAAATGTGCTGAATTGAACATATTATATTACTTACGTAGTAAGGGCAGAGATATGAAGATTGGTATTCGACAAAAAACATCCACTGGGATAGGTACATACATTTTGAAATTCCTGATTTTTTTGAATTCTTACTCTATAATGGTTGAATATGTTCAATGCTGTTCATATGTAACCACGTCAAAATGTCAAGAATAAGCCGCAATTCAATTTTCAGTTGCCCAAATTAATTTCCTGGGTTTCTGGAGAAATTTTGAAATTCTATCTGAAATCGTATTAACACTCCGAATGACTCGAAATGATGAAATTTGGATTCAAGGGTTGATTTCAGACAAGATATAATGTAGCTATTCATGCAAATATGAATTATTTTTACACGCACAGAAAATCTTAAATTTTTCAGTTTTTTTCCCCGCTGGTCAGAAAACACAATGGAGGTGTCCACGGAAATTGTCTCCATAAGGATGAACTCATTAAACAGATTGAGAATGCGCCACAACTCAGTTTTCGGCCGCTCAAATCAGTTTCCACATCCATGGAGAAAATTGAACACTCCGGGAAAATTAAAAATCGCGCCAGAGATTGCAGAATGACACAAAATGGAGAACATCGGGCTCTGCGGATTGGTTTCAGACCAAAAAAAAAACAAAAAACAAAAAACGATCGCTTGGGAAAAAATTAAAAATTTTACCACTTACAGAAAATTCTTGATTATTTGAATTCTCTTACTTATAGGTACTCGTATGTACCAACCTAACCTATAGCTAGGTACGTATAAGAAAAAATGCTCAAGAATAAACCAAAAATCCATTATTAGAAAGTTTACACGTTTTTTTGGAAAAATTTGCGAAAATTCTGAAGAAATCAAAAATCACGCTGAGGCTGGAAATGTTGAAGTCCAAGAGGTTGGTTTTAGACGAAAACCAGTCATTCAAATTTTTTAAAATTCTGTGTGAAAAAATGTTTTGATTTTTTGAATTTTTTTCTGTGTATAGCCTGAGTTACAAATTATGTAGCTCATAAACAGGTCAAGAATAAGCCACAACTTGAGCTGATGAATGAATTTTGGTGCCGTCTGGAGGAATTCAAAAATATGTTATCCACATCCAGATAAATTATTCACCGCCAAAAAAATAATTGCCCTGAAAAATAGATTATTTCCCGCTAAAAAAGAATCCCGGAAAAATTAATTAGGTAGATACTTATTCCCCGCCAAAAAAAAAATCCAGAAAAATAACTCGTTTTGTGATTATGCAAGAAGTTCATTTTTGAGTTTCTTCATTTCATATGACTGAACTAATTACTGAGCAAGGTCAAAAAACTCATATGTATATTTTGAGTTATAAACCTGAATTAAAAACACTATGTTCTCTTTCTTCAATTAGATACTGAAAATTTTCTCAATTTCTTCACATTTTTAAACAATTTTTCAACTTCAAAATCATCCTGGAGGAAGGTGAACTGTCTCCTGCCTCTTGCTCAGTTCAGCTCAGACTTTAATTCGTTTGAAGAGTTTCCAATTTTTTATTTGGGTTTGCTGCCCAGTGATTCGCATAAGTCGAGCAAAGGGAAGCGTATGCACGTCAATTTGCTCCTGCCCCGTGCAGCAATAAATCAGCACTGTGCAAGCATACAATAGGTATGCACATTCATCTCAAGCTCATTGAAGTTCCTGCTGAAGGGAAGTCAATTATTTCGGGACAGAAGCGGAAGAGAGGCAGACCCTCAAAAGCCAAAAAAGCACTACTTGTGCAATAATCAGGCGACGCGGTAGTGCTTGCCACCCCGCCCTCCCACGATTCCAAACGCGTCATGAAACGGCAACACCAACGGAGTTATATTCTCAAACTATTTCATTCATGTTAGTGGGGATATTTCCAACGCAATTTTCTCAAAAACTATGCGTTTATTCAAAAAAACTCAAGTGAAAAATTGGCTGAACCAATTTTGATGAAATTTAGAATATAGCTTTGATTTGTTATCCATTACTGACCAAGGGTATAAAATTGCAAATTTTTTGAAAATTTACCCTGAACCCCCCCCTTTTTGGGCCCCAAAAATTTTCAAAATTGACCCAAAATATTAAAACGCACTTTTTCACTACAAACTTGATGTTCATACAAAAATTGAGCTTTGTAGCTCGATTACATCAAGCTTGAGCTCAGTCTAAAGACGCTGAAAAATGACAAATTTTGAAAAAATGATGAGTATATTTATTCTAAGTACATACAACCAAACAAAAGCTGGGATCGATGTACGTATATCAAAAGTCACTTCTGCAATGTTCAAAGTATATTTGAACAAAATTTCAGCGTGATCTGTGCCCTATTCGAAGCTGTAGCTTTGTCTAGAGGAACAGTTAATTGAAATTTTGTTCAAATATACTTTGAACATTGCAGAAGTGACTTTTAATATTTTTAAACTAATTGGCGCTTTGGTTTGTATGCAATAATTATTATTATTGCGCTCAATATCAAAATGACCTTTAGATTTGAAGCACAACACATGCGGGCACTACAACCTGGGTTGTATGGTGTTGAAATGCGCAACCTACCAACCTAGAGCGGGTAAATAGCGGTTTTAAAAAGGAAAAAATTGGCACATCAATTTTTTCTTCGGGAATGTGTTCGGATGAACCCTCTGAACCACCAAAAAAAAGCCGACTCTCCTATCCCTGGAGGAAAATTTTTTAGGGGGCTGAAACCGGTTCCGATTCACGTTTTTTGCGTTTTACTCCGTAAATATTAGGTTTTTGAGAAAAACTACCATGACGAAAAATGTTCCCCTTTAGATTCTCGACCATTTGATGCTACGTTCGATACCCATTGCTCAAGGGGGGTGTCCAAAAAAAGGGGTGGACAGAGTAGGTGTTTCAAAAAAGGTCAGTCCAATAAATTAATCAAAATTACCACTTAAAATCATTCGTTTTGGCTCAAATTTTTTTTACAAAGTCTACTCACCCAACTACTAATCAAACTATCATTGGTTTGTCTTCAACCCTCCTCGGGGGTTCGTGAGGGTTGCTTGATTTTTCAAGTAACACACTACTGAATCATACATTTGAAAAACAAATCTGGACGTGCGATATATCGAATAGTATGTTTTCCGAGGTCGCTGAATACGAATATGAACTCATTTTTTGCATACAACCCCTCAAAGCCCCTCTGTGCCCCAAAATGGGGGTCAAAATTTTGAAAAATCGTAAAAAGTCGAGTGATATATCGAACGGTACGTTTTCGAGGTCGCCGAGTGCGAATGTGAACTTATTTTTTGGGTCCCACCCCCCAATATCCTTCTGTGCCCCAAAATGAGGGTTAAAATTTTGAAAAATCGTGAAAAGTCGAGTGATATATCGAATTGCATGTTTTAAAAGTCGCTAAGCACAAATATGGCCTTATTTTTTGGGCCCAACCCCGCACAGCTCCCAACTGCCCCAAAAAAGGCCAAAATTTTGAAAAAATGTGAAAAGTCGAGTGACATATTGAATGGTATGTTTTCGAAATCGCTGAGTACGAATATGAACTTATTTTTTGCCTACAGCCCCTCAAAGCCCCTCTGTGCCTCAAAATGAGGGTCAAAATAACTCGTGAAAAGTCGACTGATACGTATATCGAATGGTATGTTTTTTTTAAAAAGCACGAACTACGAACTACTAATTTTCGATGTTTTCTTCCATCAAAAAAAAAAAAAAATGATTTCATTTTGTTTTCGATTGGTAGCCAATACAGTAGACTCCCGATTATCCGACCTAATCGGGGGTGTAAGGTGGGTCGGATATCAAAAAGGTCGGATAATCCAAAATTTATGTTTTAAGCGTAAAAATGAAGTGCATACGCTTGAGACGACAAGCTTTCATTCAGAAAATATAACAAATAACCGATAAAATAACTAATAAACAAAAATAACGTACTTTTGTACATATAGTCCAAGAGCTATACCACTGCGATTGGGCCGAAATAACTGAAAGCTTGGGATGGTCTCAAAAGTTAGTATACATACCCTTATTTTGAAAACACTTGGTCTGCCGATCCGCAGCTGCTGCTTTAAAGCTCAGTGAAAGCTCGAAAGTTCAAAATTTTTCTGAACTTTCAGCTGAGAAAACTGATGGCTGAAATTGGTGTCTAATTATAGCATTTTTCGCGCTGAATCCGAATATATCGGTCTGCTGACCCATAAGTGCCGCTAAAGCCCCACCAGACTGGGTCAAAAGGGGAGCAAATTTGACAAATTTCATGTTTTTGGGCTAAATTCTCATAAAAAGCTACAAAATCGGGTTAAAAATTATTTTCAATCAGTTTAACGGAATGCTCTATGGCTAAGATGATTTTTAGACACCGAAATTTTTCAAAATTTTCATTTTTTGGGGGGTGGTGCATGAGGGGAGTATTAATTAATTCAGCAAATATGGTCTTGTGATATATCAAAATATATGTTTTTTGGGCTGTAGAATTCGATTATGGCAATATTTTTTGCATTGGAGGACAATACGATCAAAAAACATATATTTTGATGTATCACAAAGCCATATTTGCTGAATTCATTATTACTCCCCTTACGCCCCACCCCTCAAAAAATGAAAATTTTGAAAAATTTCGGTGTCTAAAAATCATCTTAGCCATAGAGCATTCTGTTACACTGCTTGAAAATAATTTTTAACCCGATTATGTAGCTTTTTATGAGAATTTAGCCCAAAAACATGAAATTTGTCAAATTTGCTCCCCTTTTGACCCAGTCTGGTGGGGCTTTGGCGGAACTTATGGGTCGGCAGACCGATATATTAGGATTCAGCGCGAAAAATGCTATATTTAGACACCAACTTCAGCCATCAGTTTTCTCAGCTGAAAGTTCAGAAAAATTTTGAACTTTCGAGCTTTCACTGAGCTTTAAAGCAGCAGCTGCGGATCGGCAGACCAAGTGTTTTCAAAATAGGGGTATGTATACTAACTTTTGAGACCATCCCCAGCTTTCAGTTATTTCGGCCCAATCGCAGTGGTATAGCTCTTGGACTAATAAAAGACAATGAAATACTGACTCAAATTATAATTTTTTGAGATAAGTTGGATCGATTTCAAGGAAAATAACACTGTTAGAATACAAAATGCTGAATCCTGCATTATTATTTACACTCCAAAATCAAAAATTAGATGTTTTTTGGATTATCCGACCTTGGTGGGTCGCATAATGCGAAAAGTAAGTCGGATAAATTCGTACCGTATAACCTGAAAGTCGGATAATTGGGAGTCTACTGTAAAAAATGAAATCGAAAACTTTACAGGAAAACAATCGAAATGAAAACACTGAGCTGAGATAGACAAGAAGATCGACATCTTACCTACTAAAGACATTGAGGATAATTTTGTGGCGTTAGTAGGACGTTTGAATAGTAAAATGAGTAAAATAATAAAAATGAGTCTGTAGTCGTATTCAACGATCTTGAGAACATACTATTCGAATGTATTACACGTTTTTTGGTGACTTTTCGAAATGTTATCCTATTTAGGGGGCGTTTTGGTGACTTTTCAAAATTTTATTCTATTTAGGGGGCGTAAGGAGATTTTGAGGAATCGTAAGTGGAGCAGGAAAAAAGTGCATAGGGTTATTCCAGTTCAGTGTCTCGAAAACATACAAATCGATATATGACTCGACTATTCACGATTTTTCAAAATTTTGACCCTCATTTTGAGGCACAGAGGGGCTTTGAGGGGCTGTAGGCAAAAAATAAGTTCATATTCGTACTCAGCGATTTCGAAAACATACCATTCAATATGTCACTCGACTTTTCACATTTTTTCAAAATTTTGGCCTTTTTTGGGGCAGTTGGGAGCTGTGCGGGGTTGGGCCCAAAAAATAAGGCCATATTTGTGCTTAGCGACTTTTAAAACATGCAATTCGATATATCACTCGACTTTTCACGATTTTTCAAAATTTTAACCCTCATTTTGGTGCACAGAAAGACATTGGGGGGTGGGACCCAAAAAATAAGTTCATATTCGCACTCGGCGACCTCGAAAACGTACAATTCGATATATCACTCGACTTTTTACGATTTTTCAAAATTTTGACTCCCATTTTGGGGCACAGAGGGGCTTTGAGGGGTTGTATGCAAAAAATGAGTTCATATTCGTATTCAGCGACCTCGAAAACATACTATTCGATATATCGCACGTCCAGATTTGTTTTTCAAATGTATGATTCAGTAGTGTGTTACTTGAAAAATCAAGCAACCCTCATGAACCCCCGAGGAGGGTTGAAGACAAACCAATGATAGTTAAGTTGACATTTAAATTCCAAAATTTTGAAGACAAAAAATGAACAAATTTCTGAAAAACACGTCGTTTTTTCACTCGTATCACTCAGCTATTTTTTCTACCTTTTTCCTAAACTAAAAAATTCCATTTTGAAACTTCAAAAAATTCAAAAAGGAAAATAACAATTTTTTAATAGCTATTTTTATCAATTATTGGCAAACTTGTCATTTCATCTCTCATTTCATTTTAGAAATTTGTATTCGCTATTTGTCATTTTATTTGACAAAAATGAAATTCTTTTTTTTACTGATCAGCGAATTTTTGGTCAACCCCTTCCCCCATCAGGCCATCATCCTTGAAAACGCACTGGTTTTATTCCAGTCAGCTTAATGTTCCGTAATCATTCCACTCTCTGCATGCTCCTGCCTCCAATGATATTTTCATTCATTAGATTAAACACTTCATCACAATAATATAGAAAAAAAGTACTGATATCCTCCAAAAAAAACTCTTCAAAAAAGAATTACACCCCGCCCTCTCCACGATTCCTAATGAACCCACTCCATGAACAAAAATTAAACATTTCAGTAAGAAAATGTTATGATATCATGGTGGAATCCGCCCCTAAGAGAAACAACCTACCACTTCACCATTTATCGTATGAGACAATCTATGAAACAGCTAATGAGCCAAAAATTTGGGCAGACAGATCCCTCAAATAAGTTTAGTAATCTAACTTGTCTCTCGAGTGTGGGAGATTTGTCAGCCAAATTTTTGGCTCATTAGCTGTTTCATAGATTGTCTCATACAATAAATGGGGAAGTGGTAGGTTGTTTCTCTTAGAGGCGGATTCCACCTATCATAACATTTTCTTACTGAAATTTTTAATTTTTGTTCATGGAGTAGGTTCATTAGGAATCATGGAGAGGGCGGTGTGTAATTCTTTTTTGAAGAGTTTTTTTGGAGGATATCAGTACTTTTTTTTCTATATTATTGTGATGAAGTGTTTAATCTAATGAATGAAAATAGCATTGGTGGCAGGAGCATGCAGAGAGTGGACAGATTACTGGACATTTGTCATTAAATTGACTGGAATAAAAACAGTTCATAACATTTTCTTACTGAAATTTTTAATTTTTGTTCATGAAGTGGGTTCATTAGGAATCGTGGGGTGGGCGGGGTGTAATTCTTTTTTGAAGAGTTTTTTTTGGAGGATATATATTTTCAACATTTATATTTCCACGCTCTAGGAGAACCGCGCAATATGCGCGGTTTTAACGGGTTTTCTAGTTACATTTATAGTTACGACATTCCCTCCCTCAAGTTAAGCCTCACCTACATATGAAAGATTCAAAAAAGTCGGTCCATTCCTCTAAGAGAACATTCGAGCCAAAGAATTTTTCAACTTTCGGAACGAAAGTAACAGTGTGCTACACACACTAAAAAAAAAAAAAAAAAAAAAAAATTGAAAACTCAAATAAAAATACATAATTTAGAAATTATCTCTGTATATAATAAAAAAAATTGTCAATGTACTTAGTAAACATCTAAATTTTTTAAATTTTAATAGGAAAGTCAAAACAAAATTTTCAAAGAGCTACAGTTACCCGAAACTGTGGATGGCATTTGCAAATCGGAGAATAATTGTTAATTGTGTAAAAGAATATAACATGTTAGCGCCTTATCTCTTTGAAACGCCCATTTCAGGCCCAATCGAATGTTCGAATTTGACAACGATTCCAATTTGGCACACAAGAACTAAGGAACTATTGGATTACACAGAAAAATTTGCAACTGCATTAAGCCAAGTACATCGATTTAATTTATAGGCGAATTTCTTAGAAACAACATAATATTTCTTATTTCAAGCACAATAATATCTCATTTTAGACGGTTGGAAACATAATAAGAGAATTAACAGGTGTCCACGGTAAACTCACTTTCTCCAGAAAAAATCAAACCAAACCAAAACCCAAACCAGTACATTTGGTTTCAGAAAACGGAAGACTTCCTGTGTCTAAAATCATCTATAAAATTATCTCCTCAACATCAGCTGATTGTGACAGGTTTATATTGACGTGTCGCTACACTGTCGTCATTGTTATTCACAATGGACCACAAATATTACCAAGAGATGAACTTTGCGATGATAGATGCGTAGAATGGGGATGGGACAGTATTCAGTACTTGAGCACAATAGAAAAAAAAGAAAAATCTGCGTTCGTGTATTGTTGCGAGCTGGATGAAAACATGCGTAAAAAATTGAATTACCCTAAAAATAAATCTATAAGTGGGGTTCTCGATTTGAAAAGTTTTAAAAATCATAAAGGAAATAGTATATTACAACACAGTAGACGAAAGTGAATTCATTCACTTTTGACTACTATCTTGTAAGATATTTTTCATTATAAATGCTACGAAAAAATAGAGCATATTTACTCCCGTTTACCCACCGCGAAAATTTTTTCCTACTGTGATTGAAAAAATTCCTCTTTCCATCCCTAGGGATGGAAAAGAAATTCTTTTCCATCACACTGTGACGGAAAAGAATTTACATTGACTATATGTTCTAAATTCTTTTCCGTCACAGTGTGATGGAAAATAATTCACATTGACTTATATATCGTAAATTCTTTTCCATCACACTGTGACGGAAAAGAATTTCTTTTCCATCCCTAGGGATGGAAAGAGGAATTTTTTCAATCAAAGTAGGAAAATGTGTATTTTCGCGATGTGTAAACGGGAGTAAAATGCTACATTTTCGTAGTATGTATAATGAAAAAGTGGTTTACCCAATCGTGAAAATCCAGATATACAGAAGGAAGTTGAGGGTAAAATGAATGAACTATTCGATCTGTAAGTGATTGTATTCAGTTTTAGTCAACTACATACGTCATCCATAAGAAATATGTACTTAAAAGCTTAGATTTCAGTCTTCTAAAAGCTATCAACATATAAGTGCCTATTCATGCTTCAAGTGTGCATGAGTTCATGTAATGTAAATAACTAAATAAAATCTTTCTCAAGTGCAAAAGTTGTGAATGTTTTTCGTGTCAAGCTTGAAAAGTCTCAAGATGTTTTAGCAATTTTTGACTGAAAAAAACTTTCGAAAGAAAACTTGATAATATGCAGTATGGGAACTGTTTGTTTCGCCGCGGACGTTTCGCCGCGGACATTTCGCCGCGGACATTTCGCCACGGACATTTCGCCGCGGACGTTTCGCCGCAGCCGAAAAAAGGTCATTTATGAAAAAGCGATCGTTTCGCCGCCACAGTGAAACATTATGTAATGATGAAAAATTGAATTATATTTTTATAAGAATGAGAATTATAAAATTAGGTACAAAGTAAAGTAAGTAGGAAATAGGAACATTATTCACATGTTTACGAGTACAAATGAAGGGCCTGATGGAAAAAGGGTCTCCTCGGCCGGAGGCCCTTTTTATGCACTTTGGTCATTTGAGTTCCTTGAAGTCTTAGCTAGATCGCGTCCTTTTTGGATTTACCTCAGAGTGGAAATGAACTTCCAAAAAGATGGGTGTGCATCCAACTCATTTTGTAATCGACGATTTGCAGCCTCGACAAAATTTCTTGTATGAACAGCCGTGTATTACGCATCTACTTCTCATTCAGTTCATTTCATGTATGAACCGATGTGTATTGCGTAATGTATCACTGTGGCGGCGAAATGATCGCTTTTTCATAAATGACCTTTTTTCGGCAGCGGCGAAACGTCCGCGGCGAAACAAATGGTACCCATGCAGTATATTACCGTACTTAGCTTATTTGACATATACTTATGTACAACGCAGTAGGTATATTGTACCTTGAAAGAGCTACACAAAACAACATTTCTTGGTGAACAAAAGTTTAAGAAAGTTTCCGGCCAAAGCTAATCAAAAGCTTAAAAGTTCATAACACTTGAGTTTTTTTCTGAAATTAGGACAAACTTTTTGCTCGCTGAATGCTGCGTTGTGATTGGCCTAAGGCTTCAAAGTGTATAGATGTGCAGGTTCATGTTGAAAGTTCAAAAAGTTGCTCTGTAAGCTCAAAAAAGTTCAATAATCTATAATGTCGTATTGAGTGGATAGACAAACGTACCTATATGTATTGGACCTTGAAAAATCTCCGCGGAAAAACAGTTTATGATAGAAAATAACTTTCAAAAGTTATCAGTTAAGGCTAAGCGAAAGCTCAAAACTTTGTGAAATGCGATATTTTGATCTATACAATCGAGGCCAAAACAACTGAAACAGCATCCAAAAATTCTCAGATAGGAAAAATTTTAGAAATAAAGGTAGTTATAAGTATTTCTTTTTTTGAGTCTTGGGAGGGACATTTTTCAAAATTCAATCGACGTCAAGAAAAATAAAATATTATTTTGATTGAGGAAACAAGCATATCCTTTCCTAGAGGGATGGGAGCTGAGTGCTTCAAAAAAAGTTCATTGAGAGCCCCTAAACGTGAATGAACCAATTCAACCAGTAGTATCAAATTTCAAAACGAAAACTGAATGTTTCGCTGAACAATATGTACGCTCATTGGCCCATTTAGAAATATTACCACCGTTAATTATTAAATAAAATGTACAGGGAATCGAGAAAAAAAATTCACAGAGTTGTAATAATTGTCTTAATCACACATCCCACTGTATTTTTTTGAAAACATAAAGTAACTAAAATATCATTAGGTACCTAGTACCTATATATACGTAATTACGTACCTACTCACAGGATAAAATAAAATAAATTGTACCTACCTACATATTTATTATTTAAAAGCACGGAAAAAATTCATTCATAAAGGTCCTTTGATATTTTCACCATGATGGCAAACCAGAGGATTAGTGCTAGCATCAACTAGATAACGCCAGACTCCATATTGCGATTGTCCTCTGCCATAAGCGAAAACGTAATCACCGTTAAGTTTACACTCACATACTTTACTCATGGTATAGTCATTATCCCTTTCTCCATAATGTATCTTGCAGTCTATAAGCTCAGATGTTAACCCTGAACCACAACTAGATCCCACCTTTGTACATGCGTTATTGCATATTCTGTCCCGCTCGTCCTTAGTCATCGTGTCAACAGGTTTGCTGAAAAATTTTGTTATGCTGAAAGCTGAGAAAGTTTTATAAAAATTTACATTGTAAAAAACGTCTACTCTTACCCTTTAAAAGCGTTGAATTCGGCAGGAGATAAGCTGCGGATTGGATGCATGAGTAATTCTATTATTATTATAATATACAAGAACAACAACTGATATGAACAATTTGTAGACATTTTACCCAAATCTACTGTCTGTACGAGTGTAACAAAAAGTGATGAGTCTGAATGCTGCAATATCTCTGCAAGCAGAACGTTTTTGTATAAAATTCATTTTCAATTTTTCACATCATCATATCTACATAACATGCTTACATGATTCGTAGTAGGTACCAAATGTAAATAACATTGATGTTCAAACGAATGATTTTTCAATAGCTTTTTTTTTGAATTATGAATTTTGTGCTAACAGACTGATGTACGTGTTTGGTTTAGTGTTTAGTAGAATCTCCACATTACATTGTGAAGTCCATCATAGAAACATTTATGATGCCATAATTTCATATTTTATCGTGCTAACAGACTAAAGTTTGTGTATGGTTCAGTGAAATACATATCTCTACATTAATTATTACATTTTGTAGTTCGTCATAAAAACATTTATGACACCATAATTTCATTTATTTCACAGTTTTACATCAATATGATTGCACTTTGTCAGAGGCCAGATTTTTAGGCATAAAAACTCGAAATTAGAGGTAATTTTCTGGAAACTTGTCATGATGCGACATGACTTTATGAAAATGAAGAGCGAAAATTTTTAGAAAAAATGGGTCAGAACAACAAAAAAACGTCCCTTTCTGCATGTTTTACTTCAAATTTTCGGTCGCAAGGGGGCCATGGCCCCCGTCGCCACCATTGGCTACGCCATTGCGAATGCAAAACCAAAAATTTCGATCGAGAACATATTATGCGCCCCATTCCTAAAGCAGAAGCTATTTTTAGATTTTTGAGAGGGAGGTGGTGTGGACTGAAAATTTGTCGGTGGATGGTAGAAGAAAAATATTCAAATTGTCCATGGGACAATTTCAACTCACAAGGGAAGAGCCCAACTGGTAGAAAATTTTTTTCAACTAAACACATCTAAATCAAAAGAAAATCCTGAAATACATCACCAGCAAAAATTTCAGAAGCTCAAATGCACTAAGTAGATATTATGGACTGAAATGGTGAAAAAGAAATCAAAATTTCATCAAATTGTTTTGTAGAAAGCTGAAAGTTGGTATGAACCCTAGCAGATTTTTTAAAGTTGAAAATTCCACAAAATATCACCTAATGAAGTTGGAAAGCTGAAATTTACTTCATACCTTGATCTCAACATACTGAGTCGATTAGAGATATGTAGTTTCAAGCCATTCTGGAGCTTTCTGTCATATTTGGGCAATTCCAGATTTGCAAGAGCCATAAAATGCTATTTTATATCATTCTGATTCTGCATTTTTGAAAAATGATGGATCAAAAATTTAGTTCTCTCATTTTAAATACCTATTACACCACATTTTAATTTTTGTTACCATATTTTTGATTTATTGAGTTACAGTATGTTATTGAATGACAAAGTTGCCATGAAATATTTTTATGATCGATGATTAATGTTATGTTCTTTCTTCACAAAGAATTCATCTGACTATTTATACATATTTTTTCAATAGAAAACGAACTCAGCCATAAAGAAGCAAACACTTCAATAAATTTTGTATTTGTTTCTACAGTAGTTACCTTAAGTACGTGTAAGTTCATAATAAATAAATTTTGAAAAAATATTTGAAATTTTTGAAATATTCTACCAAGCAGAAAAGAAAATGAATCAAATTTGTGGCTAAGTTTATTTTTACTGCATTCATTTTCATCGTTAATTCATTCAAATTCCACAAAACCACGTAAGTAATTCAGAAAAAAAAACACCTTATCCATCAAGTAGGTAAGCTTAATCTTTTAATTTTAATTTGTACCTATTCTTATAGCTTTGATTTTCAATCCACGTAATTGGGAAATATACAACTCGGATGACGACAAGCAACGCATAATACAAGAAAAAAAATGCTTACTCGGTCGCTTGCCCAGCAGTGGGCAGAAAAGAGGAATCTGTCAATAAGAACATTTCTTTGGATAATAAAGCATTATTCGAACAAAATATCTCTGAAGATCCAGCCTATCATTTATTTTGAAATCCAGTGCGAGGAAAGCTTCAAATTATCCCTCGTATTTCATTCTGTTGGCGATGAAAAATATTTAGAATTTGGATACGAGGTATGTTCAATAGACTTTAGAATGACCAATATGAGACCTCCTTTTGTGTATTGTTTATTTTTACATCAGGTATTATTTAAAGAAACACAAATGAAAGAAGGTTACGAGCAATCTAATTTCAAGGAATTTGGAAAGGTAAATATGACACAGCCCTATTGACAATTTCAAGTGGCAGAATGCTAGCACTGGTTGCACCATTTTGAACACCTTTCCTAGCATATCTGCTAGCAAACTGTTGCCAGCACAATGCTAGGAAAATGGTACTAGCACCACGCTAGCAGCATTTTTCTAGCATTATGCTAGCGATGGTTTGCTAGCAGATATGCTAGTACAGGTGTTCAAAATGGTGCCATTGGTGCTAGCATAGTCATGCTAGCATATTTCTAGCATAATATGCTGGCATACAATTGGCATAATTCTAGCAGGGGGATTAGCATTATGACAGCGTCAGTTTGCTAGCAGATATGCTAGTACAGGTGTTCAAAATGGTGCTACTGGTGCTAGCATGATGTTGCTAGCTTTTTGCTAGCATATGCTAGCATGTGTATAATATGTATAATGCTAGAAGTGCATTAATTTCCTTATAAAAGAATAGGGTATTTTTAATTATGGTATGTTTCCCAAAAATATCCAAAAATGGGAAATTGCCCTACAATGCTAGTTTAGAACTAGCATTGCACTAGCATCTTGTGCTAGTATAAACTGAGTGATTAGTTTGCCAACTTCACTCTTATTAATTTAAACAGGAAACTGTATTGAGCTTATATTCGACTTGACTACATACTTCATCCAAGAGAAGTTAAGTGTATCATGATAAAGAACAACGCTAGCAATTTGCTAGCATTATGCTATAGCACTTGACTGCTAGCACCCGGATAAGAAGTCTTTTAACAAAAATCCAGCACCATGCTAGTACTTTGACTGCTAGCTCTACCAAGGTTAGAATAGCGCTAGCAGTGAACTAGTGCAAGTTTACCTGTGATTGTATTTCTAGCATGTAACTAGCAGATTGCTAGCATGCCTTTTGCTAGTTCACCTCATGCTAGCACCATTATTACAGGGTTCTAGCAATGCACTAGCAATATGCTAGTAGTTACTGCTAACTTTACTTGGTGGTTATGCTGCTAGCATGTAACCAGCAAATTGCTGGCCTGTCTTTTGCTAGTTCACCGCATGCTAGCGTCATACCAATTCTATGCTAGGATAAATTTTCCAATAAAATGTCTGCTGGCAAAGTGCTAAGTGCTATTAACACCATTCTAACTGGTAATCTGCTAGTTTATTCCATGCTAGCACCGTGCTAGTATTCTGCTACTAATGCTAGCATTCTGCTAGTAAAATTGTTGATAAGATAATTATTCTGCTAGGATTAACTAGTGTATGGATAGTGTACTTTTTACTAGCTCATATCATGCTAGCAACATGGTACCTTTATGCTAGAAGCCCTCATAGAAAATCACTACTAGAATCATTACTAAAAAAAAAAAAAACACTAGTAACTTTTTCGGCAAGTAGCGTCACTACTACTGACACTGACAGATGTTACTAATGACTAGTAACGTTTGTCAATAGTAGTGACGCATGCATATTTGCGCATTTTGCACTGAAAATCATGTCAAAAACATGTTAACAGTAGTAGCTATATGTACTCGTAGACCCTCCTAGGACAACGGATTCTCCCCAGAAAATTTTGAAAATCATAAAAAATTTCTCACCCTGGGTGGGTTTCGAACCTACAACCCCTCGCATCGTAGTCTCATGCCTAACCTATTAGGCCACTGTGGAAGTTTGGAAGAATCGGTGCTTAAAGCATATAGGTATATGCACTTTTCAGCACTCTAGACTTGGAAAAATTTCAAGTATGATGACTTTACAAAATTAAAACTGCGCATATATGGATGAGTTTTTGGTATGTTAATGCTTCTGGATAGAAATTAAATGGATATTGAGTCATATCTACCTAAAAACAAATAAGCTTACCTTATTTGTAATTTTTTTGAAATTTATCCAAATTAAAAATGATGCAAAAAATTGGTTTTCATGATTTAGGCATTTTAATTTTTCAGGAAGTTGTGATATTTTTAAAAATATAAATGGGACCCGAACACTGAGAAAATTTTTTTTAGTATGAATGATCATAATTTATAGTTAACGTGCTCCAGTTTTGGAATTATAGTCGAAATTACTATAACTATAGTAAATGAAATACTATACCTATGGTAATATTTACTATATTATAGTATTTTTTATTATAATTATAGCATTTCATTTACTATAGTTATAGTAATTTTGACTATAATTCCAAAACTGGAGCACATTTACTATAAATTTATTGTAATTTATATGTACTATACATTTTTCTCAGTGAACAAGCCTGGACAAAAGCTCTTGACAATTGACAATAGTAGCGTTGAGTTGGTCACTAGTAGCGTTGAGTTGGTCACTAGTAGCATCGAGCTGGTCGCTAGTAGTGTCAAGTTGGTCGTTAGTAGCGTCAGTACTCACGCTAGTAACGTTTTCGGAAACGCTAGTAGTTTTTTGAAATCACTAGTAGTGATTTTCTATGAGGGAGAAACTGCCAGCAATATCTCATTTCTGTTTATGAAGATGCCACACTGAGAAAAATATATGGCATAATTTACCACCATTTGTAATAAACGTTCACCAAATATGATATCATAATGCCAAAACCTAAGCAAGCAGGTATACAATTACAATAACTCACGCTAAATACACAAATTTTTCAGATAGCACGCACAAAACGTTCAATTTCAAGACATATTACTGATGCCAAATTTGACTGACGTCATGTTATCATGCATAAATATAATTTTTCTGCTACGCAGCTGTGCTATCAGCAGGTAAGTACATATCAAGGTATGATACATACATAAAGTCACACTGTGCTGTCTTATTGAAATTTCAATATCAAAGTGTTGAAATTCACTAAATGTGGTATAGGTATTCGTAATAAATCAATATTTATATCAGTATTTACGTAGGTACTGATGAGCTGGTCGCACATTTCGACCTGAACCACACATAAAGTAACTGAAATTCATCCAGAACTTCGCATTCATTCTTCATATTTCAAGTAGGTAGTCGATCGGATTCATTAGCGAAAAATATGACCAACATTTTGTGCACTTTACGTCTACTTGTGATTTATTCCTCAATTTCTTTGATTCGAACCGAGCCACCACGTAAGATTCAAACTGAGATTATCTCTCAATATAGAACTCTAATAAATATCCTATCACATCGGGTACTCTTTGTTTCAGCTTTAATTTTCAATGGTGATACACTGGAAATTTATCCTGATTGGGAAACTGCGACGAAAAATCCTGGCCCTTATGCAATCGCTTGTCCAGCCAATTGTGATAGGGAAAAGAAATTCAACGAAGACCGTTCGCTGGATCAGAAAGCTCTATTTGTGAGAGACTATGCTAAAGATACAGAGGATTACTCGTATCTGCTTCGCAAAAAGTGCGAAGAACACTTCAAACTAGCTGCTGTAGTACGTAATGAAAATGATCCAAAATCTAAAGACAAATTTATAGAATTTGGTTACGAGGTAAGTACTAAGTACGGTTCTCAACAACGAGCTAATAAAAAATGTCTGGCGTATTTCATATACAATGTTAAATTATGATATTTAACAACGAATAGGTGTACAATGATAAAGCAGGAGTCAACGAAATTTTCAAGGAGTCTGATTTCAAACTATTCA
This sequence comes from Planococcus citri, assembly GCF_950023065.1. Lineage (NCBI taxonomy): Eukaryota > Metazoa > Arthropoda > Insecta > Hemiptera > Pseudococcidae > Planococcus > Planococcus citri. The sequence goes on along the minus strand of NC_088681.1, from coordinate 51,698,070 downwards.
GTCCGGTACACAATATACTTTACCAACCTAATAATTTTTTTTTAGAGCAAATGAGAAAATTGTCAAACTAAATGTTAATTTGAGTTTTTTCACCATTTCGATCAGCTTTTGCCAACTCCTTCATTGATTCGACAAACTTTAGATTTCGTAAAGAATTTGGGCAGTAATAATAAGACTCCTTACGTTGAGAAAGATGATTCGGATTGTCCTTTCGATTATCCAATAAAATATGACTTGGTAAGTTCCTGTTCATGCACTCAATACCTAATAATGAGGATATATACCTATACATTTTTATGTTTCTCGAAATTCACAAATCCAAATGAGTATTTCTAATGTTTTAATGCCTTATAGGTAGGTACCTATAAGTAAACAATTCGTAATTCATGCCAAAACTCAAACTAAACAATGAATATTGTTGTACCTATTGCAGGACATTATATGGTTTTCAAGAGCCTCCATGAAATATGACTTTTCAACGTGGAATGTGGAAAGTTTGACTTATTTTATAACACAAAATAAAAGTGATTTGCAGATAGAGTGCAAGGATAAGAATTTAGGAATGCAATTTTACGCAGAAGACAACGTGTACACGTATTACTTGGATGTGAGTAAAAATTCTTACAAACGTAGAAAGATGCTCATTTCAAACAGTTCAAATATAATAAAAATTGAACTTCATTGTGTTTGAATAGCCGAATCAAAATAAAGTTTTCAATGGATGTGACTTTACCGGAAATTCGCAGCGCTTATGTGTCGCCATACGCTTTATTGGCACCTTATCAATTTCAAACTGCCCCTTCAGAAGTAATTTCATGTTCCAGTTTGGTCGAAGTTCCTATTTGGTTCAAAACAGCAGAAAAACCCTTGAATTATTCGGAAAAGTTTTTAGTCGCCGCAGCCCAAGTAAAAATCAAAATATAATCACGAGTAAATCGTCACCTAAACATATTACTTTAAAGAAATCAAATTCAGATGGACCCCAGGCAGCAGGCACTCGATTTTGTTTCAAAAATCACACCTTTCTAATCGAAAATTTTGTCACAGGTCACAAATCAAAGACTAAAAATAATCGTAGGAACTTACAAAACGCTCACACTCAAAAAAGGAAATAAAAAACACAAAATGTTTCTGCACGGAAAAATGATGCCAACACCCAACATAATTTACAAGATAGTCAAATACAAAGCACACGATTGCGACCCCAAAAAATTAACATGCTGGTTTACTGCAGTTATCGTAATCCACAACCAACCTAAAGTCGAAAATGAAGATATAATTTGCGAAGATAAATCCAAAGATTGGGGCTGGGAAAGTCTTCGATACATGAGCACAACCAACATGGATGAGGATAGAAAATCGGATTTTATTTACGTTTGCGAACTAGACGAAGATATGCAAACTAAATTAGGTTACAAGACCGATACACCTAATGAGGGAAATTTAGAATTGGACTATTTTCCTTATTATAATGAAAAGGAAACTAGAATAGAATTTAAAAGATGGCAGGACAAGTTCGAAGCAAGAATGCGAGAGTTGTTTGAAACGACCCCAGTGCCGGAGATGGATTCCCACAGATCAGAAACATTGAATGAAACATGAATTAAGTAGAGATAATTCAATGTGAAAATTGGTGTAATTATTACCTATTTATGTAATTTTGTAAGGAGTAATTATTTATAAAATTAGAATAATTATATATTTTTATTCGATGTGTTTGATGATTTTTAATTCACCAAGTAATTTAATGTGTTTACTTGCATATGCTAGGTAGTAGGTACAAATAAATACCTACAATTTCGAAAACAGCGCTTGTTAATACATGCTATTCCTTGAAAAATCCAATTCACACCTATATGGCTCAAAAATGTGCTGAATTGAACATATTATATCTAGGTATTACTTACGTAGTAAGTGCAGAGATGTGAAGATTGGTATTAGACAAAAAACATCCACTGCGATAGGTACATATACATTTTGAAATTCCTGATTTTTTTGAATTCTTACCCTATAATGGTTGAATATGCTCAATGCTGTTCATATGTAACCACGTCAAAACGTCAAGAATAAGCCGCAATTCAATTTTCAGCTGCCCAAATTAATTTCCTGGATTTCTGGAGAAATTTTGAAATTCTATCTGAAATCGTATTAGACATTCCGAATGACTCGAAATGATGAAATTTGGATTCAAGGGTTGATTTCAGACAAGATATAATATAGCTATTCATGCAAATATGAATTATTTTTACACGATCAGAAAATCTTAAATTTTTCAGTTTTTTTCCCCGCTGGTCAGAAAACACAATGGAGGTGTCCACGGAAATTGTCTACATAAGGATGATCTCATTGAACAGATTGAGAATGCGCCACAACTCAGTTTTCGGCCGCTCAAATCAGTTTCCACACCCATGGAGAAAATTGAACACTCCGGGAAAATTAAAAATCGCGCCAGAGATTGCAGAATGACACAAAATGGAGAACATCGGACTCTGCGGATTGGTTTCAGACCAAAACAAAAAACAAAAAACGATCGCTTGGAAAAAAATAAAAAATTTTACCACGTACAGAAAATTCTTGATTATTTTTGAATTCTCTTACTTATAGGTACTCGTATGTACCTACCTGACCTATAGCTAGGTACGTATAAGAAAAAATGCTTAAGAATAAACCAAAAATCCATTATTAGAAAGTTTACACGTTTTTTTGGAAAAATTTGCGAAAATTCTGAAGAAATCAAAAATCACGCTGAAGGCTGGAAATGTTGAAGTCCAAGAGGTTGGTTTTAGACAAAAACCAGTCATTCAAATTTTTTTAAATTCTGTGTGAAAAAATGTTTTGATTTTTTGAATTTTTTTCTCTGTATAGCCTGAGTTACAAATTTTTCTAGCTCATAAACAGGTCAAGAATAAGCCACAACTTGAGCTGATGAATGAATTTCGGTGCCGTCTAGCTGGAGGAATTCAAAAATATGTAATCCACATCCAAATAAATTATTCCCCGCCAAAAAAATAATTGCCCTGAAAAATAGATTATTTCCCGCTAAAAAAAATTCCCGGAAAAATTAATTAGGTAGATACTTATTCTCCGCCGAAAAAAAATCCAGAAAAATAACTCGTTTTGTGATTATGCAAGAAGTTCATTTTTGAGTTTCTTGATTTCATGACTGAACTAATTACTGAGCAAGGTCAAAAAACTCATATATTTTGAGTTACAATCCTGAATTAAAAACACTATGTTCTCTTTCTTCAATTAGATACTGAAAATTTTCTCAATTTCTTCACATTGTTAAACAATTTTTCAACTTCAAAATCATCCTGGAGGAAGGTGAACTGTCTCCTGCCTCTTGCTCAGTTCAACTCAAACTTTAATTCGTTTGAAGAGTTTCCAATTTTTTATTTGGGTTTGCTGGCCCGTGATTCGCATAAGTCGAGCAAATAGTCAGGGAGCCCAACCTGAAAAAAATGTACGAGAGGGATTGAAATTGGGGACCCGGCCCAAAAGTTACTATAATTATGTAGTCCTCTTTCCAGAAATGCCACTCTGGCAATTCGCAGGTGGGGCTTTTAAGCACAGTGAAAGCTCAAAGTTCACAATTTTTATGAAGGAACTTTCAACTTGGTAAGTATTATGGCTGAAACCGGGTAACTCTTATAGGATTTTTCACGCTGAATCCAAATATGCCAGTCTGCCAACCCCGAAGTGCCTCCAAAGGGGTGCCAGACTACTTTAAAGGGATGAAAAAGGCAAAATATTGAGGTTTTTCACGTCCTAGGCGCATTAAACTTAGCATTATTTGGTACCTAATCATTTTATTTGAATGTGACTTTCGAGCACATTTTTGAAAACAGCATAAAATTCTTGTAGACATCCATGCGCGAGGTGTCCCGACAAAATTTTTCAACCCCTCTCCTCATATTTCCCCCTTGAAATGGCGTTTTTCAACTTATTTTATGATTTTTAACACTGTAGATTTCGCGAGGTAGTCAAACGCAGTTTTCAATCAGTGGGTGCCTTCAGAACCAAGTAAAGACCTGGGGTTGAATCAAACACCGTTTTCAATCAGTGGCCCTAGCAAAAAAATCATAGATTAGTAGTACTACAGTACTTCTTTCAAAGTCATGTAGGTACTATTTTGTACTGTAGTTCAGTACCTATTACAGTACATACTGGAAGTAGTACTGGTATTGTACTTGAGTAGTACTGCATATTTTTTTCAAAATTTTTGTTCTGGTGGGCCGCGATGAAAAATTGATATAATAAGTCGTAGAGTGGGTAAAATAGGAATTTTGAGGAAAATAATTGAATAAGTAGTTTGTCATATCCGCATTATTCTATACGGTTGAGCACGAATATGACCTCAGATTTTCGACTAGTTTACACGCATCAAATCTCCTCCAGAGCCTTCAACCGCCCCGCCCCCCGCGGCTTCAATTTTTGCTATTTTTGAAATAGTTCTTTGAGATTTTGTTTTACACTTACACAGCCCCTCCAGCGCCTCATCTCCCTCCTCAATTTCCATTATTTTCAACATGGAGCTACTCTTACAATATTGGCGTCGTTTTCATATGAACCGGACTTCCTGAACGCAAAGATGACGTCAGAATTCGTTTTAAATTCAAGTAGCGCATCCGGAGCCTTGGCTCCTTTCTAAATTTCGACTATTTTTGAAGTTAAGCTACATACTTTTACAACATATGGTATCATTGTGATCCGAACCCAACCTCCTGAACACGAAATGGCGTTGAATTTCGTGTTATACTCATGAAAAAGTCCTGTCTGAACCTCAACCTAATCCTCGATTTCTATTATATAGTTTTAAAGTGGAGCTCCATTATTTTAAACCCACTGAATAAGAAAAAAATATAGGTAGGTATAATATGATGTTCAAGAGTCAAAAATACATCCAAAAAACGTGCTTCTAAAATTGTACCTCGCGAAATCCCTCGCGTATGGATGTCTACAAGTATTTTATGCTGTTTTCAAAAATGTGCTCGAAAGCTACATTCGAATAAAATGATTAGGTACCAAATAATGCTACGTTTAATACGCCTAAGACGTGAAAAACCTCAATATTTTGCCTTTTTCATCCCTTTAAAGTAGTCTGGCACCCCTTTGGAGGCACTTAGGGGTTGGCAGACTGGCATATTTGGATTCAACGCGAAAAATTCTACAAGAATTCGCCACTTTTTGTCATCTATTTGATTTTTACGAAAATTTATTCAAAAACTATACAGCATTTTTTGCGATTTTTACCCCTTTAACCCGCTCTGGAACTCCTTTGGGGACACTTAGGGGTCGACAGACCGACATATTTGGATTCAGCGTGAAAAATCCTATAAGAATTACCCGGTTTCAGCCATAATACTTTCCAAGTTGAAAGTTCATAAAAATTGTGAACTTTGAGCTTTCGCTGTGCTTAAAAGCCCCACCTGTGAATTGCCAGAGTAACATTTCTGGAAAGAGGACTACATATAGTAACTTTTGGGCCGGGTCCCCAATTTCAATCCCCCTCGTACATTTTTTTCAGGTTGGCTCCCGGACTAAAAGGGAAGCGTATGCACGTCAATTTGTTCCTGCCCCTGCAGCAATAAATTCAGCACTGTGCAAGCATACTATAGGTATGCACATTTATCTCAAGCTCATTGAAGTTCCTGCTGAAGGGAAGTCAATTCTTTCGGGACAGAAGCGGAAGAGGGGCAGACCCTCAAAAGCCAAAAAAGCACCACTTGTGCAATAATAGATATATACTAGATGAAGTATGTTTTTTTTATGCCGTGCTTTTTATCAATTTTTGTACGTGCAATTCGTATTTTTTATGTTGTTCGTTTCTTTGCCGGGCACGATTTGTCGTTAAATGTATTATACAGACGTGCATTAAATTATTCTGTCGGGCAATACCTCATATAACCGTTGAAATTCATCGTTACCTAGTTTTTTTCTAAAAGGCTTAGTTTTCGATAAATTTGCAAAAAAAAAATTAAAATTAAAATTAAAAAATTGGTTGTTCTTGGAATTTTTTGTTTTTTAATTACAAAAAATACACAAATTTAAATGTTGTAGATTTATCAAATTTGAATATTTCAAAAATCTGTTTGCCCCATTGAAAAGAGGAAGAAAAACACTACCTATCCGAAAATGCAATAAAATGAAAAAAAATTGCCTACGTATGGTATTCAGGAGTTTTTGATTTCCAGCAATCTCTTGTTCCGTAACTAGGAACGTACCTAGAGATACCTACCTATTTATTCTGTTTTCTTTTTTTTTTTTCGATCAGTACTCATTTATTGTAGATGTGTCATGTAAAAATAATGGTTTTGTATCAAGAAGGGAGTTTGAACTTCAAATTCTATTATTCATAAGAATTACTAGCTACTTAGCATAAATCATAAAAATTCGTACATCTCCTTCTTCTAAAAAATTCAAATTCCAACAGAAAAATAATGAAGGATCGTACCTATATATCTCATTTTTGTTTGTAAAGATGCCAACCTGAGAAAAATATATGCCATATTTTACCACAATTTGTAATAACCGTGCACCAGTTTTGACATTGATGCGAAAACTTGAGCAAGTTTACAATAATTACAATAATTCATGCCACACGAATTTTTCAGATAGCACCGCATAAAACGTTCGATTTCGAGACATTGCGTGATGTCAATTTGTCTGACGTCATGTTATCATGCAAAAATTTAATTGTTCTGTTACGCAGCTGTGCTATCAGGTATCAAGGTATGATACAGAAAACCATACTGCGCTGTTTTCTTTGAATTTCAATATCGAAGTGTTGAAATTCATCGAAGGTAGGTACTAGGTAGGTATTCGTAATAAATCAAATATTGATATCAGTACCTACTGATGAGCTGGTCGCACCTATCGATCTGAATCACACATAAAGTAACTGAAATTCGTCCAGAACATCGCATTTATTCTTTATCTTTCAAGTAGGTAGTCGATTGAATTCATAAGCCAAAGATATGGCCAACATTTTCTGCATTTTACCTCTACTCGTGATTTATTCCTCAATCGGTTCGATTCGAACAGAGTCACCACGTAAGTTCCATAGCGAAATTACTCGTATTTCTCAATATAGGTAGAACTCAAGTAAATATAGTAAATATCCTATCTCATCGGGTACCTAATAACTACTCTTTGTTTCAGCTTTAATTTTCAATGGCGATACACTAGAAATTTATCCCGATTGGAATACTGCGACGAAAAATCCTGGTCCTTATGCGATTGCATGTCCAGCCTATTTAGATAGGGAACAGAAATTCGACAAAGATGGTTCGCTGGATCATAAAGCTCTATTTGTAAGAGGCCATGCTAAATCTAAAGAGAATTACTCGTATCTGCTTGACAAAAAGTGCAATGAACACTTCAAACTAGCCGCTGTAGTACGTAAAGAAGAAGATCCAAAATCTAAAGACAAATTCGTAGAATTTGGTTACGAGGTAAGTAGGTATTCAACATCGAGCTGATGAAAAATTTCTCGCGTATTTCATACACAATGCTGAAATATAGGTAATATTTTACCATGAATAGGTGTACAATGAGGAAGAAAAAGAAAATTTCAACGAGTCTGATTTCAAACTATTTAGTCCGGTACCATACACCATATATTTTACCTAGCCAATCGTTTTTCTGTAAAGCAAGTGAGAAAATTGTCAAACAAAATGCTGATTTGAATTTTTTCACCATTTCAACCAGCTTTTGCCACCTCCTTCAATCATCCGACAAACTATAGATTTTGTAAAGAATTTGGGCGATGACAAAACTCCTTACGTTGAGGAAAAAGATGAAGATAGTCCTTTCAATTATCCATTAAAGAGTGACCTGGTAAGTTGTTATTCGTGTACCCAATAATAATGAGAATAGTAGATAAGATATGTACCTCATGTGAAATTTGAGATAGTTTCGACCAATATTACAGACATTTTTATGTATCTCAAAATTCACAAATCCAAATGAGTACCTACCTATTTAAAATTTTCAAATAATAATAAAAAATTTATGATTTATGCCAAAACTGGTACAAAACAATAAATTGTTATACCTATCGCAGGACTTTATATGGATTTCAAGAGCCTTCATGAAATATGACTTCTCGAACTGGAATGTGGAAAGTCTGACTTATTTCATCACACAAAATAAAAGTGATTTGCAGATAGAGTGCATGGATAAGAATTTAGGAATGCAATTTTACGCAAAAGACAACGTGAACACATATTACTCGGATGTGAGTAAAAATTCGTGTGAACGTAGAAATAAACTCATTTCAAACAGTTCAAATACAATAAAAATTGAATCTCATTCTGTTTGAATAGGTGAATCAGAAGACCGTTTTCAAGGGTGTGACTTTACCCGAAATTCGCACCGTTTATGTCTCGCCGTACGCATTATTATCACCTTATCAATTTCAAACCGCTCCTTCAGAAGTAATTTCATGTTCCAGTTTGGTCGAAGTTCCTATTTGGTTCGAAACAGCAGAAAAACCCTTGAATTATTCTGAAAAGTTTTTAGTCGCCGCAGCTCAAGTAAGAATAAAAATATAATCACGAGTAAATCTCCATCCAAATTTATTACTGGAAGTAAATTAATTTAAATATGACCATAACAGGTACTTAGCCTACTAGAATTTACCTAATCCATTCAAAAATCACACTTTTCTTATAAAATTATTTGTTACAGGTAACGAATCAAAGACTAAAAATAATCGTAGGAACTTACAAAACGCTCACACTCGAAAAAGGAAATAAAAAACACGAAATGTTTCTGCATGGAAAAAAGATGCCAATACCTAACATCATTTACAAGATAGTACAATTCAAATCACACGATTGCGATACTGAAAAATCAACGTGCTGGTTTAATGCGGTTATCGTGATCCACAACCAACCTAAAGTCGAACAGGAAGATATAATTTGTCAAGATAAATCCGAATACTGGGGCTGGGAAAGTCTTCGATACATGAGCACAACCAACAGGGATGAGAATAGAAAATCTGCTTTTATTTACGTTTGCGAACTAAACGATGATATGCGAATGAAATTAGGTTACAAGACTGATAAACGTTATGAGGGGAATTTCGAGTTGGATTATTTCCCTTACTATAATGAAAAGAAAACTAGAATAGAATTTCAAGACTGGAAGAAAGCGTTTGAAACAAGAATGCGAGAGTTGTTTGAAACGACCCCGGAGCCGGTGGTGGATTCTAACAAGTCACAAACATAGAAAGAAATATGAATCAATTTAATATAGAAATTGGTACAGGTAGTTTATTATCATTTAAGTAGTTTTGTAAGGAGTGTAATTACCTATTCATAAACTTAGATTAAGATATTTTTATTCGGCGGGTTTGATGATTTTTAATTCACTAAGTAATTTAATTTGTACCTGAATACATTATACATCAATACAATTTCAGAAACAACTCTACTGTTCCTTTTAAAATACAGAAGTAGGGGTTGGTTTCAGACAATATAAACAGCCATTCAGATATACATTTTGAAATTTCTTATTTTTTGAATTCTTTCCCCGATGGGTGAATATGCTGCTTATATACAGGTCAAGAATAAGCCAAATTGAATTTTCAGCACCCCAAAATAATTTCCAAGATTTCTGGAGACATTCTACCTGAAATCTAAAATCACATTGGAAGCTTCGAATAGTTTGAAAAATGATGAAATTTGGATTCCAGGGCCGATTTCAGACAAAATACAGCGATTTATGCGAATGAGAATTATTTCTGCACGATGAGAAAATTCAAAGTTTTTTTTTGTTTTGCCTGCTGGTCAAAAAAGACACTGAAGGTGTCCATAGAAATTGTTTCCAATGTGGATGAACTGAATGCGCTAATGCTCAATTTTTAGCAGCTCGAATCAATTTCCACGCCTCTAGAGGTACCTATTTTAAAACTCAGAGAAAATTAAAAATCGCGCCGGAGACTCCAGAATGACCCGAAATGAAGAACCTCGGACTCTAGGGGTTGATTTCAGACGGGAAAAAAACGATAACTCAGAAAAAAAAACAAAAATTTTCCGACAAACGAAAAATTATTGATTTTTTTGAATTATTTTCCTTACCTATAAAAGTAAATAAATGCTGAAGAGTAAACCATAATGGAACTCGAATTTCAGAAGCTCAAATCCATTCTTCACGCTTTCTAGAGAAATTTTCGAAAACGCTGGCGAAATTAGAAATCGCGCTGAAGGCTCCAGTGTGGAAAAATTCAGATTCGAGCAGTTGGTTTTATGGACAAAAAACAGCCACTCAAAGTTTTAAAAATTCTCCTGCGTGAATAAATTTTTTGATCTTTTCAAGATTTTTTTTGGTATTTCTTTCCTTAGGAGGGGGACGCTAAATTGAAGTTGCAAGTTTCTAATTTTCATCCCCCTTCGGCCCCAGTGTTTTAAATTTATAGATTTTGTACTCAAATAATGACCTACCTATTTAAAAAATTCAAAACTTTTTGAAAAAATTACTTACCAAAATTCATTTTAAAAATCCACTAAATTTATTCAAAAAATTCCCAAAATTTATTTAAAAAATTACCAACTTTCTTATTTTTCTAATTTTTTTCAATTTTTTTCACTTTTTAGTTTTTATGGCAATGTTTTTATGTTATCAAATTTTTCTCTGAGGTGACTGCGTCCCCCCTCCCTCGTCTCACTTCAAAAAAGCCCTGGATATTTTGAATTTTTTCCTCTAAATAAGCTTAAATACGTAAGTAGCTCATAAACCAGGTTAAGAATAAGCCACAACTCGAGCAGCTTGAATTAATTTTGGTACCGTCCAAATACATTCAAAAATGGCACAAATCGCAAAAAATGACCAAAAAATTATAAATTTTCAAAAATTCACCATCAATGTACGCAGCTTTAATTCCATTTTAGGATGTTCCACATCATACCTACTGTTTCCAAAAATCGCTGGTGTCGTTGAAATTGATGTTTGACACCTCAATCTACGAACTCGAATCAACCGTTCTTGAAATCGTTTTGAATGCTTTGAAAGAGCAAATTTAAAGAATTTGTTTTCGCAAGTCAATTCAAAAAATGTTTCTGCTCATTTTTACCGCAATATGAACCAATTTTGATTTTTTTCCTCATGAAAAATATACTCAAGCTCTCACATTAAAAAATAAGAAGAAAAAAAAGTAAAAAATGTACACTGAATTTTTGCTCCTGAAATTTGATTTAGTGATGTATTTTTGAATTTCATTTTAAAATTCTTCTGTTCAGTTTGAAAATTTATGCAGAACTTGGAGTTGTGGTTGAGCTTTTTAACATTGTGTGATTTATCTTCGTACTAGAGGTACATTTCATAACACCTACCTACCACCTACATAGATACCTACCTATAGGTATAAAGTCCCTGTCTGCAACTTCTTGAAACATACAAATCAGTGAAAAGTAATCGATATTTTATTTAATTTCACGTGTCGAAGGCAGTGCTGACTCATACTCGTGATACGTACAGTCGTACACACGTCACCAGCTAGACTTACGTGTACAAAATTCACATTCGAAACAACACCTGTATGACAATTCCGAATTTGAATTCATTTCAGTTGATCGTTTGATTCTCGTATCATTCACTTGGGAAATTACAGTTCAGGTTCATATGCTGACTTACAATTAGCTGAATGTTTTCACTAGGAAAATTTTTTGCATCAGATTAGTTTGAGAGCTTCAGATGTAGCTTCCTCAAATAAGTACTTTTCATAACAAAGAAAGTATCTCAACAGGCAAACAAAAATTTCAACCTCACATTAAGGAATCGAAATGAGACTCAAAAATACACCCAGCAGTTCAAATTTCACGTGCTGAAATTCATTTTTCGATTTTTGATGAATTTTTGAAAATCAAAGGGTCAAGAATGGAAAAAAGTCAAAACTAGGTATACCAAATTGACCTATCAGTAATCTGCATTTGGTTTGGTTCTTGTTTTCAACTTGCCTAGTAGGTTGATGGTTTTGAATCGTTCTGGAGCCTCGAGCAGATTTTCAGATTCTTCAGTATTTTAAAAAACAAATTAAATCAGGTCTAACTGAAATTTAGCACCTATAAACTCGAATACAACATATCACAAAAATATTACGAAAGTCGTCGTCGTCGTCGTTTCATTATAAGCGGTAGGCCTGTTAGCCTGTCTGCTGCGGTGTGGAACCTGTTGAGGATGAGCCTGAGGTATCCGTGAGTTTCCTCCTTGGTCTCCCTCTGCTTCTCTTCCCCGTTGGTGTATATTGAAGGACCTGTTTCGGTGATCTTGTTTCCTCCATCCTTTTGACATGATTTCTCCAATCTTTCCTATACTGTTTTATCTTCTTCATGACTGGCTTCACTCCGAGATCTGCTGTTATTTTCTCAGATGGGACTCTGTCTCTGAGAGTCACCCCTGCCGTTCTCCTCATGAACTTCATCTCTGCTGCCATTATTCTTCTTTTATCAGATTTCTTCAGTGCCCATACCTCGCTTCCATAAGTCATCATTGGTATTGCTAGGGTATTGTACACCTTCAATCTTGTTTCTTTTCGCACCTTACTGCTTCTCAGGGTCCTATTTATCAGTCCTGTGACTCTCAGGAACTTTGCAATCTTTCCACCAACATCTACTTCTCCCTAAATGCCCAAATCAATCGAAGGGGTCACAAAGATGGTGAATTCGAGGTCATGGGTGCTGGATTTTGTTCTAACTCTGTTCAAAGTGTTTTTTATTTTATTTTATTTATTTTTTTGTGAACTGAAGACTGAAAATTTGTTGAAGGTTCCAGAATTGCTGTAAGTCAACTTGAGTAGATATATGCTATATTTTCAATACCTAGATTATCTACATCCAATCAATTAATCAATCAATCATAATCAATCAATCAATGTAATGTACGAGTAGACGATAACTCAAAATTCAGATTTGTAACTAACAATCAAAATTCCTACAACACAAGACATGAAATCGACTCGTACAACGCTTACCTAGCGTAATCTTTCGATACCACTTTTTATACGAAATGTAGCAATAAAAAATGCAATAAATCATCATGACGACAAATACTTACTGCGCAGTTGTCTTCAAGCTTTAATCGAATTGTTAAACTTGATCGAAAACTACGTAATATCAAGATACACTTTGTGAACGATTCCTATTGAGCTGCATTTTTACCTATTCAAGCCTCATCAGAAAATCTAGTTACTGAAATTCGTCTAAAACTTTGGACAAAAAAACAACATCTTCGCTATCCTTTCTTCAAGCTGTACTAAAAAGTGAATCAAATTCATTGATAAAATGGAAGAAATCTTTCAGTTTCTACGTCTGCTGGCTGTTTACTCTTTGATCTCCTCAGTTCGTTCGGATCCAACAGAAAAACGTGAGTGCCAAAAAAAAACATATTTTAATACCTATACCTAAGATATAAAATTTCTCCACTTTATTTTCCAATTTCGTTTACTTTTACAGCTCTAATTTTTCAAACCAAAACGCTAGAAATATATCCTGACTGGGAAAGTTTATCAATACAAGTAAATAGTGGACCTTACGCATTTGCTTGCCCTGCTAAAGGAGGCGATGAAGAATTATTCAACCAGAGAAGATCTCTAGATAATAAATCGGTGTTTGTACGATACTATTCTGCACTCAAAGAAAATCATATGGGAGACATTTTATGTAAAAAATATCTCAAGCTGGCAGTTGTGGTTCGTACTACGGAGGCAGACAAGAAAGAGAAACTCGTAGAATTTGGATACGAGGTGAGAATAATGAACTGATAAAAATATGTGTTAATATTCAGATTTATAATATGTACATTCTGTATGCATACTTACGTTGATGATTAGGTTTACATCGATACATCCCAATTCAAGCAAGAGTTTAATACATCTGATTTCAATCAATTTGGCAGGGTACGCATATGGAATATATAATTTTTTAAGGTGCTACTTAAAACAAGAATGTGTGCTATTTTCAACATTATTATTTCTTTCACGAAACAGCTTCTGCCACCTACGAGTCCGTTTAATCGAGCCTTGAGTTTCATGGCTAATTCGAACAATGCTCCTACAATGGATAAAAAGGAACAAACCAATATTGGTAGCAAGACAGTAAGCCAAACGCTGGTAAGTAGTGATTCATTGAATACACAGAAAAATAAAACTGGATTGAAAGGTAGATGTACTAAGGTCTATATCTTAATAACTTATCCTTTCGCAAACAGGACCATTTTATAAATTGTAAAAAGCTCGATGAGTAAAGAATCAACCGTTCTGTTACAGGATTTCATATGGTTCTCGAGAGCAGTACTGAAATATAATTTTGACACTTGGAATGTGGAAAAGTTGACTTATTTCATAACTCCCGATGTTGATCAATTAGATGCAATGTGCACGGATAACGAATTAGGGGCAAATTTCTTCGACAAGAACGAACCCAACAGATTTTATTGGCTTGTATGTAAATTCGTGAAAAATTATCGAAATTTATTTTCAATGGGACCATATCTAATCGGAGTATGAAATGGAATAAAAATATAATTTTGTTTGAACAGAGCGCTCAGGAGAGAATTTTCAAGGAGGTAATTTTACCGAAAGACCTATTGAAGGATGGAGGTGAATGTAAGATAGCGCAGAATTGTGTGAAACAATATAATTTATTGTGGTCTTACCAGTATCGATCTGCACTTACGAGATCATTCTCGTGTTCAGAGCTGACAACGATTCCTGTTTGGTACGAAACGGCCAAAGAACCTCTTAATTATTCAGAAAAATTTCTAATCGCTGGGGCTAAAGTAAGAATCAAATCGAATCCAATACTTTTTCATTTACTCTCCAATTCGAATTCTAATTCAAATCATATTTTTTGGGAACATTACAGGTCACCAAGAGAGAGCTAAAAATCATAGCCGGTACCCACGAAATACTCAAATTCCCCTCGAAAAAATATGACAACGACCAAGAGATGTATTTACAAATATCTAAAACAACCAACAAAATTCCAATACCCAAACTTATCTATAAAATAGTCAGATACAATTCGCACGAATGCATTGGTGAGGATGAAGAAAATATATGTTGGTTTGATATGGTCATCGTGATCCATAATCAACCCGAAGTCTTACCAACAGATATAATCTGTGAAGATAAATCAGAAGAGTGGGGCTGGGAAAGCATTCGTTTCATGAGCACAACTAACAAGAATGTGGATGAAAAATCAAAGTTTATTTACGTTTGCGAACTGAATGAAACATTAGGAAAGAAATTAGGTTATGTGAGTGATACACGAAAGGGGGACTTGAAATTGAATTATTTTCCTTACTACAATGAAGGTGAAAAAAAATTAGAATTTGTAGATGGGATGAAGAAAGATTTTGAAGAAAAAATGAGAGATTTGTTTGAACAGAGCTCATAGAGAGGTGAATAATGGTTGGACAAATTGTGAGTACTTATAATATATTGTGCTAAAGAAAAATAGATATTTTTTAAATTAAACTTGATTTGGTGGATACTTACTTACTTGATTAAAAATAATGATAGGTGGGTAATTCTCAAAAAAAGGGTCGATTTTGATATGCATAATTTTGAAAAACGAAAATCATTTTTTTGGAAAATTTCAAGTGGGAATCATTTGTATATGTGTCCCAGATCCCTTTTCTAGTGTTGGCCTCAATTCAATCCCCCCCACTGTGGACCCCGGCCCCCCTAAAACGGCGATAATTAGAATTCGACCCTCATCGATGTGTAATATGTCGATTGACATGTTTTCAAGGTCGTAGAATTCGAATCTGGAGTTATTTTTTTTGTAGAGGCGGAGGGTGAGGCGTGGGGAGGGGGAAAATGTCAAATTTTGCTTATATTATCGTGTAATATGTCGATTTATGTTTTTCAGGCCGCAGAGTTCGAATCTGGACTTATTTTTTTGGTAGGGGTAGAGGTGAAGTGTGGGGAGGGAGAAAATGTAAAATTTTGCTTGTATTACCGTGTAATATGCTGACTAGCGCGATAAAAGTACAGCTGTCTGAAATTTGGCCAAGTCGAAGGACAAATGGGCGCTGGACAAGCCGAAGGACAATCTCAACGTTTTTTCGTTTCTAGCCTTACCTACTGGACATTATTCGATTTTTAACACGTAATAAATGTGTACTTATTATGTAGAATAACTTCCCGTGCTCAATTATTGGTTTTGGCGGGTTCATTGGCGTAAATGAAAACACCAAGCCGAAGGACACAGATTTTGCGAAATATCAAAACTTCATAGATAAGTACGATCAGAACGAGCTGTAATGTAGTTTTTAAAAAGAACGGTGCGGGGTAACATTTCTATGAGAACAGTGAACCAGTGCAGCCACTCACCAGAAAAAAATGTTGGATTGGGAAGCTACCAAAAATAATTGAAAATTGCTCGAAAATTTGCGCAAAAAGTGTGTGACAGTTTTCAAATGTGAATTGTGAGCTTCCTATAGACTTATTGCAATTGCAATTTGCACAATAAGAGACCTTCATGTTCTATGATAATGAGAATGTGTCAATTTTTCCAAAAAAAAAATGAAGTTCATGACACTTAATAACATTCATTTTCAAAAACATGATGTGTGACAGCCAAGTCGAAGGACATTTGGGGTATAAAATCAAATGTACACCAATGAAAGGAGGGTCTAAAAACCTCAATACCATGTGTGAAATGTGTGCGGGGTCATTCTTGAATGGACCAAAAAAAAAAAAAAAAATTCACGCTAAAACCGTTGAGAAATTTGCCATGTACACGAATTTTACCTTTTTCTGAGAATTACCCAGGTACAAATTCATCCAAACAGTTGCCAACAGACTGGGTAATTCTCAAAAATTTGGCAAATTTCTGTCCCAAGACAATTTCTAGCAATTTCTTCAAAAGTATACAAAATATGTGAATTTTTTTCAGAACTTGATTCAATACCACCAGGGCATCTATTTAACTATTTAAACATGCTTAGACCCCCTCCCCTTCCACACCTGGAATCGCTTGAATGGCCAAAAGTTCCTAGTCGTGTCCTGTCCCAGCACAGGTTTTTTTTTCAATCTCCGTTTTTATGATACAAATATGCATTTTATCAAAAAAACTGAAGGATACAAAATTGTTCTAGGTGAAATTTTTTACATTTTGACGCTATCAGTTGAACTCAAAACGTTTATCAAATAACTTTACAGGGGGTTTAAAGTCTGTCCCCGACTTTAATGTCCATCGCCGTGTTCATTTTTCAGATTTTTTTTTACCATTTTAAAAATATTTTTTTATGTGGATAAATGGTCACACCGATTCGAATGGTTGATAAGAGTGCTATCCACATTTCAAAAGACAAATCCCAATTAATTTAGCTCGTAAAAAAATCGAAATACATGTGAAATTTTTACATGTCTCAAATTCAACTTCCATAGCCGTGTCTCAATATTTTCGCGGTAATGTTCGGCCTTCTGTCCGAAAACAAGTATACAAATATTTAAAGGGTATGTACGGTTACATTGATACAAGAAATTTCACCAAATGATATTTTCCAATGCCCTTTTTTTCGAGATT
Source organism: Planococcus citri (assembly GCF_950023065.1). NCBI lineage: Eukaryota > Metazoa > Arthropoda > Insecta > Hemiptera > Pseudococcidae > Planococcus > Planococcus citri. The sequence continues at coordinate 51,680,533 of NC_088681.1, read as the reverse complement.
TTCTCACATTTCCCCTGCATAATTTTTTCCTCGTCGTGTCTTTAAGAAGTCTTAAAACCTTCCTTCCCACTACCCCAGGGGGGGGGGTTGATTGAGACCAATACCAAAAATGAGGTCGAGGGTATGTATACCTATTTATGAGTACCATTTTGAAAATTTCAAAAAAGTGCGTATTTTAAAATTTTCAAAATTGAAAAAAAAATTGAAATTTGCCAAATGTTTGAGAATTACCCGACTCTCAATTCAATTTGTGCTATGCTCTGATCCAAAAAATTGGCCGTGTTTCCAGTTTTGGTGCTTATGTTTTATGAACGGAATTCCATTTATTACGATTCAAATTTTCAGTTGAAATGAGAGAAATCAATTTATTTTGCGAATGGGGCAGACCATTTGTGAAAATGGGGGAGATATCGAATCAAAATTTTTTGTAATAACTGAAAATATTTCTTACTAACGAACTTCTCGGGTGTGCACATCCAATTTAAACTGTACCGCAATTTTTGGAAAGAGTATTATCTCAAACTTTCATAGGGACTCATGTTAATTTTTCGATTTCTGCTGAATTTTTGAAAATTCAAAATTGATTATGCAACTTTTTACAATTTATGCGATTTTCTTTAAAATAAAAAAAATAAATAAAAATAATGTAATGGAAATTTATCCTGAAATTGTTAATTCCATCAAACAAAATATCACGATTTCTGGCAATTCTACGAGTAAAACCTTTAGCTTGATTTTTGATTTTTCCGGAATTTTAAAATTCCTGCAGAAAGCATGAAAATCTGTTTGTTTAGCTAAAAATCAAGTTGTGACTTATCCTCGACTCGTTTGTAAAGGATTTATCCAAATTTGAGTTGATTTCTAAACAGACATCTCAAATACTTGATTTTTTTTACAAAATTTCTCCACTTCATACGCAATGTCACTTAAATCCTTTAGACAGGTCGAGGATAAGCTACAACTCAGTTTTTAGCTAGACAAACTGATTTCCACGTTTTCTGGGGAATTTCGTAATTCTAAAGAAATCGAAAAGTTCAAATTGGATTCAGGAATTACCATCAAGATTCAAGACTATTTTTAGGGTTCTACTGAGCGGTTGAAAATTTGCTAATCGCTTATAATAAACCTTGTCAGGGGTGTTGAAAGCCCGCAACATCAACTCCTCCTTTAGTCCAGAGTATCTCAGTAATCCAACTGGAGATTGAAAGGTTTGCCATTGAGAAACATAGTGTTTAAGATGGAACTCTTATACCTACTCATGAGTAGGTACGATTTCATTTTTACGAGAAAACATTCAAAGACGATTGCATCACAGTCATATGAGCTGGCAATGTTTTCCTACTTGTGTTTGTTTTACAAAGCGTGACGAAATATTTGTTCAACTACCCACGTATCCATGCGATCCGCGTGAAAATCTCAGATGAATGTACATATTCACTACTTCGTTCACACGAAATCGTTAGCAGAAATGCAAGCACATTATACGTACATTACTGTTCCACGATCAGAATGAATCAAAAATGGATCTCATATGCTCTGACGTTCCATATATTCATCTCATCCTTAGTTCATTTAGCACGTACAAAAAATCGTAAGTACATACATACTATTTATAATAAAACAAAATCCAATGTGTATCGATTAGCTTTCTTGTAGCAAGTAGATAGACGAGTAGATAAGCCCTGATGCATCAAATTTTTCAACTGAATTTGCATTCTGATAGCTTTTATTTTCAACCCATACACGAGAGAAATTCACGACTTGAAAAATATTTCATCAAGTCGTGATGGCGTGTTTGCTGTGGCTTGTCCGGCGGATACTATACATGAATTGCAATTCAATAAAAATGAATCGTTCGACCGTAAAGCATTGTTTGTATCAATTTTGGTCAAAAAAGATGATCCTCGTTTGCCAACGATGAAATGTCCAACAGCATATAGTATGGCTGTCATTTATCATAAAGTGGAAGATTACGGAAGATTGCTGGAATTCGGCTATGAGGTGAGTAGGTGAAAATCCATGATATAATGTGACAACGAAAAATATAATATCATGAAAAATACCATAAAGTATTCCAAGTGGTTCTATCGATCTGTTTTCAAATGAATACCTACTTAAGGTAAATTTACGCCTTTTTAATGCGTACTATTCAATATAGGTTTATTACCGTGAATGGCTAACCGGGTTCGAGGACGATTTTCAATGGGATCATTCAAACGTTGATTTTGGACAGGTAAGTAAATAACTCATTTGATAAATCACATTACCACAATAAATTAAGAGCATGCCTCATTACCTACAAAAATACTCCTAATTTTTCAACGGTTCCTTTAATAGGCTGAAGAAATGAATTCAAAGGTGAAACGAATTTATAAATTTTTCTCCAGAAGTTATCTTCCTGACATGGCTATGGTAAGCTTTTCAATGTTTTTTCTGATATAAGTATTTTCACAAATTTTTTCTGGTCCAATTACTCATTCAAAATCTCAATTTTATCGTATCACAGAAATTTCTATGGATATCAAAGGTCAAGTTCAAATATAATCGTTCAAAATGGCAGCTTGAATGGGTATGGTACTCAATGGAGCTGAAACTGGATCAATTGCACGCCCCCTGCGAGAACTTTAATCTGGGTATGAGATTATATCGTCTACACAAAAAACAAAAATTGGATGACTTTTATTCAACTGTAAGTGTGTATCAATCAAACTCTAAAATTTAAAAAAATAAATAAAAAATGAAAAAATCGACAAATGAAGAGTGATATTCCAAAACTCGCTTTGTCCATTTTTATCAAAGTTGGGTTTTCAGTGGTACCTGGTAGATGAAGTATTAACTCACATTCCTACATCATCAACCTACCAAAATGAAGTTTTAAACTCACCTAAATAGCCAATTCACTAAAAATTTTAAAAAAAATAATGTTCCAAAACGCGCTTTGTCCATTTTTATTGAAATTTTTTTCAGCAGTATTTAGTGGATGAAATGTATACCTACACTCCTACATCATAAATCCACCCAAATAAATTGCTAAACTCGCCTAAAAAGCCAATTTACCCGTTTAAAGGGAAACTGTTTTTCCTCTCTCCTGAAAAGTTGTGAAAATGGACAAAGCGAGTTTTGGAATATCACTCTTCAAATGTAAATTTAAAAATGCTGAAAAGTGCAAGGTATACTTTTTGTGGATGAAAGGAAATGAATAATTTTCAACGTTTTTTTGATAGATAAATCAAAAAGAGATTTTCAGTAAGCTACAGTTACCTGAATCGGTAGATGGTATTTGCAAATCAGAGAAAAAATGTGTGGAGGAATACGACTTGGTAGCTCCTTACCGCTTTCAAACCTCCACTTCAGAACCAATCGAATGTTCAAAATTGACTTCCATTCCGATTTGGTACAAAAGTACCAAGGATTTATTGGATTTTACAGAAAAAGTCCTAATTGCATTGAGCCAAGTAAATAATATTGTGTTCCTTTCTGCTGATATATGCCAGCAAAACATTACCAATTGTTTTATTTTAACCAAGCAATATCGATACATAAATATCGTTTCTGAGAATTTCAAGTTCAATGTTGAATTCCAGACGGTTGGAAACAGAATAGAAGTAACTACAGGAGCCCATGACGTACTCGCTTTTCTAGAAGGAAATCAAAAGAAACCTCAAATGATACCAGTATACATGAATTCGAAGAAAAAACGACTCCCTGTGCCTAAAATATTATACAGAACGATTTCCTCTCAAAATCCAGACTGCGATACAAAAATATCCGAATGCCTTTACGTTGTTGTCATCATTATTCATAACGGACCTGAAATATCACCAGAAGAGAAGCTTTGTGAGGATAGATGCACAGAATGGGGATGGGACAGTGTTCAGTATTCGAGCACCATAGATAAAAAGGAGAAATCCCAGTTCATTTACTGTTGCGAACTGGATAAAAGCCTGCGTGAAAAGTTGAATTATGGTAGTAGAACACCTGCAATTGGGATTCTCGATTTGAAAAGATACCCAGATCACAGAGGGAAGAATGGATCACCAGATCGTGTCAATCCGGATATACAGGATGATGTTGAAAATAAAATTTACGAACTAGATCAAATTAGTCCGAAATTGTATTCTATTTTGGGTTTATTAACCGGATAGATACCTTAATTAATTTACGAATGAATTATAATTTTATTTTGATTGAAAGTTGATATTTTTGTGGAGGCTCCAAAACAGGTCGAAATTGTGAGATTCGGATTCGGGGGGTGGGGGAAGGATGATTTTCAATATTAAGATACAGATTACAGATATTCGTGCAAATTTAAAAAAAAAGCGAACAAACAGAAATTTTGATTTTTTGAATTTCCCCTCGTAAAATATGTTCTGGTCAGAGATGAAAATCACTAGAGGAGTCCACCTAAAGATCGGCTCAAATCTTGACAGATCTTTTTAACAGGTCGAAGATAAATCACAACTCGACTTTTAGCAACCCATTGATTTTCACGCTTTTTGGAGAAAATTTTTAAATTTTGGAGAAATCACAAATCAAGCAGGAGACTCCAGAATGGTCAGAAATTGTGAAATTCTGTTCAAGGGGTTGATATTTTCCAAGACTAATTCTCATAATTTTTATTGAATAAGTACCAATACTTACGTTTTTTTAAAGCATAAATCGCCGAAAATAGCATAAGGTACCTAGTTGAGTTTGCATTTTCAAAAATTCACCGAAAATAGAAAAATCATCTGGGGTAACTGAAATTTCGGTTATGGGGTGTCAGGTGGTGCTGTTCCCAAAAAATCGCTGTTTCATTCAAATAGGAGGTGAACATCTCGAGAGGTTCCCTTGTTAGATATTTTATATCGTCAAAATCAAATTTTTATACTTTACGTACTAAGTAAATGATTCAAAATCTCTGAATGGTACATCGAATGGATTAATTTCACTAGCATAAATCCCCTACATTACGCGTCGTTAAATTTTTCGATGCCTTGTACCAGCAGACAAGTATGGTTCATCTTAATGATGATTCACCCCAGACATAGTCACAACCTTCTCAAACAATTAAATAGCAAAGAAAACCTCATCTTTGAAGTTACACTGCAAACTGCAAGATAACGCAGCTGTATTCGAATGAAAAAACACATCCTTGCGATATCTGTTATGTTCTCCCCTTCAACCTCCCACGAGCAATAGTGAGAATTCATTTAAAACACCGCAATTGGATACATTTTGACAGCAGTTGCGAAAAATATGTTGTTTCTCAAGATCTGCCAGTGAAACAGATTGTTCAGTTTCAACTAGGCGACTAAAATTCATCTAGAATCTTTGCAGAAGAATAAATCTCTTTCCAAGCTTCGATAAACTGATTAAAATTCATCGAAGCAACCTCAAAAGCCTATAAAATGAGCTGCATTTCCTGTATTTTACGTGCGCTGGTGGCTTATTCCTTGGTGTCTTCAATTTCTTCAATACGAACAGAGCAACGTAAGTGTGCAATAAAACTAACTCACGATCTTCTGGAAACGAAATTCAAGGATTTTTACTATTCGTTTATTTTTTCAGCTCTTATTTTTCAACCTGTAACGTTGGACATCTACCCTGACTGGCTAAGTGTGCCACAACAAGTAGGTCCTTACGCAATGGCATGCCCGGCGAATGAGTATAATGAAGTAGAATTTAACCGGAACGGTTCGCTAGATCATAAATCCCTATTTGTACAAGACTACTTTCCAAATAAGCCAAATTCTGTTGACAAGCTTTTATGCTTTGAAGAAATAAAACTAGCAGTTGTACTACACACAGATCCAAAATCCGATGGGAAATTTATAGAATTTGGTTTTGAGGTAGGTTCGATAGAAATCTATTAACTCATCTTCGGTATACCTACCTATGTAGGTACCTATTAATTTTTATATTCATACGATAACGAATACCTATCACACTTGCACAGGTATTCATCGATCCAAGTATCTTTGTCGAGTATTTCAAGAAATCTGATTTCAAACATTTCAGACCGGTAAGACACATGATTTTTGTATTGAGAAAATGAGTTGACCGCCAGTAAATTTTTATTTCATTTCCATACATAAAACAGCTTTATTTGCCATCTACCTCAATTACCAGGCCTGATTTTCCTTTCATAGTGAAAGCAAATCCAGATACTTTGGACGATAGTACAAAAAGTACAATAAACGAAAAACTGGTAAGTAACTAATCGTTTATTGAATAAAAATAATTAGGTAAGTGTAAATAGGTAAGTGATCAACTGACCAGTTATCAAATGAAGAAGAGATTAAAACTGAATTGTTTTTATTGGTCTGCGAATAACAGGATTTTGTGTGGGTGCCAAAAGCTGCAATAAAATACGACTTTTCTACGTGGAATGTACAAAGTTTGACTTATTGGATAACTCTTGATGCCAGCGAACTGTGGAAAGATTGTCGGGATGAACTTTTAGGCATACAATTCTACGGGACAGAAGATTTGAAGAAGTATTATTCAACAGTATGTAAAAATTATTACCTACCTACACGAAAAGAAAAAAAAATGGGTCAAGATACCTAAGTAGATACATATGAGCCCCTCAAAGTCGACCAAACGGATGACTTAAAATATTTTTGAAAAAATTTCGGACCCTCGGCGTAATTATTGTGAAAGTGGGGGACTAAGAAGTTTTCTGCACTTTTTCTCAATGGTCTTCAATTTTTTTCCAATCTTCGTGAAAAAATCACTAAAATTTTATAGGTTTCAACTATGGAAATCTATGAGTAGGTACTTGAGAGAATTCAAGAATTTGTTTGAAAATCATTTTCATGAGCAAAGTTTTGAATTTCGGCTTGCTTTTCATTTTAAATAATTTCTTGATCCCTTCATTTTTTTTGGCAATGTTACACCAGTTGAACAACTTCACACTTTTTCTAGAATATTTAAAAATAAATTAGGCATACTCCGTGAAATAATAGTTCCAGTATCTATTTCTAAAACTTCATCAAAAAATGACCGCTTAAATATAAAAAATAAAAACTTATTTTCTCAATTTCATATAAAAATGAAAAAAATGACCACAAAAATCACATTTTGGTTCCCACTCCCAAAATAATTTCACTCGGGGTATAAATTTTTGTGAATTTTCTTCATCTTAGTCTACCTTTTTGGCAAAATTCAGATTGAAAAAAAAAAGTATAAGGTGTCAATTTGACTAGCTCAATTCTGCATTTGTACAGATCGTGAAAAAAAATCGAAATATTTTGACTAATTTTGTGGTGGCCTTCTTTTCGAGTTGAAAGTTGCTCCGAAAAGCTCAAAATGTGCCACTGAAGCAAAGATATGGGACATCAAAGAAGGTTCAAAAACGCAGTATTTGAGATTCTGCATCCACCTAGGCCATTGTCAACAAAATCCAAGACCATTTTTAGCACTTTCGCTTATTTTTGGGAAAATTCGTATTTTGAAAAAAAAATCTCTCCGAAGTCACAATTTTTTCTTGTTGACTTTCAACTTGAAATGAAGATCTCCATTAAATGCGGTCAAAATTCTGCGACATTTTTTTCGCAATCGGCCCCAATACACGTTGTTGAGTATTTAATTTCGTTTCATTTGATGGACAGAGCAATCAAAAGGAAATATTCGACAAAGTGACCTTACCCGAATATGCACTGAGGGATGAAGGACATTGTAAATTGGAAAGAGAATGTGTGATGCAGTACAATTTATTGTCACCTTATCTATTCGAACCTTCTCCAAGGAAACGAATTTCGTGTTCCCAGTTGTCCACTATTCCCGTTTGGGAAGAAACCGCCGGTAGGATTTTGGATTACTCGGAAAAATTCTTAGTCGCAGTAGCTGATGTAAGAACTGATCCATACATACCTAACAAATTTTATGGATAACTTCAATTAAGTATACAAATAGCAATTGATTAACGGCACACCACATGCGACACGAAATCCGTGAAGATTTTTTTTTTTGAAGAAAACCAAATGCGAATGTTTTACTCAAACTGTTTTAAAAATTTACGTTATTACAGGTTGCAGATCTGAGTCTAAAAATAATCGTCGGAACTTATGAAACGTTAACATTCCCCATAAAAGATGATAACAGACGGCAAAAAATGTATCTAAATCACCAGCATCGCCGCAAGAAATTGATCCCAATATCCAAGATTGTTTACAAAATAGTCAAGTACAAATCACACGACTGCGATGAAACGAAAGAGTTGTGTTGGTTCGATATAGTTATCGTGATCCATAACGAGCCCGATTTTAGTTCACAAGATGTAATTTGCGAAGATATATCCCAACAATGGGGTTGGGAAAGTATTCATTCTGTAAGAGAAGGTTATGAGAAAGCAGCTTGGAAAACCGGATTCATTTACTGCTGCCAGCTAAACGAAGATATGCAAAATAAATTGGGATATAAAAATGACACTCCTATTAGAGGGGATTTGAAATTGAATAATTTCCCTAAATTTAATAAAAAAGTAGGTGGAATACAATATCACAACTGGCAGGGAAATATTGAACAGAAAATTAATCGTATAGTAGGGACGTATTAATTATGATAAGAATGAGATAATCTGCGATCTGAATATCTAATGCTAATACTATTTAAATCTATTTGATCATACCTAATTGTAATATGTAGAATTATTTTTCTCATAATTAAGTTAGTTATAGTATGTAATATGTATATGTACTTCGAAACGAATGTTGTTCAAACAGTTATAAAACATCACACTGTCTTGGATCTTATGTGCAATTGAGACCTGACTAAAGATACTATGATAGTTTTTTGTAAAAATTTCAAAAATTTCTCTGTGAACAGAAAAGTTTTTATTTGAAAAAAACTCATAAATATGTGAGTAGCAAGATGGCCTTAACCGCCTAGTGGTTATTATTGTAGCTCCCCTTATACAAAATATTATTCGATCTATTCTTAGAGAGAAGCTTTGCTACTTGCTCCCTTCAAAAATGGTAACGTGGGGGATTCTCTACTCGTGGATCTAAAGACATTGACTGAAAGACTACAAGCTAAGCTCTTCACTTAGCATCGGAATCTCGAGCCTTCTGGAGCTGAGTCAAAATGTAGATGTGTTAACCCTTTCAGCACAATAAAAAGTACAAGCGCATTCGCATTCGCCAATGTCCTTCTTTTCGTGTTTTATCCACTTTTTAGCGTGGTAATTTGTGTTTTTTATAACATGGTGATTAATTCTGCTTAATCATCATGGTTCGATTGGATGCAATTTGATCATCCTGAGCATCAAAATCATTTCTCATAGTCATAACTACATTGGACCTCATGCGTATTACATACCTATCTAACCTATCACTGTACCTGGTTTAAATGAGTACAACAGAAAGGATACCTATGGAAAGTGTACAGTGTCTTTGGTAAATATTGAGAAATACTTATTTGGGCCTTGCAAGTCCACTCAATTAATTACAGTTTATTTTAATTAATGGAGTTAGCTGAAATGGGTTAATTAAGTACATCGAAGATACCTATCAAGTTAATTCTTAATAATTGTAATCAATTCTCAATTATTAATTGGTGTTATTCAGATCGATTAATTACTAAGTATACATAATCACTTGATAGGTAATTGGTCTGAATTATTATTATTTATACAGGTCGTAAGTCCAACTTGACAAGAGATTTGCCATTCGCTAGTTGATTTTCGTAAATTTGCCGTTTTAATAGGCGGGCAAAAATGACAGTAAATTTGCTGTAGAAAAAACGGTGGTTAGAAACAGCTACTTTTTATAAAAACGGCCATTTAAACAGCCGTTTTTGACCAGTGAATGGCAGAATTTTTTATTTTCCAAACTGCTAGTTCTCGCAAGTGAAAAGTCGCGGGTTCAAATCGGCTACTTTATTAAAAACAGTTGTTTTAATCAGCTGTTTTTTATTCGCCGATTATAGTGCACATGCACAATGGGTATTCTCAACTTCTTTTAAAAAATTGAATAAAAGTACGAAGTGCAGTACATGTATACCGCTTGAAAACAGAAATCTTCACCTTGCAATGATAGCTGTGTGGTTAGGGCATTGGATCTTCAAGTGGAAATCCTGGGTTCGATCCCCGCTCGGGCTAGAAATTTTTTGTAGATTTCAGGTTTTTATTCAGTGATTTAATGCATTAGGTATTTAAACAGCCGATTTTTCTCTGGCGTTTTTTTAACGGCAAACTTACAGTCATTTTTGAGCCGGCTTTTTCACTGGCCTTTTTTTTATCGGCAAATCTATTGTCAAGTGGGGTGGCAGGTAATCGTCTGACCATTTAAATAATGATCAATTACGATGAGTATGTTTTATTATAATTAGGATACATCTGTGATTAGTTAGGATGGTTTTATCAACCTCATACCCCTTTTGAGCTATCCAGGTAAGAGGTTTTTCCCTCGTTTTTTTCGCACCCCCAGGTGCGGGTTGTGATTCTCTCTGGTTTTGGCACACTTTTGCTCGAAAAATCTGACCAAAATCACAGGATTTTCGGCTCACAACAGTTACTAAAAATGGCAACAAGTAATAACCCGCACAACAATTGTCGACGTCGACATTTACATCGACTACGTCTTTTTTCCAACATATGATGGAAAAGTGATCAATTAATTATTTAGTAGGAATCTTCTGTCCATACAAAAGCCAGGTAAATGAAAATTTTCGAAATTTTCTCATTATTTCTGATACCTCGACATGCCATCTCGACATGTAGATGTAAAATTTGATGCTCGAAATTTACATCTACAACTATGTCGACCAATTTTTCAGAATTAAAATTTCTGTTTTAGTGTTTAAAATTTTAGTAAACATTCAAAAATATGATCTTGTTCAATATCTCTGTAGAAATTTCCCACGACGTTACCTAGGTAGGTACGTCTGCATTAGATAACAGGGTTTTTACTACTTATTTTCAACCTACAACGCATATAATTTTTGGTATGAATTATACACGAAAATTCGCGAAATGAAGAACTTTACAGATATTTGCACATTTAAAACAACGTCATAATCCCTTAGGACAGCTATACATTGGCCGATGCATATCTATACTCAGGAGAATAGACACGTTCGCATAATAACTTGCTCAGTAAATATTTCACTAGGAAGAAATACCTATAATAGGTGCAGCTAATCAATTCGTAAATTGAACTAAATTACCTATGATAGGCTTCGAGATAAAATTAGCTTTAGATTTGCGTTCGTAAATCGCACTGTCTGGTGATAGGATTTCTCCATTATGAGACACAAAAAACACAATTGTATCTAGAATCTGTTACTACCTACTTGTATGTATAGGCGAACCTACCAGTGACTTGAGGTGTTCTTCACAGTTCTAAATACCCAAACACAAACACTTATGTATGTCTAACTACTGAGGCTACTGATCGTGTGATAGGCGCATGACTATCAGTGACTACTTTTCGCTATGTAATACAGAACACACTAAAAAAAAGGTTGATCTGGTCTATCTGATCAGTATGTTTGATCTGCGTGAGCTGAATCAGTATCCTATTTGCTAATATGTTACACATATAGCGCGAAAATAGAGAACGCTTGCGAATGAATGAAACATTCGACTTAGGCAAAACAAAGGAAAGAAAAAGCAAAAAAAACTAACCATAGCTCTTTAGGCGAGGCGTGATGTTGAAATAACGCACTTTTAGATCACTAGTATATCTAAAGGACGTTCCCGGGTTTCGGCACCAAAAATGACGTGCAAGAAAAAATAAATTAAATTCTCTGTCCTTAGACAGGCCCTAAAATACCATCTTACACGCATTTAAAACAACCCTTAGGTTGACTAAAGACAATCCCAAGGGAAGACCTAGCTATCTAGTAGCTTCGCGAATGTCTGGCGAATTACCGCCTCACCATTCGCTTTTCGGTGAAATGAAAAAAAAGAAGTACTTTTTAAGCACTGGTAAATCCCATATATTTCAGGAATAAAACAAGACAATATATGGGTCAAAACAAAGGAACAAAAAGGCAAAAAATAAGGAACAAAAAGCAAACAAAAATAGTTAATAATGAGTGGGATTATCCCAGCGCTACCCTACCAGTCCTATACCCCTCGGTACCGGGCACAAAAGCATCCGAGAGACAGGAGCACCCTCACTCCATACCTACCCAAAAGGTGTAGGTACAAGGTCGGATTCCCTATTCCGTAGCTAGCGGATAGGTAACCCTGTGAGCTATGTACATGCACTCGTAAGTGACGTATGTAGACTGAATTTTGACACGTAGAGCCATCGCGTCGTTAGCCATATTATGGCTAACGAATCCCTACCTAACAACGTCCCTATACATGCCGTAGCGGATAGGTACGTGGTCTGTTAGGTAGGTGCACTGCTCTAAATTCTAAAAGAAGTTACTTTTCTTCCCCCTTAGAGGAAATAAAAGTTTTCTTTTTCTCGCACTACAGTGGAAAACAATTTTTTTAGGGAATTGATGAAATTATTCACTTTTCCGCAGTTTGGAGTAGTTGTAGATGATATGATGTTGATATTGTGGATGTATTTGTTGATGTCAAATTTCACATCAACATTAACATCGACATGTTGACATGAAAATGGATTAGTTTAGTACTCCCAGATAAAGTATTGCACCATCTTTGATATAAGGGATTTCTGTTGAACTTCTTGATTATACAGACTTTTTGTCAGTACTTCTTCGGAAGTGGACTTTGCATCGATGCTGTTTTCAGCACTAGCAATAGCCACATCAGAGGAAATAATTTTTGGAAAAAAAATTAAAAATTTTAAAACTCAAATTCTATAACTTAACGATGCAGGAGGTCGACATAAATTTAGATGTGAATGTCGATCCATCCACATCCGTCACTTTTGGATGCCCTATGTCGATGTGAATTTCGACCCTGTGTGGAGCCAATTGTCGACACGAATGTAGATCAACATCAGTCGACAATTACATCGACAATTAGCTCGACACAGGGTCGAAATTCACATCGACATGTGGCATCCAAAAGTGACGGATGTGGATGGGTCGACATTCACATCGAAATTAGCATGGTCATTGTTGTATGGGAACAGCAGAACAATACCACTGCTACGCAACTCTAATGCAAAAACTGACAATGAAAATGTGAACTTCCTCCTCCACCACCTCTTCCCTCAAGATGGGCACCCTGTAAATACTGCTAACCTGCACCAACACATTAATACAAACAGGGATATCCATAAAATGCTTGGTTACCCACTACAACATGATTTTGAAGATCCTACTACTGATGAAATTGAGGAAATCATCCGCAATTTGAAAGATGGTAAGGCCCCTGGAGTGGACAATGTCAACAACAAAGTAATGAAAATTATTTTTCTCCATAATAAAGAATAGGTCACCAATCTGTTCACTTCTTGTCTGAAAAGGGCATATTTTCCGGCTGCTTGGAAGGTGGCTAAACTAATTTTTTATTTGAATGTGAAGTTGATAAAAGTATGTCAATTCACACAGTTGCAACCTTTTATCGAAAACAATATATATATGTATATATCGACATAGATTATGAATGTTTTTAAAGCAGGTTGACTGTTGGAAATTACTTAATGAATTCACTTACATAAGGTGCACCGTGGCAAGTCAGAATGATTTTTTGCAATTTCAACTTTGACCAGCTGTTACTCCCTTTCTAATGAACCAATATGGATCAAATTTATTATGTAAGTTTCCATAAGGGTTCTTAAACTTATGGTGAAAATTTGAGCGCGATTGACACAGTAGCTTTCGCTCAGTGGAATAAAATATAAACTGTTCTGACTTTCACCAATTGGGGGAAGTCAGAACAGGCTAAACTTTGCAGAGGCGTAGATCACAAACGGAGCGTCCTAGAAAAATTGCTCAAATGCAAAATTGTAGAGAATTTCATTCTCTTTGAGATCACTCTAATCAGATTTTCACTAGGACGCACGGTTTGTCCGCTATATGCGAAAAACTAAGAAATAGAAAGTCTGCATTTTAGAACAAATTCAAAACAAGTTCAAAACAACAACAAAATACAATTGAACCAAAGACATCTAAAATGAAACTGAATCGTGAAAATTTTCATGTCGTGATGAAGTAGGGGTAGTACCCTCAAGTCACCTTTAGTGGCACTTTGCCAGATATAAACCTCTAGGCACTAGAGCAAGTTTTCTAACTTACCCCGAATTCCAACTTCCCCCGGTGCACCTTATGTACAATTGTCAAACTCTCAAAAATACTGAAGCAATGAAATCTTAGAAAATGTTTGAATAAATTGTTGACATTATGTCAGATTTTTAAAGACCAGACATTTTAAATGTCAGACTTCTGAAAACTCCGAACAAAAGTTGCCAATATTAATTTGATTTCACAACTTTCTACCAGACTATTATGAATTCTCAACATTATGTCAGAGTCAGACTTTTAATAAAACTGAACAAATTACCCATTTCTGAAATTACCACTTACAATGAAGTAGACTTCTAGATACAATGGTAAGTCTGACTTTTAAGAATGGAAAGTAGATTATACCCATATCCCATTTTTTCAGAATTTTTGACCGTGGAAGCCATAGAAAACTGCCATTTTTTCAGATAATTTTTGGTGCTCAAAAAAGTGGCAACACTGATTTTTACCGCATTTCAAAATAGCTCTTTTATGAACCCAAAAACTGGCAAAAATTTCAAAAGTGTACCGTAAGGGTAGTTTTTGATTTCACCCCACTTCAACTTTACAATATCCCTATTTTCCTGGAACTGGGACAATATTTTGGAACGTCGCATCGTGTCGTGTTAATTTTCTAATCATTACTGCCGATTTCAAGAAATTCAAAAGAATTTTCAAGTTTTTGATAATGCATCTCAATTTGTTGAAATTGGCGGTTATGAATAGGTAAAAAAAAATGTCACCAAGGTCAACCGTGTTCCAAATTATTTCCACAGTTTCAGGAATGATATCTTTCGATATTTCGACGCCGATAATAATTAACGCTAAATTAATCATAAAAATGTCACCCAGCTGTGTTGCATACAGACTGAGAAATCGCGAGTGTGACATTTCACCCTTGGGAAATTTCACCCCTCCCCCCTTATCGTAGTTTCTGGAATTTACTAAAATAAATAGATCAATGGTCCAATGGGCCGATCAATATCAACCGTAGTTACTTTTAGCTGCTGACGTTCATTTTAGAACCCTGCGAGGAGATTTGCGCTTCCAGGAGAAATTTTAAAATTCGGTGGAGGCTCCAATAAGGATAAAACTGCGATTTTTTTCGAGTCTGATCGAGTAAAAACACCAAATGAGACAGGCCAACTTTTTCTAGAGTGATCTGAATTTGCTAGAAAAAACTGGGAAATCGCTGGAAGCTTCAGAACGGCCCAAAACTAGTAGTTGTTCATGCGTGAAACTTGAATTCATTAGTTCAGCTTTCTCAAGAAAAAAATTACATTTCATGAAAAATGTTTAAAATCGTTCGAAGCTGTTTTTTTTTTTTATTCTTTAAGCGTTCGAAAATTTGCAAAAAATCTGAAATTTAACTAGAGCGCCTGAAATCATAGTGGGAGGGGGGTTAGGATATGTTCTTTAAATTTAGTTTCGTTTTGTTCAAATCGGAGACAGTCAGTTCAAAAAATTCCTCAAGGATCCGCACAACCCAATGATGAAATTTGAACTGAATAATCACTGCTTAAATTCTGTAGAAATTAACAAAACGCGTTCTGAAAAATAGCTAGATATAGGTACAAGAAGACACTAAAAAACATCCTTCTCGCATCTTCTTGAAAACAATGAGCATTTTACCATTGTTACGAAAAACTTGCAATATCAATCGCATATGTTTGCTAGATAAGACAAACAAACACAAGTACGTAAACAACAGACATCTGCGAACACACCCTACCAACCAATGAAAAAGTAGTGCGACTGCTTCACTTCTTTAATATACTTGCCAGTCTTCACATATGTATAGCAATAAAAAAATCATGATTAAAAAATTTATTGTGAAAAAAATGAATCAAAACTGGATTTTATACGTTCTGTATCTTATGTTTGTCTCATCGGTTCGTTCAGAAGGAACAAAAGATCGTAAGTATGATGATTAAAGAAACCAAATCGGTACCTTTCCATTACTTTCAAGCAGCCAAGCATTTAATAAATTTTTGGAATTGAATTCTTATTCGATTAGCTTTAATTTTCACTCCATATTCACTACAAATTTACACTCTGGAAAATATCGCCACGAGTCCACGTGAGGGTCCGTTCGCCGTAGCTTGTCCGGCAGAAACTGACGAGCAAAAGGAATTTACCAAGAAAAATTCTCTGGACGGTAAAGCATTATACGTGCGATTCACCTATAAGAAACAAAATCCACCCGCGAGCGATGATTTCAAATGCAAGGAGACATATCGTATGGCTGTCGTGTATCATAATTCGAAACATTATGGTAAATTGTTGGAATTCGGTTATGAAGTGAGTAAAAAAATAGGGCTTTGTAACATATCAAACCTATGATTAGATAATTTTCAGAAATGACCTGAATTTATTTTTACGCTTTTTAAAAGGTTTATTACCAACGTGATACATTTCAGAAAGGTTTCGTTGCGAATGATTTCAACTTTGAATATGGAAGGGTAAAGTATTCCACTGAAATATCATATTGCTTACATACACAAATACACTATATCTATTGACGTTTCTTCTTTTTTTGATAGGCTGAAGAAGCATTCTCAAACTGGAGGCGATTCCAACAATTTTTCGGCAGGGACTACGTGCCTTCCAAGTTTATCAAGGTGATTCAACTTAATTTTTTTTACCAGCACCACAATTTAGGACCATCGAGTGAAGGGATGGCAAAAAGGACAATTTGCTCGAGGCTCGAGATTTCTGTAGGACCTGGAAAAAGAAGGACCTGCGATGAAAGAACCCCCTGTTTTTTCACTTCTCAAAGCAAAAATTGTCAAAAGCTTTTGCTCTCGCTTCGCTCGGGCTTGTTTTCTTTATAATATCACTCAACTTTTAAAGTGAAAAAATGAACATCTCGCATAAACATTATTGTTTTTATGCCTCTCGAAGTACAAATTTTCAAGAGCTTTCACCCTAACGTGCGCTTGTTTCCTTCTATTTTTCAAATTTTACATCCTAAAATGAATACTCATTTCAAATTCTAAAATTTTAAAAACCCAAAAATAAACTCTTTGCGTGATGAAACACCGTTTTTATTTTTCCCAAATTAAAAATTCTTTGAAGTTATCGCCCTCGATTCACTCGGGCTTGTCCTCTTTTTTTTCAAAATCAAATTCCTGAAAAAACATCGTTCTTAGGCCTCTCGAAATCAAATTTTCAAAAACTTTCGCCCTTGCTTCGCTCGGGACAATTTATATGTATCTATAGTTTTAAAATAAAAAAAATTACATTTGAGCCCCCAAAAATTCAAAACAATAAATGACAATTTTCATGAGTCGTGTGAATAAGGATATCATTTAAAAAAATTTGTATTTTTCCCTTTCAATCGAACTCCCTCCCGCACCCCCTCTCAAAAAACCTTTATACAGTTTCCTCTCTAGAAATGGGGTAAAATTATATTTTCCTCTGACTCGAATTGGCTCTCGACGGCCTTGTAAAGCAATTCTTTATCACCATTGAAACAATATACTCGTAATGCAGTGTTGAACTTGAAAAAACTACCGAATTCCCATTCGACATCTTTCATTGACATTAAAACTTGTGTACCCACTAAATTGCAGCAATTTGTGTGGATACCAAAAGTTATGTTCCAATACAGTAAATCCAATTGGAGTGTTAAATGGGCATCACATGTGAAGAACTGGAAAGTTGATCAATTCCAGAAAACATGCAAGAACGATGACCTGGGTATCAAATTATTTCGGCTGGCCAAAGGACAAAAGTATTCTGACTTTTATTCAAAGGTAAAAGCATGTTACTCGAAAAAAAAACAGTAACAACTCAAATAAAAATATCCTAATTTAGAAATTATATCTATAATAAAAAAATTTCTTCTCAATAGGAAAGTCAAAACAAAATTTTTAGCAAGCTACAGTTACCCGAATCTGTGGATGGCATTTGCAAATCAGAGAATAATTGTTTACAAGAATACAACATATTAGCGCCTTACCTCTTTGAAACGCCTATTTCAGGCCCAATCGAATGCTCGAATTTGACAACGATTCCAATTTGGTACACAAGAACTAAGGAACTATTGGATTACACAGAAAAATTTGCAACTGCATTAAGCCAAGCACGTAGATTTAATTTATAGGTGAATTTCTTAGAAACAACATAATATTTCTTATTTTTCAAGCATATTCATATCTCATTTCAGACGGTTGGAAACATAATAAGAGAATTAACAGGTGTCCACGGTAAACTCACTTTCTCCAGAAAAAATCAAACCAAACCGAAACCCAAACCAGTACATTTGGATTCAGAAAACGGAAGACTTCCTGTGTCTAAAATCATCTATAAAATTATCTCGTCAACATCAGATGATTGTGATAGGTTTATATCGACGTGTCGCTACGCTGTCGTCATTGTAATTCACAATGGACCTGAAATATTACCAGGATATGAACTTTGCAAAGATAGATGCGCAGAATGGGGCTGGGACAGTATTCAGTACTTGAGCACAACAGAAAAAGAAGAAAAATCCTCGTTCGTGTATTGTTGCGAGCTGGATGAAAACATGCGTAAAAAATTGAATTACCCTAAAAATAAATCTATAAGTGGGGTTCTCGATTTGAAAAGTTTCAAAAATCATAAAGGAAAAGGTGGTTCACCCGATCGTGAAAATCCAGATATACAGAAGAAAGTTGAAGGTAAAATGAATGAACTATTCGGTCTGTAGGTGATTCATCCATAAGAAATACTTGAGAACTTAGATTTCAGTTTTCAAAAAATTTTCAACATAAACCTATTATAGGTACCGATTCAATTTCAAGTGTGCATGAGTTCATGTAAGTAATGTAAAAAACTAAATAAAATCTTTATCAAATGCAAAAAATGTGAATGTTTTTCGTGTTGAGCTTGAAAAGTCTCAAGATGTTTTGATCAGATGAAATTCGATGATTCCAAGTTTCAGCATCAAGAAAGTTTATTCCATCCAGCCTGTGATTATTTCAACTGTGATTTTTGTTCGCTTATTTTTCACCTTTTTGAAATTGAATTGAACGCACTTGGTAGTCAAATTCAATAAAAATTAAGAAAAGGTAGGTACCATATCTACATACCTACTTACAAATAAATTGTATCCCAACTGACATCAATATTTTGGAACCATCCAGACAAAATAAAATCGATAGAGAACCTCAAAATGCACCACCAGCTAATATAGCCACTACATAAATTAGATTTTTAATTTTTTGGGAATTTTTCAAAATCCAAAGAGACAAATGAAAAAAAAATCAAAATTTCACAAAATTGATTAAGAAATACTTAAGCTGAAATGTTTGCTCCCGGTTTTCGACATTCCAAGTCGATTGGCGATGGTTTCAATATTCAAACCATTCTGGAAAAAAATGTTATAGGTATTGGTTCGAATCTAAAAAAATTTCCAGCGATTATTTCTGAAAGAAAAAATCTAAATCCACTGGGAGCTCTAGTACATAAAAGTCGTAACCACCACCAACTGACAGGAAAGTCAAAAGTGGGGTACAAATCAAAATTCAACTCTTTTCCTTTACGTTTTCTCGAACGATGAATTTTTCTCTTTTGAAAAAATAACCCCCCCCCCTTCACAAAATAAAATTTTGGATGTAAACTTGTCCAAAAAAATTTCAAATAGGTGTCTGAATTGATTGAAAAGGTTACAAACGTGTTAAATCCAGTTTTCAGAGGCTAAATTTCATTTTTACCTTGGGTAGGTACTTGCTTACAGGGCTTTTTCGAAAACTGGAGAATCCGCAAATCTTCTGGAGGCTCCAAATAGCTTGAAACGATCACCAATAGACTCGACAAGTCGAAAATTCATGGTACAAACCAAATTTCAGGTTTCTTGATCAATTTGATGGAATTTTAGTTGTTTCACCATTTTTGGCCAAAATTTAATTCATTGTTTCAAAAATCTCCGAAAAATCGAAAAATGAATTTTAGAGCCAAACTGCGATTGCTTACGAGTCGGGCGATCGTGTAAAAACACCAAATGAGACCGGCGAAAGTTGCAAAAGCTGAAGTTGATTTTTTCTCTTTCCAGAGTGATCTGGATTTACTCGTAGATGAACCTGGAAAATCGCTGGAAGCTCCAGAACGGTCCAAAACTAGTAACTGTTTATGAGTGGAACTTGAATTCATTAGTTTATATTTCTCAAGAATATTTGCATTTTATGAAAAAGTTTCAAAATCGCCTTCAAAACTTGTAATGGGGTGATTCGTAATAGATAGCAGTGGTAGAAAGTAGCTAATTACTTTTTAGGGTAATTACCTTTATCTTGCGGCTCATAAAAAGGGAATCTAATAATTATTCCCTGGGAGGGGAATAATTACTCGATACCTAACTAGCTCTGGAGGCAGGCTCTTTCTATTAACTTCTCCCAACATTTATAAAAGTTGAGCTTTACGTATGAATTAATAAAACTCGAAAGAACATGTGAATCGGTGGGTACGGAAAGGGGCTAAGTCACATTTTCGCATTTTTCAGGAATAACAAAAAACTGATTTATTTGAAAATCAAAAATTTTTGGTAAACATGTTTAAGGTCATTGAAAGAGGACCCCAAGACACAATTTTCAGCACTGTTTAGAAAAAAAAATATTCACGTGCGCCGGCGCTGTTGCTGCCTAAACAAATGGGACTTAGACCCTTTCTGCACCCAATCGACAAAATTTCTTTTGAAATTGCTCGGGCACGAATGGGGCTTTATTCTACATCTAAGTACATCATTTAGACTGCTATCTCGTTTAAATTGACCCAAAACCCCTTTAGTTCTAAGACTTTTTGCCGAAGTTGTTAATTTTTTCATCATTTTTCAGTTCAGAGATTAACTTAAATTTCAAAAAATGGTCTTCTCAAAAATGTTAGTTATTTTTCAAGGAATTTAAAAAATTTTACAAAAAAGTCATAAATGCGGATCCGCCCTTTTTCTGCGCCCAAATACCACTTTCCCGGCAGTTTTGTAGAAATCTGACATCACCAGTCGATCCGCCGTACTTTGAAACCCCTATATCGGTGAAAAAAAAAATTTCCAAAAATGTGACTTGCTCCCTTTCTGCACCCACCGATTCATGTATAGATAGCCTATATTCATTCAATACATCTATACACGTAAATTATACAAATCAAGTGTGCCAAAGAGAGATTTATATAAGAAATACATATCAAATGAACAAATAGGTATTTGAATATGTAGCAAAACACAAAACATTTGATAACACGTAATCACTTAGTTATCAATTAAGGCAATAACGTTGCTATGAACATAGGCACGAAATAGTTATACCTATTCACTATTAGGTAGTTAGTCGTAATAATAATTAAATTAAATTATTAAAAGGAGTTAACCGCAGTGGAGTAATTAGCTCCACGAGTAAGCTTTTTTTATTACTTACCCAAAACTATTCACGTTAAATTATCTCTCCTGTGGACTCACCAATACTAGGTCTGATCGATAATTCTAAAAGTCTGAGGAATACCTTTTGAAACGAGATCACAGCCCCATGTCCGGATAATGGGACGTGATCCAAAATACCATAATTACGATTTATTGAGACGATACATCTCACGATTTACATTACGTTAATAGACACAAATTCACACCGAACAAGCGGGTGATAATTTAAATAAAGTGTAAGGAAGGATACTAATACCCATTTGGAACGATATGAATAATCGTTAGGTGACGAGAAGTTCTACCCTGGCCAGACGTAAAAGATCAAGTGAGAATCGAGCGCGATTCGCATAGAGATGAGACCTATGCGAATTCGGAAAAGTCCTTGACAAAAGTCAAATCTCACACCACGGTAGAGAAGTACGTGAAAATCATAGTGTACTGGTTTTTCATAACGAAAAGTTACATTAATACCCGCGAGTATACACGATACGCGGTTAAGGCATTCCTGCTCCTCACAAACTATTTTTTTTAATTCTTTAAGGGTTCAAAAATTTGCAATTTGCAAAATATCCAAAGATGAACTTGAGCATCTGAAATCGTAGTTGCGGGGGTTTTAGGGTAAGTATGCTCTTTCAATTCAGTTTCGTTTTTTTATGATCGGAGACAGTCGGTTCAAAAAATTCCTTTATTCTCTTGTGATGTCTCTTCGTCGTGGAAGATGAAATTGGAACTGAATAATCACGACTTGAATTCTGCAGAAATTAACAAAATGGTCTAAAAAATACCTATAGGCATCGCAAGAAGACACCAAAAAACATTCTTCTCGCACCTCCTTGAATACTATCAGCATTTTGGGATTGAAGACAATCTTGCAATGTTTTATCACGTGCGTTTGCTCGATAATAAAAACAAATATGCAGGTACCTAAACAACAGACATCTGCGAACACACCATACCAAGTACCAACCAAATGAAAAACTCGAGCGACTGCTTCAGTCCTCACATACGTACAGCAATATAAAATCATAATTTTAAAAAAATTTATCGTGAAAAAAAATGAATCAAAACTGGATCTTATTCGTGCTATTGTTTCATACGTTTGTCTCAACAGTTCGTTCAGAAGGCACAAAAGATCGTAAGTATGATGATGATAGAAACCTAATCGATATCTTTCCATTACCTTCAAGTAGCCAGATACCTACTTACCTAATTAATTTTTGGAATTATATTCTGATTCGAATAGCTTTCATTTTCGATCCATATACACTACAAATTTACAGTCTGGAAAATATCGCCACGAGTCCACACAAGGGTCCATTCGCCGTAGCTTGTCGGGCAGAAACTGACGAGCAAAAGGAATTTACCAAGTACAATTCTTTGGACGGTAAAGCATTATATGTACGATTTACGTATTACAAACAAAATCCACCAACGACCAATTTCAAATGCAAGGAGACATATCGTATGGCTGTCGCGTATCATAATTCGAAATATTATGGTAGAGTGTTGGAATTCGGTTATGAAGTGAGTAAAAAAATAGAGCAGGTAGAAAATTTTTAGAAATGATCTGAATCATTTTTACGCTTTTTAAAAGGTTTATTACCAACATGATACATTTCACAAAGATTTCGTTGAGAAAGATTTCAACTTTGAATATGGAAAGGTAAAGTACCTATTCAACTGAAATATCGTATCAAACATAAATGTGAGTAGATAAACAAATGCACCATAACTATTGACGTTCCTTCTACCAATTATTTTGATAGGCCGAAGAAGCATTTTCAAAATGGAAACGATTCTGTCAATTTTTCGACAGGGAGTGCGTTCCTTCCAAGTTTATCAAGGTGACCCCCACCTTAGTTATTAAAGCACCACATTTTAGGCACAGGGCTGTCGAGATAGGGGCAAAAGGCCCACGCTTTCTAGAGGGCCAGGCAGAAGAAAGGCTTGTAATGAAAGAATCCCCAGTTTTTTCACTTTTCAAAGACAAATTTTCAAAATTAAAGTTTCTAAAAAAATATCATTCAAATTTTAAAGTTTTGAAGTGAAAAAATAAACTTCTCATGTAAGCAGTAGGTACCTATGATTTTATGCCTCTCGAAATAAGAATTTTCAAGAGCTTTCACTCTCGCTTGCGCCTACTCTTTTTTCTTTAACAAAATCAACATCAAAAAAAAAATAGATATATATTTCAAATTTTAAAATTCAAAAAACCAAGAAAGAAACTCCTTGCATAAAGAAATATTGTTTTTAGTTCTCTCAAAATGAAAATTCTCAAAAGTTTTCACCTCGTTTTTTTCAGAGTCAACTTCCTAAGAAAAACTCGTTTTTAGGATCCTTGAAATCAAATTTTCAAAAACTTTCTCCCTTGATTCGCTCGCGACAATTTATTTCTTGTTTTAAAATTAAAAAATTCACATTTGAGCCCCCAAAAATCCAATACAGTAAATGAAAATTTGTATGAGTCATACGTATACATAAATAATACCAATCGAGGTATTTTTTCCTTGGTAAATTTTTAGTCGAAACTCTCCCCCTCTCAAAGACCTCCACGATAGTTTCGTCCCTAGAAATGGAGTCAAATTGCAGTGTTTGCTCCGGGCCCGAATTGGTTCTCGACGGCCTTGTTTAGGCAATTTTTTTATCACTATTGAAACATTTATATCTTTCATTGTGATCATAAAATTTGTGTTACCAACAAAATTGCAGAATTTTGTGTGGATACCAAAAATTATGTTCCAATACAATAAATCCGATTGGGGTGTTAAATGGGTATCACGTTGTATAAAGAAATGGAAAGTTGATCAATTCCACAAAACATGCAAAAACGATGACCTTGGTATCAGATTATTTCGTCTAGCCGAAGGACAAAAGTATTCTGACTTTTATTCAAAGGTAAGAGCATGTTACTCGAAAAAAAAACAGTAACAACTCAAATAAAAATAATTTAGAAATTATATCTATAATAAAAAAATTTGTCAGTACAATAAACATCTATAAATCTTCTCAATAGGAAAGTCAAAACAAAATTTTTAGCAAGCTACAGTTACCCGAATCTGTGGATGGAATTTGCAAATCAGAGAATAATTGTGTAAAAGAATACAACATATTAGCACCTTACCTCTTCGAAACACCCATTTCAGGCCCTATCGAATGTTCGAATTTGACAACGATTCCAATTTGGTACACAAGAACTAAGGAACTATTGGATTACACAGAAAAATTTGCAATCGCATTAAGCCAAGTACGTGTATAGATCTAATTTTGGGGTGATATTTCTTAGAAACAACCAAATTTCCTATCTCAAGCAAAATAATATCTCATTTCAGACGGTTGGAAACATAATCAGAGAAGTAACAGGTGTCTATGGTGAACTCACTTTCTCTAGAAAAAAGAAAAAGAAAAAGAAACCAAAACCAGTATATTTGGATTCAGAAAACGAAAGACTCCTTGTGCCTAAAATCATCTATAAAATTGTCACCTCAACAACATCTAATTGTGATAGGTTTATATCGACGTGTCGCTACGCTGTCGTCATTGTTATTCACAATGGACCACAAATATTATCAAGAGATGAACTTTGCGATGATGGATGCGCAGAATGGGGATGGGACAGTATTCAGTACTTGAGCACAACAGAAAAAAAAGAAAAATCCTCGTTCGTGTATTGTTGCGAGCTGGATAAAAACATTCGTGAAAAATTGAATTACCCTGAAGATAAATCTATAAGTGGGGTTCTCGATTTGAAAAGTTTTAAAAATTATAAAGGAAAAGACGATTCACCAAATCGTAAAAATCCAGATATACAGAAGGAAGTTGAAGGTAAAATGAATGAACTATTCAATCTATAGGAGTGATTGTATTCAATTTTAGTTAAGTACACTCATCCATAAGAAATACTTGAGTACTTCAATTTCAGTTTTGAAAAATTTTTCAAATATGTACAGCAATAGCTATTCAATTGTAAGTGTGTGTGTAATGTAAGTGGTAACCAAATAAAGTCTTTCTCAAATGTAAAAATTGTGAATGTTTTCCATGTGCACTGTGCAGCTTTTTTCGTTTTGAACTCCGTCTTTCATAATTTGACTGCAGCCCATAGTCAAAAACATTTGAAAATGGCTCATGCTGAATTCTTGTTGGAAGTCTCATGATGGTGGTTTGATGGGATGAAAATTTGAAAATTCCAAGTCTCAACATCGACAAGTTAAAATAATTTATAGAAGCTGGCAACGGAGTACCTACCCGAGACTTTTTTTGGAACAGACAAATTGGTAAAGGACCTCAAAATACACCACCAGCTAAGATGGGCACCAAATTTGATATTTTGGCTTTTGGGGAATCTTTTAAAATCCAAAGAGGCAATAATGGACACAATAAAAATTTTACGGAATTGACCCAGAAATAAGCTGAAAAGTTTGTATCCTGTTTTCTACTTTCCGAATCGATTGCTAATAGTTTCAAAATTCAAACAATCCTGAAGCCTCCGGCGGATTTTCGGATTTGCCAGTTTCTACAAAAATGCTGTGTAGATAAGTACTTGAGTTACAAATGTAACTCTTTTAATCGATTCAGCCACACATTTTCAAAAAATTGTTATAGGTAGGTACTGGTTCAAATCCAAAAATTCTCTCCACAGTAATTATTTTTGATAAAAATGAGAAAAAAAAACGAATTCCACAGCAGTACAAGTCGAAACCACTGCCAACAGACTTGAAAGTCGAAAACCGGGTAAAAACCAAAATTCAACTCTTTTCTTTTGCGATTTCTCGAAAGATGAATTTTTCGTTCTTGAAAATAAAAACAATCACTCAAAACTTTTTTAGATTTTAACCGATCCAAAAAAATTTTGAAAATGTGTCCTAATTCACTTTTGCTCAGAAGTTAAATAAACTACTATATAATCCAATTTCCAAGGGCAAAGTTTCATCTTTGCTTACAGCATTTTTGCGAAAACCGAAGAATCCGGAAATTCCCTGCTGAAGTCTCCAAAGGGCTTGAAACCATCACCAATGAACTCGATAGATCGAAAATGTAGTAGGTACAAACCAAATTTCAGCTTTTTTGGTCAATTTGGTAAAATTTTGAACTTTCCCCATTTTTGGCCCAATTTTAAATTTTTGAAAAATCTCCAAAAAATCAAAAAATTGTTTTTAGATTCTAAAATGCTGACTGGAGGTGTATTTTGGGTCCTCTATCGATCCCCACTTCTCTGACTCCGAAATTTTGGTACCGTTTGGAATATTTCCCTTGTTAGGTATTTCAACTCAGAATATATAAATTGGACGAACGTTCACTTTTTTTTTACAAGCAAACTGGGCACATAGGCACAGAATGATCATAACCAATAATCATGCACACGAACTGGGCACATGGAAGTCGCGTCATTCAAAACCTTCTGTATAGCTACGTACCTACTTGTAATGAAGAAATTTTTGGAAATTGGAAAAACAGTGTCAATTTTTTTTTTTGAAGCTGTGCATTGGAGTAAGAACAGAATTACTGTTTTCGTTCGCTGTTCTGCTTGATTGAGGCTGTTCAATTTCTGGTTATCTATTTTATTTATTTAATAGGTACCTATTCATTTTCGCTGAAATAATACCTACGTAGTCAAAAAGTCAGATTTGAAAAAGAGTTTTCATAAAAGTTCTGATTTTTTTAAAAATAAGTACGTTTTCTTGTTTTCCTGCTGGCTTGATACGTTCTACTTTTTGAAAAAAATTTCAATCATTAAAATTTCCTTCTTCTGGGATTTTGATTTTCGAAAAAAAATTTCTCGAGTGATAAGATATTGAAAATGAAAAAAACTTGCCTTGAACTGACAATGTTTCACCACATATGTTTGTTTCTTAAACTCAGACAGGTATAAAAACACAAGATGACTGCATACCATTCCTAACCAAACACATGAAAAATACAAAAACATATTTCACGTCTTTCTTCTGGGTATCATAAGTCGCAGCAGGTGAATTGAATTCGTCGTATATTCTGTTCGATTTTATATTACAATGACTAAAAATTCGATCTTATACGAGCTGATATTTCATATAATATGTCTCTCATCAATTCGTTCAGAACCCACAATAGATCGTAAGCACAAAAATACGAATGAAAAAAATCATATCTAGATAACTAAGCTCCAGGAAGTTTTTGGTACCTAATTCATGACACTGAATTTATTTACTTATTCAAATAGCTTTCATCTTCAACCCATACACACTGGAAATTTATGAACTGGCAGATATCGAATCAAGTACACATGAAGATTGGTTCGCTCTAGCTTGTCCGGCAGAAACAAAACTACTCTCTAAATTTGAAACAGTCAATTTCACTGCTTAGCAGTCACGACATTTTGCCTTTTTAAAGCAGTAGTTTTTTTTTACTGCAAAACAGTGAAAAATTACTGAATTGGTCAGTAAAAAATCATTTTGACTGACCAATTCAGTAATTTTTCACTGTTTTGCAGTAAAAAAAAATACTGCTTTAAAAAGGCAAAATGTCGTGACTGCTAAGCAGTGAAATTTGACTGCTTTAAATTTAGAGAGTACAATTGCAATTTGACGAGTATGAATCGTTCGACAGAAAATCATTATTTGTACGAAAATTATACAAAAAAGGAAACCCTGCTTTGTATCAATTGAAGTGCGAAAAAAATTATCGGATGGCAGTCGTGTATCACTATGTGAAAAATTATGGCCGATTATTGGAATTCGGTTATGAGGTGAGCAAGAAGTCATTACTAAACTTGTATATTTGACCAAAAACTGCTTCATACTGTCGTATTACTCATCATTACTGAATTATTCAATAGGTTTATTACTCTGAACATTCTATGGCGGAAGGTTTCATATGGCACAACTCTTCGATCGTATTTGGAAATGTGAAGAATATATTTAAATATATGATTAGATACATTATGAACAATAATGTGTCCAATTAGGAGAATACTGATTTTTTTTTTAATTTATAGGCTGAAGAAGTAAATTCAGGGTGGCGAAGATTGTATCACTTTTTCACCAAGGAAGATCTTCCTATGATACATGAAGTGAACATTTCAAATATTTAATAAAGACTTGCAGTTTAGGCATTTTTTTTTTTGCAACTTCTACAGTTCCACCAAGTAGAATTTAGCTTCAGAGCTCTCAGTCCCCCAAATTCGCGATTCGGTATTTTTTTAAATTTTTGCAAAGGGTGACTTTCTGAAGGAATGTGAAAGGAGTCAGATTATTAAAATGAGGTCATGCTTCTGTTCAGCACATTAAAAAACGTGCAATTTGATCATTTCGCATGGCTTGATCATTTCTAAGAATTGTGCTTTTCATTAAAAACAGACATAGGGCATTTATTCCATTATCTGCAGATCAGCTTATTCATTTTGAAATTGTAGTCTGAGTTCATTTTCCAAAGTTGAACTGTCAAAAAGTGCAGCTTCCAACTTGCTAAACCTCTTAAGAAATATTACACTTTTAAATGTTCAACCAAACGACGAAATCTATCTTGTTCTACCTATGTGTATAGTTTCTTTTCAAAAAATACATAATGTACCTTATATTGATCGTTTTCCTCAACAAATTGAGATGTACTCGTAAACCGCAAACTCATTCAAAATCTTCCATTCTGCAAATATCTACGTATGTTATTTACTTACAATTACCTATGTATACTTACCTATTACAGAGATTTGTATGGATTTCAAAAGCTGTGTTTCGGTACAACCGTCCCACATGGGGTCTTCAATGGGTTTCATATTCAATGGATTTGAAACTCGATCAATTACAAGCAACCTGCAAAAACGATGACCTTGGTCTCAGATTATATGGTTTACACAAAGGGAAAAAGTTATCCGACTTTTATTCAACAGTAAGCCAAAATAAGTAGTTGAATCACTTCACCGTCTACATAAATGTACACGTCATTGAAATTAACATCCCACTTACAATTTCTAACCTCCCTCCCATAGAAAAGTCAGGCAGCAATTTTCAGACAGGTACAATTACCTGATTCTGTGGATGGTATTTGCAAATCACAGAAGAAGTGTTTGGAAGAATACAATTTGGTAGCACCTTACCACTTCCAAGCAGCCATTTCAGAACCCATCGAATGTTCCAAATTAACATCGATTCCAATTTTATACAAAAGAACTAGGGCACTATTGGATTACACAGAAAAATTCATAATTGCATTGGACAAAGTATGTAACTTCAAATTGACTTCTTCATGAATTACAATCTTCATACAGAATATCTAATTTCAGACAGTTGGAAACACAATAGAAGTATCAACTGGTGTCCACGATATACTTCGTTTTCCAAAAAAAGATCAAAAGAATCCCAAACAGATACCAATATATTTGAATCGGAGAAAAAGAAAACTCCCTGTACCTTAGATAATTTATAAAACTGTCTCCTCCACAGCAGACGATTCTGATCCATTAACATCCACAAATCGCTTCTCTGTAGTCATCTTTATTCATAATGGACCTGAAATACTTCCAGATGAGAGACTTTGCAAGGATAAATGCAAAGGATGGGGATGGGACAGTATTCAGTATTTGAGCACAACAAATAAGGAAGAAAAATCTCTATTCATCTATTGCTGCGAGTTGGATGAAAAACTGTGTAACAAGTTGAACTATGGTAAAAGGGCACCTGTAACTGGAGTTCTCAATTTAAAAAGTTACCAGAATTATATAGGAATGGATGATTCGGTCTATCGTGAAAGTTCAGACATACAGAATGAAGTTGAAAATAAAATGGATGAATTATTCAATTCCAAGTAGTGGGTATTTCATTCTGAATTCACCAT
Organism: Planococcus citri; assembly: GCF_950023065.1. Classification (NCBI taxonomy): domain Eukaryota; kingdom Metazoa; phylum Arthropoda; class Insecta; order Hemiptera; family Pseudococcidae; genus Planococcus; species Planococcus citri. The sequence continues at coordinate 51,650,205 of NC_088681.1, read as the reverse complement.
TAATGCAGAGAATGACTTTAATGGCATATTTTAAAACTCACTCAACTTTGTATATTCGTTACCTAATTAATTATTGCTAATTGCCTAGCAAGTAATTATATATTTTTTTCAATATTTTTTCCATTTTTTTTTTTTGAGGTCAGTGACTCGGGTGAAAATTTAATGTGGTTTAGGAAAGACTTACTTCAGAGACATCAAGTTGAAAAAAATCTACGCTCTTTAAATATGTAGGTATTCTCCAAAAAAAAAGAATAAAAATGAAAACACTAATTAAAAATTCAAAAATTCATCTGAGGGGGACGCTAAATTGAAGTTGCAAGTCCCTAATTTTCATACTCACTCACCCCCCCCCCCTCACCGCACTGTACATAATTTGAATTTTTGAGGAAAAAATTGATCACCAAATTATTTTTTTACCTATTGTTTAAACAAATGTTTTCGGAATTATAAAAGTACCCAATTTTTGTCTTAATTCAAATTAAGTACTCAAAGTGTCTACTGAAACCAAAAAAGCAAATTTCTTGCTTTCTTCATTCTGTTTTCTTGCTTCCAAACATGAAATTTCGTACCCCTCCTCATATTTACGCACAGATAATTTTTGCTACCCTACCCCACCCACAAAAAAAGTTTTTTCTCAAAAATGTATTGATCGACGTCATGTTATTTGTGGAGGGAGGTGTATTTTGAATTATCAGAATAGTAAGAAGCGAATCGGGAAAAGGGAATCGGGAAATTGGATTCGGGAAGAAAAAATTCGGGTATTTTTTTATTCGAGAAAAATTCCATTCGGGGATCCGAATTCGGGAAAATGCCCGGAAACCAAAATGCCTACCAACGATGAACGTTTTGAAAACTCTTCATATTTCATATTGCAAAAAAAAAAAAACACGTTCTTATTTCGATTTGAGAATATGATTATAAATTTCGCGACAAAAATACTTAAAATTGACAGGAGCACAATGCGAACAGATGCGTTTTGTCATTTATGTTTATTTTACGCTAAAAATAATACGTGATGTCATGATATCGAGTGAGTACATGCCTATAATAGGTACCGTACTGTCGAAAATTCTGTATTTCAGTATTTGCTGACTGTACAATTCGTTGAATGATCGAATCAGTTTTTTTATATCAAACAGTCAAGTCGTCATTGAACAAACTCCGAATCACTTAATTATTTCTTCGCGATTAAAATGAACCGAGAATGGATCCTGGTTGCGTTGATGATTTGTTTATTTGACTCTTCATTTTGTTCAAATCCCACAAAAGATCGTAAGTGCAAAAATATAAAAAAATCAATAAGATATTCATGAAAACGAAATCATCAAGAGATTCAAATAAATGTAGATCTAATTGTGTGAAAAATTCATATTCCGATAGCTTTGATTTTTAACCCATACACGCTGGAAATTCACGATCTGGAGAATATCGCATCCAGCACACACGACGGATTGTTCGCTGTGGCTTGCCCGGCAGAAACCTCAGAGCAATCGAAATTTGATCGAGTAGTTTCTTTGGGGGGTAAAGCATTATTTGTACGATGTTTACTGAAAAAAGACGACCCCAAATTACACCAAATCAAATGTGAAAATTCATATCGCATCGCTCTCGTTTATCATAAGGTGAAAAATTACGGTGACCTTTTGGAATTCGGCTATGAGGCGAGTAGAAGACTTTGACTGTAGTTTTCAACCAAGTTTATTGCCAAAATCAACACAAAATTCTTTCATTTCAGCACCACCAACAATACATGACATTATTTTTACTTCTTTTATCGAATAGATTTATTACACCAAATTACAAGTGGAGCCGAATTTTATCCTGGATGACTATGACTTCTCGTTTGGAATTGTAATGAATCTGAAATTTTATACTACTCACAATCAGACTTAAATGAACGAACACAATAATCATTCCATTCAGAAAATACAAATAAATCGATTTATTTTATTCACAGGCTGCGGAAATGGATTCTAGAATGGAACGGTTTATTCAATTTATAAGTACAGATCTCCTCGAAAATGGAAAATTAGCACAGGTAGATGGAAATAAACTCGTGAGATCAATGATGCGTCAAAATTAAGATTTTTTTTCAAGTTACTAGATCTAATTTGAAAAATCAAACGAAAACCCATCAATTCATTTGAAGAAATTACTCGCCTCATCAAAATTCTTCATCATTTTATAGAAATTTGTATGGATATCGAAAACGGCTTTTTCATACAACTCTTCCAAATGGAGTGTCAAGTGGGTATCGCATACCTTGAATTTGAAAGTTGATCAACTCAAGGTAATCTGTGAAGCCGATGACCTCGGGTCGTACTTATACAATCTACCAGAAGGAAGTACGTTAGGTACTTGACTTTTATTCCCCGGTGAGTGTGTCAATTAGATAATTCCAGTATGAAAAAACACATGAATCACGAAAAAGCATAAACAATTCAAACGTTTTTGTGACAGAAAAATCAAGAGAAAATCTTCAACACGGTTAATTTACCTACATCTGTAGATGCCATTTGCTCGTCCCAGCACAAGTGTTTGGAAAAATACAATCTGGTAAAACCTTACCGCTTTCAAACGTACATTTCACAGCCAGTAAATTTGTTCAAATTTGACGTCAATTCCGATTTGGTACAAAACAACCAGGGAACTGTTGGATTACTCGCAAAACTTCATAATTGCATTGGCTCAAGTGTGTAATTACATAGGAAACCGATACCTATATTGAAATAAGAACAGACAATACATTATAAAAGTAATCCCTTATTTCAGACGGTTGATAGAAATAGAATGAAAGTACTAACAGGTGTCCACGACTTACTAACTTTTTCAAAAAAAGGTCAAAAGAAGCCCAAAAGAGTACCAATATATTTGAACGGCACAAAACTTCCAGCACCGAAAATTATCTATAAAGTCGTCAACTTTCAAGTACCAGATTGTGGCCCAAAAAAAATCAGGATGCAGGTTTAATGTAGTTATCGTTATTCATAACGGACCTGAAATATCACCACAAGAGAGACTTTGTGACGACAAATGCACAGAATGGGGATGGGACAGCATTCAGTTTTTGAGCACAACTAATAAAAAAGAGAAATCCCAGTTCATTTGCTGCTGCGAGTTGGATAAAAAACTGCACAAAAGATTAGCCTACAGTAGAAAGTTATTCCCCAATGAAATTTTCAATTTGAGGAATTTCCAGTATTACAAAGGCAAGAGTGGGTTGCCGAACAGTTCCAGTTCAGATATACAGACCGAAGTTGAAAATAAAATGAATGAATTGTTCACTTCAAAGTTGTATTCTGTTTTAGGTGCATTACCATAATACTAAGGCATTGAATTTTATTTTAGGTTTTGTTTTTAGAACTTTCAATTATCATACCTATAATATTAGGTTAGGTACATTCAGTTATAATTTTGTTCAATTTTGAACTTGATAATAAAATTTTCATGAAATTATTTCCAATATTTCGCACTGGTCATCGAATTATCCAAGTTCGGAATAATTATTCTGTTACGTTTACATTTGGATCATTTCACGTCAATTCGACCAAGAAGTGCGATGGTAAGGTGGGTCGGCGATTTTTTTGAAATTTCTTCCTGTGGAAAGTCCTTCTGAAGGGGTGACCAATGGCGCAAATCGCTGCCCTCTAGCCTTTTTATACAGGCAGCTAGGGGGTGTCAAAGTTTTCAGTGAACTTGAAATATCATCCATTTCAGCAGTGGATTACTCGATAAACGCGATACCTACCAAAATGAAACGTTTTCAAATAGTTAGGGGTTTGGAAAGGCTTTTTGGTGGTATCATGAAAATCAGTTGAAAAAACTCTTTCACTCCATGAAATAAACTCATCACAAAAAAATCAAAATTCGAAAAAATTCAAAAAATGAACGAATTTTAATTTTTTTGCTATTAGTGTAATTTTTATCAACTTTCATGAAATACGTCAGAAAGAGGTCAAAATAAGACAACTGAATAAATTTAAACTTTTTTTGATGCTTGGAATTGAAAATTGAATTATTTCAAATTTTAATTTTTTTTGCGATGAGTTCATAATGAGCCAAGAGTTCTCAAATTTTTCATGGAACAATTTCAACGCACAAGAGAGGAACCCGACCGGCACAAACATTTTTAACCGAACTAATCTAAGTAAATCGAAAGATAATACAGAAATACATCACCACCAAAAACTTCAGGAGCTCAAACGCATTTTTTGATTTTTAGTGAATTTTCAAAAATCAAATACGATACCCTATGTGCCAAAAATTCATCAAATTGACCTAGAAGGCTGTAATTTGGTATTAACTCTATTTTCGACTTCCTTAATCAATTGGAAACTGTTTCGAACCGTTTTGAGAACCAATTCTGGAGCCTCCAGCAGATTTTTGAAAGTTGAAAATTCCAGAAAGTGTCACTCATTGAAATTGGAAAGCTAAGATTTACTTCGTACTCTGACTTATATACATCTACTGAGTCAGTTAAAGATAGTTTCAAGCCATTCAGGAGCTGCCAGCCATATTTTCAAATTTTGGTAATTCCAGATTTTCAAGTGCCATTAAATGCAAGGTGAAATTTCAATTTTCCCCCCTCATTTTTGAACCAAATTTGAATTTTTTTTAAATCACCAATAATCAAAAAATGAATTTTAGAACCTAAAGGGTTAGCTGGAAGTGTATTTTGGGTCCTCTATCGATCCCCATTTCTCCGACTCCGAAATTTTTGTGCCATAGTTGGAATATTTTCCTTGTTAGGTACATGTATTTAAACTGAAAAAATGTACCTAGATAAATTGTGCACATTTTCACTTTTTACATGTATACTGGGCACATATAGACACAGATCAGAACCTATTATATAATCACGCATATGAATTATAGGCACGCACGTGGAAGTCGCGCCATTAAAAACCTTGTGTAGCTTAGCTACTTGTATTGCAGAAATTTTGGGAAATTGGAAAATCTGTGTCAAATTTTTTCTAGAAGCTGTGAATTAGAATAAGAACAGAATCACTGCTTTCGTTCACGCTGTTCTGTATCATTGAAGATATTCAACTTAAAGTCACCTATATCTACATATTTATTTATTTAATTAGGTAGGTATTTTATTTTTGCGAAAATATGTAATAGTCAAAAAGTCAGATTAGAAAGAGTCTTTATAAAAGTTCTGATTTTTTTTCCGGGTAGGTACTTTTTCCTGCTGTCCTCCTTGTGTTCTAATTTTCTCCTTTTACTGGGATTTTGATTTTCGAAAAAAATTTCTTGGGTAATAAGATAACAAAAATTAAAAAAATCTAAAAAAAATGTGGATTTTATTTTTTTGATACGTAGTACCTACTTTATTAGAAAATATTGAAAGGTATCGAGTTTTGCTGATTAACCCTTAAAGACCCAGTCTAATCCTGAGATGTTGTGTGAAAATGCTTTCAATTTCCTGAATTAGATCATCACAAGCATCACTTTAACCCACAGTTTGCTCCCCAGCCCCTTAAAGCCGTCTCGTAAAAGCCGTACCAATTTATTTAATTTTCCTTGAAAACCGAGAAAGCAAAAACCCCAATGAGGTCAATCATGGAATTGAATGATATAGTATCATTATGTGTACTGAATGAGTGAAAGCATATCCCCAAAGAACATCCCACCCCTTTTTGGGGGGCAAATTTTCAAAAAAGTTGGGATAAAAAAATTGGACCCATGCTCCATTTTTGGATAAACATATTGATGGTAGACCCTTCACAAAATGAAATCATGAAAGGTGTGAAAATGGTGGACCAGAGCGATTTTTTGAAAATTTGATTCGCTTGTCTCGATAAAAACCCGAAAAAACAGAGCATGAATACGCAAAGTACATAATATGGGAAATATTATCAAGTAGGCTTGAAATGACAGAAACAAGAATTGAAAGGAACACAGATGCTTTTAACAGCACATAAGTTCAGATAATCTACAATCCACCCATCAAATCTGTTTATCACTCCGTGGATATTCTTTCTCGATATTTGTCACCAAATAGTTACATCCTACAAAGGTTAGCAGTACGATTGTTTTTCTGCAGAAATATCGAAATAGGTTTATCAACCACTTTGAAAAGCTTTACACAGTCAAATTGCAGCACTCCCTGGCATTTCATAATGTTCAAGCATTCATGAAGAAGTCACTATCCCTTCCCGATCATAGATAATGTAGTTCTACATCATGAAAATTGCACGAGCACAAGTCGTCGTTTACAATCATGAGATTGTGTCTAGCTTATGACTACAGGATTCAGGGGATTTGAGATTCAGTAAAAAGCTTTCAACTGTTGTTCAACCACAACTCTGAACTTTTGAATGTTTTGAGAAATTCCTGCTGAAGTTGATATTCTTTCTCGATATTTGTCAACAAATAGTTACATCCCGCAAAAGCTTAGTGGTACAATTGTTTTTCTGCAGAAGTATCGAAATAGGCTTATCTACCACTTTGAAAAGCTTTACACTGTCAAATTGCAGCACTCCCTGGCATTTCATAATGTTGAAGCATTCATGAAGAAGTCACTATCCCTCCTCGATCATTGATAGTGTAGTTCAACATCATGAAATATTATGATTGGAAACAACGAATTCTGCTCAAGCAATTTTCAAGATGTACAACTTCACTATCAATGATCGGGGAGGGATAGTGACTTCTTCATGAATGCTTCAACATTATGAAATGCCAGAGACAGCTGCAATTTGACAGTGTAAAGCTTTTCAAAGTGGTAGATAAGCCTATTTCGATACTTCTGCAGAAAAACAATTGTACCACTAACCTTTTGCGGGATGTAACTATTTGTTGACAAATATCGAGAAAGAATATCAACTTCAGCAGGAATTTCTCAAAACATTCAAAAGTTCAGAGTTGTGGTTGAACAACAGTTGAAAGCTTTTTACTGAATCTCAAATCCCCTGAATCCTGTAGTCATAAGCTAGACACAATCTCATGATTGTAAACGACGACTTGTGCTCGTGCAATTTTCATGATGTAGAACTACATTATCTATGATTGGGAAGGGATAGTGACTTCTTCATGAATGCTTGAACATTATGAAATGCCAGGGAGTGCTGCAATTTGACTGTGTAAAGCTTTTCAAAGTGGTTGATAAACCTATTTCGATATTTCTGCAGAAAAACAATCGTACTGCTAACCTTTGTAGGATGTAACTATTTGGTGACAAATATCGAGAAAGAATATCCACGGAGTGATAAACAGATTTGATGGGTGGATTGTAGATTATCTGAACTTATGTGCTGTTAAAAGCATCTGTGTTCCTTTTAATTCTTGTTTCTGTCATTTCAAGCCTACTTGATAATATTTCCCATATTATGTACTTTGCGTATTCATGCTCTGTTTTTTCGGGTTTTTATCGAGACAAGCGAATCAAATTTTCAAAAAATCGCTCTGGTCCACCATTTTCACACCTTTCATGATTTCATTTTGTGAAGGGTCTACCATCAATATGTTTATCCAAAAATGGAGCATGGGTCCAATTTTTTTATCCCAACTTTTTTGAAAATTTGCCCCCCAAAAAGGGATGGGATGTTCTTTGGGGATATGCTTTCACTCATTCAGTACACATAATGATACTATATCATTCAATTCCATGATTGACCTCATTGGGGTTTTTGCTTTCTCGGTTTTCAAGGAAAATTAAATAAATTGGTACGGCTTTTACGAGACGGCTTTAAGGGGCTGGGGAGCAAACTGTGGGTTAAAGTGATGCTTGTGATGATCTAATTCAGGAAATTGAAAGCATTTTCACACAACATCTCAGGATTAGACTGGGTCTTTAAGGGTTAAAATTTCAATTTTCATGGATGTCAGCCCATAAGATATGAGGCTTTGATAATCACCATCGCGTCGAGCATCTTACAAGGGAACTACCCAAGGTGTGACACGCCGATCGAAAAAAATTTTTCACAGGTGGATAGAGCATCAAAAAATATATCACGAGCCAAAATTTTAGCTGCTGAGGTTCACAGGGGGGAAACTTATGGGGGTTTGAATATCGAAAAATCGCAAAAATACACAAAAATACACTGAAAAAATTATAAAAATTGAAATCATTCGGCACCCTGTTCGCCTCAGCAGCTAATTTTTTGGCCACGATCTACCATCGATATATGACGCCTTATGGTGGACAAGGCACTGCGATCTGCGTGTAACACCTTGGGGGTGAATTTTCCCCCACCCCCTAATTTTGGGCGAAACCTTCGAAAGAAAATCTGGGGCATGTGATATATCGAATTGTATGTTTTTGGTGACGCTGAATACGAATATGACGTCAGATTTTTGATTGGACCCTATCCACGACCCCCAGCACCTCGCCAAAGGGGGTAAAAGTTCAAAAAACTGTTTTGTTCGTGCGACACATGAAATAGTATGTTTTTTGTGACGCTGAATACGAATATGACGTCAGATTTTTGATTGGACCAATCCATGGCCCCCAGCACCTCGCCAAAGGGGGTAAAAGTTCAAAAAAGTGTTTTGTTCATGCAACACATGAAATAGTACGCGTATACGTACACGTGCGTGATGGGGAGGGGGAGGTAGTTTTCGACGCTGTTTAGTAACGTGTGTATACTGTCAAAAAACTCATCCCTGCAAACTGCAGCGCTAGCCCTTTGCCACTGGTGCGAGATTGTTGATCAGAAGATGCAAAGATCAAATCGCACCTCGAGCTCAAGTTTTTTTACATTAATTTTTGTTTCTACGAGTTGATTTTTGACAGAAAATGTAATAATTTTTTTTTTTTTTTACTTTTGAACATGAATAATGAATTTTTGTGCAAACCAAAAATTATTAAAAATGATATCATTTTTTACGAGTAAAAAAATCACCCCTCGGGTGTCACAAGCGAATTTAGGCGACTTGTCCACCCTTGGACATCATTATATCGACGATGGTTCATGATAAAAAAAATAGCTGCAAAGCAAACAGGATGGCGAGTTATTTTGATTTTGTATGTTTTTATTCTTTTGAATAAGTGAAAAATTCATCCCCAAGGTGTTACACACGGATCACAGCGACTTGTCCAATCAAAAATCTGACGTCATAAGTATTCGTATTCAGCGTCACAAAAAACATACTATTTCATGTGTCGCACGAACAAAACAGTTTTTTGAACTTTTACCCCCTTTGGCGAGATGCTGGGGGTCGTGGATGGGGTCCAATCAAAAATCTGACGTCATATTCGTATTCAGCGTCACCAAAAACATACAATTCGATATATCACATGCCCCAGATTTTCTTTCGAAGGTTTCGCCCAAAATTAGGGGGTGGGGGAAAATTCATCCCCAAGGTGTTACACGCAGATCGCAATGACTTGTCCACCATAAGGCGTCATATATCGATGGTAGATCGTGGCCAAAAAATTAGCTGCTGAGGCGATCAGGGTGCCGAATGATTTCAATTTTTATATTTTTTTCAGTGTATTTTTGTGTATTTTTGCGATTTTTCGATATTCAAACCCCCATAAGTTTCCCCCCTGTGAACCTCAGCAGCTAAAATTTTGGCTCATGATATATTTTTTGATGCTCTATCCACCTGTGAAAAAATTTTTTCGATCGGCGTGTCACAGCTTGGGTAGTTCCCTTGTTAGGTAGGTATTCGTTAGGTAGGTATTCGTAGAAGGAAATTCCAAAAAACTTACATATCATCTTTCCTAGATAACGTATAAGAAGGTCTAGGTACACCATTTCCAATTGAAAGAAAAAAACTTGCCGTGAACTTACATTGTTTCACCTGCACATATGTTCGTTTTCTTAAATTCAGATATGTACGAGTAGGTATAAGAAATCACAAGATAACTACATAAATGTACCATTCCTAACCAAACACATGACAAATACAAAAACATGTTACACGTCTTTCTACTACCATAAGTCGCAGCAGGTGAATAGAAGTCGTTATCGAGAACCTATATTCTTCGATTTTCGATCAAAATGAATAAAAACTGGATCATAGTATACGAGCTGATATTTCATATATTCATCGCATCAATTCGTTCAGAACCCACAATAGATCGTAAGTATGAAAACACGCTTGAGAAAAATCACATCTAGATCTAGATATGTTCCATTACTTTGATTAGGTAGTTTTTGGTGGCTATAATTTCGTGACACTGAATTTATACTCAAATAGCTTTCATCTTCAACCCATACACACTAGAAATTTATGAACTGGCAAGTGTCGCATCGAGCACACATGAAGGTTGGTTCGCTCTAGCTTGTCCGGCTAAGGAACTAAATACCAGGTATGGAAATACGCCATCTTTGGATATAGATTTCGTAGTTTTGACGGTGATGTGATTTTTTCATTTCAGTCATATAAAGAAATGAAATCAAAAAAATGGTGGGAAAATGTTTATTTTGTGTATTAAAATGAATATGAAGTAAAAAAATAATGTAAATTGGCGGTATTATTAATAAATTGAGTCCTTAAAATTTTTTTTCTATATCCAAAGATGGCGTATTTCCATACCTGGTATTTAGTTCCTTAGTCCGGCAGAAACAGAACAGGAATTGTACTTCAACAAGCATACATCGTACGACAAAAAATCGTTATTTGTGCAAAAATTGTGCAAAAAAGGAGACCCTGCTTTGTATCAATTCAAGTGCGAAAAAAATTATCGGATGGCAGTCGTGTATCACTATGTGAAAAATTACGGCTGATTGTTAGAATTTCGTTATGAGGTGAGCAAAAAGTCAATAGTAAACTTGCATACTACATACTCGCACGTACAAATAGGTAGGTATGACAAAAGACTGCTTCATACTGGTGTATTACTCATCATTACTGTATTATTCAATAGGTTTATTACTCTGAATTTCTAATGGCCAAAGGTTCCATATGGCACGAGACTCCGATTGTATTTGGAAAAGTGATGAATATATTATTTTAAATTATGTACCTACTTATATGTATGTGTCCCATTGAGTAAATACTAACTTTCGTTTAATTTATAGGCTGAAGAAGTAAAACTCAAGGCTGCGAACATTTTATCAATTTTTCGCCAGGGAATATCTTCCAATGATATATAAAGTGAACATTTTAAATATTCATTAAAGATTTACAGTTTAGACAGTTTTTCGCAACTTATACCAAGTAGAATTTAGCTTTAGAGAGCTTTCACCGAATTTCGCGGTTCGGTAGGCCTATTTGTTTCTGCAAAGGATGACTTTTTGAAGGAACGAACGTGATAAAATGATGTCATGCTTCTGTTCAGTATTTTAAAAAATGTGGTTTTTATTGGAAACAGACGCGGGCTACCTATTTAGTATTTATTCCACGATAGATCAGCTTAGGCTATTCATTTTGAAATTGCAGTCTGAGTTTAATTTCCGAAGTTGAACTATCAAAAAATGCAGTTTCCAACTCGCTGAACCTCTTAAAAAATGTTATGCATTTAAATGATTACCTAAACTATGAGCTCAAAACTGTTCTATACTTAGGTACCTATAAGTAGATATAAAATGTATTTCCTGGCACTGGAGTAAGAATTCTTACAATACTTTTTAAATTCAAAAGTATGTGGAAACTTATGTGAAAAATTTCACATAAACCTTCACATAGTTTTTCATTCAATCAAATGCAAAAATATTTACAAAACTTAGATATTGAAATGAAATGCAAAATTTTTTGCAATACTTAAACATTTCAAACAAATGCAAAAATTTCATCAAAACTTGAACATTTCAATGAAATGCAAAAATTCTTTCAAAACTTAAACATTTCAATGAAATGCAAAAATTCATTCAAAACTTAAACATTTCAATGAAATACAAATTCTTTCAAAACTCATTGAACTGTAAAAATCATACAAAACTTTAACAATTATACCACTAGTTAAAGAAAACGTTATCTCTAATAAAGTGGTAACACAAACACCAACACCTTTATCATAGAAACTGATTCTTTTAACTAATGAATTTTTTCCACTGTGAACGAATTTTTTTGCATTTGAAGTACACCATCTTTTAGAAATTGATCCATTAGTTAAAGAAATCAATTTCAATAATAAAATGAATAACTATAATAAAATGGATAACCAAGCACCTTTAAGAACATGTGAGAAGTGTATGTGTAAAATTACATACAAGAACTATGCCAGACATTTAAAAACAAAGAAACACAATGAAGTCAAGATTAATGTGAAAGAATTAAAGACGGAATTGAAGTGGTATGGAATGAAAAATGTTGATAAAATGAAAAAATCAGATTTGTTAGTGAACAAAGATAAAATCAAGGCTATTAATATTGATAGAGAAAAATTGTTGAAATTATCAGAAAAGAATTTGATCAAATTTATTCAGGATAACAAATTTAATATCAATAAAAAATTGGGAAAAGATCAAATAATAGACAGATTGCTTGATTTTCACTCAAACAAATCATTGCCTCTTCCTAAATGGGAATTTGTGGATGAAAATTTTAAATCAAGACATGCTCAATTTGATATGAAAAATAACTGGGATATTAAAGATATGTCAAAGTTTTTACATTTTATGAAAAAACATGTTAGTTCTTTACTTCAAGAATGGATGAAAAAGCATAGTGGTATTAAAGTGAATTTTTGTGTTTCTGCAACTTATGTAGACACTCGAGATGAAACAAAAATTGCATACAAACATTTGCAAACTAAGAATGATAGAATTACTAATAGAAGTGAATTAACAAATGGAATTTCAACTTTAATGAAGAGTGTACTTGATAGACATGAAAATATCATTGATGAATTAACAGGTAGTCCATGGCGAATAATATCAATCAATAGTTTTAGAGTAAATATAAACAAATATGACCCGCTTAGAGCAAGTTCCTATATTGATCTTCCAAAAATTTTAAAAGATAAGAAAGCAATTATAAATGTTAAAAATACTGATAATAAATGCTTTTTATGGTCACTTTTAGCATGTTTATATCCTGCAAAAGATAATCCACAAGAAATAATAAAGTACAAAGCATATGAGAAAACTTTTGATAAAGCTTTGAAAGATATTGAATTTCCGATGAAAATTAAAGACATAGAGAAATTTGAAAATAAAGTGAATGAATTGAAATTGGTAGAAGGTGGATTATCTATTAATGTTTATCATCATGATGATCGTTATAAAATTTATCCCTTACATATTACTAAAGAAGAGAAAACAAAACATGTTGATTTATTGTATTTATGTGAAGAGAGTAATGATAGAAATACTCACTACTGTTGGATTAAGGATCTAACAAAATTGATTAAAAGTCAATTAACCAAAAACACTCAAAAAATACATTTTTTGTGCAAAAGGTGCCTTTGTCATTTTTACAGTGAAGTTAAATATTTAGAACATAGAGAAAGCTGTAAAGTACATGATCCAGTTGCAGTAAAACTTCCTCTTAAAAGTGATAACATTTGTGAATTTACAAACTATAATCGATCAATGAAAATTCCTTTCACAATAATAGCTGATTTTGAGTGTATACTTAGAAAACTTGAAAAAACTAAAGTAGAGGAAGATGCTAAAACACAAAAAATTCAAGAGCACGTACCAATTAGTTGTGTTTATTACATTTTATATGAGAATGGAGAAATATCAGAGAACATGTTTGAATATTTTGGAAGTAATACCCCTCAAGTATTGTGTGAAAAATTATCAGAAGATGCAGTACGTATTGCTAATGAATACATATATAATTGTAAAAAAATGAAGAAACTGACCAATATACAAAAATGTGAATATAAAGAAGCAACAATATGTCATATTTGTGAAAGAAAATTGAGTGATTTCCCACCTATGATGGAAAAAAATATTAATAAATTGAGAAAAGAAATAGAAATTACTTCAAATATTTTAAAGTATCATGATGATCAAACACTGACTGATAGACTAGAGAAATTAGAATTAGATTTGAAAGAGAAATTAGATGATGAAGAAAAAAATAAAAAGAAAGTTCAGGATCATGACCATATAACAGGTGAATATAGAGGTGCAGCTCATAGTCTTTGCAACTTGAATTACAATGTACCTAGTTTCATACCCGTCTTGTTTCACAACTTTTCTGGTTATGATTCCCACTTATTAGTCAAAGAATTTGCTGGAACTACAGATAATTTAAAACTAATTCCAAATAATGAGGAATCTTACATCAGCTTCTCAAAAGTTGTAAAGTTTCAACACTATTCAGGAAAAGAGGGTAAAATAGAACTTAGATTTTTAGATTCATACAAATTTCTATCTGAACCACTTTCTAAATTGGCTAAAAACTTGGAAATGTGTCATTTCAAAAATTTAAAGAAATGGTTTGATAATACAGTACCACCTGGAAATGATTCATTGTTCAATTTGTTGACTGAAAAATTGGCTTACCCTTACGATTATATGGACTCATTAGAAAAATATGATGAGGAAGAGTTACCATCTAGGGGAAATTTCTACAACTCCTTGAATGATGAACATGTAGATGAACAGGAATTTTTACGTGCTCAAAAAATTTGGGAACATTTCAACATTAAAAATCTAAAAGAGTTTACAATGTTGTACAATAAAATTGATGTACTCTTGCTAGCAGATGTGATTGAAAATTTCAGAAAAACTGCACTTGAAATTTACAAGTTAGATCCACTTTGGTATTATACTACCCCCGGATTTGCTTGGGATTGCATGTTGAAAACAACAAAACAAAAATTGGAATTGATAACTGATGTAGACATGTTGTACATGTTTGAAAATGCCAAGCGTGGTGGAATTTCCCAATGTTCAAATAGATATGAAAAAGCCAATCATAAGTACATGGGTGAAAAATTTGATAAAAATAAAGAATCAACATTCATTCAGTATTTGGATGCAAATAATTTATATGGATGGGCTATGAGTAAACATTTACCATATGGAGGGTTTTGGTGGGCAAATCCAAACGATTTTACTTACAGTAGAATTTTGAAAATGAGAGATAACCAAAGCAAAGGATATCTGTTTGAAGTTGATTTAAGCTATCCAGAAACATTACATGATTATCATTCTGATCTACCTTATTGTGCAGAAAATATTATTGATGAAAATAGACTTCCTAAATTATTCACAACATTATATGATAAGAAGAAATATGTTTTACATTATTTGAATCTTAGACAGGCTCTTGAAGCAGGTTTGAAATTGGAAAAAATTCACAGAGTTATTCAATTCAACCAATCAGATTGGATGAAAGTATATATTGATAAAAATACAAAGCATAGACAAAATGCAAAAAATGAATTTGAAAAAGACTTTTTTAAATTGATGAATAACTCGGTGTTTGGTAGAACAATGATGAATGTGCGAAATCATGTGGATATAAAATTGATTAGTGAAGGTAAAAAATATACAAAGTATGTTTCAAAACCAAATTTTGTAAAATCAACATTTTTTGCAGAAGATCTTGCAGCTGTTCACATGAAAAAAACTCACATCAATTTCAATCAACCAATTTATGTGGGTGTTTCTATTTTAGATATTTCAAAAACATTGATGTATGATTTCTATTATAGGTTGAAGAGAGAATATAAAAATGATGTTAAACTTTTGTATACTGATACAGACTCATTAATTTTGTCAATAAAAACGCCAGACTTTTACAGTGATATGAAAGGAATGATTGATGAATTTGACACATCAGACTATCCTGAGAATAATATATATGGTATTCCTCAAGTTAATAAAAAAGTTATTGGTAAATTCAAAGATGAAATGAAAGGAAAAAGTATTGAAGAATTCATAGGGTTAGCTTCTAAATTGTACTCCATCAAAGTATTTGAAGAAGATGAAAAGAAAAGAGCAAAAGGAGTGAAGAAACATGTAATCAAAAATCAAATCACCCATAATGATTATAAAGAATGCTTAGAGAAGAAAATAACAAAGAGTTTCAAGCAGAAAATTATACAAAGTAAAAATCATAATATTTACACATTTGAACAAGATAAAAGAGGTTTATCTCCATTTGATGACAAGAGATGTATATTTGACAATGAAACTTTACCTTGGGGACATTATAAACTAGAAGTAGAAAGACAGAATTTTATCACACATTTGAAAACTCTCTCTTCACTAATATAAATAACTTTGGTTAAAATTTTTTTTTCCTTATTATAAAATAATAATATGATCAATAATGAAAAGGGACATCTTAAATTATTACTCTCTCATGTAAATTGGTATGATGTTTCAAGTAATCAGGAACTATCAGAAAATTTAATCAGAGAATTCAAAGACAAAGTATATTGGTTTGCAATTTCAGTTCATCAAAAACTGTCAGAAGATTTCATTAGGGAATTCAAAGGCAAAGTAAATTGGGAAGAAATTTCACATTATCAAAAACTATCAGAACGTTTCATAAGGGAATTCAAAGATCAAGTTGATTGGAAAGAAATTTCACGTTATCAAAAACTATCAGAAAATTTCATAAGGGAATTCAAAGGCAAAGTAAATTGGGAAGAAATTTCACGTTATCAAGAACTATCAGAAGATTTCATCATGGAATTCAAAGATTGTGTAAATTGGCATTGGATTTCAGGTCATCAAAAACTGTCTGAACATTTCATTAGAGAATTCAAAGATCAAGTAAATTGGCATTGGATTTCATGCCATCAAAAACTGGCTGAAGATTTCATTAAAGAATTTAAAGACCAAGTATGCTGGGAATGTATTTCATGGAGTCAAAAACTGTCTGAACATTTCATTAGAGAATTCAAAGACAAAGTAGATTGGAAAGAAATCTTAGAAAATCAAGAACTATCAGAAGATTTCATATGTGAATTGAAAGATTGGGTATCTAGGAAAAAAATGTAATAGTTAAAAGAATTGTTTTCTATAATAAAATGAGTTCTATTATAGAATTGGATAATTTTATAACAAATACTTTAAGGAACAATATTCAATTATTTCAAGAATCTAAGCAAAGAGTGAAAACATACAACATTGAGGATGCTCTTTCTCCTGAAGTTGTGAATGATTTTAAAAACATGGACAAGTTTCAATTTTCAGAAAGCATATTGATGTTATATTTGAGAACGAGAGAAAACTTGATGAAAACAAATGTGAATACATATTTGAATGAAATGAAAAAAATCATTCCTTATGAGATTATGAAGGAAGCTTCACAGAGATTTGGTCTCATATGCAATGTATCAAAAAAAGAGTATTATCCATCCAAAAGGTGTCAAAACTGTGGAAGTACTCGAGAATTTTTCAAAGATCGAGATAATATTTTAATATGCAAAAAATGTTTTGCCGAGGTAATTCACTACAAACATAATTCTAAACCTCATTGCTTCAAGAAACAAAATTCAAACTACAATAGGTTAAGTAATTTCAAAAAGTGTTTGGAGAAATATCAAGGAAAACAAACTGATTTTATAAGTCCAGAGGTTTATATACATTTACAAGAAGCTTTATCTACATTTGGACAAGTGAAAAAATCAACTGTTTTTTATTTCTTGAAAGAACTAGGTTATCATAAACACTATGACGATTATATTCTAATTCATTCTAATTTAACAGGGCAGAAACCAAGTGATATTTCCCATTTAGAACAACAACTTCTAAATGATTTTGAAAAATTTTCCAATCAATTTGATTTGATAAATAGCCATAGAAAAAACTTTATAAATATGAAATTTCTTTTACATAAATTAATGTTGAAAGATGGTCACAATTTTGATCCAGAAGATTTCATTTCACTTGGCAACAAGAGGGAATGTGATGAAATATGCAGAAAAATATTCCTTTCTTTAGGATGGAAATATTCATCTAATTAACTGCTTTGTTCTTTTAGAACACTGTTCTAAAAGATATTACCACTTTTTATAATTTTTTGTAACCACTAAAGCTGTATAAAACTCATTGTTTGGACTCACACATCTGTACGCATTTTGATCTGTAAAAGTTAGATTTTTGATTTCAATAAACAAGTCTGTGGTACGAATTCGCTCATTAGAAATGATGGATTCATTGTTATAATTGAACCACTTATTATTTGACTGAAATTTCTCAAAATTATAAACACATTCAATTTTTGTATTGACTCCCTCTGTTTCCATAAGCAATTTTACCCAAGTTTTTGTCACCAAATGCTGTTGACTCTTTAAATTTTGCTGCGACACTACCAAATAATCATAGTAATAGTTACTTGAAGATTCACCAAATTTTTTTGTTCTAATTCGACACATGTATTGTCCTTCATTTATAACTTTCAAAAATGATACAACCTCAACCTTTTTCTTCGATGTTGAATTCAAATATTCAAATTTATTGATACTTAAACGTTCTGGAATGTCAAAAGGAACATCTTTAAGCCATTCCAGCTGATACACAAATTCTTGTTCTGAAAATGTAACGTTACAAAATAGTGTAACTCCCTCATTGTTGACTATTTTTTGAGATCTAAAGAATAAATCATGTTCTTGTAAAGTTGATACAAAAAGGGTAAACAGAATAATACCAGCACACTTCATTTTATAATAGGAAAAAAAATTTTTCTACTATAAATGAGCAATAATTACAATTTAGTAAATGAAAATGTTAATATAAGAAAGGAATTGAAGGCAATGTATCAGGCAAGTAAAGCAGGTAAAATTTATAAGCAAGAAGTATTAGAAGAACAGTTTAAACCAATCATTACACCACTAGAAAAAATTAGAAACCAAATAACTCAAAATGTTCCAGAAACCATCCAAATACCTTCCCAAAATCTTCCAGAAACCTTCCCACAACCTACCCAAAATATGCTTGAGTGGAATAGTTCTCATGAAAATGTTCTTGGCGAAATAGCAAAACAATATTTACAATTTTATGCTGCTGATGATAAAAAAGAAATTTGTGATACTACTTTTGGGATTCGATATGATCCAGACATTAATAAATGGATGATTGGCAATGAAGAAATTACTTTTAATGGTAATAACATCAAGTTTAAAGGTGGTATTGAATTTAAAGGAACTCATGGTTTATGGCAGTTGTTGACATTGAAAAATCCAGATCCAAATCAGTATGATTCTGAAGATTTAAAGGATTTTTGGGAAATTATTGATAAAACCAGTAGTTATAAACAAAATAATAATCCATCTTCCAGAGTGAAATCAAGTTGTGGAATCAAATACATTTCTGTAATAAAACCTTTGCTAGATAAATATCTGAAAAAGGGAGGAGGGTTGTATCAAATTGATGATATCATAGATAAATATCTGAAAAAGGGAGGAGGGTTGTATCAAATTGATGATATCATAGATATTTATCTAGAAAAATTTGTTACAACTTACTTAAAGATTCAAAATGGATCTTTAGATGCTAGTGCAATAGTACCAATTTTATATCTTCTCAAAAAAATTAATTTGTATGCCAACACATCTGGGGATAAATGTATTTATTGGGATAACTTGCCTGAATTGTTTGATAAATTAGTTGTTTTGTATGGTGAAAAGAAAGCTGGAAATTCCAACCCTCATATAAGAAATGAAATTGTTAGGATTTTGCAAGAACTTAAAGAACTTTGAAAAAAAAAAATTCCTATTATAAAATGAATAGTGACTCTCCATGTAGTAGTGAAGGAAATAATTCTAATACACAAAGTGGGAGAACAAGCTCCCAGCATCAAAATATGAAAACATGTATTTTCTTGATGAGGATTCTCTTGAAAAGTATTTGGAAATTTAGAAAAAAAGTGATTAGACGCAAAAAGAAGAAATGATATTTTTTTTTCTGTAATAAACATGAATAGTAACAACTTTAAAACTATATTGAATGACAAAATTCGACAAAGAATTCCCAAGGTGATGTTTGATGGTGAAGTGAAAGAAGGTAGTGGTATGTTGGGTACAGTTGCAAATTGGGCAATAAAGAAGCTTCCATTACCTCCCATGCATTTAGAAGATCATAATTTTACTGGACCCTGGACAAATCCAACTTTACAAATATTGAAAGGAGTTGAACCAAGAAATAAACTGGATTATGCATCTAGGAGACATGATGTTGCTTATGAATTGATGGAAGATCCTGCTGAACTTCATGAAGCTGATTATATATTACAGAGAGAAGCTTCAAATATTGCACGTGATAAAGATACAAGTAAAAAATTGGAAAAACAAGCTCAGCTTGTGGATGCTGCCATGGGTGTAAAAAGGTACTTTGGTACAGGTATGAAAAAGGAAAATTATGAAAAAATTCCTGTCAATTTAGATGAAAAAGAACAACTGTTAATTCTAGAGGGAATAAAGTTAGGGAAACCAATTACTTTAAACTTGGATCACAAACAATTGATTCGAACAAAAAACAGTGTGATGAAAGAGACTTATTTACCAGTGACAACATATCAAAAGAAGGAAATCAGTAAAGCGCGTACTAAAAAGAAATCAGTCAAGATAAAGTTGTCTGCAAAACAATTGGAATTTATCAACACAAATAATAAAACTGGAGGTTTCTTACCTGCTCTAGTTGCTGCATTACCAGCTATAGCTGCAGCATCATCCATAATTAAAAATGGTTTTGATGCCTATAGCAATCATAGAGCAAACAATCAGTTAGTTGAAGAAGTTAAAAAAAGATATAAAGAAGAAAAACCTCTTCACAAACAACTAACTGATATACTAGAGGAACCAGTAAAGTCTGGTACAGGTTTGGAAAACAACGAAAAGGTTTTGCAATTTATAAATAATTCTAAAGATATCAAATTAGCTATGAAGAAAGTAGGAAAAGGATTATATTTGAATCCAGCTTCTCATCGAAAACCTGTTGAAGGTGAGGGGTTATATTTAAATCCAGCTTCTCATCGAAAACCTGTTGAAGGTGCTGGGGTTAATGTGAAAGCAAAAAAAAAAAAAGAGGAAGGGAGGTTAATAAAAATTCCTATTAAACCCTTATCCAATATGGAACTAGAATTATATGCAAAGGAATTGTGTATACCTTATTTTAGGGGAGTGTTTATGAAAGATCAACTACCAAAACAAATTGGAAGAAATGAAAGCATGATTATCAATTTAGATGATTCTATTGGACCTGGATCTCATTGGGTTTGTTTTTTCAAGAAAGATGATTATATAATTTATTTTGATTCTTTTGGTGAAAGACCTCCTAGTGAAGTACTAAACTATTTTCAAAAGAATGTATATTATAATGTTGACCAAAAGCAAAATTTCAATCAAGTTATTTGTGGACATCTTTGTTTGAAATTTTTAGCTGAGTTCTAAGTATTTTAAGAGAAATTCTCTTAAAATTACATTTCTCTAATATCCAATGCTACATAAATTTTTTCATCACCAAAATCCAACAGATTACCATCTTGATCTACAATCTGAACTACAATTTCCCTGAAAGAATGTGTATTTATTTCATAGTATAAGTAGTGATACGGGATTATCCAATATTTTTCACCTGTTGGAGCTGACCAGGGGTGGGAGTATATTACACCACCTCCTCCTTCTCCATTTTCATAATTTGTATTCACTAAATTACATTTTACTTGAATAGCAGTAAGAGGAAAAATGTCAATCATTCTATCTGAATGATGTGTTACATCTTTTTCTAAAACCCTTTCACTATAACCCAAAACTCTACAAATAGAGTTGGGTACACTAAAGTCAACTTTTTTACCTTCAGATATTATCTTTACTTTATGAGTATATGGTGTCAAATTCATTTTTAATTTATCTGCTGCACACCTTCTCTCTTTAATTGCTTGTAAGATATCTTCTACTTTGTACTTATCTCCAGGAATGTGAATGTAATGACGACACTCTTTATCTAATAACTTATCTAGATGTAAATCTTCCCTTTTTTGTATTATTGTATTTAGTTTATCAAATTCCTTTGCTTTGATTGTACTCTCTAGATTATCCACATCATAAATTCCTTCTGGAACTGGTATCATCTTCTTTTCATCTTCTGAAAGATCAAATCGTATATTTTTTCTCTCAACATTATATAAAGAGTTGAATTTTTTATCTCTTATAGCGTTGATAATATCCGTAACTTCGTAGGCACCTTCTGGAATATAAATTTCCTCGTGATTTCCTTGATCATCTACAAGATCAAGCCTGTTGTTATGTTTTCTTACATTCATTAAAGAATTAAAGAGACTAAGAATGAGTAAACAAACTCCATAGAGTTTATTAGAACACAGATAAACTCTATTTTTAAATATTGTGTGAATGTAAGAAGATAAAGTTTCTCCTTTACGTTCGCCTATTAAATCAAATCTCATATTTATAATACAAAAAAAAAATCCTAATATAAATGAAGAAAAAACGTATTATAAAAGTAGTTAAAAGTGATATACCTATTGAAATTGAAAATTATGATTACAAGGAGGTGGGTCCACGATATAATAGAAATTTTCCAAATGTAATTCGAGCTGGTATATTTGGTCCATCAGGTTGTGGTAAAACCAATCTTTTAATTCAAATTCTAATGGAAATAAATACATATACCCATATTTATCTTTGCTCAAAAACATCTCATCAAGAAAAATATATTCGATTGAAAAACATAATAGATATTATCAACAGAACATCACCAGAACAGAACATTGGTTTTAGTACTATATTACCTCAAGATTTGAAAGAACCTGAAGAAATGAAACCAAATTCAGTTATAATTTTTGACGATGTTTTGACAGACCCTCAAGATAAAATAGCAAATTTCTATCTGAGAGGAAGACATTACAATATTTCTTGCTTTTATCTAGCTCAATCCTATTCAAAATGTCCAAAACAATGTATAAGAGATAATTTTAATTTACTGGCAATTTTTATGCAAGATCTTAGAAATTCGAGACACATTTACGATAATCATGTCTCGCATTTAGTAACATTTGATGAATATTTGGAAATGTGCAATATTTGTTGGAAAACTAAGTATGGCTTTCTAGTAATTGATAAAGATTGTGATAATGTGAATGAAATTTTTAAACAAAGTTTTAAAGGATTTTTTTATATACAATAAATAAATGGAAGAAGCTAAAGAATTACATGCACCTATTAGGAAAAAATTTTGTAAAAGAAGTATTGTAACCAAAGGTATTGACGATTTATGGGCAGCTGATTTATTAATTATGGACAAATATTCCAAAGAAAATGATGGTTTTAAATATATGCTCAATGTTGAAGATACATTTTCTAAATTTGTATGGATTGAACCTTTGAAGAATAAGTCAGGCAAAGCAGCTACAGATGCTTTTGAAAATATTTTGAAAATCTCGAAAAGAAAACCCAATTTACTTCATGTGGACAAAGGTGGGGAATTTGTAAATCAAACTTTCAAGACAATGTTGAAAAAACACAACATTAAAATGTATCATACCAATAATGAGGAAAAGTCTGCAATAATTGAACGTTTCAACAGAACATTAAATCAAAAGTTGAAAATTTATTTTGAGATGAGGAAGAATTTCAGATGGATTGATATTTTACCTAAAATACTAGAAGAATATAACACAAAAGATGTTCATAGAACTATTGGTATGCCACCTATTAAAGTTGATAAGGATAATGCAGAAGAAATTTTGATGAAATTTAACAAAAATAAACCCAAATGTAAATCGAATCAGAAATTTAAGCAGGGAGATAGAGTTAGAATTTTTGCATATAAAAAAGTTTTTGATAACAAGTACAAGAATAACTGGACTAAAGAAATTTTTGTAGTTGATGAAATATTTCACACAACTCCTGTAACTTATTCTATTAAAGATACTGATGGTGAAGAAATTGAAGGGAAATTCTATAATGAAGAACTTTTAAAATCCAAGTTTTAATAAAAAAAAATTTTTCCTATTATAAATATGATACAAAATTACATTGAAAGTGAAGACTTTGTAGTCTACAGACCCTCTCCACAAGATGATATAAATAAACCAAACAGTAAAATTCGTATAAGAACATACAATGAAGATGTCATTACCCATCCACATAGAAGTGGATTACTTGTGAAAGGAATTGTTACAGTGACTAAAAATTCTGACAAGAGTGCTGTAGCAGAACTTGATTTGAAAAAAATATCATTTGTTACTAATCCACTACCACATTTATTTTCAAAAATTGAATATTTGGAATGTGATAAAGTAATAGATTCAGTTGAAGAGCCAGGTGTGGTTACTACTATGAAAGGAATTGTTTCATTTGGTTCTGATTCGATTTACAATGATGGAGGCTGGAATATCTCCTCTCCAAACTCAAATGTTCTGAACAAATCTGGGTATTTTACTTTGTATGATCCTTTAGAAACACTATTTGGTTATCATGAGGATCACAAGGATTATGTATTTCACGTCCCACATGAATTAAGGTTAACAAAAACCCATCTCAATAATTATAATAATATGTTTCAAGTTGATAGTACTTTTGCAAATGAACATACTATTACTATAAAATTTACAGATGTTGCGTTGATAATGTCACAGGTAAAATTGAGAAGAGAAATGGAAAACAAATGTCTAAAACAAATACTGGCTTCAAAAGATTTACAACAAATTCATAGACATTGGGGATATGAGTTTAAAACTGGTATAACAACAAAAAAGTATACATGTGAATATACTTGTGATGGGGAACCAATATTTATTCTTATTGGGATGCAAAAAAATAGAAATGATAACATCAAAGTGGATAATAGTCAATTTGATTTATGTGGCCTTGAAAACGTTCAAGCTGTTCTCAACAATAATGAACATTATCCTAAAACTGAACTAAATATAAATAGTTCAGAAAATGATTATAATAAAATTTATCAAATGTTTAAAAATTTCAAACTAGCTTATTATGGTAATGAAGGGAAACCAATTTGTTCTATAAATGATTATGCCAACAAATATCCCATAATAGCTATTGATTGTACCTGCCAACCTGAAAGCATAAAGGAGAGTACCACAAACGTAAAATTAAAATTTAGATTCAAGGAAGCTCTTTCTGCTGATACAGTAATACACATTGTAACTATTTATAATGTTGTTTCTACTTATAACCCTTTCACAAATAGAGCTGTTGTAAATTAATCTTACATCTTTTATGAAAAAATTTTTCATAAAAAAGTTTTTTATTCACATCATTAAAGTCTGACAATATGAATATTACTTGAGTCTAAGTTACATAAAATATGTTCAATTAAGCCTTTTGAAATATTGCGATTTGCTATGTCTTTAAGTTCTTTTGGTAGTTTTTCATTTTCTGAAATTGCGCACCAATTTACTTTGTCTTTGAACTCTATTATGAAATTTTCTGATAAATATTGATACCTTGAAATTCTATACCAATCTACTTGGTCTTTAAATTCTTTAATGAAATCTTCAGCCAGTTTTTGATGGCATGAAATCCAATGCCAATTTACTTGATCTTTGAATTCTCTAATGAAATGTTCAGACAGTTTTTGATGACCTGAAATCCAATGCCAATTTACACAATCTTTGAATTCCATGATGAAATCTTCTGATAGTTCTTGATAACGTGAAATTTCTTCCCAATTTACTTTGTCTTTGAACTCTATTATGAAATTTTCTGATAAATATTGATACCTTGAAATTCTATACCAATCTACTTGGTCTTTAAATTCTTTAATGAAATCTTCAGCCAGTTTTTGATGGCATGAAATCCAATGCCAATTTACTTGATCTTTGAATTCTCTAATGAAATGTTCAGACAGTTTTTGATGACCTGAAATCCAATGCCAATTTACACAATCTTTGAATTCCATGATGAAATCTTCTGATAGTTCTTGATAACGTGAAATTTCTTCCCAATTTACTTTGCCTTTGAATTCCCTTATGAAATTTTCTGATAGTTTTTTATATTCTGAAATCATTCTCCAATCAACTTGGTCTTTGAATTCTCTTATAAAGTTTTCTGATAGTGTTTGATGTTTTGAAATCCATTTAAAATCTACTTGATCTTTGAACTCTCTTATAAAGTTTTCTGATAGTGCTTGATTTCCTGAAATTTCACTCCAATCTACTTCATCTTTGAATTCTCTTATAAAGTTTTCTGATAGTTTTTGACGCCATGAAATCCTTTCCCAATTTACTTGATCTTTGAATTCTCTTATGAAATACTCAGATAGATCTTGATATCTTGAAATCTTTTTCCAATGTACTTGATCTTTGAATTCTCTTATAAAGTTTTCTGATAGTGTTTGATATTTTGAAATTGCGCTCCAATTTACTTTGTCTTTGAATTCTCTCATGAAATCTTCTGATAGTTTTTTATATTCAGAAATTCCCTCCCAATCAACATAATCTTTTATTAATTCAAGGTGGCTCTTTTCAATAGTGTTCATTATTTATTTTATAATAGAAAGAAAAAAAAATGTCAATTTGTTTTAATCAAATGCAAAAATTTCTCTTCAATAACTACCTCCACATGTGGTGGGTGCATTAGTTAAAAGAATCAGTTTCTATGATAAAGGTGTTGGTGTTTGTGTTACCGCTTTATTAGAGATAATGTTTTCTTTAACTAGTGGTATAATGGTAATGTTGTGATGAAATTTTTGCATTTGTTTGAAATGTTTAAGTTTTGAATGAATTTTTGCATTTCATTGAAATGTTTAAGTTTTGAATGAATTTTTGCATTTGTTTGAAATGTTTAGGTTTTGAATGAATTTTTGCATTTGTTTGAAATGTTTAGGTTTTGAATGAATTTTTGCATTTGTTTGAATGAAAAGTATGTGAAAACTTATGTGAAAAATTTCACATAAACCTTCACATAGTTTTGAATCTAAAAAAGTATTGTAAGAATTCTTACTCCAGTGCCAGGAAATACATTTTATATCTACTCCTATAGATATAAAAAGCAAACTCATTCAAAACCTTCCTATCTGCAATTAACTTAGTTACAATTACCTATGCATACTTATTACAGAGATTTGTATGGATTTCAAAAGTAATGTTTCGGTACAACCGTCCTACATGGGGTCTTGAATGGGTTTCGTATCCAATGAACTTGAAACTTGATCAGTTACAAGCAACCTGCAAGAACGATGACCTTGGTTTCAGATTATATGGTTTACGCAAAGGGAAAAAGTTGTCCCACTTTTATTCCACAGTAAGCCCAAATACTAAGTACACACTTAGTTGAATCACACCACAGTCTATTTATCAATGAAATTAACGCCTCACTTTCAATATCCAACTTCCCTCGCATAGTCAAGTCAGGCAGTAATTTTCAGCCAGCTACAATTACCTGATTCTGTAGATGGTACTTGCAAATCGCAGAATGAGTGCTTGGAAGAATACAACTTGGTAGCACCTTACCACTTCCAAGCAGCAATTTTGGAACCCATCGAATGTTCCAAATTAACATCGATTCCAATTTGGTACAAAAGAACAAGGACACTATTGGATTACACCGAAAAATTTATAATTGCATTGGACCAATTAGTATGTTACTTGAAATTGAACATTCTTCATACAGAACGATTCCAATTCAGTGCTCAATTTCAGGTAGTACGAAACAGAATAGAAGTATCAATAGGTGTCCACGATATACTCAGGTTTCCAAAAAAAAGTCAAAAGAAACCCAAACCGATACCGATATATTTGAATTGGAAAAAAACAAAACTTTCTGTACCTTGGATAATTTATAAAATTGTTTCCTCCACTGCAGTCGATTGTGGTCAATCAACATCCACATATCGCTTCGCTGTAGTCATCTTTATTCATAATGGACCTGAAATATTACCAGATGAGAGACTTTGTGAGGATAGATGCGAGGAATTGGGATTGGAAAGTATTCAGCATTTGAGCACAACAAATAAGGAAGAAAAATCTCTATTCATTTATTGCTGCGAGTTGAATGGAAAACTACGTGAAAAGTTGAATTATGGAAAAAGGACGCCCGTAAATGGAGTTCTTAATTTGAAAAGTTATCAAAATTATAATTTAAGGATGGATGATTCAGCCAATCGTGAATGTCCAGACATACAGAATGAAGTTGAAAATAAAATGGATGAACTATTCAATTCCAAATAGTGGGTATTCCATTCTGGATAAATTAATGCAGAGAATGACTTTGAATGACATAGGTTTCTATTTTAAAACTCACTTCACCTTGCAGAGATATTCATTAATTTAATTATGCCAAAATATTGAAATATATTACTCATTCGTGATTTTTTTGATTTTATGAAATCGGCGAAAGGAACCGAAAATTGGCACCACTGCGTTCCAAACCATGCCTCCTCTTTGAGGGTCGAAATCTCTCATCCAGAGGCACCGGAAACTAAAATTTTTTGTGGATCACTTTCAACTCAAAATGAAGTTTTCTGCTGAATTTGGTTAAAACCAGTCAACTTTTCGTTCGCAATCCACCCTATTGTTTTATAGGCACAAAAATTGTATAAGTATAAGGGCCAAAAATGTGAAAAATAAATTGACATTCCATCAAATTGTCCTAGAAAGCTGAAATTTGGTATGAACCCTATTTTTTACTTTCCAAAATCAAGTGGAGACGGTTTCGAGCCGTTTTGAGAACCAGATTTTTTCTGAAGGTTGAAAATTCCACAAAATGTCACCTAATCAAAGTTGGAAAGCTAAAATTTACTTCATAACCAGATATTTAACATTTTCGCGCTCCTATACATAGACAGTTGGCAATTTTCCGCCTCCCTCCCCGGCAAGACTTTTTGACAAAATGTTTGCAGTTTGATGGGGAAAGCGATTTTTGAGAAAAGCGAGAAACTTGAAACATTCTAGATAGTAAAAGGAGAAGCCTTTTGAAATTTCTGACAAAAAAGCGAAACTTTTGAAAAATTTTTTATTTGTGATTTACAGAAAAAAAACACGATTACAGCCATTTTAATAGAACACAAAAAATTTTGTCAATTTTTAATATGCAAAAATTTTTGATAGTAAGTTATAAAAAAACACACACACAAACGTGATTTTTCAGGAATCATTGGCAATTTTGTAAAATACTTAAGGAGAATTTAAGTCCAAAAGCAAGACTTTGAAAACTTCAGCAAAAATCATAAAAAGTAGTCATGCTAAAAAAATAACATTTTCACGCAATTTCTAAAGTTTAGCCATTGAGCTGAAAAAGGAAAATTTTTTACATTTTTAAAAAAGCAAAACTTTGACAAATTTTCGCAAAATCTGGCAAAACAGTAAAATTTTCTAGAATTTAAAAAAAAGTTAAACTTATTAAAATTGTGAAATTTTTAAAATAATGGTAAGATAGATTTAATTAATTAGGTCTCTACCTAACTTGGCGAACAAAATATGATTTTTCGCAATTTTCGTGAAAAAAGAGAAACATTTTGTACGATAAATCTTCCTGTCGACTCGGAAAATAAATCTGACTACTTAATACGTCTTCGGAAAAATCAAAACTTTAACATTTTACAAGAGAATAAAATTCTCACTAACGAAAAATAAGAGAATGAAATTCTTTATTTATTTCAAGCGGTCGTTGACCTAAATGGTTCAACAGACCCGTACGTATAAACTAACTCGAACTTTAAAAGCTCTAACAACATTACAGTTTGAAGACAAAAATCGTATTGACGCGTCGAGTTTGCTATACAATTACCGAACAAATTTTTAAAAAAATCATGTGGAATGCTCCTGAATGACTTGGAATGGTGAAATTCGAAAAACATAAAATTTTTAATTCTTTCAACTTTTTGTAATGATATCTTTTCTGCTGATCAGAAAAACATACTCGAAGCATAATTATCTACATACGCCTGAAAATCGCTTAAAATATAAATAAACTTT
This sequence comes from Planococcus citri, assembly GCF_950023065.1. Lineage (NCBI taxonomy): Eukaryota > Metazoa > Arthropoda > Insecta > Hemiptera > Pseudococcidae > Planococcus > Planococcus citri. The sequence continues at coordinate 51,620,496 of NC_088681.1, read as the reverse complement.
CTAAACGGGTCGAGAATGAGCCATTAGGTACTCCATTTTCAGCTGCCCAAATTAATTTACACGCGCCTGGAGAAAATGAAAATTACGCTGGAGGCTTCATACAGCCAAAAAATATTGTTGTACCTAGTTCTAATTAAAAGAGGAGTTGGTATTAGTTTCAGGACTAATTTTCGCCATTTTTACTGAATAAAATAGGTACCTATATTGTTATACTTGAAAAAAAAAAAAAAAAAAAAAAAAAAAAGGTATTGGCTATCGAAAGTATCAAATTTTGAATTTTCAAAGTTGAAAAAAATTAAAAAATCAATTTGGGCAGATGGAATTTTACTTAGATACTTAGGTTTCAAATCATATTCTTTTCAAAAATTGTGATTTTGAGGCGGTCAAGTGTGTTTCAGAATCAAAATCAACGCCTTCAAAAACCCAAACCAGGCAGAAGCCTCCTCTCACAGCAGTAAGAGATTTATTCACTCGATTTTTCAATTTTTCAAAAAAAATTATTCATTTTTATGATGAAAGGTAACGGTGATGGTGAAGTTTGAAACGAATTCAAACGCGACGTCGCTTAGTACCTATATCTGTACGTAAATGTTTAGAGAACAATGATATACGTCAAAACAGAACGATGTTCCGTCAAATACGCAAGTAATAAAGTTTTCGAGCAGAAAACATTAAAATTTGAGAATAAGAAAACGTTTTAACAACACTGCGAATCGATAGGTACGAGTAGGTACCTACGTGTCATTCTTCAGTAGTAAATTCGTGATTTTTCTCAGTTTCTCAATCCCAAGTAAAATGAACGTTATGCTATTATATGTGTTCATTTCATGGATTCATCATTCAGATTCAGCATCTCGTAAGTAGCATAGAGAGTAAAACAAAATCAGCAAAATATCTAATCGTGCATCAATACTTAAATTCGTCATTTCCTTCAATTTTCTCTCTTTCTGAAAGTACCTACTTCTTCAAATCAAACTCAAAAATTTCATATTTTTGATTTCCTCTCGAGTAATTTCGCATTCAACTTTCAATTCTCTTTTCTAAGCCTAAGTATCTAAATGAGTTTGTATTGAACAACCATCTGAAATTCTTATCGAACACTTTTGTATTCTTTCAGCCTTAATTTTTAACCCCCACAAGTTACAAATTTACATCAGCTCGTCGGATTCGTCGAAACATAACGTCAAAGGTCCATACGCTGCAGCTTGTCCTTTGGATACAGAAAACAAAAAAGAGAATAAAATAAACCGAAAAATAACATTGGATGGTAAAGGTTTAATGGTTCGAAAGTATCATTATTCATTGACTGCACAGCCTACTCTTTCGTGTGAAAAAGGTTTTGAACTGGCAGCTGCATTCTATACTGGAGGTACTCAGGATATTATCGAATTTGGTTACGAAGTAAGTAGGTAATACATAAGTAGATAGTCACGAACAACTTCACTGAATAGTGAATACTAACCTTGATCTGGAAGGAGATTTTTCCTTCTTTTTCCCTGCCATTACACGTACTATCTCATCTGGTGAATTCGAGGTACCTACTTCTTTTAATGCATGATTATGTACCCACTTTGCAGATTTACTTCGAATATTATCAATTACCAGTGAATTTATACAACGTCAACTATGAAAAATATTTACCAGTAAATATGTGCACAATCGGTTTTGAGTAAGGTAAACCAGTCTAAGATGGACATGTTTTGGGAAAACCGCCCTGGGTTCAACAGAAATTGACCGATTCTGTTTTTTTTTTTTTTTTTTTTTTTTTTTTTTTTTTTTTTTTTTTTAATGTACCCAGCTTAGTTATCCCTCTACAACTACCATTAATTAAAAACTGGTTTAGTAAACTTGTTCATGTAAAAAAAAAATTTAAAAAGTTGATTTTTCAGTTCTCAAAAAAGTAACCCAGGAAAGAAAGATGGCTACCCCATAAAGAGTGATTAAAAATGCAAATAAATTAACAAAAATCAAATTCCGAGGGTTTTTATTACCTACATTTTTTAAATTTAATAAAAACTTCAGAAACTTGCATTTTGTTAATTTATTTGCAATTTTAATCATTTTTACAGCGAGGTGGCCATTATACCCTAAATGGGGTACAGATTCCAAACATTTATCTTTTCCGTTTTTTATAGCGGTAAAATTACACAGAGACATGTATTACAATCACAGAAATATGTACTAGATCAATTAATTCATTTTCAGTGTGAATTAAACATGTAAAGCATATGGCCATCTTCCCCTTGGCCATCTTTGCCAAATGACACGGTCATGTATTTTTGATTCTGGTGACTCTGTGAAGTCTTAAAATGACTAAAGCTTTATATAAAAATGAAGATGAGAGTTCTAGGTTTCGAATGATATATGGAATATTTACTTATCACTTCGTTTAATGTTTTTTTTTTTTTTTTTGCAAAATGAAAATCTGAAATTCTTTTTTTTTTCTAAAAAATTAGCCTTGGAAATATTATTAACACTTCTCAAACAGACACAAATGAAGTACATACTGAAAAACATTTTTATGTCATGGTAAGTTCTTTGAGGAATAAACTATATGTTTTGCAGCGCGATTTACTGTCCCACATTCGAGTAATGGCCATCTGGCCATCTTACCCTGTTGGCCATCTTACCCGAGTTTACCTTACTAGCCCAAGAAAATTAGCCAATAAAAAGGGGTCATAGAGAAACGCTGTCGTACAACCTGAATTTTGGTATACTAGCCCATTTTTGTACCCAGAACACGAATCGTTGGTGTCCCCACCTGTCCTTAGCGAGCTTCTCCCCAATTGTGGATTTTAGCCTCCAAATGAGGTTTTTTGCCCCTATGTCTCTAAATTATGGTCCTAGCCCAAAAATGGAGGGGTCTATAAAAATTGTTCTAAATCAAGTTTCCTGTCAGATGAGCTATGAACCAACTTCGTCCTCCTAAGGGGGGGTGGACCTATAGTCGATAATAAGATAATTAGCATTGAATGGGGAAACGCGCGGGGGCATGCTGAATTTTGATATACTGGCCTTTTTTTATACCCTGAAAACGAATCCGTGGAGTCCCCACCTTTCACAAGGGAGCTTTCCTCCTATTGTGGATTTTAGCCACCCAAATGAGGATTTTCAGACGTTTTTCACCCCTACCACCCCAAATTGCGGTCCTAGCCCAAAAATGGGGCATAAAAGTCAATCTACGTCAAATTTCCGATCAGATGACTTATGAACCAACTTCGTCTCCCAAAGGAGGCGGAGCTAGACTCAATCAAATTTTTGAATATGAGACATAATTAGCATGAAATATGTTCTTTACACCAATTTTGACCTCACAAAAGCGTAGGAAAATAAATTATGACCTGAAATTATTAGAGCAGGGGTGTCCTGAACCCCCTCTATCCATTATTTCATACCTATCACAACTCATATTCAAGAACCCCCTATATCTAATTGAGCCTAGCTCTACCCCTTGGGTGGATAAAGTTGATTCGTAGGTCATCTGATCGGAAATTTGACGTACTTAGATTAACTTTAATACCCCATTTTTGGGCCAGGATCGCAACTTGGGGGAGGGGGTAGGGGTGAAAAACGTCTGAACATTTGGGGGGCTAAAATCCACAATTTGGGGAAAGCTCCCTTGTGACAGGTGGAGCCTCCACAGATTCGTTTTCAGGGTACAAAAAAAGGTCAGTATACCAAAATTCAGCTTGCCTCTCCCCGCGTTTCCACATTCAATGCTAATTTTCTCATTATCGATTATAGGTCCACCCCCCTTAGGGGGACGAAGTTGGTTCATAGCTCATCTGACAGGAAATTTGATTTATGTAGAACAACTTTTATAGACCCCATGCATTTTTGGCTATAGGACCATAATTTGGGGACATAGGGGTGAAAAACTTCATTTGGGGGGATAAAATCCACAATTGGGGGAGAAGCTCGCTAGGGACAGATGGGGACACAACGGAGTCGTGTTCTGTGTACAAAATGGGCTAGTATACAAAAATTCAGCTTGTACGGCAGCGTTTCCTATTCAATGCTAATTTTCTTAGGCTATACGTACGTAAGTAATCTTCTTAAAAGAACATTTTGCATTATTTCATACGAAATTTTTTTCACAGATTTCGTACGCGAGATCTCCTTGGAAGCAAATCGAACATAAAATTAGATACTATAATGCTATTGATGATGATGATGATAGCGATGACGATGGAATAGTAAGATTGATTTTCTCATTATTCTAACGTTATGGGAACACTGGTACCTCGACTTACTTCCTAATGTGTTACAGGAGCGCATTTGGATACAAAAAGTAATAATACGATATGAAAGCTCTTCGTGGAAGTTCAAAGATATAAGACATACCATACATCGTAATGTTTCTCGGCAACTAAAGATAACATGCGAAGATCACGACTTGGGCATTACGTTTTACGATAAAAAGCACGGATCCTTTGATACATTTTACACAGTAGTAAGTTGAATCAGAGAAACTGACTGCACAAAACCGGTCCCTATTGAAGTAAATAAAAACATCATCCATGTTATTCTCAACCAGGCCAACCAGAAAGACATTTTCGCAAACGTCGAATTACCAGAAGGAAGTGGATGTGAATCGACGTACGAGTGCTTTAAGAAATACGACTTATTGAGACCTTATCATTTCGAGCCATATCCTGGATCTCCTGTTTCATGCACCAACCTTACAACAATTCCTATTTGGCACGAGGGAGTCGAAGAACTTCTAAACAATTTGGAAACATTTTTATTCGCCATTGGCCAGGTACCTAATGTTACTTTCTTCAGATCATCTTGAACCAAATTTTGGTTGAAATTCGGTATTCATACGCCTAATTTACTGGCTTCGCCTTTTTTTTTCATGCAGTTAACTCCGAATGAATTGTATGTTCTACCTGGTGTCCTCGACGTACTTTCATTTCCAAAAAAAAAGTCATTTACGTTCAATTCATCAACGCCTATGTATTTGTATCCGATGAAAAGACGAATCCCTGTGCCCAGAATTATTTATAAAATCGTCAAATATCAAACTTATAAGTGCGACGCACGAAGAGTCTTATGCCGGTTCAATATAGTTATTGTTATTCATAATGCACCCAACTTTCAAAAGGAAAAAAAACTTTGCCCCAAAGACATGTGCCAAAAATGGGGATGGGAGCGAATCAAGTTTACCAGCACATCACCCAAAAAAGGAAACGGATCAGAAAGGATTTACTGCTGTGAATGGAATAAAAAGTTACGATATGAGTTAGGTTACAAAGATAGTAAAAGTAAAGGTCAACCTTTGGATTTGTATAAATTTCCTATTTTCGATAAAAAGAAATATGACACTACCTATGAGGACAAAAAGAAAGACATCGAAGTACAAATGGAACAATTAGAAAAAGAACTACTGGAAGAAGAGACTTTATGAAAATCTATGCTTAATAATGATCATGCTGATCTAATATGTTTCTGTTTTTATTAATCCAAGTACCTATCTATACCTACCTACAGTAAAAGTACCAATTATTAATTTTAATTATCTAGCTTTTGAAAAAAAATAAAAATAAAATACGCATGTCGCTACGAACTCTTGAAGCAGGGCAAAAACAGTCATTTTCGCAACTTTGCCAGTCTCTTCTGGCCACAAAAATAACTCAAATTTAAAATAACTCACTCTGTATTTAGTTTTAGGGTTTAAACTATCGATTGAGCCCATTTTCAACTCAAACACAAAAAAAGTTCAAAAACGTTGCCTAGTGTAACCGTTGCAAAAATTGGTACCTATAGTTACTCGTAATTCGAAAAAGACCCATTTTTGTTGATTTTTTTTACTCTTGAACTATGCAAATAATATGTTTATCGAGCTTTCAAATATGTCTGTACCTATGTACTTTCTACCCGACAATAAAAAATTACAAGTGGAAAAAAGAATAATTCTCAATTTGAACAGTTTTCAGGCTTATAAAGGAATAAAATGATGAACCAAAACGTATTTCTCCAGACATACAGAGTGAAGTTGAGAATAAAGTCAATGAACTGTTTGATCAAAAGTCAGGTTCTGTTTCAAGTTCATTACGATATCTTCGTCATTTTTAGTATAGCAGTAACTATAAGAATTAATCACATTAGCACTTACCCCTCTAATATTACTCTGATAAATTAAATTCCTAAGTATTTTCTAATCTTAGATGAATACTTTGTTGTCTCACTTCATAGAATTATCACCTCGAGTGTTCATAAATACTACACAGTTGTGAGTTGAGTGGCTCACCCTAAAAATTGAAGGGACAAAGTGACTATCCATTTTTTTTTTTTTTGGTTCCTCAAAATTGCTCAATTTTATAAATATTACGTACGAATTGAATCTGATTACGCCACAAAGCAGAATTATGAAAGTAGCATGAATAAAGGGCATAAGAATTTCAGGTAAAAAATTGAGAAAAATGTAATTAATTACAAAAATGATGCAAAAATTATTGGTAATCACAAAAACAGGTGACGTACCTAAATGGAAGAATTGATAGAATATCATAATGCAATAAATTTCTTTAAATTAGATAAAAATGAGGTCAACTTATTGCTTGATGAAAATGATTAAAGCCAGTCTCATCAGAAAAAATGTGGCGAAAATTTCAGGAAATTGCTACGAAGGTCGTTAAAAATGACAGCAAATCAGTAGAGTAATACCAACATTTATTCAATATAGGCAAAAACTGCACAAACTCAAAGTGAAAGAAATACATCGAACTGATCAGAAAAATCAATAAAATTGATGTAAAAATTGCAGAAAATTAAGAGAAAGTTGAAAAAATATTTTCATGACTGGATAAAATATGTAGAGGAGAAGGTACAATTATGGACCCCCCATGGTTTAGTGTACAACCACTAGCGCTACGGTCATGCTGGGTACTAAAAATTATACTAGTAGTGTAGTATAAATGATCCATGTACTTATTTCGGATCCATGCAAACTTGGGTGTCTCTCATCAGCAATTGTTTTTTTTTGCGCATTATTTTCTTGCCAATGGAAAATTTTACAAGTTTTTCATTCGGTAATTCATCAACTTCAAATAAAGTTTTGAAAAAAAATTATTAGCGAAGTGAGTAGCTTACAATGTGTACTTTCAAAATATACTTTCATATTTGAAGAGTGATATTCCAAAACTCGCTTTGTCCATTTTTATCAAAGTTGGGTTTTCAGTGGTACCTGGTAGATGAAGTATTAACTCACATTCCTACATCATCAACCTACCAAAATGAGGTGTTAAACTCACCTAAATAGCCAATTCACTAAAAATTAAAAAAAAAAAAAATGTTCCAAAACGCGCTTTGTCCATTTTTATTGAAATTTTTCTCAACAGGATTTAGTGGATGAAGTGTACCTATACCTACACTCCTACATCATAAATCCGCCCAAATAAAGTGCTAAACTCGCCTAAAAAGCCAATTTACCCGTTTAAAGGAAAACTGTTTTTCCTCTTTCCTGAAAAGTTGTGAAAATGGACAAAGCGAGTTTTGGAATATCACTCTTCATTTGTCTGTACTTCAACTGATTTTCATAATTTTTTTCATTTTTCATAAACTGAGCCGATTTTTTGCATGGGTATAAATATGGACCCCTAAATTTTTTTAATCTAATTTTGATTCAATGGTTTTTAGAATACCGAGAAAAGTGTTATTAATAAAGAAGACAAGTCCAAAGCATCAAAAAACATCTTTAAATAAATTTTTGTTCAATTTTCTGAACTTTTTATTCATTTTTTGAGGGGGGTCCATATTTGTACCCGAGTCCATATTTGTACCATTTTATGTCACTTTTCTAAATTTCAAATTTCTCCGTGAGTTTTCAAAAAAAAAAAAAAATTTTTTTACACAATATACTTACTAGAGTCTTTGACATAAATGGTATACCTACTCGAAAAAAAATTTTGATGATTTTTTCTACCCTTTAAAGCCAAAAAGCTAGAGGGGGTCCATATTTGTACCTTCTGCTCTACTTAATGCTCATCTTTCCTGATATTCTGCAAAATTTACAATAATTTTTGACCTACCTACGTAAAATTTGTTATGTTGATTTTTGAACCTACTTTTCTCGTATTTTGAGAAGTTTTCATGATATTCATCAAGTTTTACTTCATTTCCATACATTTCCTTTAAATTTAACTCATTTTTCCTGTCTTTCTTTCAAATTTTTAAATTCTCTTCCATAATTTTCTCAAATGAAGAGTGATATTCCAAAACTCGCTTTGTCCATTTTTATCGAAGTTGAGTTTTCAGCGGTACCTGGTAGATGAAATATTAACTCACATTCCTACATCATCAACCTACCAAAATGAGGTGTTAAACTCACCTAAATAGCCAATTCACTAAAAATTAAAAAAAAAAAATGTTCCAAAACGCACTAGGTCCATTTTTATTGAAATTTTTTCAGTAGTATTTAGTGGATGAAGTGTATACCTACACTTCTACATCATAAATCCACCCAAATAAAGTGCTAAACTCGCCTAAAATGCCAATTTACCCGTTTAAAGGGAAACTGTTTTTCCTCTTTCCTGAAAAATGTGAAAATGGACAAAGCGAGTTTTGGAATATCACTCTTCAAATGTTCACAATTTGTAATGGATTTTAAATACTACCATTCTTATGTCAATTTTCATCACAGGTCCTCTTCTCTTTAAGGGAAGAATCTCAACTGGTAAAAAAAAGGTTTGAACCGTAATACAAAACTAAATCGAAAAAGCACTTGAAAATGCATCACCAGCCACAATTTTGAGCGCCAAAAGTGTGTTTTTAAATTTTTGGTGAATTAAAAAAAAATCAAAGGAACAGGTTACAAATAAAAAAATCAAAATTTCACCAAATTGACATAGAAAGCTCAACTTTGGTAAATAACTCATTTCTGAGCTTCCAAATCAACTAGAAACAGTTTAAACTGTTTGGGCAGTTCTAAAAAGTCACCAGAAGATTTTTTAAAGTTGAAATTTCCACAAAATTTTACCTTTGAAATGTGGTTGGAATGCTGAAATTTACTTTATACCATAATTTCAATACTATCTGAGTCGATTGGAAGTCGCTGAAGGCTCTAAAAAGGCTTCAAAACCACCAAGACACAATCAAAGTAAATTTCAGCTTTCCAGCTTCACTGGGTAAAATTCTGTGAATTTTTTTACTTATGTCGTGGAATTATTTTTGAATTAATATTTCCCGATTTGAATGTTCATTTGTTTTGTTGGAAATTAAGGATTTGAGCTTTTTCAAAAATTTCATTTTCCAAAATTATTTTTCATTGAAAACTCAACTTTTTTGTGATTTGATTAATTGAGCACTGAGCAGAGTACCCTATTACATTCTTCAAAGCAATTTGTTTCCCCAACATGGAAACCTACATAGAAAATCTCCAAAGGGCTAGGCTCAGAAGATATTACTATCTCGTTTTTGTAATGCAACGAGTAAGTATTCTAAACGATCGGTATCTTACAACAAATACATCCATGTTTAATTGTAGGCAACATAACACGTAGGAATTTCATGACTCGTAAAATATCGTTATGTACCTACTACGTGATTTTATACGTCGTCGTCAAGTACTTCAACGCAGGTGCAAATTTCAATAAGTACGGATTTTATTGCACCAAATTTCAAATGACTCAGAGGATCTTACTATCTCGTTTTGTAATATTCTAAACGATCGATATCTTACAATAAATATATCCATGTTTAATTGTATAGGCAATATCACACGTAGGTATTTCATGACTTCCAAAGTACTTAGCGTTAGATAGGTACGTGGTTTTCTACATCATCAAGTACTTCAGACCAGGTGCAAATTGCAATAATTATGGATTTTATTGCACGAAATGAAATATATAAGAATTCAAACACGAACCACAAAATTCGCAGTTTTCTTCAAAACAACATCCAAAGCAGTAACAAATAACGAAACAATGATCTTGGTTAAATTTAAACGCTTGCTAGTAGCGTTTTGTGGATTAATCTCGTTGATTTATTCAACATCTGCGTCAGAACGTATGCATTTTCAAGTATTTCTTCCTACCAGAAATTCACAATTCAAAATGTATTTTCTCTTGATTTGTAGCTTTGATATTCAACCCATAGGTACACTCTGGATGTTTTCAACGTGCGAGCGATGTACCTACAAAAAAGTAATTGGCCTGTTTACGTCGCTGCTTGTCCGTTTCTCGATGACGGATGCGAAAAGGATTTCAATACGAAGCACTCTTCCGGTCATAAATCCTTATTTATACGAGGACCAGCATCAACTGAATACGAGGATATGAAAAAAATTCACTGTGAAAAGAGCTTCGAACTATCCATAGTAGAGCGATATTCACACATCGTCTTTGGAGACTCACAGATACTGTCATTGGGCTACGAAGTGAGTTGTGAAAAAATAAGATAGGGGGGTCGGGGTCAAAACATTCTGGAGAATTTTCCCTCATCAAGAGATCATCATCTGAGGTTATCAGGAGTAGTCAGTTTGAGAATATTCTCACCTCAGAAATGAGAATATTCTCAAATTTTCTCTGCTTAAAAATGCATGAGAGACCTCAAAATGCACGTTTTCATCCTAAATGTTTCACAATAATCAAGCCAAGATATCATTTATAAAACAGAGGAAATATTTTAGAACGTAGTGGTGCCAATTTTTTTGTCATTATTGTCATGCAATTTCAAAAAATCAAGAAAAATAGCTAAAAACTTAACAGATCTCAATTAATAAAAATTTTCACCGTTCACATTTTTTTGAACAGGTATTCTACGATAGATCAGCATATCCCGAAACTTTCAGTGATACTTTTTACTCCGGAATCGGCGAGGTAAGCTATACTGAAACCACTATTTTAAGTTTCAAACAATCTTGCGACTTGAAAAATTACTTACAAAGAAGTCTCTCGATTACAATGTCGAAAATTTAACTTGATTCTGCTGCACTTGATTGAGTAAACAATTAAAATTGAAAAAAAAAAACAATAAAAATGAGAATTTATTCCCTTTTTTTTCGAAGAAAATTTTGGAAAATATTTCGGTAGCCAGACTCTCCTCTTACCACTAGAACTTGGCGTTAACTTTGCGTTGCAAACAGAATTTTACTCTGATTTTTGAAAAATTAACCAAAAAGTATTACATATGTTCAGCCTGTAACTTCAAAGCGTCATTTTCTGTGGACTATTTTGAGAAAATTCAAACCTGAATTGAACCCTGAATCTTCTTCTTACAGCTGGTAAAAAATAAAATAAACAAAATTTGTGACTGAGTAACTGAGAAGTTCCTTTGTTAATAAACCATTAATAAACCTATAGAATCCGATCACCGCAAATTCTATGTGTAGGTACCTATTCATTCTATTACAATAATTGCAGATTTCACGAGCACTTTCCAGTAAATTAAATCGCGTTGGTGAAGTGTTTTCTAAAATACGATCTCCTAAAATGGTAAAAAAGGATGATGATATAGATGATAAGGAAGGAAGTGTTACAGAAGAAGGGCAGAAATCCACTCAAAAAATGGTAAATAATTCGATGTGTATGAAGCAAAAATGCAAGGTTTCTCTTAATAATAACTCATGCCAGTTCGAAAGATTCCCGAGTTAGAAATGATGGATTAAATCGCTTCTTACAGAAAATTGTTCTTGGAGTCTTCTACAAAGCCATGGATAGTAAATCACAGGAATGGTTCCAATCGTTTTCTAAAGTATTCGATGAATTTAGCGATTATATTACTCTTCAGTATCAACCTTGTATGCAAGCAGAGTGGAAATTTGTAGATGTTACGGCTTTAGGTGAGTTTATTCTCGTTCGATTTTTTTAGAAATGAAAGTGTCCGAATTGATTCCCACCTCTTATTTTCAAGTGCACGAATTGATTCCCATATCTGTGTGCGAATTGATTCCCACCTCATTTTTGGAAGTGTACGAATTAATCCCCTTGTCATTTTGACAGACGTACGAATTGATTCCCATGTACATAGATTCATGGATACAAAGATTCAGTATTCGTACCTTTCGTTTACTTCCTCTTAAATGGCAAAACACAGAATGTCTACTAAGTGGCTTTTGATTCAATCATTGAGCATTGCACGACGTTGAAACAGGCCTAACCAAAACCTAATAAAATACCTACCAATGACGATGGAAAACATTTTAAAGTACTTCTTCGGACTTCCCTTCCTCTCTCCTGAAGATGTGCCTGAGTGTTTCACAAACTCAACTGATCTTCGTGAAAAGAAAACGAAGGACGACAAAGATTGCTGAATTTGAGACATAGGTATGTCTACAAAAACTACATCTCAACATCATCTCTATTCTAGCCAGCACTTTGGGTATGCTGCAACCATAAATAGAACGACCAATCCCTGTGGAAGTTTCCATTCTAAATTGAATTCCTATTTCTATATTCTCTATATTCTTCCCATCCCAGCATTTATAATTTTATTGGCGTTCTCCTCGAAATACAGGCAGAAACTTAAAGTGGGAATCAATTCGTACATTTGAAAAGAAAGAGTGGGAATCAATTCATACCCTTGAAAAGAAATGGTGAGTCAATTCGTACACTTTTTTCATTGTGAGTGGTAGTTTTTTCCCCTCTTTAATTACCTAAGTACACAACGTAAGGTAGGTATTTTACAAAATATCTAAATACCTAACTATCTAAAATATCAAATGTTTTTCATATTGCTGCCAGGCCATGTAAAAAATAAACTAGACTGCAAAGACGAAAATGATGACAATTGCATAGCTGGGAGAACGCATGTATGTGCTATATCGCTTATTAATGATCAGAAAACGCTTTTTCATTTTTTGACTTGTACAATGCAAGGCACTGACCAGCTGCCAGATTTTGAAAAAGTAAGTCAACTATAATAAATTTTTCAGTGAATTATAATGAACTTCAATGGGTGCTTATTATCAAATTTTCAAAATATCATACCCCATTCCACAAGATAGCTTTAAAAATAATGTATGTCTTTTTTCCAATCTTTTTCTGTGAAAGGAAAAGAATCAGAATTGTTATTTGCAATGGTTTATTGATTTGAAAACAAAATTAAATCGTCTTGAAGCTTTTTCGCATCATGCTTAGTATGTACTTACCTACCTACATTTTTCCCACGTTATCCAAGTGGGTCATTCCACGTCAATTAGACCAAGAAGTGGTGAGGGGGGAGCCGGCGATTTTTTTGCAATTTTTTCTGTGGAAAGACCTTCCCAAGGGATGATCAATGGCGCAAATCGCACCCCTTTGGTCCCTTTTTAAAAGCTGCTATGGGGTATAAAAGTTTTCAGTGAAATTGAAATATCATTCATTTCAGCAGTATATTATTACTCGATAATCGCGATACCTACCAAAATGGAACTTTTTCCGATAGTTCGGCGTTTTGAAGAGCTTTTTGGTGATATCATAAAAATCAGTGTTGCCAATTTTTTTCGTACGAAAAATTATCTCGAAAAATTTCAAAACATAGTTTTCATGTCGATCCAACTCTCAAAAATTCTGAAAAAAAATTATATCATGGACAACTTTTCATGCTAAACAACATATTAAAAAATTGGGATGGCGTTATTTCGTAAAGTCGATTTAAAAAAATTGAAATTTTGCGGAAAAATGTGAGTTTTTAATTTAAAACATGAAAACAAGTTTTGATTGGTTAAGTTGACCCATTTGACCCCTATGTTTACGTATCAGTTGAAAAAGTTGAAAAACCCTTTCACTCTACGAAATGAACACATCACAAAAAAATATGATGTCCTCGACTGTAAGTACAAAATGTTAGGTACCAACCAAATTTTTGAGAATCAAAATACATATATGGCAAATAAATGGGATGAAATCAAAATTTAAACGCTGCGCATCGATTGTAAACAGTTCTCCGTCGTGTTCTCTTCAACAAAGAGATGAGTATGATTACTCATTTAAAAAATTTGTATTTCAGCTATTACTTTGATTCAAAATCTCACAATTTAAATTCAAAAAAAAACAACAACAACAAACTACATATATCTGTTAAAAAACTACCCCCCTCCCCCAAAAAATTAAACCCCCGATTAGATTTTAATTTCGAAATGAAGAAGAATGCATCGAAGAATTTTTTGGAAGAATTTTACAAAATTGTAAAAGCTACAACAACTTCAGCAACGAAGTGAAAAAGTCAGAAAAATAAAAAAATACAATGTTCGTACCCAACTAACTAGGTACTTATGCATACTTTATTATTCAGTGCGCAGCAGACAATAATGTTAAATATGATCCAATAAAAAAATGCGCCAAAGGAGATGAGGGTAAGAACTTATGCTTGGCTAGCGCAAAAGTACACCCGGATACCAAGGATTTTCCATCATTCAGTTACGAATTGGTACGTACAATAAATCACCTTCTACAGCTTCTCTTGTGATAATAATAATCAGTAAATTATCAATGAGAGCTTTTTAATTAAGTTCCATTTTTTTTTTACCAGACTTTCGACAAAGAAACTAGCAAAAAAACAGCCGAAGCAACGGATGAAACGATAAAAACAATTTTTTGTGACGAGCTGAAGAAATATGGTGTGGCGAATCCTTGCGACGAAAAAAATCAGGGAAAAGGTGAGCATTCTTGTAAAAAAAAGAATAAAAAAAATTTTAAACGAGTGAAAATTATCAAAAAGTGATGACGCTTCGGTGAGAACGCTAAAAAAGGCATTAAATCTTAGCTATAAAAATTAACAATGCATAAAATATTATTATATAATCAACTCCACACGTGACTTTTTTAATTATTGGTTTATGTTATTTAGGTTCTCCTCTACCGAGTGTTCCACCAACAGAAGTAGTAAAGCCATCTCCAGTGAGCAACCAATAAGCATGCCCTGCCACCTAAAGTTTTCTCAAGTCATTTATACCTGTTGAGCTGTGTAGGAAGAGGCTTTTTAGATGATCATCAAATTCAATAATTATTCACATAAAGTACCTAGATATTGTTTAATGGTAATCGAAAATTAAGCTAAATTGATTCGAGATGAGAAATATGTGTAGGTGTACGTATGTAAGTATTAGGTATCTTTTTTAAAAAACAAGCTAATTTATATGGAATAAATTGAAAAAAAATTTTTGAATAAGAAAGCATTCATACTTAGAATAGAAAATTATTTTTTACAGTTTTGAGGATTGCAAGAGAGGAAAAACAGCTCGAAATATCCCAAAATTCGTAAAATCGTTACACCTATCACGTTTTTTTTTTGTTTTTTTTTGTGTGTGTGAATAGGTATCTACTGTGCTTCCAGGTTGGCTCTTCCACAGCCACTTCACATCCCTCATGACATGAATTGGAGTATTTATTTGAATTCAAAAACGAAAAATTGTTACAAAATGTTCAAAAATAGGTATAAGTACCTAATACCAAAAATGATTTTGAAAATTTCAATACCCTTTTATTCCAAGCACAACTTGAGAACTTGGAATAATTTTTCAGCTAAAAAATTCCCATATCAATTTCAATTGGGGAGGGGGGAATGTCCATTACTTTAGAAAAATTTAGCGTTCGTAAAATTTTTTTCAAAACAGGTCTCTACGAAAACAAAGTTATTCTTCAATGCTCTCGTGCAAATTTATTGGAAATAAGGATTCCAAAATTCCGAAATTAATGAGAAATAAAAAAAAAATTGAAAAGAATTTTGATTTTTCTCGGAAATAAAATTAAAAAAACGTAATCTAGCTCGTAGGTATGTATTAATTTTTCATTCGAATCTTGAAATTTTTTCAAACAACCCCCTTACTTACTCCGTTACCTGAAGTTGTGAAATCAAGGATAATCATGATGGGGAAATGCGATGATGACGGCAGTCATAAAATCAAAAAACACAATAAAACAACTGAAGAGACTCACTCACTACAACCGATATTACTTCGTATGACGAAGCTTTCAGCTGACAAAATAAACCATAAACAACAGTTGTGCTTGGATATAAGAATTCAGCCAGACAGACAGAGATAACACGATACCTACACTTACTAAGACACTGAAAAATTACTCGATAATTTCCATAGCTGATGAATAATTCCACGCCATATGAAAAAATTGTTGTAAAATTCACTTCTCACAGACACCAATAATTCATTTCATAAGGCAAAAAATCATTTTCAGGCAAAACAATAGGGTATGAATCAACAATTCCATGTTTCACCAAATTACATTATTGCTTGACAATTCGCATCGCCGAAGAAAATTTCGACATTATTCGATAGTTGTTGTACTTTCCCATCCTGTCGAGTAAGTCTTCAAAAATCTAAAAAATTTCCAAGATAAAATGACTCAAATTAGCTGGTTTCTTCACACGATGATGTTTTTCTCTTCTGTCTCATTGATGAATTCTCAATCATCGCCGGATAAAGAACGTGAGTATTAAGTAATGTAGGAGATGAGCCAACGGGCCATCATCCCTAGTTATTTTAAACTAAAAACTTTAGGACAGGAGAGATCGAAAAACACAAATTTTTATCAAAAAAATGGCGTTAAAGTATGAAAACCAGACACGTGGAGATTACACAGTTTGCAATATTTTTGCAGCTTTCATTTTCGACCCTCATACGCTACAAATTTACGACTCTGAAGATTATGCCAAATCTGATGCAGAACATAAGTTCGTATTCGCTTGCCCGGCCGAAGACAATGACGAAGAACAGTTTGTCGACATTGTTTCTCAACGTGATCAATCACTATTCATAAAAAATTACATCGAAAAAAAACTACAGGACGAGAGTGCGATCAAGTGTAAAAAATATTTTCGATTATCCTTAGTATATCGACCTTCGAGTAGATTCATTGAATTTGGTTACGAGGTAGGTGAAGAATTGTTTAGAATAAGTAGAAAATATAAATTCGAGATGTACTTGACTAATTCTACTTCGACCAACAGGTGTACTACCCAAAGTCAAAATATCTTAACGAAGATTTTACCACCGCTGACATATACGATTTTGGATATGTTGAGTATCGTTCTCATTTACCTTAATTGTCTAATTTTCGCAAGTTTTACAAGTAAATCCTGTGGGCTTTTTTTTTCTTCAATTGCACGAGTAGGTTACAGAAGTAGGCAGAATGTTTCAGCGTTGGACCAAGACGATTCAAGATTATAGCTTTGATCCAACGGATCCTCGAAAGAAAAGAATGCGAAATTGGGTAAATAATTATTAATAAGTAATCGAATAATTAAAATAGGCGCTACAATAGCAAATTGGTACCTATCTATTTTTGAATACCACAGAGAATAATATGGATACCTGAAATTTCGATTGATTTCGATGTTTCCACTTGGATGTTCAAAACAATGGAATATACGATACATCCCATCAAAGAGAAACAGCTGGTGGTGAAATGCGAGCAATACGATTATGGTACAACTGTATATGATTCAAATACAAAATTAGATGATCTGTATAAATCCGTAAGTAGATAACTAGATACCTCCCAATCCTCCTGAAAAAGTTCGGTAGACCAATATTAATTGGAAAATTAAAAAGTACACAACGACAATCACTCTAAATGTTATCTTTTCCTGTACTAGGATAATCAGGCAACAAATTTCAGCCAAATGCAATTGCAAGCAATATCAGAACCATCCTGTAAACTTCAATACGAGTGTGTAAAAAAATACAATCTAATTATGCCCTACCATTTTCAAGCACATCCTTCGAGTAAAGTGTCCTGCTCAGATGTGACTTCAGTTCCCCTTTGGCACAAAATACCCAACGCATTGTTGGATCAACTGGAAATATTTCTAATTGCGATATCTCAAGTAAGTATACGTATGCAATAGAGTTGACGATAGTTAACAATATTATTTTGAGGGGGAGCAGAGCATGATGAAATTTATCAAAAATTAAGTAAAATATCGTTGATCCCTCTTAAAACTCAATAAATGCATTAAAATTCCGTAAATCGCTAAAATCCAATGAACTTTTCTCCAATTTTGACGAAACTCACCCAAACTGTTAGTTTTCATGTAAAACAATCCCAAACAATTTTTTGAGTTGAGCCCCCCCCACCAATCCGAGCATTCAGAAGCTAAAAAAATTGCCTGAGTTTTCGAGCAACACAACAAAGAAACGAACAAATTTTCTAATGAATGACAACAGAAAACTCACTGTCAAAAATAAATTGAAAATTCGTAGATTTACTTACGCATCAACGATGAAAATGATGATTGGAACCATTGTTAAGATCCTTCCTGCTAGCTTCATCAAACATCACAGAATGTACCTGTAATCCTCCAAAAAAACTCTTCAAAAAAGAATTACACCCCACCCTCTCCACGATTCCTAATGAACCTACTCCATGAACAAAAATTAAAAATTTCAGTAAGAAAATGCTGTGATATCATGGTGGAATCCGCCCCTGATAAAAAATACCTACCACTTCACCAGATGGTATGAGACAAACTATGAAACAGTTAATGAGCCAAAAATTTGGGGGCTGACAAATCTACCAGACTCCAGAGTCAAGTTAGATTATCAAACTTATTTGAGAGATCTGTCCGCCCCAAATTTTTGGCTCATTAACTGTTTCATAGTTTGTCTCATACCATCTGGTGAAGTGGTAGGTATTTTTTATCAGGGGCGGATTCCACCATGATATCACAGCATTTTCTTACTGAAATTTTTAATTTTTGTTCATGGAGTAGGTTCATTAGGAATCGTGGAGAGGGTGGGGTGTAATTCTTTTTTGAAGAGTTTTTTTGGAGGATATCAGTATTTTTTTTTCTATGTAGGTATGTTGTGATTGTGATGAAGTGATTAATCTGATGAATGAAAAATAGCATTGTAGGCAGTAGCATGCAGATAGTGGAAAGATTACCGGACATTTTTCATTGAACTGACTGGAATAAAACCAGTGGGGTTTCAAGGATGATGGAAGAGGGGGGTGGCCACCAAAAATTCGCCAACCAGTAAAAGAAAAAATTTCAATTTTGTCAAATAAAATGATGAATAGAGGATACAAATTTTTAAACTGAAATGAAAGATGAAATGACAAGTTCACTAATTGATAATTACCTACCTATTTAATACCTATTAAAAAATTGTTATTTTCCTTTTTGAATTTTTTGAAGTTTCAAAATGGAATTTTTTAGTTTAGGAAATGGATAAAAAATAGCTGAGTGAAGCGAGTGAAAAAAATACAAGAGGTGAAAAACGATGTGTTTTTCAGAACTTTGTTCATTTTTTTGGCTTCAAAACTTTGGAATTTTAAATGTCAAGTTTTTAAAAATTTAAATTTGAAAATGAAAACCAAACAAACCTGAGCAAAGGGAGGGCAAAACGTTATTTCGTGAAGTGAAAAAACAATATTTTTTCAAGTGAAAAGTGTATCTTATTTGTTTCAAATATTTTTAAAAAATTTAAGTAATGGAATTTTTTTAATGTACTTAGACTTTGAAAAAAAAACACAAGAGGTCCAAGCCAAGCTAGGGCAAAAGAAAATTTATTTTAGAAGTCAGAAGTGAAAAACAACGTTGTTTTGTGATGAGCCGTATGTTTTTGATTTCACAATTTATTTTTATAAATTAAACATGAAAAATAAAAATTGCTTTGAAAAAATCAACTTGAAAAATTGAAAAAAAATTTAGGATCGGATGGGGTTCGAACCCAGGCCTTCTGCATGGCGAGCCGCTGCTTAAACCAAGCAACCACTTGGGCTGCTTAGAGAACGGCGCATTTCAACTGCATACAACGCTCACGTTGTAACGGCAACACGTGTTGTGCTTTAAACTTAACGGACATTTTGATATTGAACGTTTATGTGCAATAATAATTATTATTGCGCATGAATGAAAGCTCATATCAATTTGAAAATATTAAAAGGCACTTCTATGATGTTCAAAGTATATTTGAACAAAATTTCAGCGTAATTCGTGCCGTATTCGAAGCTATAGCTTTGTCTAAAGAATCAAAAATGGCGAAAATTAGTATTATAAATTTATTGTTTCTTTAGACAAAGCTACAGCTTCGAATAGGGCACAAATCACGCTGAAATTTTGTTCAAATGTACTTTCAACATCGTAGATGTGCCTTTTGATGTACGTACATCTATCCCAGCTTTGGTTTGGTTGTGCTTCGGATAAATATACTGCTCATTTTTTCAAAATTTGTCATTTTTCAGCATCTTTAGACTCCACTCAAGCTTGATGTAATTGGGCTACAAAGCTCAATTTTTGCATGAACATCAAGTTTGTGGTGGAGAAGTGCCTTATGATATTTTGGGTCAATTTCGAGAATTTTTGGGGCCCAAAAAGGGGGGGTGCAGGGTCAATTTTCAAAAATTTTACAATTTTTTGCTTTTAGTCAGTAATGGTTGGCAAATCAAAGCTATATTCCAAATTTCATCGAAATTGGTTCGGCCAATCCTTCTAACTTTAAGTGGAACTTTAAGAAGAATTTTACCCAAAATGACAAAAAACAGGGTACTTGAAACTTCGCGAATTTTCATCGTACAAAAATTATTCTTATATATTCTGAAAGGTCTTTGAAAAATAAGAAAAACTGTATTTGCGTTTTTTTTAAATAAACGCTTAGTTTTTGAGAAAAATACGTTTGAAAACTCCCGGAATTGCATTACGAAATAGTTACAGAATATAACTCCGTGTGCGTTGAGCCGCCTACGGTTGAACGCGTTTCATGACGCGCTTGAAACCGTGGGAGGGCGGGGGGGCAACGCTACCGCGTCGCCTGATCAGATGAAATTTCCTTCTGTTAGGAAACAGAAACATGCACAATAAAGCATATTATTCCGATAGAAAAAGAAAAATCTGACAAAAACTTCATTTTTTTAATTACTTGAACGTTGGGCTGTACATATAACATTTAGTTATATCATGAATCTGAACTAATCTTTTTAACCAATAACAAATTCACAGGTAACGGGCCATCGACTTGTGATACAACCAGGAGTCAATGAAATACTCTCATTGCCCTCGACTACAGGCAATCAGCAACAAAAAATGTATCTAGACCCTAACCAGAAAAGAGTTCCAATTCCAAGACATATTTATAAAATTGTACAGTACAAATCTCACGATTGTGACGAAAGAAATATTTTATGCTGGTTCAGTATGGTCATAGTCATACATAATCATAACCAAATAGAAATCAATGAGACTGATAAGCTTTGCCCAAAAGATAAATGTCACGAATTTGGATTCGACAGAATTCAGTATTTGAGCACAGGAGACGAAAATGGAACAAAAATAACGTACGATAATATCTACTGCTGCTCTTTCAAAGGCAAGTTGTTGGAAAAATTCGGCTCCAAGAAAGGTAAACCAGTAATTGAAGATTTGAATTTGAACCATTTCCCGCAATATATTGAAAACAGCAAGAAACTAGAATATGTGGAAAACATGCGAGAGAAATTCGAAGCAAAAATGGATGAAATGATGGCGATGTTTAAAAAGAGGGATTCTGAGCATCAGAGTCCACCAGCAACTTCATCTCCTACGGATCAGTTTTGAAATTTTTCCAAGTTTTTATTGGGTGGTGATGGGTTTTTTTCAGGAAGTCTCCTTTTTTCCCATTTTCATTTCATTTTGCACCTATTTTTATAATTTGTGTTAATCGTAGGCTAGATATTAATGTTACAATTGTGAATTTCTTAAAATATATTATGGTACGACTTAGATGTTCGTTAACTTTCAAAGTTTCAAAACTCATTCCAGGCAATTTTTCAAGGGGAAAGTATACGAGTACCTAATTTCTATTTCCTGTTATCAAAAATACGATGTATTATTTTAATTTTAATTAAATTTCAAAATTGAATTCTTAGATGATAAAATATGAAAAATATGAATAGGTACCTACGACCTTAATTTATGAAACTAAAAATTCTCTGCAGAGAAAACCTTTTCACATTTCATCAACATTCAATATTAAAGGAGCTGGAGCACTTGGAAAATTTCAAATTTTCTATCAATCATAGATCCTTGAATTTTGGAGACTTTTTTGGTGCTCTTTCTAATATTCTGCAACAAGCATACCTAAGCATAGGTATTAAAATCATCTAGAAGATCCGAAGTCATAATTTGACTCCTTCAAATTACAGGGTCGGCAAATTAATTCACATTTGCGTAGTTTGGGTTGTTTTGCTGGTCTACCAGACAAATTACTCAACAACTCGAAAACAAAACACCTTTTGTGATGATTACTGGCTTGTTTACTCCTTCATACACTTTTCAAATCCAAATTTCACGAAAAATCCTATTCAATAAACACAGAAGCAGACAGAGCACCTGATTTTTTGATGGAAGGGGGAGGGTGGAGAAATGGGTAAGTACAAACTTCTTTACGCTCTTCCTGCAGAGAACATACCTACATAAATAAACGGTAAAAATCAACACATGTACAGCCATGAGAAAAAACTCATGTTCTCTTGCATAGGTAGTAGGTACGCCTTAATACCAAGTACATACAGTAGGTACGTCTAGAAAATATTCAAACAATTCTACGTTCAACAAAGTTGAGCACAAGGTTGGTTGAGCTTCGTCGCAATGAAGTATTCAAGCAAAAATTGTGAAAAAATCAGAGACAAGAAACCTTTCATAGAAAACATCTTTATTTCGAAAGCAGTTCCTCTTCATAGGAAAATTTTTTTTAATCAAATCAAAATGAAGTTTGCTGGGTGGCAATTGTTGCGGCTTTATTCATTCGTTTCATTGATTCGAGTTTCAGATTTTGCAGAACGTGAGTAATACAAAAAATTCATTACAAAAAAAAACATTAAGAATGAAAAGAAAAAAAAATATAATTATGTAGGTATCTTTCATTTTGGCCATTTTAGTATTTTGAACTATCTTTTTGAACATGATTGGTCAATTGGTCATTTTTCTTATCCTCTTTCTCTCATCATTTTCTCTTTGTGTTTTTATGCATCATTTTTCAATGTGCAAAAAATGCATCCGATTCCACAAATCCAATTTCATTGGCACTGGTTCGTAACAAAATTTTGTTTTCTTTAATAGCTTTAATTTTCCAACTATCAACACTGAAAATGTACCAGAGTTCGCCAGATTCAGCAAATGAAAACTTCGAAGGTCCGTACGGTGAAGCTTGTCCCTTCGATACAGAAAACGAAGTGGAAAATGAATTAAACGCAAATGAGACTCTGGATGGTAAAGGTTTATTTGTTAGACGTGCTTATAATTCGCCAGTCGTACAGAAAGGTCAATCGTGTAAGAAAGGTTTCCAATTGGCGGCCGCATTTCACAACAGAGGTTCTCAACCTGTCATTGAATTTGGTTATGAAGTAAGTAAGGAAAATGTGTGTAATAAAAACGTGTGAAAATTGAATTATTTTAATGAGAATGAGAGGGAGGTCGAAGATATTTTAAAAAATCGAGTCAATCTCTAATAAGAATTACAGATTCGTTGAAATATAAGAAAAATTGGAATAATGTAGATGGAATAGAAATTAAAAACGTGCTTTGAAAGATTTTGATATCTACCTATTCAATTCATTCGATTCATTTTTTCAACTCTACGTCAAACTGATAAAGTTTTCTTCATGAATGAATAGATTTACTTCAGGCAAGAACAATTAAGAGGATATAACTACAGTTCCTCATATTTTGAAGCATTCACACCGGTAAATACATTATGTAACAAATTGAGTATTTTTTAGCGTCGCTTACCTTAAAATGAACTACCTAACTGAACGATAACTTATCTGAAACAAACTTTATTCCGTTCAGATTTCATACGCACATTCCATGAGGAAGCAAATATATTGTGCAGCCTTTGGGTGTCACTCCAATAATAAAGATCGCACTTTGGTAATTTGAATAAAAAAGAAATCGTGACATATACATTTCTGATCTCATTTTGCATTTACCTCTCAATAAAAAAAGGAATTGAATCTGATGATCCCCCTCCCCTTTTCTTAGGAAAATACAATAACATTCAAAATTACCAAAAATTCCTCAAGAAGGATCAAAATTTTCAAAAACAAATTATTACAATAATGAATTCGCTTCTAAATAAAAATGATTACAAAAAATGATAATTTTTATCAGTTAGCCATTTAAATGCAAAATTTTCAGAAATGGTAACCTATGTAATGATGATGAACTTGGAAGAACTGCAAAAAAAATCTCATTGTGATTTATTTACAGGATTTTATATGGATAAAAAAATTCATCATACTGTACCACGTCTATTTATGGAATTTCATAGATGTAAGATACACGCTACATCGAAATAATCCACGTCAATTGAACGTAGAATGTCAAAATCACGATTTGGGTATCACATTTTACGATGAAAAACATGGCTCATTTGATTCATTTTATTCTCTGGTAAGTACGCATGTTTGCACCATCATAAGAGTAGCCCAGGGGTTAATCCATACATCTCTTCTGAAATACCTATCAAATGAGCTATCAACCAACTCCCTAGCCCCAATGGGGGCGGCGCTACAACCCATCAAAGTGACGTTTTTTTAATAATTTTACATTTAATGACTTGGGACTTGGAACCTGTTCTAATTGATCAAACAAAGTCTCACTTGGGGAATGGGATTCTTTTGAGACCTAGAGTTGATCCCTAGAGTGAAAATGAGGGTCAAAATTTGAAAATTACAAAAAGTTCATTTTTTTAGAGGGGCATAATATGGTCCCAAATGGATTAAAAGGGTCCAAAATCACACTATTGGTCAGTACCTCTTTTGTGATCAACAAATCCAAATTTCAGCTTCCTAGATCATACCCACTCTATTTATGGCGGAATTAAGGTGGAAACCCCCTTATTTTTACCCCTATTTTCGGGGGTTTCCACCTTAAAAAGAGTGGGTATGGCCAAGGAAGCTGAAATTTGGATATTTTTATCATAATATGTTTTTGAAAAAACGCAACAAGCAAGTGTTGAGTGTTAAAAAAATGGAATCATCTAATAATATGAGCTTTAATCCATGATTTTCCCTAAACAGGATAATCAGAAAAAGATTTTTGAAAATGTACAATTACCAAATGGAAGTGGATGCGAATCGACGTACAAATGCGTTAAAAAATACAATATACTGAAACCTTATCACTTCGAACCATACCCCGGCTCAGCTGTTTCATGCTCAAATCTCACAACAACCCATTTGGCATGACCACATCGAAGAACTGCTTGATAATTTGGAAAAAGTATTATTTGCCATTGGTCAAGTAAGTACATAATATTGTTTGTGAATCATCTTGATAAAATTTCAAATGATTATGTTAAATTCACAGTTGAAAAATTTTCAGGTAACCGAAAACGAATTGGTAATCATACCTGGTGTTGTCGATTTACTAAAACTTCCGAAAAAGAAATCACGTATGTTATCCACATCAGTGCCCATGTATTTATACCCCAAAAAGAAACGAATCCCCATACCCAGAATTATTTATAAAATCGTCAGATACGAATCTCGCAACTGCAAAGTACGAGATGAAATAAGATGCCTTTGGTTCAATATTGTTATTGTGATTCATAATCAACCCAAATCCACAATAAAAGAAAAACTTTGCCTCGAAGATAAATGTAAAGAATGGGGTTTGGAGCGAATCAAATTCATAAATGCATCGGCCATTGAAGGAGAAGGATCGGAACATATTTACTGCTGCGAAATAGATGAAAATCTAGAAAAAACATTAGGTTTTCGACCTACTAAAGATCAAAACAGAGAATTGAATTTGAATAAGTTTCCGGTATACGATAAAGAAAAGGAACGAGATGATTATATCGACATAAAAGAACAATTTGAAAACAAAATGAAAACGTTGGAAATGGAACTATAGAAGATTTATCAAAAAAGCACGAATAATAATATGGTATCTATACACTGTGACTTTGAGTCAAAAATTTAAACTAAATGAATTTAGTCGATTTACAAAATGATTAGGTACAATACAGTAGGTTAAATCATTCACAAACAAAATCATCTTCAATTTTCATTGATGAATTAGAAAAAGCCATATGATTTTGTCAGGTTATTCCTGAATTTGATTCAGATTCAGTGATTCAGTCGTTCTCGAATGATTTGTCAATTCTAAGCAAATTGTCCGCGAACGAATTCAGGCAAGTTTTAGATGATAGGATTAGGTAAAAGTTAAAACTGCCAAGCCAAGGTTTCATGATGCCATTCATATTTTTTATACCTATACGGCTATACAGTATATGTTGATTTATAGAAACTCAATTGTTACGTTACGTTATTTTAACGTTTCTGTTCTAAATTCAAATACTGTTGGTTACTTCATTTTGATGTTTATGTAATGCTAAACTTCATTTTTTCTTCTTTAAAGTTTCCATAAATCATTAGGTTATGGGCCCAGAGTCTTCTGTCTGATACCAGATTCTGAATATTGATTTTGTTTCAATAATTTTTAATTCTTGTCGTATTTATTTTTCTCAGAAATTTCTTCGTTGTTTTTTGAATATTCAGAAAAATGGATAATGGTCGAGGTGATGCTGAAAATCAAAATCTGAATCGTAATGTAGCGGCGGCTCCGGCTGGTAATGAAAACGACACATTTTTGAGAAATCGAAATCGTAGTCATATTCCGTTATTCGATGGTCAAAATTATTCTGCATGGAGAGAACGGTTGATTGTATTATTGGAGGCGTTGGAATTGGATGACGTAATTTTTGGTGAAATTCCTGCAGCGCCAGATTGAGCTTGGCGATTAAAAAATGCTAGGTGTAAATCTGTAATTTTCGATTGTTTGGCTGATTCACAACTGGTACATGCTCGAGGTGTACCTACGTGTCAGGATATTGTAAATAGATTGGACCTCACATACCCAAATGAAGGCATTCTCTCACAAGTTCTTATTCAAAAACAATTGAATTCATTAAAAATGCTTTCTGGCAGCGATTTAAAACTTCATTTCGTCGTATTTGATGAGATCGTGAAAGACCTTCGAGCTGCTGGAGGTAATTTAGATGCGAATGACGAACTTATGCATTTAGTAACTTCATTACCAGATGAATACAAAACGCAGATTCACATAATTTTAGCAGCAGACGAAATGACAATCGAACTAGCGAAACATAATTTAACCAAATTTTATGAGCGTCCTAAGTCATCAGTCGCAATCTGTTCCTGTGTCAGCATCTGTCGTTCCTGTAAATCCTGTGTCATCATCCTCAGTATCCGTATATCTGATTCTGTGCATCCCGTAATGTTAACATCGTATTCTTCCAACATTCGAAATTGTTATACCTGCGGAAAACCTGGTCATATTTCACGTTTTTGTCCTAGTAATGTTAACAATGTTCAAGATGTTCAAAATTTCAGTAGTAATAATTATTCGAATAATTTTAATCGTGGTCGTGGTAGTTATGGAAATAATTTTCGCGGAAGAGGTCGCGGAGGAAATAGTAATTTTTCGAATGGAGGTAATAATTCCTCAAGTGGAAATAGTAATTTTTCAAATGGAGGTAACGGTAATTTTTCGAAATGTAAATGTAATTGTAGTTGTGAAAACGAAAAGGGAGTGAATTTTGTTGAAAAAGAAGGTACAGATGAAAGTTATTTGTTTTCGGTAGAAGAAAGTAGGAATTATACGTTTTTAGTTGAAACTGAGGAAAGTGAGAGTTTATTTTTTGAAGATAGTGATGGAATTGTAGTATGTAGTTGATGATGATGTTGTTGGTAATATAGAAGAGGAAGAGATGAAAGAGGCGGAAGAGAAGGAAGACATGAAAGTAGAGATGGAAATGGAATTGAAGGATAGTTTTATTTTTGAAAAAGTGAAGTATTGGTTGATGATGTTTTTTATTTTCGTTGGTTGGATGAGATCGGTTAGTTTTGTTGGTTGGAGATCGGTTAGTTTTGTTGGTTGGATGAGATTGATTAGTATTGTTGATGGTATTATTGTTTGGAGAAAAAGAATTGAGATTAGTGTAGAAAGTTGGAGAAAAAGAGTTGAGTTTGTTGAAAAATACGAAGCGGTTATGCCGAGAAAATTTGATCGAAATTCGTCTGATTGTAGTGATGGTAATTCAGAGATGAATTGGTCGGAGTCATACTCTAGATGTAGAATATAATGTATTTTCATTTAATTATTAATTATTTTAAAGAAAGTGAAAATTTCAAATTGCAAATATTGTTATCCATTCGTTTTTCGCGTTATCATAATTTCATTTATTTTGGATGTTTATTTTTAAATTTCTTGAGTTTCAGGGGAGGTGTTGATTTATAGAAACTCAATTGTTACGTTACGTTATTTTAACGTTTCTGTTCTAAATTCAAATACTGTTGGTTACTTCATTTTGATGTTTATGTAATGCTAAACTTCATTTTTTCTTTTATTATTATTTCATTCGTTTGTTGTTACTCTAAGAGATAACTTATCATGTTATAATGTTCGATTCGTATAATAAAAACTTCTTTAAAGGTTCCATAAATCATTAGTATACACGTTATAATATCAGTTTTCAGTGATTTATTCGTTCGCGAACGATTTTTTTCATAGAATTACTTGAGTTTTTCTGTGTTTTATAATTTTTACTGAAAAGATTTGGATTGCGCAGTTGTGGAAATCAACGACCTCCTTTTCGGGTGACTCATCGAGCCAAACTCCATGTCTAGATTGATACTATCAACTACATAGAAACAGATGTTATAGGAATTTCAGAGACATTAAAATTGTAATGAGCAAGTAGTGTTTTTCGAATTCTCGTTAGTCTAGACATACATTTTTTCCAGTTGAATGACCTCGAAAGAGATTCACGAGTTCTCGAAATTGCGCAATTCAATGTGGGTTTGATAAATAGGTATATTTTTTTCGAGTGAAATCGAAAAATTTAGGCTGAAAAAATTGTGAGAAAAATCAGTTTTTCGCATTTTTAAAGATTTTCTATGTGTATGAAAAAATTTGAAAAAAAAAAAACGTAGCTAGGTAAAAAGTAGATATAAGTACGAGCTATAGACCACCAATTACAAATAATCATAATTCACCCCAAAGTTCAACCGTTGATGTATGTGTATAAGTGCCTGCAATACATTAGATTTATTTGAATCACACGATGGGCATATCTATGATCCATTAAAAAAATAAAATGACGTAGGTAGTTTTTCACGCGCATTGGCAGTTTTTTCAACACCTGTGTTTGTTTCAATGAGTGAAAAAAATGAATCACAGTAGGTAATAACATAGAACATTCAGTACCTACACGAAAAGGAGCATAAAGTGTAACAATTGAACCGGAAAATTTGATTTTTTTTTCAGAAAAAATCCAAAATAAGTAGGAGCACAAATCACGATGATCTGGAATACAGGAGAATGCTCGCTGGTAAAGTTATGCATAATGTTGACGTCATTGACTTGTTCCATTTCGGCGTTAGAACGTAAGCTGTCAAGTACATATATATGATTTTGAAATTAAAACTTGTAATTTCTTGGAATACCTACAATTTTTAGCGAATATACTATTTATTTAATTTCAGCTTTGATATTCAACCCATACACCCATGATGTTTTCAATGTACGTGCTATGCACGCACATAAAAATGATCCGTCCGTCTACGTTGCTGCTTGTCCAAGCGTCGAAAACGATAACGAAAAGAATTTCAACAGGAAATATTCTTTGGATGAGAAGTCATTGATTGTACGAGGAGGATTACAAGAAAAATATGATGAGGTGGAGAAAATACAATGCAAAAAGGGCTTCGAATTATCCATAGCTGAATATTATGGTACTTCTCGAGCATGGAGTGAACTACAAATAGGTTACGAAGTAAATGGTGAAAAATAAGATTCAGATCGAAACTCCTCTGGTACTTTTTTGTCTTGATTTCGAAACTAGTTTGCATTCTTTCTAGAGAGAGATTTCAACCAAAAAATACCACTTTTTGATTTTTGACGACTTTTTAAAAACTTTAACAACACCTAATAATTTACCGAAAATTTTCAAGGAAATAACTTTTAAAAATCCTGTTTTAAAAAGCGGTCAAAATTTTAACATTCTTTATTGGCAAATAAATAGGTCATTTTATGAATTCTCAAACACGCTCGGTAATTTTAGAAATCAAAGTCAAAGGGCCAGAGTAGCTTTCTGATCAAGTATTCGTCGATGCCTTGGTATTATACATAAAAAGTTTTGATGTCATTTAATTCAAATTTTGAAACGTACACTTAGGTATTTTACGACAAATCAAAATTTCCCACAAAATTCACCAATTTTCTTTCTTACAGCAGATTCGGCAAGGTAAGAAAAACCAACACATTCATTTGAGTATTTCGAGTACCTACCTACAAAAAATAATACACACATACCACATACTGTACAGTAAGAGCAAGATTACCTCGAATTCTTTCCCGTTCATTTAAAATTTCAGATTTCAACAACAACCAAATCTGGATTCAAAAAAACCATCAACAAGATATTAAAAATACGTTCTCCTCGATTGAGATTGGATAAAAAGCAAAAAATGGTACATAAATGATTCAATAGGCAGCTATGAAACAGTTAACATCGAATTTTTGCAATAAAAAAATGGTCATGCTCGCATTACAGGGCTTTGTATGGCTCAAAAAGATGCGTTTAGAATACGACATCGAATCATGGAGTTTGAAAAAAATGACTCACGAGATCCATCGACACGCTGATCAGTTGCAGCAAAAGGTAGAATGCCAAGATTACAGTTTGGGTAACACATTGTACGGATTCGGATCGTTAGTTACACATTACTCCAGAGTGAGTACGCTTAGTAAAACTTATAAAGTTATAGCCTTTCTAGGATAGATTAGGTTAGCACAAATTAAACGAAATTTCCATCCTGTTCTAACACATTATGAAGGAAGCTCAGAAAACTACTCTGAAGGAGTTTGAATTACCAAAATCAACATCACCTCGCGGAGATTGCCAAATGAAACGTCTATGCTTCGAAAAGTACAACTTTGTACAACCCTACATGTTTCAGTCATCGCCTTCAGCACCGGTCTCATGCACGAGTTTGACAACAGTTCCAATATGGCACGAAGTATCGAAACCTCTGTTGGATCAGTTGGATAAATTCTTAATCGCAATGGCTCAGGTGAGGAATTGCTGATTTTCAAGTGTTATCGAAAAACATTCAATTTTGAAGAGAGATGATTCAATTTAACACAAATATTCACCCCCCCCCCAAACACCAATTCAAACTTGGTAACTTTGAATCGTGAAATTTTTTTAGAATACCTACCTTTGATGTGCACAAAAAGACCACCCAACTTTACTAATCGTCAAATTAAGTGATTTTGTTGGTGAACGACTTTTTACTGTCAATATTAGGTATGGATAGCAATTGACTGAAAATTTAGGACATGGGTCATTCCATGCCAAATCGTTGGATTTTTGCACGAGGGATCTTCGATTTTTTTTCAAAATTAGATCATTTGTAGAGGTCATCAAACGATAACAAATGGAGCAAACCGGACATTTTTTTTCAACTTTTTTTGAAATTGTAGTACTTTGAGAGGGTAATTGACGAATGATGTCAAAATCAGTGTTGTCAACTTCAAAAACCTAAAAAAAATTGATTCAAAAACTTATAATTTAAATATAACCGTGATGTCCCCAGTAAAAATATTGCACCACACAAATGGTATCTTATACCATACCGTTGGAATTTGGCACCAGGTGTCTGTTGCTCCTACGCGAATATAAAACTATCACGTTTTTGTATATCTTTTTTATTTGTATTACTACAAATTCGTGATTTTTCAGCCCTTTTATAGGCGAAAATTTGCAAAATTGAGTTGAATTTCTGTATATAATACGAGAAATTGCAGGAGTTGAGTTCTAACTAATTAAAGTTGAGCTTCAACACATTTTGGGCGCTAATGTGAGAGTGGAATAAAGTTTAGGTATATTAAACTTGTGACGAATTGACTATGTAGATGTAAAACCTTCCTACAGAGATAAATCTTGAATATACTCCTCGGAGTTATTCTGAGATACACTACCTGTGAAAATACACGTTCCGCTGGGTAACTTGCACAGCTTCCACTTTATACCTACACACTCCACAGAAATATTACCATAGAAGTCAATAATAACACAATCAGTGATGGAAAACTGAAACTGAAACTAAAACTGAAACTGGTTAAAAACTTGAACTGAAATGGAGAAACTGAAACTAAAACTGAAACTAGAACTGAAATGAGAAAAACTGAAACTTAAAACTGAAAACTTGAACTGAAAAAAATAAAACTGAAACTAAAAACTGAAAACTTGAACTGAAAAAAATGAAACTGAAACTAAAAACTAAAAACTTGAACTGAAATGTAAAAGTTTTGCCATTCACTGAATTTTGTCGACAAAATCATCAATCTATTCTCAAAATTCTTAATTTTTTCAAAAATTTTTGCCCTCGCTTCGCTCGGGCCAATTTGAATCTTTTCTTTCCAAAAAAAAACATTGATGAAAATGAAATTTAGAAAAAGTTGAAATCAGAAAAACAGAATGGCGAATTCTCTCATTAAAATTGATATTGTTCTACTTTTTGAACTACAAAATGTTATGCAATCTTTTGCCCTCGCTTTGCATGGGTCAATTTGATACTCTTCTCAGAAGTCAGAGTTACAATTTCAAGAAACCTATTGAATTTGAAAAATGTTGAGATCAGAAAAACCAAAAAGAAAAACCTATTTTTTTCATTAAAATCAATTGATGTCGTTCTACTTTTTAAATCACAAATTTTCCAAAGCTGAAAACTTTCGCCCTCGCGTCGCTGGGGCCATTTTAGTTGCTACTTGGGTCATTCCATGTCAACTCAACCAACGTTTTTGGGTCATGTCCTTCGATTTCGCTCAAATTTTTTTTACAATATCTACCCACCCAGTAAGTAAGAAAGCCGCAATCAGTTTGGTCTTAGCCCCCTCAGGGGGCGGATGGAGGGGCTTCTATTATTTTCAATACTTTGATCAAAAAAACTGATTTTACAGTTCGAAAAAGCATTGAATTTAGAACTTTTGTACGTTGAAATTTTCAAAAGTTGAAAGTTGAAGTAAGTGGGAGCTAGGTACCATTTAAAATTTTGAAAAAATTTCCATAGATGTACATTTTGATACTTTTTCGAAATATTTAGGTTTCGAGATGGCACTCCTTGACGGAGGGGGAGCATCCCCACCCCCAATTTTGGGTGAAACGTTCGAAAGAAAATCTGGGGCATGTGATATATCGAATTGTATGTTTTCGGCGACGCTGAACACGAATATGACGTCAGATTTTTGATAGAACCCCATCCACGGCCCCCAGCACCTCCTCAAAGGGGACGAAAGTTCAAAAATGCGTTTTGTTCGTGTGACACGTGGAATAATATGTTTTTGGTGACGCTGAACACGAATATGACGTCAGATTTTTGATTTGACCCGTTCACGGCCCCCTGCACCCCCCCAAAGCGGGTAACCCAAAAAACAATGGTAACATTCGTGTGACACATGAAATAGTGTGTTTTCGATATCGCTGAACACGAATATAGCCATAGTTTTTTAAATCGACCTCACCTATGGCCCCCAGAACCTCCCCCAATAGGTAAAAATTCAAAAAAATTGTTGGGGGCCGTGGATGAGGCCCAATCAAAAATCTGACGTCATATTTGTGTTCAGCATCACCAAAAACATATTATTCCATGTGTCGCATGAACAAAACACTTTTTTGAACTTTTATCCCCTTTGGGAAGGTGCTGGGGCCATGGATGAGGTCCTATCAAAAATCTAACGTCATATTCGTGTTCAGCGTCGCCAAAAACATACAATTCGATATATCACATGCCCCAGATTTTCTTTCGAACGTTTCACCCAAAATTGGGGTTGGGGTGCTCCCCCTCCGTCAACGAGTGCCATCTCGAAACTTGAATATTTCGAAAAAGTATCAAAATGTACATCTATGGAAATTTTTTCAAAATTTTAAATGGTAGCTCCCACTTACAGCACCATTTTGAAATTTGAACTTTCAAATTCAAAGTTCAACTTTCAACTTTTGAAAATTGTGATCTGTCACAAGAAAACCAGGTTAGTGTCCAAAACGTAAATTTTACAGGACGGGCATTTGAAGTTTTGAATCAATGTGTTCGGCGATCTATGATTTGTAGGTCCTTGAAACTTGGACCACTTTTGGCCACAAGGGTTGCCAACATAACCTGACATTTTTTTTCAAAATCAGGGTTGCCAAAGGCCGACAATCGAAATTTCCCCAAATCGATTTTTTCGTTTTTTTAAAATTTTGCGCCAAAAATGTCGCGAAAACTACTAAGAATGAATAATTAATATAAAATGAAGTTATTTATTGAGTTTTTCAATTTTTTCAAAAATTTTGTCCAAGGTGAAAAGAGTTGATTTTTCCAGCTTAAGCCTCATTCAAATGTCAATAAAATGGCACTAATCCTCCAAATGTGGGCCGATTGCCCCAAAAATTTGCATGTTGACTCCCCAGAACATACTTTTCGAGAAAATCACAAAAAAAAATTTTTTCAAACTTTTTTTGTAGTTGCTCTATTTTTTTAACCTTGAATTTAGGGTCAAAAGAATCGTTCGCGAACGTTTTAACCACCACTGGTGGATTCTGCACACTGAGTACTACCAATATCCATAAAAAAAACCAAATCGATTTTTTGGACACTAACCTGGTTTTCTCGTGACAGATCACAATTTCAAAATACTTAGAAAGTTCAAAATTCAAGGCCCTTTCGAACTGTGAAATCAGTTTTGATCAAAGTATCATAGTTTTGGAGGAATGGGCTGCTGAAGTTGAGTACCTCGAGACAATGTGAAAATAATGGAAGCCCTCCCCCACCCGTCCTCTGAGGGGGCTGGGGCCAAACTGATTGCGACTTTCTTACTTACTGGGTGGGTAGATATTGTAAGATAAAATTGAGCGAAATCGAAAGACATGACTTTCAAAATCGCCTTTTTTTGGTTGAGTTGACATGGAATGACCCACTTGTAAGTAGGTGTACAAAAAATGCAAATATTTCACTTTTTCTGAACAGAACAGAACTACTGGATTTTCAAAGTTTTTTGATACTATACAGTGCTCACTGCTCAGCATGTTAATTAAAATTTTGATTATTGTGGCAAAATAACAATTTTTTGTCGGCAAAAGGACGATGCGATCTTCCTCCCAAGTATAGCATAACTTGTCTTTTCTTCGGCCCCCTCAGGCCCGGATTTTCTCTACACAGCCCTGCATATTTATTCATAATTTTTGAGTTTGAAATGTTTGAATTTGAAATTTGAAGTTTTTGTTGCCAAGTAGCAAATTAGATTAATGTATGAAAAAATTCATGAAAGAAAATACATTTTTTTTCATTTCCTTTTGAACTTTAAGAAAAATTTTGAAAACTGAAACTGAAATAGAAAACTGAAATGAAAACTTGAACTGAAAAAAGCAAAACTGAAAACTGAAACTAAAAACTTGAACTGAAAAAAGTAAAACTGAAACTTAAAACTTAAAACTTGAACTGAAAAAAATAAAACTGAAACTAAAAACTGAAAACTTGAACTGAAAAAAATAAAACTTTAACTAAAAACTAAAAACTTGAACTGAAATGAAAAAGTTTTGCCATCACTGAACACAATCACTTACTACCTACCACGATTATATTTCTTCTTCTTAACAACTTGACGATTAACTTGAAATAAAACTGCTTGGTACGATCAACTAATTAACTATAGAAATTAACACGTTATACTATCACCTTGACTATTGAAAGTTAATATCCAAGCGAATGGACAAGCTAAGTATAATTGTTGCATTAACAATTTGACTATGAGAAACTAATAGAAGTGTGGACCCAACTATAGAGACTGACGATACATCTGCAGCATCCAGGTATAGATACCTGGACCTCCTGGACCAAGCGGATGCATCAGTGTTACCAACGTTGACTCACCGGAATACTCCGAATAAGTACATCAGGCATGGTAGTATATCACAATTCTCAGTTTTAGTCATTTTCATGTAGAATAACAATCAAAAAATTGGACTGGCATTATTTTTCATTTTCGAGAAAAAAATTACCTACCCGCACAACAATTGTTGACGTCGACATTTACATCGACTACGTTTTTTTCCAACATATGATGGAAAAGTGATCAATTAATTATTTAGTAGGAATCTTCTGTCCATGCAAAAGCCAGGTAAATGAAAATTTTCGAAATTTTCTCATTATTTCTGATACCTCGACATGCCATCTCGACATGTAGATGTAAAATTCGATGCTCGAAATTTACATCTACAACTATGTCGACCAATTTTTCAGAATTAAAATTTCTGTTTTAGTGTTTAAAATTTTAGTAAACATTCACAAATATGATCTTGTTCAATTTGGAAAACAAATTTTTCAGGGAATTGATGAAATTATTCACTTTTCCGCAGTTTGGAGTTGTAGATGATATGATGTTGATATTGTGGATGTATTTGTTGATGTCGAATTTCACATCAACATTAACATCGAAATGTTGACATGAAAATGGATTAGTTTAGTACTCGCAGATAAAGTATTGCACCATCTTTGATATAAGGGATTTCTGTTGAACTTCTTGATTATACAGACTTTTCGTCTGTACTTCTTCGGAAGTGGTCTTTGCATCGATGCTGTTTTCAGCACTAGCAATAGCCACATCAGAGGAAATAATTTTTGGAAAAAAAATTAATAATTTTTAAACTCAAATTCTATAACTTAACGAAACAGGAGGTCGACATAAATTTTGATGTGAATGTCGATCCATCCACATCCGTCACTTTTGGATGCCCCATGTCGATGTGAATTTCGACCCTGTGTGGAGCCAATTGTCGACACGAATGTAGATCAACATCAGTCGACAATCACATCGACAATTAGCTCAACACAGGGTCGAAATTCACATCGACATGTGGCATCCAAAAGTGACGGATGTGGATGGGTCGACATTCACATCGAAATTAGCATGGTCATTGTTGTATGGGTACTTACTACAGTTGTTGCAAAAGTACCATCAGAAACCTAAAAAATCAAAATGTTTGCATTTTTCAAATATTTTACGAATTTATAGACGAATATATGAAAAAAATACCCTCCCCCAATTTGTCAACCAATTGACGAAATATGCCATTTTTCGTGCTATAATTTTATTTTAAGAGTGGAATACAAATGCATTTTTCATCAATTCGTTGACAAATTGGGAGGGGGGGTATTTTTTTCGCGTATTCGTCTACAAATTGGTGAAATATTTCAAAAATGCAAAATTTTCATTTTTTAGGTTTCTGATGGTACTTTTGCAACAACTGTAAAACTTGTAATTTTTTTTCTCGAAAATGAAAAAAAATGCCCGTCCAATTTTTTGATATGTTATTCTACATGAAAAGGACTAAAACTGAGAATTTTTCAGAATTTTCACTGGGGGACATCACGGTTACATATAAATTATAAGTTTTTCAATCAATTTTTTTAGGCTTTTGAAGGTGGCAACACTGATTTTGACATCATTCGTCGATTACCCTCTCAAAGTACTACAATTTTAAAACAGTTGAAAATTCTATACAGCAATTTGTAACTGAAATTTTCCATTTTCGGCCATTTTGGAGAATTTTGAAGCGTCATTTGCGTCATTTGTCATTGTCATCGTTTGAAGACCTCTACAAATGATCTGATTTTGAAAAAAAAATCTAAAACCTCTCGTGCAAAAATCCACCGATTTGGCATGGAATGACCCACATGTGTAACATCACAAGTAGGCTGACCTGCATACCATAGTAACCCTACCTACCCCTAATCCTCTCTATGTTACAAAAAATTTCGATTTATCGCCAAATTCACGAAATATATTGACATTTCTGTGGTGTGTAGGAAAGATAAGGGTCAGTTTATGGAAATTTCTCATTTTTTACAGTTCATTCTAATTAAAAATTCCTAAAATAAAATTTCAAACTGGTGTAACTTTCGACCTTGAAAAAATTGCTGGAAAAATTTATTTGCCAAAATATTGATCTATAAGCTAATAGACCTACTGAGCTACTATTTTTGGCTTAAAAGGGAAGGGAGGATCAAGGTGAAAAATGCAAAAAAATTACTTTTTGATGGTTTTCGCAATAACACCAATCAAGAATCCCCCTCCCATCAAAAAAATTTAACGTAATTCTACTTGTCTTTTAGTGCGCTGAAAGAAGACTCACAATAATCTCCGGAGTCCATAGAACACTCGCTTTACCAACCATTGATGGAAATAAATTAAAAAATGTGTACTTGGATCCTAAATGGTCAAGTATTCCCGTCCATAAAATTATCTACAAAATAGTCAGATACAAGTCATACAAATGCAACACAGAAAAAGAAACGTGCCTGTACGAGGTATTAATTGTTATTCATAATGAACCAGACTTCAACGACGATGATAAACTTTGCTTGGAAGACAAATGTCTCGAATGGGGATGGGGGAAAATTCAGCAATACTACAATAAAAACGTAAACCGGTGGAAAGTCTCGGACCATATTTACTGTTGCAAACTGGACGACGAATTGAAAAATAAATTGGACATGTCGCCAGAAAACTTAAAATACGAAGATCTGGATTTGAGAAAATTTCCTTATTATGATGAGAATAATAATGAACGAGGAGTTGAAGACAGACAGGAGGAGTTTGAACGAGTAATGGATCAGTTATTTCCACTAGACGGATCATCAGTAGATTGGGACACCATTCCAAATTTAAATTTTAAAGGAAAAGATGATGAATCATTTTTATCTCCGGCGGATAAATAATGAAGAAGTATAGGCTACATATCACTAGCTGAATTCAAATCAGAATCAGATATTACGGAGCAAACAACGATTTAATGGAAGCAGCAGCGCTGCAAAAATTAATGCCTAAATAAAAAAATGTCACGAGTGTAGGTACATAGACATATCTGCATACCAAAGCATCTCTAATCGTACCAACCCAGTTTTATTTTGTTCATTTTTTTCAGTTTGTCAATTTCTATTTTTTATTTCGCATGATTTATTAGACAAAATTATGCACTTTATCGTTAGGCTTGTTCAATAGTTAATTAAACTAAAGATTAAATTCCCTTGTATCTGATGCTCCTTTCAGAAATTATATTTTTCAAGTTTTTCCAATAAAACGTGACTTGATTGCATTGGCACGCTTCAATTAAGCCTTATGAGAGGTCATTTTGAAAAAATCCTATTAAGAAGGCTGTATGTAGGTAGTTGGAAAGATTGATCTTTATGGCTATGAAAATAAACCATGACCAACCTATTCACATCTATACGAAAACGTGAACACAGAAGTACAGGTTTTTGAGGATTCTGATCTAAAATTATGCAACCTGTTTTGAGCTAAAAAACAAAAATGATCCATTCAGGCCAAAAATATGGAAAAATGATAAAAAGTAAAGAAAAACATTTCTAAAGTTGGTATATTTAATTTAAAAAAAAATCCCATTTTTGTTGATTGTTTTACTCTCAAACTATGAAAATGAATGATTATCGAGCTTTGAAATGAGTAAGTATGTTAGTATGTACTTTTTTTAGCCATCATTTTAAACCCGTACTTGTTGGTCGTTAGGTACATATAAGAACGTCAGATTGTAATCATGATAGGTAAATGAGCAGTATGTCATTGAAAAGATCAAGCTTTTATCTTCAGGAACCGATAATAATATCTAGTTATGTATGAAGAGGAACACTTTTTTTTTTTAGATTTTCAATGAAATTGATAAAAGTGGCTAATTTTTTAGTGATTTCATTTTGTGTGGGTATTCCTGATCAACTACCATAATGATAATCCACATGGAAAAATTGTAGACAAAATTTGCTATTCAATGGCGAAAAGTGCAAGGTTGTATCAGTCTTGGCTCTCGACTTACGCAAAGTTGAAATTTCCAACCAACATGAAAAAAAATTTTGAATTTTTCTGTTCTCGTTTTTCATAAAAATGTTAACTCTGGTAACTTTTTAACTAGGTAATCAAGATAAGGAGATGCGCGTTGGGTCATTGAAAGGATCAGACTTTCTTTGAGAAACATCAATAAAAACCATGCGCATGCGTAAAGAAGAAAAGTTTATGGTTCTCGACTTACAAAAGGTTGAAGTTCCCAACCAACACTGAAAAAAAATTGTTTTCGAGCGAGCATAAGTTTGCCTCTTAATTCAAATTTATTTTATTGTACATCACAATCATTGCTGTATTTACAGTGTCAGGGTAAAATGATACAAAGAAAACATATTAATGGATACTCATATGTAGATAACATTTAGCATAATACTCTCCACTTTTGTACATGTTGTAAGTTTGAATAAGAAACAAAAGCAAAATTCCAAAAAAATAAAAAAATAAAACAAAATAAAAAACAGCAGAATAAAATTATATAGCACTTGAAAAATTCTATCACTCTAGCTGCAGCATTTCTTCAATACTGTAGAACGCATATCTCTGTAGCCAATTTTTAAGTTTATTTCTAAAAAGTTTTTTGGATGGTGTATTTTTTAGTTCCTGAGGTACTTTATTATAAATTTTTGAGGCCATGAAATCAACACTATTTTGCATAACTTTTGTTCTTAAATTTTCACCTATTGCCAAATTTCTAAATCTTCAATCCGAAATTAATGAAGATATTGATATCACATAGCACAAATTTCCACTCCTGGCACAGAACCACCCTCTCGATCTATGCCATTATAAATCTCTCCCTTGGAAGAATATCTGAATCAATCTTCATCAGGGTATCCACAAAACTATCTTTACTCAAAAATTTGATGAAATCGTAGAATTTCCCTCCGCCTAAACCCATACTTGCTTGAATTGTGAAATCCAAGTCTCCTATAATCTTCAACGGAGGTAAGCTCAATAATTCAAACAAATCGTCGTTTTCTTTCATCGAACATGTATATATGCAGCCCCCTTTCTCATATG
Organism: Planococcus citri; assembly: GCF_950023065.1. Taxonomy (NCBI): domain Eukaryota; kingdom Metazoa; phylum Arthropoda; class Insecta; order Hemiptera; family Pseudococcidae; genus Planococcus; species Planococcus citri. Next base: position 51,579,633 of record NC_088681.1, on the reverse strand, counting down.
TTCTCACTCCAAGGATTTTTTTGCATAAATACGCTGATCCACAATTCGTCAGATTATGCTGGATTACCAAAATGATGGCAGAACCTTCATCGTCCATTATAATTCTCCAAAATGAATCAGTGGGTTTCGCTAGACCTATATTTTTCATTATCCAATACAGTTTGCCACTTTCCTCTATTTGTTGATGAGTGCCAGAGTACAAAGTCAATGGCTTGTTTTTCTAGAAAAATAAAAAGGGTCGTATAGTCTCAGGTCGGTGTTGAATTGTGTGCACTGTAATAAAATGAAGTTACTTTTTTACTGAATAGTCTGATGAACCACTCAGCTCTTATCAAGCCTTTGTATAAATCCTCGTTTATAGTGATAGGAGTGTAATTGAAAAGAAAAAAGGTTGCCTCTTCCCATCGTCTGATTGATGACATGTCATCTACTCCAACAAACTGGTGATTATAGTAAACCTACGAGTAAAATTGAAATTTCAGAATATTTAAATTGAATTAGCCCAAGCCTTATCCCTCATATCAATTCTTATTATGTAGTTTTGAAGCAGGGATACTTTGATAAGATTGGAGATGATTTCATATGTATTGACCTTCGTGAACACAAATTTGAGGCCAGATTTAGAGCCATACTCTCCAGGTCTTTCCTAAACCTCGGCTCCTTTTCAATATTTAGGATTATTTTGAAGCAGAAGTTACTATGATAGGTACCTAATGTTGGTGTCGTTTTCATATGAATCGAACCTCCTGAGATGACTGCTCATTACTTACCATGCCTTCAAATGACTCTTTGGGGCTTATACTGATATCCAAAGCAGATTTATGTAGGTCCTTGGGCACCAAAGGGATGTCATCAGGAGGAAGTTCCCACACTGAGTTCATAAACAAGAGACTTGGTGATTCTATACGATGAATTGAGTATAGTGTAGCTCCTTTACCGTCAGCTTGTGAATAGCATATTTTATATATGGATAAAAACTGAACGTCCTGCATACAATTTGAATTCAAAGAAAAAAAATTAAGAGCCATTAAAAACGATTTTTAAAAAAAACGCATATTGATACTTGTATCCATAATTTACATTGAATTACCTTTCCCTCGTCGTCCTTTGATACCTGAGAAAAAAGTTGGAAATTTCAATCAATTTTAGTAGGTATCTTAATAGGCACTTTGATAATGATGAATATTGGAAATATTATTTCATCCCGGCATCTTACCGGATATCCGACTTCATACATTTCTGCTTGCAACTGACTACAATGTTCCACATGGTCTTCTGTATTTCCTTCCGCGACTTTTTTTATTGTGGGGGCTCTCTCTGTCGAGCATTGCGCGTCGCGTTCTGTGTACTCGGAGAGAAAAAGTAATCCATTTTTTTCTAGATCCAATAGTTGATCACCAGATGCAGGACATGCCATCATCAGTTTGTCGCCTCCGACATCATCATAATTATAAGCAGCGTAGTGATCATCTTCGTACTTTTTATAATGAGGTATAGCGAGCTGCAGAGATGAGTCCTGATTCCTAATCACAGCTAGTGGAGTATGATTAGCTGCTTTCAGCAATAAAACTTCCTCTGAAATGTACGTCAAATTGTGTTATAATTAATTTTAGGTATTTGAAGGACAACCTTTTATCAATTTTGGAAAAATGATATTAAAAACCAAGTTGATTATTAGACATGTACTTTGGGGATGGATTTAGAGAAAAAAATGGTGGCAGGTTTTTGACCAAATTCAATGAAACCGTAATTTCAAGTTGAAAGTCACCCAGAAATTTTTTTTAGCTCTAGAGGTGTCCCTGAAGATATGGGTAATGAGATAGCCTTTCTAAAAAAATCGTGATTTTTTTCACTTCAGCTCTCGGGGGAAATGGCCCAGTGCCAATAGATAATACCTATTTGAGATTATGCATAGACCTACTTTATAATCCTCAAAATCCAAGACTACTTATACTTAGAGCTCAACTAGGTATAGATTTTTCAAAATTGGCAATCATGACTAAAAAAAATTGGTACCATCACCCTGAAAATCCGAGACTATTTTATCAATTTTTTGAAATTGGCAATTGTCCAAAAAAGTTAGCACCACTGTACTCCGAAATATTCCCTCAGTTTCAGAAATTATATCTTTTCAGTGCTTTTCCATACTTAATTAAAACAATAAAATATTTCCAAACACTGATATTTTTTTCAAAACAGATTGAGCAGGGACCGGAGCAAAAATTCTCCCTCTTCGAGGTATCTGTAGGTATCCACCCTCTGGGAGCACTTCTTGAGTTGAAAATGTTTCTGGGCGACTCATTCAGATGAAAATAAAAGTCTCCACTGAATTTGGTCGAAATCCCCAAACATTTTTTAAAAGTACTTACGCAATGAGACGGTTTCTTGGACGCGAATAAAAATCGACCAGCTGGCAACTAAAATCCGTAGAAAATTCATCGAGAAAAAATGAAGGAACATCGTTAATCCACGTTATAGCAGTACAATCAACGTCTCTGGTTCGTGTAGACTGAATGATCACAGCAGAATTTTCCATCGTTTTATAGAGTATTAATTTTCGAGAATTGTTCGAAGTGCAGCAATGTGAAAAATTTTATCGTGACATTTTCTTTGATGAATAAGGCTTAAAACAAAATACCTAAACAAGTGGTTATGTGAGCAAATGATGAGAAAACTCGAATTTTATGAATATTTTGTCGCTATACCGTCGACTGAGTAAATACCATACCGGGAACGTGATTCACAGATTCTACATACTTACATAGCACATCCTACATCTATGCTGCAGATGAGTAATGTATTGTGGAATACGGAGAGACTAGGTACGTACGTTTTACGTATGTATTGTGTTTCAATAAGCGCAGTATTCGATATCCCAATTGACAAAATCGTAAGCGTTTTTCTAGCGGAACCTCGCGTTTATCTGGAGAATTTCTCGCGATTTCCAGCTAGCAACATTTCCTTCCTCACGCAAATCAAGCAGTTCACTAGCGATTGTAAGCTAGCATTTTAGATGCTCGCAAAAAGCAAGCGACCATCTCGCGCACTTGAGCTAGTTTAAAAATGGTTATAGATTTGCTCGCGTAATTCTAGCAATCTGCGACTGAACATTTGCTAGCTTTCCTACTCTTGACGTCACAATCACATGATTACGATTATAGGTAGTCTTTGTTTTCAAAGGGTATTCCCGGGTAAAATAGGTGAAATGCACCTGTCCTCGGATTCTTGAAATTTCATGTCTTTTAAAAAAAATGCCGGAGCCAAAAAAATTATAGTGATACACCTACATATTCGTATTAATATATCGAGGGCCTGAATCAAACACTTCACTCGTGGCCATGACGTTAAGCGTAGGTAGATAGGAGCATACCATTGCGGGTTTGAATTTTCGTAGGTAAATTTGGTCTTGAAAAATTCGTTGAAGTGAGGAGAATTCAGATGTGAAGATGTACTTATGTAAAATTGAAGGTACCTAACCCCACTGTTTTAATTTTTGAAAATAAAATTCTGATCCTAATGGGTTAATATTATTTTATCAGTGGAATGATAGCGTATAGCGAGCTGTTGGAATGAAGCTAGTGTTTCTATCGTTCAAAAAAATCCGAAAACAATCTTTCTGCTAGCTTTCTTCTAGCAGAGGCTCGCTTTTTATTAGCAAACACGTTAGCTTTTTGCTAGTTATTTTTTAACGTGAAATACTAATTAATAAAACAAACTAGCAAAGAGTCCCAAAATCACTCTACCTAGTGCGCTAGCGTTGTCTTAGGGTGTATGGCTAGTTAAAAGTGAACGTATTTTCAATAATTTTTGTCAATTTATATTCGTCAACATAGGTACCTACCTACTATGGTTCTTGACTTACAAAAGGTTGAAGTTTCCAACTAACATTGAACAATTTTTTTTTCAAGCGAGTGTAAGTTTTCCTCTTCTAGTGCTCAGCATAAGTTGCCTACTTCCCGGTAGAAGGAGGTAGGTCACCTATGAAGCTATGAAACACCCTGTATGGGTATTGAAATGAATTAGGTATGTATCGTAAAATTTTTCTATTTTTTTAATGATAGGTAAAAAATGAAAATATACTGCACATAATTACATACTTTAGAAATAACTGAAAATAAAAATAAAAAATTAATTTACGTGCTCTTAGTTACATTGAAATAAATAAAATTAATGAAAACGTTGACATCACATAGCATGAAATTCCACTCCTGGCGCAGAACCCCCTCTTCAATCTATGCTTGAACTAAACCTCCCTTTCGAAGAATATTCGGATCAACGTTTGTCAGGGCTTCCAGAAAACTTTTATTGCTCAAAAAATCGACGATATCATAGGTTGGCCCTCGTCGTCCATCCACTTCATTCTCTGATTGAATTCTGAAATCCAAGTCTCCTGCAATCCGCAACGGAGGTAAGCCCAGCAATTCAAACAGATTTTCGTTCTCTTTCATCGAACACGTATATATGCACCCCCCTTTCTTATATTTTTTCACATGAATAGGTTCCTTGCATAAATATGCTGATCGACCACATTTCTTCAAATTATGCTGGATTACCAAAATGATGGCGTAACCTTTATCGTCCAATATAACTCTCCAAAATAAATCAACGAGTTTCGCAAGATGTATCCTTTTCTTTATCCAATACAGAAGACGATTTTCCCCTATTCGTTGATGGGTGCCAGAGTACAAAGTCAGTGGCTTGTTTTCCTAGAGAAGCAAAAATTGTCATACAGGAGGTATAAAGCTCACATTATCAGGTCAGTGTTGAACTATGTGTTCTGTAGTAAAATTAATCGTTACTTTTTTACTAAGTAGTCTAATGTACCACTCAGCTCTTATTATGCCTTTGTATAAATCCACGTTTAAGGTGATAGGAGTGTAATTGAAAAGAAAATAAGTTGTCAGTTCCCATCGTCTGATTGATGACATGTCATGTTTTCCAACAAACTGATGTTTATAGTAAACCTACGGGTAAAATTGAAATTTTAGACAATTGAGATTAAATTCGCCCCAGTCTTAGCTCCTTTACCAACTTCTACTAGTTTTGAAACAGGGATACTGTGATAAAATTGGAGTCGTTTTCATAAGAATTCACCTTCATGAACACAAATATGAGGTCAGATTTAGGGCCGTACTCTACTGGACCTTCCCAAATCTCAACTCTCTCTCAGTACGAGTACTTTGATAACATTGATGACGTTTTCATATGAATCGAATCTCCTGAGATGGCTGCTCATTACTTACCATGCCTTCAAATGACTTTTTGGTGCTTTGATTGATATCCAACTCAGATTTATAAAGGCTAAAGGACGACAACGGTTTATCATTAGAAGGAAGTTCCCATATTGAGTCCATAAACAAAAGACTTGGTGATTCTATACGGTGAATTGAGTATAGTGTAGCTGCTTTACCGTCGGCATGGGAATAGCATATTTTATAAATGGATAAAAACTGAATGACCTGCATCCAATTCGAATTCAGAGAAAAAAAATTATGCGTCTTAAAAAAAATAATTAAAAAAACAATGATAAGTATTTGTCTTTATAATTTACATTGAATTACCTTTCCTTCATCGTCGTTTGATACCTGAGAAAAAAAATGGGAAATTTTAATTGATATGTAGGTATGTTCGTAGGTACTTTGATAGTGATAAATATTGGAAATATTATTTCATCCGATCATCTTACCGGATATCCGACTTCATACATTTCTGCTTGCAATCGACTACAATGTTCCACGTGTTTTCCTTCCGTGACTTTAAGTACTGTGGGTGCTACCTCTGTCGAGCATTGCACCTTGGGTTCTGTGTACTCGGAGAGAAACAATAATTTGCTTTCACTTAACGTAACACCATTCAGCTTCCTGTTCTTTTCTACTTTCAATTGTTTATCACCAGATGCAGGACATGCGATCAGCAGTTTTTCGCCTCCAGTATCATCGTAATTATAAGCAGCGTAGTCGTCGTATTTGTTTTTATAGTGAGGTATTGCGAGTTTTAGAGTTGAGTCGCGATTCTTAATCACAGCTAGTGGAGTATCATAAGCTACTTTCAGCAATAAAACTTCCTCTGGAATGTACGTCAAATTGTATCATATTTAATTGTAGGTATTTTAAAGAGAACTTTTCGTCAGTTTTGGGAAAATTATATTAAAAATCAAGTTGATGATATGGCATGTATGCACTATGTATTTCGGGGATGAACGAACTGCGTTAAAAAAAATGTGCAGGATTTCAATCAAATTCAATAAGAACCATCATTTCAAGTTGAAAGTCACCCAGAAATTTTTTTTAGCTCTAGAGGTGCCCCTGAAGGGGACATATGAGTGCTCAAAAAGATAGCCTTTTAAAAAAAAAAAATCGTAATTTTTTTCGCTTTAGCTCTTGCCCAACCTATTTTTGGGGGAAATGGCTCAAGTGCCAATAGATAATACCTATGTATTTAATATTCTGCATCGACGTACTTTATAATCCTTAAAATGCAAGACTACTTATACTTAGAGCTCAACTAAGTATAGATTTTTCGAAATTGGCAATCATGACTAAAAAAAATTGTCACAACTTTGTACCAAAATATTTCCTCAGTTTCGGAAATTATATTTTTTCAATGCTTTAGTGGCAATTAGAATAAGAAACTACATTTTTTATGAATTTTCAAAACACCCAGTCGGGGAGCCGCATAAAAATCTATTTCACCCCCCCCCCCATCGATCCTCCGGGACAAATTTTTTCTTAAAAGGAGAGTCTCAATGGTGCATTTTTTGATTTTATGATGAATTTTTGAAAACAAAATTTAGGCCAAAAATGAGGGGAAAAAATCAAAATTTCACCAAATTGATCACCAAGAAAGCTGGTGATACAACCTATTTTCGATCTGTCAAATCAATTGGAAACTGCTTCAAACCGTTTTGAGCAGTTCTGGAGACTCCAGCAGATTTTTGAAACTCGAAATTCTCACAAAATTTCATCAAAATGAAGTTGGAAAGCCGAAATTCATTCTGCAAACTAATTTCAATACCCTGCGAAGTACACGGCAGGTGGATTTCTAGTCGTTTTGGAGCCTCCAGCAACTTTTTGAAAATTACTGAAGCCTCCAGTAGATTTTTGAAGCTTGGAATTTCCCCAAAATTTCATCAAACGGAGACGGAAAGCCAAAATTCATTCTGCACTCCAATTTTAACATCCATCTGAAGACGACTTCAGGTGGGTTCAAGTCATTTTGGAGCCTCCAGCGACTTTTTGAAAATTACTAGAGTCTCCACCAAATTTTTGAAACTCGAAATTCCCACAACATTTTATCAAATGGAGTTGGCAAGCTGAAATTCAGTTCGCAAACTAATTTCAATACGATATGAAGTCGACTGCATGGTGGTTTCAAATGGTTTTGAAGCTTCCAGCTATTATTTGGAAATTTTAATTTACCAAAAAACGCCATACAATCTTAAAAAGTTACAGGAGGATCCAAAACGACTTGAAATCCAGCTACAGTGGACTTTTTAGCGTATTGAAATTAGTTTGCAGAATGAATTTCAGCTTTCCAACTACATTTGATGAAATTTTGTGGGAATTTCGATTTTAAAAAATGTACTGGAGGCTCCAGAACTGCTCAAAACGGTTTGAAACAGTTTCCAATCGATTTGACAGCTCAAAAAAGCCAAATTTCAGCATTCTTGGTAAATTTGGTGAAATTTTGATTTTTGCCCTCATTTTTGGTCTTTTGATTTTCAAAAATTAGCCAAAAAATCAAAAAAGGCACTTACTTAGCATTTGAAATTTTGACAGGTGATAAATGCTTGCCTAATCTTTCGATCTACCTTTGTACGGTTTAAAAAATTTCCTGCAAGCCCAATGTTGGAACGCAGAATCTGCGATTTCGGCTGACCTGTCAATCAATGTTCATGTCATTTTATAATTGGGACCGCTTTTTTTTTTAGGACAAGGGCTATAAATGTTCCTGAGGACTCCCCCTTTAAGAAAAAAGTTGTCCCGGAGGATCGACGGAGGGAGGGGGTGCAATAGATTTATGTGCGAACCCTCCGACAAACTAATAAAAAATTTCTCCTCTTTGAAGTATTATTATCAATTGAAGAGCTCTATTCCAAAGTGGGTCAAGTCATTTTTTCCACCCAAAAATGCGTTTACAATTTTTGATGCTAAAATTTGTTCTGTTTCCAAAGGTCGGTGCACCTTTCCTTTCTTTGAACATAGAACAATTGCTTGTAGAAAAATTTATTTTGAAAAATCAACGACTTGACTCACTTTTGAAGTAAAAATCTTTGTAAAACGTGCTTTTTTTAAAAAAATGACTTAACGCACTTTGGAATAGAGCTCTTCAATTCTCCGGGAGCATTTCCGGAGCTGGTTGACTTTCAGCTCACAATAAGAGTCGAAACCCCCCGAACATTTTTTTAAAAAAGTACTTACCCAACGAGACTGTTTCTTGGACGAGAATAAAAACTGACCAGCTGGAAACTAAAATCCGTAACAAATTCATCGAGAATAAATTGAGAAACATCGTTAATCCACGTTATAGCAGTACAATCAAAATCTGGTTCGTGTAGACTGAATGATCACAGCAGGATTTTTCATCGTTTTATAGAGTATTAATTTTCGAGAATTGTTCGAAGTGTGGCAATGCGAAACGAAACCATTGCGAAAGATAAATTTTTCGTCACATTTTGTGTGGTGAATAAGACTCGAAACAGAATAAACAAATAACTATGTGAGCAAATGATGAGCCAACTCGAATTTTATGAATATTTTGTCGCTATACCGTCGACTGAGTAAATACCCGGAGTGTGGTTTAGATATTTAATCGTCGTAGGTTCTACCATACATCTATGCTGATGAGTAATGTGTTGCGGAATACGGGGAAATACGAGTATGTACGTTTTACGTAGGTAGGTAAGTGTTTCAATAAGCGCAGAACCTATTCGATATTCATCAACATTTTCGAAAAAATTCAAACTTATTTGCTGGTTATATCATTGCTTAATGTTTCGTATGATCAGAGCTGAAAAATCGTGGTCTATAATCGAAGTTGGTCGCGAAGATCTAGGCAATCTAGGCATGTGTGGTAGGGTGGATTGCTAAAAAAAAAAAAAAAAAAAATGGCGGGAGAATTCTGATTAAATATGTAGACCTTCATTTTGAGTTGAAGTCAGTCAGAAAAAAATTTGGTCTGGAGACGCCTTAGGAGGGAAGGTACGGATCCTCAAAGGAGAAGCATTTTCACAATTCACTTCAGCCCCAACCCAACCTGTTTTGGAGAAAATGACCCAGTTACAAAGAATAGTGTTTGAGATCTGTGTCAACGGCCAAAAAAATCCAAAACTACGTACTTTTAGGGTATTCATCCTGAGTGGTTGATAATTGCAATTACTTATTTTTTTAAATATGAAAGAAATTTTAAAAAAATCATCGATGCTTAATAAGTATATTTTAAAAAATGCGTAGTGTAAGTAGGTATATTTTAAATTTAAAAAAATTTCGGGCGGGCTGTGGCTCTGATCAGGGGAATAAAAATGTCATCTGAGGAGTGCAATTTAAATTGTGATTTTAAAAAAAAATGAATCCGTGCTTACGATAACCGACTACATCGACGATAATCACCGAAATCGTCCCTATTTTCCCATACTAGGTGTCCAAGAATGAGGGGTTTTGATATGTTCTGATAAGCCAAAATGGGGGAAAAAATTTCCGCAAATACAAATTGAAAAATTGAGTAACAATCGAAAAAATGCGCATTGAATTATTGTTTCGATGCAAAATGAAAGATTGTTTCGTGTCTCATTCAAATAATCACTCAAACTCCCATTTTTAAATGATCAAGTTCAAGTATTCAATTTTCTAATTTTCAATCAGGGAATTTGATAACATCAAAATTCCTCATTTTTGGACACCCGGTACGATAACAGGTACTAAGCATGACTATCAAGCACAAGCTACGATATAGTATTCGTCATCGCCGATATCACCATTATGCCGAACACTGCTGCAAACCTGCAAACATCGCTATAGACAGCTACCTACACATTGAATGTTTGAAGAACAGTGTTTCGGAAAACACAACACCAAGTTTTGTCAAATACTCCAAGTCATCGTCATAAGCAAAAAACAATTTGAAAAAGAGAGAATAAAAGGGAAAAAACATTACGAAGACAGTTCTTTCATCACTTTTCAGTTTACAAACCGGTGAAAAAATTTGAAAAAAATTCCATCCGAAGAAAATGAACTTTACGCAAGGCCCTTTATTTTTATTCCCCTTGTTCTTTTCGCTGATTGATTTTTCAGATTCAGCAGAACGTAAGTAGCATAAGAAGTACATCGCTATTAAATATAATCTATCGAATAATTTCTCATCGTTCTCAATGTTTTTCCCTACCTCTACATACGTAGGTATATTTTTCCCAGCGCTCAAAATTTATAGCTTCCCTACTCATTTTCAGTCACCAAAAATTACATCTTTATCCCGTATATGTTATTTGTTACGTTTTGATTACTTTAGCTTTGGTTTTCAACCCAAAAACGCGAAAGATTTACACCAATTCGTTGGATTCGTTGAATCTGCAAAGTGCTCCATTCGCCGAAGCTTGTCCTTTTGATACAGAGAACAGCGAAGAGAATAAAATAAATAAAAATACAACAAGGGATGGTAAAGGTTTAATAGTTAAAATATTACGTACAGTTCCCACAGAAGATGAGCCTGACACTTCGTGTAAGAAAGGTTTTGAGCTTTCGGCTGTATTCCGAACTGGTACAGATACTTATTGGGATGTTTTCGAATTTGGTTACGAGGTAAGTAACGAAAAAGTACCTAGGTACATATAATTACGAGTTACCACAAGAAAATAAGAAGATCTGGTCAGGTCTGAACAGATCTGTAATCTGATCAACACTCAGGTCTGAACAGATCTGTAATCTGATCAACACTCAGATCTGATAGTACCTATTAGATTAGTTTTTTTCATTATATCGTTTGCGTCTACGTCAGAAATATGAAAACGTTGAACTTTCATTTGTCTTATCACTTCTCGCTTTCTTTCCTAACCCATCTTATAACTTTTCTTGGTATTCATCAATGTGTGCTTGACAGATTTATTTCATGTATTATACATTACGAGAGCATTTATTCAATCACTACGACGATGTAATCGAACAGGTAAATATCTGCGGGTATACAAAGGGACGGACGTCTTAAATCCCCTAACGAACGACATTTCGTATCATTTCATTAAAAAAAAAAAAAAATCATTCTCATATATAGGTTTCATACGCGAGATCTTTTTGGCACCGAATTTTTCGCAGACACAATATGTATACTCTGCATTTGTCGCAGTATGGTCATTACTACAAGTATACTGGTCCTACCATCAATAATAATGAATTGGTAAATTCATTCAATTAACATGCGTAAATAATTATCTACCTAAGGTACTCATATTAATGATAACGTTACAGGAGTTCATGTGGTTAACAAAAATCAGTATACGATACAATGTCGATTTATGGAATTTCATAGAGATAAGGTATTCAATACATCGGAACGATTCTCGTCAACTGAAGGTAAAATGCAACGATCACAATTTGGGAAATAAGCTTTACGATATGAAGCATCGATCTTTCAATAAATTTTATTCCCCAGTAAGTACCTACCTGATTGAGCGAGTAATACTTTGGAAGAGCAAAAAGTCTTAAAACAAATATTATTTCCTTCAATTCGATATTCAACATATAAACTTTAAACAGGCCAATCAGAAAAAGATTTTCGAGAAAGTAAATCTACCAAAAGGCAGTGGATGCGAATTGACTTACGAATGTGTGAAGAAATACGACATATTAATGCCCTACCATTTTGAGCCATACCAGGGTTCTCCGGTTTCATGCTCGAATCTTACAACAATTCCAATTTGGCATCAAAAAATCGAAAAGCTGCTGAATAATTTGGAGATATTTTTAATCGCCATGGGCCAAGTAATATTCAGAAATTCTCAATTACGAGTATTATAGCAATTCACTAGATACCTGAAACTGTACTTCATTCGACACGAAACTTTCAATTGCAGTTGACTCGAAACAAATTGGAAATTATACCAGATGTCCACGGAGTGCTTTCATTTCCGGAAAAAAATACTCATATGTCTCTTACGAGTATGTTCAAATCGACATCGATGCCTATGTATTTGTATCCGAGAGAAAAACGAATCCCCATACCCAGAATTATTTATAAAATTATCAGATATCAATCTTACGAATGCAAAGCAGAAAATGACCTATGCTGGTTCGAAGTTGTTATTGTTATTCATAATGAACCCGAGGTTTCAAAAGAAGAAAAACTTTGCGAAGAAGATATGTGTGAAAAATGGGGATGGGAGCGAATCAAGTTTACAAACGCATCAGCCAATGAAATAGATAGCTCGGAACATATTTATTGCTGCAAATGGACTGAACAATTAGGAGAACTATTGGGTTACGAAAGCAGCCAAGAAATTGTTGGTAATTTGGATTTGCATAAATTTCCTATACACATTCCGTGGAATTCTGCCACCTCCTATATAAATATGAAGGAAGAATTTAATAAAAGGATGGAAGAATTAAAAAAGGAAATTGAAACGTAATAAAAAAATATGAGCTGGCTCGATATTGTTGTATAGGTATTGTTGATGTAAATAATGTAATTAATTTTAATTGAACCTGAGAGAATAAAATATCAAAGTTGATTTTTCGAACGATTTTTGAAATGGACGAAATTGCTCATTGGTAGGTTTATGCATTTTCCTATTTTTTTTTTGTATAAAAAAATAGATAGGTAGTGTACTTTTACGTATATCGAGAAAAGTACATGAAAAATTGATTTTCACAGTAAATGTAAATCCCTCCTTCTGGATTTCAAAATCGATTTCGAACATTTTGAAATCTAGACGAATACTGCAGCAAAATTTCACTTTTCTCCGGCCATTTGCGATTCCACACAAGGAAATGCCCAATTTTATCACGTACTTAGTACATAAATCGGCATTTCCGAATTGACTCGCTTGAATAAACTCAACTGAATGTGAGTATAAAAAAACTTTTGAGTAGCTTTTTTCATTTTTTGCTCGAAAATTTGACTTAAAAACTTCAGGTTCGTACTCAACGAATCAAACATCTCTGGAAATCAATTTTTTCAGAATTCAAATTTTTGATTGGATTTCTAGATAAAAATTGTGATCAGATTGAAAAAAAGAAAACATTTGAAAATTTACATTACTTATTATAAAATTTAAAAAGAGTGAAAATTGAAACCTTTCGACATAGGTATCCCTAAAGTCAAATAATGCTACATACAAAATGATCTCTCTTTCACAGAAATTTTTTTTATGACTTCTCTCGACTTTCTAGACCAATTTTTCTAAATTTCCAGATTTTTGGAGTAATAATGTAGATAGGTGGTAGGTACTTATCCATTTGTAAATAAACATGAAAAATTGGCAAAGAGAGGGATTCTTTTAAGGTTATCCACAGAATTATGAAGCTAAAATCAGGAGAGGAAAACGAAGTCCAAATCACTTCATTTATGTAGAAAAACTTTCTGATCAAAAAAGTAGGTAAATCAAGTGAGTAGGTATTCCTGAGACCAGCTTTCTTAAGCGTAGGGTCGTATGGTCAAATGTACTAAAAATTTTGGAAATTGTTGAATATTTTCGTGCATCACGCTTACAACTTTGATCCACCCCCCCCCCTTCCCAATAAAATAGAAACATAAAAATGGACATTCAACTCGAAAAATTCTGAAAAAATGACCACAGGTAGGAAATACACTGAAAAATGTAAATAAAACTCTGGAGTCGTTGTTTGGGTCAAAAAATTGAAAAAAAAAAACTAGGTAAATCATTATCCCAAAGTATTCTTGCTACACCAAAGTTAAAATCAATCGGTTTAAAACAGGCCGAGGTAACGTAGAACCCCTGGAAAACATGCTTTAAGGAGATCTCATGAAAATATGGAATTTTCAAAACCTTACTGATGGCTCCAGAACGACTGGAGACCATCTTCAGCCCATTCAGTAGGTTGAATGAATCGCGGTGTAGAGTGATTTTCATTTTCCATCTTTACTTGGTAACATTTTGAGAAAATTTCTATTTTCATAAAATCTGCTGGAGATTATTGCAGAACTGTTCAAAACGATTCAAATCCATATTTTGTAATCAATTCAGCAAGTCGAAAATAGAGTATACAATATCAATTTTTTGCTTTCTAAGTATAAGTTGGATGACATTTTGTTTTTTATTTCTTGTGTTTCCACTTTCGAATTTTTGAAATTTGAAAATAACAATTTTTTTTTGGCAAGAATGATGAATTTTTTTTAAAAGTCAGTTGTGTATGATTCTCGAAAGAATTTGTAAAGACAGTATTTAGCACTTTCGTGCTAAATAGCTTACATGGTCCAACTTTACCCTACGAATGCGTTGGACTTATACCTAGTGCTATACACAGATAGGCACTGGCGATTTACCGCCTCGTATACCTACTCTTCGGATATAAGAGTATAAAATATTTATGCACACTGAATAAGAATAAATAAATACTCGGACGACTATGTATTGATACTTGCTTTATTATTCATTAAGCACTTGTATTTACATAGTCTAATTATTCAAGGTTACGTAATAGAATTACGAATATAACAGGAATTGAATACTCAGTATTCGTACTTGCGTGTAAAAACACCACCCAGGGAAGGAGGGCACATATGCCGGATAGGGCAGGTCCATCATATGTGACTCTTTTGAGTGAATTTAAAGATGACTGCAGTTCATCTTGAGTAACCACGATCACAACTTCCGATCCGAACAACGTTAAGGGTAAAGTGCCCTATTGCCGACCAGGTGCCTAAATCCGACCACCAGCATATCTCGTCCAATAATGCCTCGACTATCCGGGAGAAAATGTTTTCTAATGTATTTTTCACAGATAAAACGATTAAGACCAAAATCACAACCCAAAACCCAAAACTCGCGAAATTATTGCCAAAAAACGAAATTCAGAAAGTGAAAATTAACTTTTCCGACAACTTCAATCACCTGTTGCGTAAATGTGTGATTCTTCCTAAAAAAAGCTCCGATTAATTTTAAAAGTTCATAGTTTTATGACTAAAAGGTGATTATTAATTTTTGGATCGATTAAAGGTAAGTTGCATAAATTTTCCATCAAATTTATTTTCATAGGGTGCCCTAATTCCGACCACCAATGATTTGGCTATATACTTGAAATTTTTATTTTCCTGGATTTTTGAAAAAAACGCCAAAATGTAAAAAATGGTGTGCTGATGCAATGAACAAAGCTGTAAAAGCTGTAAGAAAACGAGAATGTGGGTATCTAAAGTCGTCTGAACAATTTCCAAGTGTTTCAAATGGGGACATAAGATTTGTGATGAGGGGTCAGAAAAATTTTTAAAAAAATTGAATATTTGTTCCCCTTTGCTTAAATAATTAATTGCCTTTCTATTTGTGTCATTTCAATTAATAAACAAGGATGTTGACATATTATTTACCTTCTTTTTTTCAATTTTTTTGGTGTGGTCGGAATTAGGACACCATTTTTGCAATTTTCAATTTTCTCTGTTTTTGGAAAAAACGTCATAAAAAATTTGTGGGGGGGTTTTAGGTTTAGTGGCTTTATGGCATTAAACTAGAGGTATGTGGCTATCATTTAAGCCATTGTGCGCGCAGCTACGTCAATTACAGGTCTCATAATTCCAAAAATAAACTAGGTGGTCGACAATAGGGCACTTTACCCTTACGTAAGAGAATATAACATATTCTAGCAACCGATAGGTGGAAAGTACACAACCCATACGTAGAATGTACTAGATAGGGCTCTGCACTTCGACCTATCTCTCGAATGGAAACCAAGCTTGCGCTTGGTGAGTCCGTGATTGACTGAAGAACTGATCGGATAACGTGAAACACTTCACTGACGCAAACTAAACCGCTAGATAGCGTGGTTACGTAAGAGAACTGGTACTACATTCGAAAAGGAATAAAGAGAGAACAATTTTCCCTCGCCTAAGCGATAGAAAATGGCGCAATTCCTCCCTTTACAAATTTTTCTCACTTTTGGTATTAGGATGATGGTATGATGATTTCTGCAGTCTTTTGCATCCCTTGTTTTGTGTAAGAAAATCGATGCTGGCTTGTAACAGATTTCAGACATAGATCTGCCCTGAGACTGTGAGACTTCTACTAATCTACCTAAATCCAGGAACCACCCAAATAAATTTTGCTGCACTGCCAGGGAATAATTCATTTTTTAACACATCGTTCATACTTATTCAAACAACACCGTGTTATTCGAAGACGAAGTTCACCATAAAATATTACTGTAGTTGATAATTTATGTTTCTTTTCTTTTTTTACATAATTAATACGTCAGCACTTCAGCAGTAACATTCGTGTTCTACATATCTACAAATATAACTTTAATGTTTACATTTTTTTCAATAAAAAATACGAACATATAGCCATAAACTTGTATAACTGCTGTCACTAGTATTTGCTCTATTTGAATCTATAAACGTTGAAATTCGCTAACGTAGGTACACTTTACCAGATCATACACGTAGTTATAAAAAATTATTGAAATATTCGATCAAGTGTAGAAAAAAATGAATAAGTTTCTTGGGCTCATAAATTTGCTGATATTGCACTCATTCATCTCTTCAATTCACTCAAAGGCAACCAAACAACGTAAGTAAAAAATAAACCCAAAAAATTAAACATATCTACATCATGTCTAATAATTTTCAATTCGACAGCTTTGATTTTCAATCCACGTACATTGGAAATACACAATTTAGAAGATAAATCGAACATCACAACAGGTTCATATGCTATCGCTTGTCCAGGAGTTGGAAAAAAAGAAATATCACTGAATACCAACATTTCTTTGGATAATAAAGCATTATTTGTGCAAAACATCACTAACGATCCAAATCACGATTTAAACGAGATCAAGTGCGAAGAAAGTTATAAATTATCGATCGTATTCCATTCCAGTGACGATGAAAAGTTTTTAGAATTTGGCTACGAGGTTGGTTTAAGATCGAAACATGGATAATCAAATCAGTGGAATGACTCGAGATTATTTTCTTATGTGTTTAATATTTTTGGCATGTCTAATAAATGAACAGATTTACTACAAAGAATTCCAATTCAAAGAAGATTATAAGCAATCCCAATTCAAGGAATTTAGAAAGGTAGGTAGGTACTTTATAATATCGCATTTATAACCACCCAGATACCTTTTAAAGCTATTCTCTTTTGTGATTTTCTCAATAGGCCCTTCGATCGCTGATAGGAAAATCAAATTCAATTAAAGATCAAGACGTGAAATGGGTAAAAACCTTGATATACCTATAGATGTTATTGTAGATCATACCATGGCTAGGCAAAATGCAGATCATGTTGAAAGCTCTGTAAATACCAACTTGGAAGAAATCCTTTTTTTGTGGATTATAATCAAAATTTTGAACTCTTAAAAAAAATCATTCATGTTACTTATTTTCATAGATCTTTGCTTGGATACCAAAAGTCAAAGTACAATACGATGTCGAAAAAAGAAGTGTAAGTAGAGTATCATATCCAGTTGACTATAGAAAATACCAAATGGAAAGAGTCTGTGACGACAACAACTTGAGTAATCGCTGGTTTGATATAAATTGGGATGAACTTTATTCCAAAGTAAAGAAATATACCTACCTCAACAAAATGTCCGCTTTTGGGTTTAGGTATTCTGATTTTACTCAAACATTTCGTTAACCCATTATTTATGTTGTAATATGCACAACTTTCTAAAAATCATTTGTGAAATTTAACAAATTGATTTTTAAACTGGGTTTCAACGCCCCTAAAATGAGTCAAATATAAAGAGAGGAAATTGCGTTACCGGAGAATCTTACGAGTAAGTAAGTGCAAGGAAAACGAGTTAATTGCATAATATTTTGACTCCAAATATTTGTTATCGAGGTTTTGTTGGTCCCTAACAGAAGCAGAACTGAGCTCCCCAGAAATGCTATTGACTCTT
The DNA here is from genome assembly GCF_950023065.1 of Planococcus citri. NCBI lineage: Eukaryota > Metazoa > Arthropoda > Insecta > Hemiptera > Pseudococcidae > Planococcus > Planococcus citri. The sequence goes on along the minus strand of NC_088681.1, from coordinate 51,561,574 downwards.
GGCACCACTTGAAAAAAAAAAAATCTGAAAAAAATGAAAATAGGAAAGTCTAAACTCAGAATCGGACTCATTTTGATATGGAATGACCAGACTGCCATTTACAGAATAAAATCATCTAAATACAATATTTTTCACAAATTTGATGAGTATAGGACAATCAAGAAGACATTTTCAGCAACGTGCCAATGCCTCCGAGGGTGTCCGACGATTGTAAACTGAAATACGAGTGCCTGAAAGGATACAATTTGGTAACCGCTGATTACTTCCAAACATCAAATTTAGAAACAGTTTCGTGCTCAAATCTGACCATAATTCCTATTTGGGATGAAGAAGTTGACGTATTATTGAATTATTCAGAAATATTTTTGACTGTAGCAGCTCAAGTACGCATGTCGAATTCATTATTTTTAACAAGGGTACCTTTTCTTTAAAAAAAATCTTATTCTAAAAAATGTTGAATAATTTCAGGTTGTAGGCAAAGGATTAGAAGTAACAGTCGGTGTCAATGATATAATGTCCACATCGGACATCTCAGTAAACTCACCTAAACAGATTCCGTTGTACTTGGACCATAAAAAGAAAAAAATACCAATACCCAAAGTCATCTATAAAATAGTCACTTATACGCCAGATATTTGCAAAGTAACTGATGAAGATTCGTGCAAATATGATATGGTCATCGTGATTCATAATCATCCCAAATTAGCCACAAGAGACAAGCTTTGTGTAGATAAATGTGAAGAATGGGGATGGGGCAGTATTAAGTATTTGAACACGGACAGAAGCAAGGGAGGAACTTCAGATTTTATTTATTGCTGCGAATTGAACGACAATATGAAAAGAAGTTTAAATTATGATGATAAAACACCTTCGAATGGAGTTCTGAGTTTGAAACGATTTCCAGTGTATTGGGTAAGTGGTGATGAACCTGGTTTTTCTTATATAATGAGTGATGTTGAAAGTCGAATGAATTTACATTATAGAAACCGTATGTATGTTATTCCTAAATAATTTGTAAATTCAAACTTTTCGCTAAAAATTACTGTTAAATATGAATAAATTCAAAATTCAAATTTCAAGAATTTGCTTCAATAATTTAGAACCTCGAATCAGGGAAAAAAATAACTGATATGCTCCTCTAATCCCTTTATTTGGTAATTTAAAATTATTTTCCTTTGATCTCAAATCTCGAGCTTCACAACCGCGATAAAAATCGATCCTCGACGAAGCACATTAATTACCCAGACACCTACAAAATATCGTCTGAAAAAAACTACAGCAAGCAACAAACCGCGAATCTCTATCGAAGCATCATTTTTCAAAATTATAACCGAGTAGGTACCTATACTACGACGCTACACGATGTGCTCTTCTGAAGCAGAGTTCGATATGGTAGATAAAAAAGCCAGCATTTATCGCGCGACTTTGGGCTTCGTGAAAATTAATGTTATACCGAGTCGACGACGCGGTGTACCGCAGCGTTTACCAAAATGCTAATCAAGATAAATGGAAATTTTCTCATCGGCGTGCTGCAAAATCAATATTAATTTCTATTTGGCCGTAAATTCGCGTGTATGTCTTTGTCTATGTATCCAATATTAACCACTACTATTGTATACCATCGATACTCGACGACTGCAATACACAATCTATTTCACACTCTGTTCCTCAACTACATTATGTAGAGAATTCAGGTAGGCGACGAGGAGGGTAGCTAGAGGTTCCGCTCTGTATTATGCATACATACGTGTGCAAAGAAATCAAACAGCTAAACAATACTTATTTGTTTTCATTATTCGGTACCGCGTACATATACCAAGAGAAATCGTCATTTTCCACATTCGATTTATTTCAATTTTTATTCGTTCATTATTTGCCTGCCATTGGCATCGGTAGCGAGCATGGCAAATGCGAGACCTTGAACTGCACAAATCAAGGATAAAATTTATACTCCCGTGAAATCGAGATTTTTTCTTTCATTTTTTATTCAGAATAAGTAGAAATTTCAGCAGGAATTGAGATACTCGTAGAAGAAAGAGAAATGTCTTTTTTTGTTCTTCGATTCATCTATTTTCAAAATGTTAAAAAATTGATTGTTTCTGAAAAAATATAAGCTTACCAGTAGAATTATGATTCATAGAAATATTGTTGGTCCTTGGAAAAAAAAATCATAAAAATAGTAGTTCCACATTGAAGATCAAAAGTTCGATATTTTTAGGCATTTGAATGTGGTTGTTTTGATGCATTCTTGGATAGTATCTATTGAAAGTTCACGTTGGATCTGTGAATTTCGCAGGAACCATGGACTTTTTGTGATTATGCGAAGTATCTTATTTTGGAATGTTTCCAATTTTTTTATATTCGTTTTCGAAGTTCCAATCCATGCAATACATGAATAAGTTATTATCGGACGTAGAAGTGATAGATACAGTATTCTACCACAACGAATATTCAATCTTGATTTACGATTCAGGAGTGGATACAACAGGCGAAGTCGAGTATAGGCTGTACTTAGTTTGAAGTCTATGTGACTGGTGAAGTTCAATCTGGTATCTAGAAGAACTCCTAAATACCTTACAGCTTCTTCTTTCCAGTTCAGAGATGTATTTTGGATGGATAGAGTTCGTTGTGTTTGAATGTTCCGAAGACCAAAAATTTTCGCTTCACTTTTATCGCCATTGAGTTTCAATTTCCATTTGGTATACCAATCACAGCATTTCAATATTGCTGATTGCAGATAATCAATGGATTGAAAATGCGTGAAATGAAATCTGAATCTTTGGAAAGAATAATTATTAAAAAATCCTCACAAGACAAAATTTTCAGTTTCCAAAATCAATTTCTCGATTTTTAGCAAACTTTTCAAGCATAGCAGGTTTTCCAATACGACAGTTCACGCCGTTTGCGTCAACATTTTCATTACGACTGATCACGCCAATAAAACCTATTACGAATTTCAAGCATCACCGCCCAGGGCTCCAAAATGACCTAAAACTGTTGGTTTTATACGTGGAGAGATGGAAGGGATACCTATGTAGTCAAAATTAAGCACATAATAAATCACACTGCTTCTCATTTTATTTTTAAAAATAAATAAAATAATGATAACTTTCAGAAAAAACTAAAAAATCGATGTCCGTTTCGAATTCTCAAAAATTCACAAAAAAAATTTAAATGACCTAAAAACAGTGAAAAATCTTTCAAATTGGTTTTATTATGTCGATATAATAGGATCAATCAACACCAAATTTTTCCTTTCAAAAAACCTTCTTTTTTTTCATTTTCAATGTAAATTTTAAAATTTGAACTCTTGGTAAAAAAGTGATGACTCAAGTTAAGGGACTAAAAATTTTTCATACTGTCTTTTGAAATCACCCTACAACTTTTCACCGAATCTTCCCTCCCATCTTCCAAAAAAAATTCAAACACGACCCACTCAGGTGTCTATTTAGAGAATTCCATGATTATAGTTATCATTTCTGTGAATTTTATTCAATCGAAAAGTTTCTCTAATTGGGAGAGTTTTCACTATTTTTGAAAATTTTGAGGCACATTTCCATTCCTCTTGTAAAGAGGGGGCAGGGAAAGATTGGTTATAGGGGATATTCTGATAATAACTTAATGCCTCGGGGATTCCAATAAATATTCCTTAGGGAAGTAATATTTATTCGGACTTGTCTAGCTCAGAGAAGAGGCTGTCAATCTATCCTAGCTCCAATTCAACACTAATTCTGAATCTACCTATGAAATGAAACACAGTAGACAAATTATTTTACTCCTATATTCGATGTAATTGAATAAAATGGCTTAGCATAATTATACCAAATAATCTTAACTAGGTTAAGATTACTTTGTGTTGACATGGAAAACTGTCAGCAGCATAATCAGCCACGATTATGCGGATTGTGCAGAACTAACTCGGGAACATGCCCGGCTTGTAATCAATAAGCGAGTGAGATTAATTACAAAAGTGCGGTGAAGTTACACTACTTATAATTAATAGGGTGGTGAAGGAAACTGGGTAAGATTTAGGATACATCTCTTACCTCAACACTGTACATGTTCCCTGCTTGTCGGGGTGCTACTCATACTAAGCACGTCGCAGGGTATTGGTTGGTAGATACACGTTCAATTGGGTCGACATCCCTTAGATCCGGAACGAAAAGGGATTCTTCCATAGCACCATTAATTAATCGACATAACGTAATTAATGTTCATATACAACAAATTCACCACACGATGGGTAACATTATAAAATAGGGAGAGTGGAACTGGGCCACTCCTGCCTGGTGTAGTTTAACTCCGTGACATTAGAACAGGCGAGCTCGAGATACCTGGACCAAGTGATTGTTAGAGGTTCACGATCAGAGCTTGGGACCTTGGATAGAGAATATACTAGTACACGTAACCTTCAGTCCACACTATGGAATAAGTTCAATAATCTTTGCTGCGAGAACTTTACAATATAAACCACCTATAGCGGTTGGGCCATATCTCACCCTTACACTCTCATGGACTCTCATGAGATTGAATCATTCTGTTCAAATGAAAATATTATGTTATGGAAAAATTGAGAAATCGTCATAATGACAGATTATTTGAATTTTTCAACTTTTCAGAAATTATAAAAAAATGAAAAAATCTACTCAAGTGTCAGAAATGTTAGTTATTGGGTTTCCAGACTCCATAATATACCTAGGTATGCTCCTTTGATATAGCTTTCTTTCGTTCAAATTATAGGGTGTTGGTTAGAAGTTCTCTTTCAATCCTTTCAATTTTTCTGCCAAAAATCCTATACTTAATCAGGACAATTTTCAGTTTATAAAAATTTCGGGGCTTTTATATTATTCTCTCAAGGGCTTTCATAAGGTTGAAATAATCAAGTATTCCCTGAAGTGTGTGTTTACTATATTATTCGGTTTTAGGATTAATGAAGTCCACGTGCAATGATAAAAATGAATGTGCAAAAATAACAGAAACACTGATTTTCCTAATTTTGAGGTCGTTTACCCCTCCCCTTCCATCTTGGTTTCAAGAATATTTAACTCAAATATAACCTGATCTAAATTCAAAATTTCTTGACTTGAGAAAATTTTCATTACTTACTTCAATATTTTAATAAGTATAGGTATAGGTATAACTATTTACTTGATCTCTTCTCGCGAATTTTTGAGTGTTTGTGTGTAAAAAAAATTAAGAAGACCAGGACTTTTTTCATTTCAGCCTCATTATCGAAAACTTCAGCACCTCCCCTCCCCCTCCGAAAACCCATCTCTGCGCTCATAATTTCATGTAAAATGGAACGAGTACAATATAATATAAATTTGAGGAGTCCCATGTCCTCACTGACCATCTTGACCCCCCTGATCAGTTCTGCCAGCTCCTCCTCATTTGCGGCTATTAAGGTGGTATATCATCAGCGTAATGGAGGTTGGAGATTCTTCTTACTCCTTATCTTGATGCTGCCCTCCCAGTTCTCCAAGGCTTTTCGCGTGATGTATCTACTCGCCATAGATGTTGAACAGCAGAGGAGAGAGTACGTAGCCCTGCCTTACTCTCCGTTCTGGATGAAATGGGTTCTCTACTCTTCTCCGCCTACTCTCACCATCATCTCGTGCTTGTCATACAGCGATTTGATCAGCTCAATTAGGTGCTCTGGAACTCCCATCTCGCGTAATATCTCATATAGCTTTGTCCAATTGACACCTGCAGGGATGCATACAACCTTTAAAAAAGAACGACTTGAAATCCTGCAATGAACTTTATAGCGTATTCAAATCAGTTTGCAGAATAAATTTCAGCATTCCAACTCATATTTGATGAAATGTTGTGGGAATTTCACGTTTCAAAACATCTACTGGAGGCTGCAGAACTGCTCAAAACGGTTTGAAACAGTTTCCAATCGATTTGGCAGGTCGAAAATAGGGTATACCCCAAATTTCAGCTTTCTTGGTCAATTTGGTAAAATTTTGATTTTTTCCCTCATTTTTGGTCTAAATTTGATTTTTAAAAATTCACAAAAAATCGAAAAAGGCACTTTAGCACTTGAAATTTTGACAGGTGAATTTTTGCCTCATCTTTCAATCTACTTACCTTTGTACGGTATAAAAAAGTCCAATGTTGGAACGCAAAATCTGCGATTTCGGCTGACCTGTCAATCAAAATGACCACCATTTCGTAACTGTGGCCACTTTCTTTTTTTGAGGACAAGGGCTAGAAATGTTCCTTAGGACTCCCCCTTTAAGAAAAAAGTTGTCACAGAGGATCAACCGGGGGGAGGGAGGGTGTGCACTGTGCAATAAATTCTTGTGCGGGCCCTCCGACCAACTAATAAAAATTCTCCTTCTTTGAAGTATTTTTATCAACCCTCCGCGAGCACTTCTGGAGCTGGGTGACTTTCAGCTCAAAATAAAAGTCTGCACGAGTAGGGTCGAAACCTCCGAAGATTTTTTAAAAAAACACTCACCCCGATGAGATGATTTCTTGGACGAGAATAAAAATTGACCTGCTGCAGGCAACTAAAACCCGTAGCAAATTGATCGAGAAACAACGAAGAAACATCGTTGAGTGTGGCAATGCGAAACGAAACCATTGCGAAAGATAAATTTTTCGTTACATTAACACATTTTCTTTGGTGAATAAGGCTCGAAACTGAATAAACAAATGGCTATGTGAGCAAATGGCGAGAAAACTCGAATTTTATGAATATTTTATCGCTACCGCCGACTGAGCAAATACCGTGAGTGTGGTTTATTCAATCGTCATCATTTCTACCATTCATCTACGTATGCTGATGAGTAATATGTTGTGGAATACGGAGAAATACGAGTATGTAGTGTACATTTTACGTAGGTAGGTAGGTATGTGTTTCAATAAGCACAGAAACTATTCGATATTCATCAACATTTTTGAAAAAATTCAAACTTATTTGCTGGTTATAACATTGTTCAATGATTCGTATGATCGGAGCTGAAAAATTGTGGTCTATCGAAGTTGATCGCAAAGAACTAGCCCGGAGACGCCTTAGGAGGGAAGATATGGGTCCTGAAAGGAGAGGCATTTTCACAATTCACTTCAGCTCCAACCCAACCTGTTTTGGAGGAAATGACCCGGTTAGGTCACCACCAAAAAAATCCAAAACCACTTTTAGGGTATCCCTGAGAGGTTGAGAATAGCAAATAAAAAACAGCAATGCTCGGGTAACAATGCTTAATGTAAGTATATTTTTAATTTTAAAAAATTAAAGGCGGGTGGGGCTGTGGCAATTTTTATTTTGTCTAGGGGCGTGAAAATGCTGAATTTGCCTCTGATCAGGGGAATAAAATATCATCTGAGAAGTGCAAAATTTAATTGTTTGGTTCCCACAAAAGAGAGAAGAAAATGCATTTAAATTGTGATTTTAAAAAAAAAATGAATTCGTGCTCATGATAATCGGCCACATCGACGATAATCTCCAATATCGTCCCTATCTTCCCCTACTGGGTGTCCAAGAATGAGGGGATTTGATATGTTCTGATAAGCCAAAATGGGGGGAAAAGTTTCCCCAAGTAAAAATTGAAATATTGAGTTAATCAATCGAAAAAATGTGCTTTTGAATTATTGTTTCGTATTTCATTCAAATAAGCACTCAAACGTCCATTTTTTGAATACTTCATTAAGTATTCAATTTTCTAATTTGCAAGCACGGAATTTTCTCTTTGATAACATCAAAATCCCTCATTTTTGGACACTCGGTACGATAACAGGTACTAAGCATGACTATCAAGCACAAGCTACGATATAGTATTCGTCATCGCCGATATCGCCATTATGCCGAGCACTGCTGCAAACCTGCAAACATCGCTATAGACAGCTACCTACACATTGAATGTTTGAAGAACAGTGTTTCGGAAAACACAACACCAAGTTTTGTCAAATACTCAAGTAATCGTCATAAGCAAAAAACGATTTGAAAAAGTGAGAATAAAAGGGAAAAAACATTACGACGACAGTTCTTTCATCACTTTTCAGTTTACAAACCGGTAACAATTTTTGAAAAAAATTCCATCCGAAGGAAATGAACTTTACACAAGGATCTTTGTTGTTATTCTCCTTGTTCTCTTTGCTGATTCATCATTCATATTCAGCAGAACGTAAGTAGCATAAAAAGTACATCGCTATTAAATATGATCTATCAAATAATTTCTCATTTTGCTCAATGTTTTGCCCTGTCTCGCGCTCAAAATTTCACATTTATAGCTTCCCTACTCATTTTCAGTCACCAAAAATTACATCTTTATCCCGTATAAATGTTATTTGTTACGTTTTAATTATTTTAGCTTTGGTTTTCAACCCAAGAACGCATGAGATTTACACCAATTCGGTGGATTCGTCGAATCTGCAGTTTGGAGATGAATTCGCCGAAGCTTGTCCTTTTGATACAGAGGACAGCGAAGAGAATAAAATAAATAAAAATATAACAAGGGATGGTAAAGGTTTAATGGTTAAAAAATTTCGGACATTTCCAACAGAAAAGCCATACGCTTCGTGTAAGAAAGGTTTTGAGCTTTCGGCTGTATTTCGAACTGGTACAGATACTTATTGGAATGTTTTCGAATTTGGTTACGAGGTAAGTAACGAAAAAGTAGGTACAATTACGAGTTACCACGAGAAAATTGATATTCATCAATGTGTGCTTGACAGATTTATTTCACACAGAGTACATTAAAAATGCATTTCTTCAATCTCTACGACAGTGTAATCGAACAGGTAAAGATCTGCGGGTATACAAAAGGACGGACGTCTTAAATCCCCAAACGAACGACATTTCATATAATTTCATTTTTTTTAAAAATCATTCTCATGTAGGTTTCATACGCGAGATCCATTTGGCCCCGAATTTTTCGTACATATTTGTATACTGAGAAACTGTCGATGTATAATGGTTATTACTACAAGTATACTGGACCTACCATCAATCATAATAAATTGGTAAATTCATTCAATTAGCTTGCGTAAATAATTATATACCTATTAAGGTACTCATATTAATGATTACGTTACAGGAGTTCCTGTGGTTAACAAAAATCAGAATACGATACAATGTCGAATTATGGAATTTCATACAGATAAATTATTCAATACATCGGAATGTTTCTCGTCAACTGAATGTAAAATGCAACGATCACAATTTGGGAAATAAGCTTTACGATATGAAGCATCGATCCTTCAATAAATTTTATTCCCCAGTAAGTATACATACCTAAATGAGCGAGTAATACTTTGGAAGAGCAAAAAGTCTTAAAACAAATATTATTTCCTTCAATTCGATATTCTACACATAAACTTTAAACAGGCCAATCAGAAAAAGATTTTCGAGAAAGTAAACCTACCAAAAGGCAGTGGATGCGAATTGACTTACGAATGTGTGAAGAAATACGACATATTATTGCCTTATCATTTTGAGCCATACCAGGGTTCTCCGGTTTCATGCTCGAATCTTACAACAATTCCAATTTGGCATCAAAAAATCGAAAAGCTGCTCAATAATTTGGAGATATTTTTAATCGCCATGGGCCAAGTAATATTCAGAAATTCTCAATTATTATAGCAATTCACTAGATACCTAAGATTGTACTTCATTCGACACGAAACTTTCAATTGCAGTTGACTCGAAACAAATTGAAAATTATACCAGGTGTCCACGGTGTGCTTTCATTTCCGAAAAAAAAGATGTCTCTTATGTCCAAATCGACATCGATGCCTATATATTTGTATCCGAGAGAAAAACGAATCCCCGTACCCAGAATTATTTATAAAATTATCAGCTACCAAACTCACCAATGCAAAGCAGAAAATGACCTATGCTGGTTCGATGTTGTTATTGTTATTCATAATGAACCCGAGGTTTCCGAAGAAGAAAAACTTTGCGAAAAAGATATGTGTGAAAAATGGGGATGGGAGCGAATCAAGTTCACAAACGCATCAACCAATGAAAAAGATAGCTCGGAACATATTTATTGCTGCAAATGGGATGAACAATTAAGAGAACTATTGGGTTACAAAAGCAGCCAAAATATTGTTGATAATTTGGATTTGCACAATTTTCCTATCTACAGTTTGAAGAATGATAATACCTTCCATTTAAATAGGAAGAAAGATTTCAATAATAGGATGGAAAAATTACAAAAGGAAATTGAAACGGAATAAAAAATGTAAGTAGGCTCAATATTGTTAGGTATTGTTGATGTAAATAATGTAATTAATTTTAATTCGACCTGAAAGAATAAAATATCAAAGTTGATTTTTCAAACAATTTTTGAAATGGACAAAATACCTAGCTCATTGGTAGGTTTATGCATTTTCCTATTTATTATTACATATTACCTATTATTATTATTTTGTATAAAAATTTGATAGGTAGTGTAGGTACCGCTCCTATATCTACTCACGTATATTGAGAAAAGAATGTGAAAAATAGATTTTCACACTGAGAGTGAACCGTGAACCCCTCCTTCTGCCTTCTGCATTTCGAATCGATTGCGAATATTTTAAAATTTAGACGAATACTGAACTATTACTATTTCACTTTCCTGCGGCCATTTGAAATCCCACACAAGGAAAGGCCTCATTTTATTACGTAGCTACTCAAGTATACAAATCGATCTTGAATAAAGTCAACTGGACATGTGTTTATAAAAACTTGAGCCTTTTTCTAGTGTAACACCAAACGACTCACTTAAGAATGAGTTCGTAATTTATTATGACATTCATTGAAATGCGAAACATATCAAGCGTTAGTCACATTACAGTTGTTTACGCGAGTCTTACGAAATCACCCCACAACTTTTTATGGAATCTCCCTTTCAATTTTCCAAAAATAAGTCAAATTCGCCCCCTTCCAGTGTTCGTTTTTAGAAAGCTTCATGATTATATTATTCATCTGAATTTATTCATTAAAAAAGTTCATTTAATTGGAGAAGTGTTCATTATTTTTAAAAATTTCGAGGAAAATTCCCACTCCTCTCACAGACTTCCATGAAGTTGACTCATTTTGTTCGAAATGAAATATGTTATGAAAAAATTGAGAAATCGTTATACGAAACAACTTTTTTTGAATTTTCCAACGTTTCAGAAATTCACCAAAAATCAAAAAATGAACTTGTACATCTGAAATGTTGGTTATTGGGTTTCCAGAATATGGTCTTTTTATCTAAGTTGCTTTCGTTCAAATTGAGGGGTGTTGTTTCGAGGTTCCATTTTTTCAACTCAATTTTTCAGCCAAAAATACCTACTATCACTAGGAGGATTTTCACAGTTCATAAAAATTTCAAGGCTGATATTTTTTTTCTTTCAAGGGTTTTTATAGGGTTGAAATTATTTCCTGAAGTGTGTGTTGTACATATGTTTTTGGTTTTAGGATCAGTATAAAGTCAACGCGAAATTACAAAAATGAATGTACAAAAATAACAGAAACATTAATTTTCTCAATTCTTGGGTCACTTATCCCTCCCTTTCCCTTTTGAGTTCGAGACCCTCTACCTTAAATACATATGACCTGATCTAAATAAAAAGTCAACGAGACCAGGATTTTCTTAATGTCAGCCTCAATATCGAAAACTTCAGTAAGCCCCCCCCCCCCCACAAAAAATCTCTGTGCTCATAATCTTATGCAAAATGGAATAAGTACATAATACAAATTTGGAGGTTTATAAACGAAGAATTAGATATATGTAAGTTATGTTGTACCTATAAAACAGAAAAACCTCCCAAGGGTCAATTTTTTTTCAGCTGAGATTTTCACAATTTTATTTTTTGGACAAGATGAACCAATAAAATTCAAAAAAAATCAAATTATCCATTCGTAAAAAAATTGATCAATGATAAATTTTTTTCGTAGGAATGTTCGACGATTTTTCAACAAAACATTTCCTGAATTCAAAATTTGGGAATTGGTGACACGAAAACTTCACATGAGAACGGAATTTTAAAAAAGAGGAAAAACTTACCCCAGGATTCTCGATTTTTAGGCCCTATTACTCCATATAGACCATAGGTACAAGTAGGTATTTGGCAATCTGAAAATTGAATTTAAAAAAAAAAAATTAAAACTGAGTCATAAAATATATTTTTTAAATTACGTACAATGTACATATTAATTCAAATAAATTTTTACACAATATATTATCACGATAAATCATAAAAGAACAAAAAATGAGTCATCTGTGCTAAATTTTTTGAGGAGCATTCTGAGAACATATTGCATTATCAAGTACATACAAAGCAATGCATCAAAAAATGAAATTGTATCACCACTGATTAAATTTTTGAACTTCCTCTCTCCTTCTACTCTCCGATCCTATCCTGTAGATGGACTTACTCGTGCCGGAATCAATCGATAAGTACTTACATAGGTATAACTATAAATAATTATCTCCACACCAAAATCCTTTCATACGAGCATATTCCTCCGAGAAGGATTTTTGTATTTGTCACAACCTTATATCCAGGTTTTTTTCTCAACACGAAGACTCGCCTTCGTATATCATCGGCCAAATCAAATTATTGCTATGCCGGATGGTGAAAAATATCCGTCGTTTGATTATTTCAACACCGCTATAAATTTCCAGTGGAGTTTACCAAAGGTGACATTTTATTTTCGGGATACACAGTAACGTGGCAAGAGATACAAAAGAAACAGGTGGTGTACGATGAAATAAACAATAAAACCCTGCTCACTTCGATGTACTCACTGCCCACTGCCCAGTATGACCAAGCGACCTGGAAAAAAGCTCGCTACAAATCATTTAAGATCGACCGGTGCTGTATACGAGGAGTGAATCCGAGAAACTTCATTGATATTTCATTAGTTTGGTACCTATACCTCTTTTAGTTTATCTCGTTGGTATGGATTCAGTTTCTGTCGGTAATTTTTTTTTCAACTTGGTAGTTTCACGTTTCGTTTGAACGAAAATTTAATAATCTCACAAAGGAGGGAAGGTTCTCAATCCTATACTAAACTGTCAATAATTATAACAAAATATGCAATTTAAATCATTCGCGAGATGATACAAACGATATTCTATGGCTTCAATGAGTGATATAAGCAATTTATGCTGCTTTGAAACAATTCCCCATGTTTAGGATGCTTCTTACAAACTCCTTCTTTTATATCGATCTGCAACCAATATTACTATGTTGATATGAATACAAAATCGTCCAAATACATTCTTCATCAATGATGAGTGAATTTTGTTAAAAGCAGTAAAAAATTCTTCTCACTGAATTTATCAATTATTACGGTGATTATACCTACACTTAAGAGAAGAAAAAATACTCCCATAAACTACAAATTCAACTTTGAAAACCTCGCAGACGTAATAAAAAAATTAAATCGTCCTCTTAATGCAACGTAAAACTACCAGCAGCAAAAATCTGAAAATAAATATAAAAAATTACCCATCCACACTTTTTGTTTATTTTTTACTTTTTCAAAGTCAATTTAAAATTATACGAATTGAATGACCTTAAAAAACGAAAGATGCTTTTTTTCTCCGTTTTAATTTATTTTCTTGGTCTTTTCGCCAGCATCTTTGCCTTCCGCGCTGCACAGAAAAAAATCCAATTTGAACTCGACTAAAGAAAAACGTTAAGGGAGTTTTTTTTCACTCTCCTCCCTTCATTTATATATAATGAAAACGAACATAAAAAATTATTTTAATTCATTTCTAGCAACGTAATTTTTATTTACGCTTCGTAAAACTGTTTCTATATATAAAATGAATATTTCGCCGACGAAAGGTTGTTATGGGCTAACTTTGTCCATTAATTTTAAGACTTTTATCGATGAAACTTTTCGCCGCGACGCGCGACGCGATTTATGCACAGTGCAAAAAATCCGAGAGCTGGCGAGTGAGAAAAAATTTCCTTAAAACACAAACCGCAACCGCCCCATTTCCACTCCTTTTTCGTTTGTTTTCCTCCCTCCGCGCCGGTACTTTTCCGTATACGCTTTGTAAACACGAGAATCAATTTATTCCGCGTAATGTTTTCTTTTATTTTGATCACTGAAAGTTCCGTTTTCTTAGGATATAATATGCTCGTTTCGTCTCGTCTCTTTTTTATCGTCGGATCGCGAATTTGAAAAAATTAAAGTAACGGCGCTGATGAGAGGATTCGCTTAAAATCCGATTAACCTAAGTAGCTAGGTACATAGAAAAGAAATGGAAAAAATTAATCATTTTTTTGAGTGTTGTTTTTCATTGAAAATTTAACTTCAAGTATGTTTAGGCAAGCTCGAAAAAGTATAAACAATTGAGGAAAAAAGAGGTAAATTAAAAATAATTGCGCCACAATCAACACTAGTGGTATAAGTACAGGTTTAATCATTTATGAACAGCTCGTTCGCTCATTGACCTCTTTCATCTTTCTGAGAGGGTGAAAAATGTCCTTTCTTGGATTAACTACATTTTAGAGGATTATTCTGAAAATTCATTCCATTAAAGATATATTTTGCAAATGGGGGTTTTGCACCAGGAGCAATTTGTTGACGTTTTTGAAAGTCCCATGAACAAAAAAAAAATCAGCCAAGAGGAAGGAGTCCGATCTTTGTTTGAATCAATATTCTAGTTCTACATACCTAATTAAACTGAAAATTCCTTTTTTTGAGATGTGTTTTCTGAACAGAGGTTTGAGCGCCAGGAGTAAAATGTAATCCATATTTTCAAAGGATATATGCAAGAGAGAGGTGAGGGTCAAGTCTTTTTTTCGAATTAATTACATCTTACAAGATTAGTCAGGAATTCCATTCGGTAAATGATGTATTTTCCAAGCAAGGAGCTCTGCGCCAGGAGCATGATGTGATTGCTGTTTTTCCAACATTTTTATAAAAAAATTTAGATTAGGGGGAGGTGGTCTTTTTTTCAGGCTAACTCAATGGATTCTACATGATTAATCTGATACATAAGTAGTTCATTTTTTTGGATATGTGTTTTCTGAGCGAGGATTTCTGCGCCAGGAGCAAAATGTGATCCGCATTTTCAAAGGATTATGCAAAGAGGAGATGAGGTGAAAAAGTCTCATTTTCCAGATTAGTCTGAAAATTCATTCAATTGATGATGTATTTTCCAAACAACGGGTTCTGAGCCAGGAGCATGATGTAATCAATATTTTTCCAAAAGGTTTATGAGAAGAAAATCCAGAAAAGGGAGAAGGGGTCTCCCACTCTGCTTAATTCAATAGATTTTACATAATTATTAAAATTTGAAGATTCATTTTTTTTTTGGAGACGCGTTTTCTGAACAGAGGTTTCTGCGCCAGGAGCAAAACGTGATTCATATTTTCAAAGGATTTATGCAAGAATGAGATGAGGTTGAAAGGTCTCATTTTTCAGATTATAATTAGGTACATCTTACAAGATTAGTCTGAAAATTCAATTGAATAATGACATATTTTCCAAACAAGGGGTTCTGCGCCAGGAGCATGATGTGATTGTAATTTTTCTGAAGTCCAATGAAAAAAAAAAAATGATTAGAGGGAGGGAGTCTCACCATCTGTTTAATTCAATAGATTTTCTATATACTTAGTTCAGAATAGGCCATGTTTTGGGAAACATGTTTTCAAAATAGAGGTTTCTGCGCCAGAAGAAAAATATAATCATGTTTTCAAAGGATTGATGCAAGAAGGAGATGGAGTTGAAAGGTCTCATTTTTCAGAATACTTAATTAAATCTTACAAGATACTTAAGTCTGAAAATTAATTCGATTATTGAGGTATTTTCCAAAGAAGGGGTTCTGCGCCAGGAGCATTACATAATTGATATTTTCCCAAAAAGTTGCATGAAAAAAACTCCAGATTAAGGAGAGGGGGTCCCGCCTTCTGTTTAATTTAACAAATTATACATAATCGATAAAATTTGAAAATTCATTTTTTTTGTAAACATGTTTTCTGAACAGAGGATTCTGCCCCAGGAGCAAAATATAATCCACATTTTTAAATGATTTAGATGAGGTTGAAAGGTCTCATTTTCAGATTGATCACATCTTACAAGATTAGTCTGAAAATTCATTCTATTATTGGAGTATTTTCAGAACAAGGGCTTCTGCGCCAGTAGCACGATGTGATTGATACATATTCCCAAAAGATGTGTTTTCTGAACAAAGATATCTGCGCCAGGAGCAAAGTGTAATCCATATTTTCAAAGTATTTTGGCAAGAAGGAGACGAGATTGAAGGGTCTCCCATTTTCAGATTAATCAGATCTAAGATTAGTCTGAAAATGTATTCCATTACTGATGTATTTTGTAAACAAGGGGGTTGTGCGCCAGGAGCATGATGTGATTGATATTTCCAAAAGTTTTATGTAAAAGAATCTCTGTTAGAGGGAGGTGGTCTTTCCTTCTGTTTAATTCAATATCTAGATTCTACATGATTTATCTGAAAGTTAATTTTCTTGGATACGTGTTTTCTGAGCAGGGGTTTCTGCGCCAGGAGCAAAATGTGATCCATATTTTCAAAGGATTTATGCAAAGAGGAGATGAAGAGGAAAGGTCTCATTTTTCAGATTAATTACTTACATCTTGCAAAATTAGTTTGAAAATTAATTTCATTAATGATGTGTTTTCAAACAGGGGGTTCTGCGCCAGGAGCAAAATTTGATTGGTATTTCCGAAAAATTTAGGCATACACATAGATTGAAGGCTTTTTCATAATGGCCATAGCTTTCTATAGCCATTCTAAAAAGGGCTTCAATCTACTATTTCCCGTGCACGAATCCCACGAATCCCAAGCATTACTCAAATGGTGTGAAAAAGAAATATGATCAAAGGTGTAATTTATGAATTCATTAGATTTGATGCGATTTCTGCGCCAGGAGCTCAATATGATCCGTATTTTTGTAAGATTTATGCAAATAGATCAGATAAAGTGTAGGAGGATGGAAAATTCATTTTTTTCTGAATAGGGTTCTGCGCCAGGAGCAAAACATGATGAATATTGTCGAATAGTTTATGCAAATAATTCTAGTTATTATTCTGTGCATGACGAAGCTCGATCAGGATGGCTAGGAGAAGGGGAAAGAGATGGAGAATCAAACTGTTTTTTGAATTAATCGCATTTTATGTGGTTGATCTGGAAAGTTTTATTCCCTGAAAAAAAGTTTTATGAACAGAGATTCCTGCACCAAAAGCAAAATCAGAATTAGTAGAGGAAGTAGGTGGTGGTGGAATGGACTCATTTCTTTTTCATTAGAAAATTTTTCGGAGATAATTTACCCCTGAAAGTTGTACTTTCGAATAAGTGGTTCTGCGCCAGGAGCACCAGTATTCCAATGTTTTTAAAAGATTTATGCAAATGAAATCAATCTAGCATTGTCTGTATCTAAATATCCATCATTGGATGGCAAGGAAGAGTTGGGTGGTGGTCTCTTTTCACAAAATTTGTTAGATTTTATTTTCAAACAATGTTGCATGGTGGATGTTTTGCCAAAAATTTTCAAGCAGGTAATTTTTTTCATCATTTTACACACTTCTCATGATATCGCTTACATTTTCCATTTCTCGATTTTTTGTTCAATTTTCGGAATATTTCCTCACTTCTAACTTCGTTGTTTTTGAACGTTCCTCTAATTTCTCACAAACTCAAAAAAAATCCAGAATAATTTGATACAATTTAGATTTTGTTTACATATTAACATGTTTCTGGATGATTTAAATAAATTCTGTTCACACTATGTTCATCTTGACGAAATTTCACAAAAGTCGAATTCAACATTGGAACACCTGCGCACCAAAATTGTTAGTAAATTCAACTCATTCTCCTCATCTTTCACTTCCTGAATTAAAATCTCATTCAAAAACAAAAAAACACTCCAAAAATTGCCAAAAAAGCACGAAAAATCTCAACTTAGGTAGATACTACGAGTACATAGTAAAAAGTTATTTATTTCGTAGCAATAGAAAAAAAAATTTTAACAGCTTTATCAGAAATTTAAACAACGTTCACATGTACCTATAACAATATCTTGGAAGTAGGGGTTGTCAAATTTATGGGTTTTCCATCGTACTTACACTAACGAAAAAAAGCAAGTCAACAACTAGCAGGGGTGAAAAAAAATCAAGGCTTCGAGTATAAGATACAGCTCCGGTATTACGCAGAACAGACGATGAATAACGAATGAATGCATTAGTAGGTATAGAGAGTCGTGTTCAGTTGGTTAAAAATCTGCAACCCTTCCGAAGAAGGAAATTCCTGAACGATAAAAATGGTCGGATGAAGTCGACGAGGAGCGACTGTTGCAGAAAGAAAACGGCTGGGCCTTTCGATCGTTTTCCATAAAATTGGACCGAGCTAAAAGTAAAATTATTTCACTGAATACGGATTAAAAATCCATTAAGATCAGATATATATACGACGCGACGAGTACCAGGCCATTCTTCGTGGGTGGTCCTCCAGCTTTCCTTTGCTTCCTCCCCTCGCTCATATCTCACCCACGATACATAAGGTATAGAAATGAGCAGATAATGTGTTTAAAAAACGGCCTTTTTCGCGATTACATAGGAAACTGTTTTGCTATAGAGAGAGTGGGTGAATATAGCACGTGGTCCGCTGTGTGAGGAAGAGGAGGATTTGGTGAGATAAAAAAAAAACTAATACCTTATTTTCGGCGGCTTGAGAGAGCCAGTGTGCGGACAAGAGGGGGGGAGGTATAGTGAGAAGGAAATAATCAACGCAAAGCGCGCGAGAAAAAAGGCGGACTCGACTCGTCGGTGAAAAAGTACTTTCGGCGGTACTCGACGACAACGCGATAAATTTACGCGCGCGTATTTTCCGGCCGCGATGCCTGGGCACGGTCGAGGTAAGGCGAGGGGGCTGGGGGAGACGGCGAGAGAAAGAATAGTACTATTTTACGTAACGACGATACCTCTCCGAATAAAGGAAATGAACAAAACGAACAAAAGAAACAAAGATAACGTCACCCTCTCACTCCCTCATCCTTTTAGCTGCGTAAGTAGCATTATTTAACGCCACCCCCGCAATGCTCTTCTGTATGTATCTTTTCGATGGCAAGAGCTGTGAGACACTTTCCCTCTTTTTCTGTACTTATATAGCAGCATTCGAATTCGGCATTTGTGCCTTTATGCTAGTCCTATATTTTGCGTTAGCACCATTTGCATGATAATGTTATGTCGAACAATTTATTATGGCGGTAAGAGCACGTCGAGTGTACCTCTCTTCTTGTATTATGACGCTTACCCGAGTAAATACCGTTATTACCCTGGTTTTTGGAGTTTTCCTCTTTGACGACCGTTCTTCGTTAGACTATTTTTGCACAAACATGCTTTCTTCGAGTCATTTTTGATGGATATTCTCTTGTACCTGCCCTCCACGAATGCCTCGTTGTTTTTCTTTCATTTGTGCTGTTGATTTTTTTCAAAAAAAATGTAGGAAATGCGAATTTTGTAAAAATTTTAAATTTCAAAAATCTTCCGGCGGCTTCAATAATTTTCAAAAAGTCGCTGAAAACTCCAAAACGACTTGAAATTCACCTGCAGTCGTCTTCGTAGCGTATTGAAATTAGTTTGCAAAATGATGAATTTCGGCTTTCCATCTCCATTTGATGAAATTTTGAGTAAATTTCAAGTTTCAAAAATCTGCTGCAGACTCCTGGAATTTTCAAAAAGTCGCTGGAGGCTCCAAAATGACTTGAAATCCACCTGCAGTCGACTTCGTAGCGTATTTAAATTAGTTTGCGAAATTAATTTCGGCTTTCCATCTCCATTTGATGAAATTTTGTGGGAATTTCAAGTTTCAAAAATCTGCTGGAGGCTCCAGAACTACTCTAAACGGTCTGAAACAGTTTCCAATCGATTTGGAGCGTCGGAAATAGGGTATATCTCAAATTTCAGCTTTCTAGGTCAATTTGGTAAGATTTTTATTTTTTCCCTTATTTCTGGCCTTTTGATTTTCAAAAATTCACCAAAAATCGAAAAATGCACTTTAGCCCTTTGAAATTTTGACAGGTGATAAATTTTTGTCTGTTCTTTCGATCTATTTTTGTACGGTTCAAAGCTTTGTGCAAGTCCTACGTTGGAACGAAAAATCTCCGATTTCGGCTGACCATGTCAATCAAAATGGCTGCCATTTTGTGAGTAGGGCCATGTTTTTTTTTTAGGACAAGGGCTAGAAATGTGACGCGACTATGCTGCAAACTCTATGAAAGTCTATTTGAGATTGTTTTCGAGTCCGATGATCATGTAGACACATCAGACGATATCTCAGCAGGAAATCCGCTCGTGATACTTACACCTTCCTTGAAAATTTGAAATTTTTTCGAATTTTTTTTGGAATTTATAGATACAAATGCGTTAAAAAAAACTTTATTTATTTCTTTTGAAGTCACACTCCAGGAAAATGGTCGAAAAGGCCCTCTATAAGCACCGGTCAAATTTTTAACGCTCCCTAATCAATTTGAAATTTCTGGAAAGAATTGAAAAATAATTGCTAGAGGTCCCAGAATGACCCAAAACTGGTAATTTATGGATGAGCTGGAGTTAAATTGAAGAAATTATTTGCATTGGTTGACTTTGCACAGAAAGTTATTATTCCATTAAAAAATTTTAAAATCGTTTTTAAAACAGCTTTTTTGATTTCTTTTTAATTTAAAAAAAAAAAATGCCAAGAATCCAAAAATTAACTTTATCGCCTGAAATTTTGGTTACGAGAGTTTTAGGACATGGTCTTTCGATCTAATTTGATTTTGTTCAAATCAGTGAATGTGAATTAAAACTGTTTCCTTGTTTCTCGTATAGATAAGATGGCCACCTTCTCTCGTTAGTTTGGGATTTCTTGCAGCTGAGAGTAATTTTCTGCATGAATGGGAAATTTTGGAATTCCCTCGACTTTTTCAACAAGTCAAAAAACTCATCTTTCAACCCGTCCCCTCGTGGGTATTTGTGATTTACTTTAGGCCATCCTAATCAATTTACCATACCGAACCTACGACAGAATTAAATTTTGAGCAGTTTCGAAAGATCAACTCCCTTTTCCCAGAATTTTTCAGAAGTCTGATTAGAGCTTTGCACAATGTAATGAAGAGTTCGTGATGAAGCAAGATAGTTTCAGATGGGAATCTTACTCGTAACTTCATGAATATGATTCAGGTCTAGAATATTATTTACGCGAAACATTCAAAGACACTTGCATCACTGCCATGAGTTGACAATGTTTCCCCAAATGTGTTTGTTTAATATGTCTGACGGATACACCTACGTAGAGATTTGTTTAACTACGCACAATCTGTACAAGCCACAAAAAAATCGCAGATGAATGTTTCATTACTTATCTCTACTACTCTGTAAGACGAAAGCCTGATGATGAACACTTGGTGTTTGAAAAGCTTTGCACTAATAAATAGTAAAAACTGAGAAGCAAGAGTTATTCTTCCTAAACTACACACAACTTTTTGGGGATCAAAATGAATGAAAAGTGGATGCGATATGCACTGATTTTTCATACACTCACCTCACTGGTTCACTTAGGACACACAATAGATCGTAAGTACGAAAATAAATATCCATTACCCTGCAATGAATAAGCACGAACGTGAGAGCAGATGCAACGAATTTTTGAATTCAATTTTTATATTCCAATAGCTCTTATTTTCAACCCCCACACAAAGGAAATTCAAGACTTGAAAAATATCGCATCAAGCCCACACAAAGGTACGTTTGCTGTGGCTTGTCCGGCAATTTCTAAAAGGGAATTATCTCTCAATAAAAGTTCATCATTCGACGGCAAAGGGTTATTTGTACAACAATTGCTGAAAAAAGATGATCCTGGTTTACATAAGATCAAGTGTGAAACACCGTATAGCATGTCTGTCGTATATCATAAGATGAAAAATTACGGAAGATTGCTGGAATTTGGCTATGAAGTGAGTAAAAAGTTACAAATAAGCAATAAATACATATAATAAATTATCATAAAAAGTGCACTGAGGTATGCTAGATTCCATGACGGAAACTATCTGGGGGTGGGGGAGTTGTCAACCACTTCTCGTTCAAACATTTGTCGCGAGACTTTTCGAAAAATTTTAAAAATAGACTACAAAAATCAACACATTTCAAAATTATTACGATTTGAGTATTTTTTTTAAAAATCGAGAATTAATATCTACTACTTACAAAAATCGGAAAAGTTTATTCGATGAAATTTTTCCGAAATATTGAAAAATTGTCTGAATGATTCAAAAAAAGTATAAAAATTGACTAAATTTGAAAAAAAAAATTGCCAAATGTTGAAGTCGGAAATTCACTAATTTAAAAATTTGAATCTGGCTTGTAGATTGTAGGTAAGTAGGTACTCGTAATTTATTGAAATTTCTCAAAAATCATCATTGAAATTCAAAAAACGCTAAACGGAAGAAAATCAATCCTTGCATAAAAAACATTGTTTTTTTTTTCACTTCTCGAACCACGAATTTTTGAGAACTTCAACCCTCCCTTCACTCGAACCTGTTCGTTTTTTTTTTTCAAATTCGAAATTTCAAAACAAGAAATAATAATTTGAATCTTACATAAAAAAAAGCATCTACATTGAAGCCAAAAAAATAACATCCTCGTATGAAAAATAACGTTTTCTTTCTTTTCGAAAGCTTCTCCCCTCACGTAGCTCGAAAAAATTCGCTATTCTTTTCCAAAATGAAACACCAAAAATTAAAAAGGCAAATGAAAATTTCTACAAGTCATAATATGAATACATTCCAATATTTTCAATTGACAAAATTGTAATTTCATCCCTTCTAATAAAAATCTACAACATTTTTAGTCCACAGCATATCACATTTCACACACACACCCCCCCCTCCCCCGAAAACTTCTTTTAGTATCACATCAGGCTGGATGGTTATTAAGATATGATCTTAATTCTTTATTTGAAAGTCACACAATGAATAAATAATTATGATGCTTTACGCTACTTTGATGCGTGCTATTTAATAGATTTATTACGATAAACGGCGACTATCCTTCCCAGAGAGTGTTCCATGGAATGATGAGTACATTGAATTTGGAAAGGTAAAGAACTAATTTCACAACACTGAAATAGATAAACAAGCCCTATTGACTGCGAAAATACCTACTAATATTATTTTCAACAATTCTAACGACAGGCCAAAGACATGGATTCAAGGACGCGATGCGATTGATCCATGCGGTTACATCAGGGGTGATATTTGGGAATCGTACATGGTGAGCTGATAAAAACAAAAGTTTGTTTCTGGGAATTGTTCGCGTCTCTTCTTATTAGCTTCATTTACATATAAATTCCAAGTGATCAATTCATTTCAAAAAATACTCAATATTATTTGGGTAATTATGCATCAAACAAACAAAAATTATAAATTTTTAGTCAACATTGCCATGTATTGCAGAAATTTCAATGGATATCACGAGCTAGGTTGAAATATGATCGTTCAGAATGGAAACTCGAATGGGTATGGTACTCGATGAATTTGAAAATGGATCAATTACAAGCTACCTGCAAGAACTTCAACCTGGGAATAAAATTATATCGTCTTCACAAAAAACAAACATTGGATCAGTTTTATTCAGATGTAAGTGCATATCAATCAAACCCAAAAATGTTGAAACAAAATGAAGATATCAACCGAATGATATTTTTAAAAAATTCAGAAAAATAGGTAGGTACTTTTTCGGATGAAATGACTGATTTCTAACACCGTCTTGACACGTAAATCAAGAAAAAATTTTCAGCCAGCTACAACTACCCGAATCTGTGGATGGAATTTGCAAATCACATAATAAGTGTGTGGATGAATACGACTTAGTAGCAGCTTACCGCTTTCAAAACTCAACTTCAGAACAAATCGAATGTTCAAAATTGACTTCAATTCCGATTTGGTACAAAAGAACCAAGGATTTATTGGATAATACAGAAAAGATCTTAATTGCATTGAGTCAAGTACGTTCTTTTCTGCTGATATTTTCCAAACAAAAAATTACTAATTTATATGCTTTTACTGAGCATTTCAAGTTGAATGTTGAATTTCAGACGGTTGGAAATGAAATAGAAGTAACAACAGGTGTCCACAACATACTTGCTTTTCCAAATAAAAATCAAAATAATCCAGAATTGATACCAATATACTTGTATTCGAAGAAAAAACGACTCCCTGTGCATAAAATTTTATACAGAACCGTTTCCTCCACAACACCAGACTGCAACAAATTATCTGAATGCAGCTTTGTAATGGTCATCGTTATTCATAATGAGCCTGAGATATCATTGCAAGAAAATCTTTGTAACGATAGATGCGAGGAATGGGGATGGGAAAGTATTCAGTATTTGAGCACAACGGTGAAAAAAGAAAAGTCTCAGTTTATTTACTGTTGTGAACTGAATGATACCCTTCGTGAAAAGTTGAATTATGGTCAAAGAACACCTGTAACAGGTATTCTCAGTTTGAAAAGTTTCCCGGATCATCGAGGGAAGGATGAAACATCAAATCGAGAGACTCCTGACATTCAGAACGAAGTTGAAAATAAATTGAATGAAATATTTGGTCGAAAACTGCGTACTATTATGGAAATAGATCAGTACGAGTAAATAGTCTGCAGTGCAGTGAAATGTCAAGAGATAAACCTCTACTATTTGCTGTAAATTAGCAGTTTTAGATACTGAAATTGTAGTCAAAAGCAATAAAAATAAAATGTACCTACGTAGATAAAAATTTACTCTATCTACGTCATAGTACTTATGTTTGCAAACTCTTTTGTCTGTATGTCTGATTGTCTGCATAAAAACGTAACTTTCATTAATACACATAGCGTGCTAGAGGGTGTCAGTGTGACATCCAATTCCTCATCCAACAGTGTTATTATATTATGCGAAATTTTCCAGTAAATCTGTTCTTCTGCTTTCTCATTGTCAACAAAAATCTACTCTCTGTGTACTCGAAACTCTTTCGCCTTTTGTTGAGCAACAATTCTTCTGTATACGTAAACACATACGACACATATTTAAATCGTACTCTTGCTCTAGATCGTGTATGGGATAATAAGACACGTGTCACGAAGTATCCTCTCGTAAGCATTGATAAGAATATATCAAGTAGGTATACTTGTTCATTCGATAAACGAAAATATGTAATTCGAATTATGTATTACTCTTTCACAATAACTAGGTAAGTATGTACGAGTTCAAAGCATTTTAAATAATCCATCGTCGAGTTCTTTTCATCGAATGAAACTGGAGCATCTACATAATATGTACCTATAGTACCTAACACTACTACCTACATCTTAATCGTCTGAGAAAACGTTGAAGGATTTGAAGGAAAATACAAAAAAAAAAAACAACTGTTGTTTGAAACGAAAATATAAGTAAGTAGGTCTAGAAATGGGTTTATCGATGAAACTGAATGATATGTAGAATAAAAATGTTTTGTGGAAAAAAGTGATCAAATTTTTCTGTGGATGCACATTTTTCTTGAAAACATTGCGAAATAACGAAACGAAAAAAATCGACGAACAAGACAGAAAAAAGCGAAAATTACCTGTTACAGCAAAGCTCTTCTTCAAATCAAATCAACGATGAAGTTTTCTTCAATTTTTCATGCTCAAAACATACTATTCAATCACCAATAAATTCGACCCGAATTTTATTTTTCGTCACCGAATCACTACGCGAAACATCGAATACTATAGGCAGTCGTTAGTCATATTACCTAGCACACGAAATGGTGATGAAAAAAACCAGACGAGGAATGCCTTGCTTATCTATATGTACATATGTATATTGGTGCCGCAACGTTGAAAAAGTAGGTATTTAATACATACCTATAACAAAAGGCAGACGACCACTACCGATAAGTGAACGATGGAAGTAAGGGGTGACATAACAATGTAACAAAGATAAAATAGCTGCCTCCTACCTACATATGTGATAAATGTTTGTCTGCTAGCTAGGACTTAGAAAAAAATTGATCAATTTCAAATGATTTCATAATATTTTAGGTACTAGGTAGAGGTACTTGCCTGCCTTAAGAACTTGTAAAAAATTGCGATAAATTCTTGACATTATGTCAGACACTTTCAAAAAACAATGGAAATAATGACAAATTATTGGCATTTTCTTTTCATATCATACTCTATCACTCTTGAAAATTTATTATAACTATATTGGAATTTTGAAGCTTGAAAAAAATTACTACGAAAGCTTTCCTGGAGAGGAAATTTTACACCCAATTTTTCTGAAAAGTGGAAGCGCAAAATTGAAAGTTTTCAAAAATTTCAATGTGGATATCAAAATCGAGGCTTTAATCAACCGCAAACTTCAAAATAAGTTCCTATAGAAATTAATTTCAAAGATAGAATGAAGGCATCGAAAGACGCCCATATACCTACGTAGGTATAGGTACATATAATTTGCAAATAATACAGCGCTGTAAACTCGTGAAAATAATAATACGTAGGTAGTAGTAGTAGTAGTAGTAGTAAAGAATAAGTAATAGATTTTCCTATACTTAGGTAATTAGGTGAATATTTCTATCTAGGAGATAAGCTTAGTGTAGGAATAATTATATACTTTATTGCAGGGTTGTTGCGGATCACGGAAATTTGATCCGAATCACGGATCACGAATCATTGAGAAATTTGTGATCCGGATCACGGATCAAAGATCATCCGGGAAATTGTGATCCGGATCACGAATCACGAATCACTCCAGAAAAAAGTGATCCGGATCAAATTTCACGGATCGTTTTTCGGATCATTTCAAGGAAATTGTACTAGGTACTAAATTGGTTTTTTTAAATTGAAGATTGAACAAAAACGTGAAAAAACGAAATAGTCTCTATTTTATTTTCAAAAAATTTGCAATAACACATTATACAGGGGTGGGAAAAAGTCAGCCTCAGCTTGAAAATTTGCAGAAATTGAAAAATGAAATTTTTACATTTCAAAAAATTTTTGTTTTTTGTCAATAAATCAAAAAGTAAGCATCCTAGAGAAAAACTAATGAGACCATGTCGATTGGAAATTAATTCTCTACAATTTTGGTCATGGGTAATTTTTTCGTAGGACGTTTCCTTTCGCCTCCAGATTGACTTTTATGAAACACAGTGTGCAAATTTTTCAAAAAATAATTTTCAAAAAGTTTTACTTGCGGTTTTTTGTCAAAAAATCAAAAACTAGGCATCCTAGCGAAAAACCAATGACATTATGTCGATTTTACCTGCATCAATATCCAACAAAATGAGTTCAACTCCATTAATGTTTAATAAAATTGAATTTTCAAAGCAAAAACATGCAGCAATGCAGCATTACTGGTGAAAAAAAAGATCCGTGAAAAAATGATCTGCGGAATATTTTGAATCGGATCATAGATCACGAATCCTTGTGGAATAATGATCCGGATCACGGATCACGATTCCTACTGCAGAAAATGATCCGGATCACGGATACAGATCACTCAAATGTGTGTGATCTATCATCCAGTTGTCTTGCGGGCTGGTGCCTTGGATCGTTGCGCGAAAGGACAAGCGTTCTTTTTATCCTGAGGGGGAGACTGGGCAAGAGATCTCTGTAGTGGAGTCACTCTTGGTTGGTGGTCCTTGGCTAGGCACGTGACGGTCCATTTACTCCGGTTGGCAGGACTTCCCTTTCATTTCTCTTGTTATTGGTCCGGTCAGTGACCCACGGTGATGGAGCCCTTGGCTGTTCAGGGTCACGTCGGTCAAGTCTTCGCGGCAGTTAGTGGGCCTTTGGGTCCACTCTCGGGTTTTGCAATGCTTTTCCTGCGTTCCTGTTCCGGCATGCTGATCTGTGACAGGGGTCATCTGTGCGGTGGGAGTAGTCACTGTCCAAGGCACAGTCCGGTGCCCTAGGGAAGCTTTACCATGTACAAAGTCTCTTGTTGTTTTTATATATGCTTATGCCTTATGCTTTATGTGATATGTACTTAATGATATGTGATCTGCTGCTTAACTGTTCCAGGTAGAACCACACTCCGCTGCAAACCTGCTTTCTGGAGGCAAGACACCGTTTGTCGGTAGCCACCGAGTTTGGCCCGCTGCTGGGTGCCTCTACCAAGGGGCAGAATTGAATAAACAAATAATAATAAATGCAAATTCTCGGCACCTTCTCCCGGGGCCGTGGATCCCTTGTGTGAGTTGTCCCGCGTGAGTTGTGGGTTTCAGGTTTTTGGGCTTGGGACTTTCGGCCATGTTGGGTGGAGTGAGCGCGAGGTGGTCTGAGCGGTTGGTGAGGTTGGTGTGTAGGAGAAACGAGCAGTTTCAAAGTGCAGTATGATAGGATTGTAAAAAAAAAAAAAAAAAAAAAAAAAAAAAGGTACTAAATTGGTTTTTTTAAATTGAAGATTGAACAAAAACGTGAAAAAACAAAATAGTCTCTATTTTATTTTCAAAAAATTTGCAATAACACATTATACAGGGGTGGGAAAAAGTCAGCCTCAGCTTGAAAATTTGCAGAAATTGAAAAATGAAATTTTTACATTTCAAAAAATTTTTGTTTTTTGTCAATAAATCAAAAAGTAAGCATCCTAGAGAAAAACTAATGAGACCATGTCGATTGGAAATTAATTCTCTACAATTTTGGTCATGGGTAATTTTTTCGTAGGACGTTTCCTTTCGCCTCCAGATTGACTTTTATGAAACACAGTGTGCAAATTTTTCAAAAAATAATTTTCAAAAAGTTTTACTTGCGGTTTTTTGTAAACTAGGCATCCTAGCGAAAAACCAATGACATTATGTCGATTTTACCTGCATCAATATCCAACAAAATGAGTTCAACTCCATTAATTTTTAATAAAATCGAATTTTCAAAGCAAAAACATGCAGCAATGCAGCATTACTGGTGAAAAAAAAGATCCGTGAAAAAATGATCTGCGGAATATTTTGAATCGGATCATAGATCACGAATCCTTGTGGAATAATGATCCGGATCACGGATCACGATTCCTACTGCAGAAAATGATCCGGATCACGGATACAGATCACTCAAATGTGATCCGGATCACGTAATGATCCGGATCACAACAACCCTGCTTTATAGTATGTATACTGCATAAGTAGGCTTGAATGTTATTCACTAGTCGTCCTACCCATGAGGTGGTGATGGAGGACCAATCGTAAGTGTTGCAGTGACTGGTGGTTCACCGAACGATGGTGGAAACATACAACTATTATCATATTGAGCAAGTGCGACATCACTGTAAATACCACTGAGAGTCATTAAAACCTCCAATATCCAAAATCGTGGGGTGGCAGTAGCCCGAAACAAATACAAATTGAAAAGTATAGAAATTATAATCAACGATGAGGCTTTCATTCTAAAAAAGAAAAAAATTATCAATTCAACGATTTTAAGTGTAGACGAAAGCGCAGACTTGTGAACTATACCTATATATTAGATCACTAACTCGACACTTGTATTGTACTTACTTCAACAAAAGCACAATCTCTGCACTGATGAAGAGAAAAATTTGAATTCGATATAGTTGCCTGAATTCATTCGTTATAGGTGTATTTATACTCGATCGAGTTACCTACAACAGTCAACACTTGTGATTCTCATCGCCAGAGTTTTATTTTATTTGGTTATGTGGCCAAAAAGACGAGCATAAAGCAAACAGATAGGTAGGCAAATACCAGATAGATTCAATTGACGAGAGTTTTGTTTATTCAACCATACAAATTTGCATTAAAAGTTGGTAACTATCAAGGTCTCTAATATCTTTTGTTTTTATTTTTAATGAAAATTGGAAAACACTATTGATTATTTGTCATTGAAAATGACCTCTAGAACACCTACTACCAAATCCAAACCACAACAATTGTGGGGAAAATCTCGTGTACCTACCAACATAATTTTAGATTTCGACTCGTTTGAATTTTTTCAAGCAGTAGGCCTAACGAATAAAAATCTCGTATTCAGACAATATCCTGAAAAGTAACAAAAAATCAATTACTTGTCAGAGTCAAGTTTTTCCACTTTTTAGATGGGTTACGCCTCAAATCATTCTAACAAAATAATACAAATCAATCAGAAAATGTACCTACCTATAGAAAAATGACTGTTTTGAAAAATACACATTACTAGAGTTGTCAGGGGTTCCCTAAATGACTCAATCCAATTTTTCAAACAAAAATGATAAAATATGGAAAAATTGACGACTTCGATCCAAATTCAGGTTAACTCTTAAAGGCCCAACTGAATCCTGTAGTGCGATGTAAAAAATATGCTTTCGATATCTTAAATTAGATCAACACAAGTTTCACTTTGACTCACAGTTCATATACGGAGACTTTGCTCTACTTTTGGATGAACACGTTGATTGTTGAGCTTTCATAAAATTAGATCAGGAAAGTAGTAGTCAGGGTGGACCAGAGCGTTTTTTTTTTAATTTTGATAAACTCGTTTCGGAAAAATGCTGAAAAACAGAATGTCGAGTAAGGAATATGGAAATATTCTCAAGTAGACCTCAAAATGACAGAAACAAAAATTGAAAAACGCATAAATGCTCAAAAATATTCAATTGCTTTGAAGAGTGTAATAGGACGCCTTGCCCAATTGGCGGAATCAAAAAAATTAGAGCTTTTGAAAGAAAATCTTATTGTAAAATGAAAATTTCAAATAAGCTCAAATGTGACACTTCCGACAAAAATACGAATATTTACCTACCTATGAGAAGACGAGTCAATTAAGAACGTTGGTCAAAAGCACTTTTTCAAAACAAATAAAATAAAAATGAATTTGAAAAAAATAAAAATGAAAACAAGAATGAAATTTTCATTTCAAATTCATTTTTTTATTTTTATGAAAAAGAGTTTTTGACCAATGTTTTTGACGAATCTTTTTGATCCATTTTTTGAAAAAAATTCCTGTTTTCCATATATTTGATGATATTGTGAAAGAAAAAAAATTTCCAACAAAATTGGCCACTTTTTGAGCGAGACAATCGCGTTTCCAAATGGTTTCATGGCCATGGAGCAGCATCCAATTTATTAAAAATTCTGATAAAGTTACTAGTGGTAGAAAACGCACTGAAAAGTCTAATATGTAGTATACAAAATAAGTATTCAATTTTTCTCAACTTTTCTAGATTTTGGATCCCCCTCCATATTGATTTGAAGTTTTCAAAGTGGATTTTGGAATTGTTGCTGAAGTGTTAAAAAAGTGGACAAAAATTCAAGGTCATTACCCTCAAGTATCTTCACTTTCATACCAATTTTTAAATCAGTTCAAAACAGCTGGGTCATTCCACGTCATTTGGACCAAGAAGTGGTACTGTGGGTTCGGCGATTTTTTTGAAATTTTTCCTGTGGAAAGACCTTCCGAAGGGATGATCAATGGCGCAAATCGCAGCCCTCTAGCCCATTTTTAACGGCAGCCAGGGGGTGTCAAAATTTTCAGTGAACCTAAAATATCATCCATTTCAGCAGTGGATTACTCGATAACCATGATACCTACCAAAATGGAGCTTTTCCCCATAGTTAGGGGTTTTGAAGGGCCTTTTGGTGATATCATAAAAACCAATGTTGCCACTTTTTTTCGTACAAAAAATTGGCTCAAAAAGTTTCAAAACGTAGTTTTTTTATCGTTCCGACTTTCAAAAATTCTGAAAAAAATATATTATGGACAACTGTTCAGTGTTCATGCTGAACAACATATTAAAAAATTTGAATGGTAACTTGTCGCAAAGTCGATTTAAAAAAACTGAAAGTTTGCGAAAAAATGCGATTTTTTTATTCAAAACATGAAAAAAAGTTTTGAGTGGTGAAGTTGGCCCATTTGACCTCTATTTTTACGTATCCGTCGAAAAATTTGAAAAAACCCTTTCACTCGATGAAATGAACTCATCACAAAAAAATCGAAATTCGAAAAAATTCCATTTTCAATTCCAAAATTTAAAAAAAGTTTAAATTCATTCTGTTGTCTTATTTTGACCTCTTGCTGACGTATTTCATGAAAAAGTTTATAAAAATCACGCTCACAGCAAAAAATAAATAAAATTTGTTTATTTTTTGAATTTTTTCGAATTTTGATTTTTTTGTGAGGAGTTCATTTCATCGAGTGAAGGAGGGTTCTCAACTTTTTCAACGGGTACGTAAAAATAGGGGTCAAATGGATCAACTTTACCAATCAAAACTTTGTTTCATGTTTTAAATAAAAAAATCTCATTTTTTTGCAAACTTTAAGTTTTTTAAAATCGATTTTGCGACAAGTTACCATCCCAATTTTTCAATATGTTGTTCAGCATGAACAGTTGTCCATAATATATTTTTTTCAGAATTTTTGAGAGTCGGAACGATATTATGAAAACTACGTTTTGAAACTTTTTGAGCTAATTTTTGTACGAAAAAAAGTGGCAACACTGATTTTCATGATATCACCAAAAAGCCCTTCAAAACTCCTAACTATGGGAAAAAGTTCCATTTTGGTAGGTATCACGGTTATCGAGTAACCCACTGCTGAAATGGATGATATTTTAGGTTCACGGAAAACTTTGACACCCCCTGGCTGCCGTTAAAAATGGGCTAGAGGGCTGCGATTTGCGCCATTGATCATCCCTTCGGAAGGTCTTTCCACAGGAAAAATTTCAAAAAAAATCGCCGAACCCACCTACCACTTCTTGGTCCAATTGACGTGGAATGACCCTCCTGGATGTAAGGTAACACCTCTGAAAATCGTGTTTTAAAGAAAAATTCGATTCAAAAGCAGTTTCATCCTATTTCCCCACTCTACTGTACCACTATGTACCCTTTGATATAACATTTAACCACCTGAAAATCTTTACAATTTTCTCATCCTCTACTACATTCTTTTTTTTGGGGGGCGGGTGGGGGACTCTATAGGAAAAAATCTGCCACTATCGACCAACTCTTTCAAAGCAACGCAGTTTACCTTAAAAGCTGCCCAGTCTATGCCTTCTCAACAGCGCAAACCACTAAATTAAGAATGGGTCTTTAAAATTTTTAATCTCATTCTAGGCGAAAAAATCGTTAGAAATTTTATATGCTTATTTCCTAAAATTTGTTCATACTCGTACTTTATACTTTAATTTCATCAAACTTTTTCACGCCAGTGATTTGCGTATAGTACTTACCTATACCTACCTACTGTACATAATAGGTATTTGCAGTTAGAGACCTGGATTCAGATTGAACAAAACAGTTTGAATAACTGTACAAATATAATTTATACAGAATGATACACCAGCAAATTGTGCAGATTATTAAACAACCCTACCTATCTGATTATCTCGCAAGTAAATTGGAAAGTGGTGGGGGGACGAGTGTGTCACAGGATACATGATTGAATAAAATATTGAATCACATGCAGTAAAATGATGGTCTTGAGTATTGCATTTTGTTCTGTAAAAACTCAATTTTTTCAATGTGATATTAATGTGATTAAAGTCGAATATGATTTGAAGTGCAATTTACGATTTATTTCGCGAGTTACGATTTCTGAATAATTAATTCAGAAGTTCGTCGATGTCTAAGATATTTATTGTAAAAAGTATTCTACAGTTTTCTGAGTGTGAGTACAAATATCGGATAATTTTTTCAATTCTTAACCCCCCCCCCTCGTCTCTTCGGATCTCTGTTTCCATCAAACAATATAGTCTTTTTAAAAATGGTCTCAATATATAATGACTCTTTTTAGGGAGAAATAACAGAGTGAGAAATTACCTATGATGATGCTCGTTGAAGTTTTCAAGAAAATAGAAACATAATTTTTGAAGATTGTTTGCCACAAAATTGTTCCAATAAGCTAAAAAAGATGTCTACTAACAATGTCTAAAATTATTTCATCAATATTCAATATCTTTCGGATAAAAAGACAAATAAATTTTCAGCCTGAATTACGTATAATGCTAAAAACAAAAACATCCTTCGTCGAACTTTTTTGCATCATTCACCTACTTACTCGTGACGATTAATGAATTACTCACCTACGCATCAAGATAAAATGAAATCTGATTTCACCCGGCAGATATTTCAAAAATTATAAAACGTTTTCGTTGTAGAAAAAAATACAACTTACTTCAACGTATAAATAGCAACATTTCATCATCGAAAAGGATTAGTCTAAAACAAAAGTTATTTCTCGTTGCGTAGGTAGGTCTCGGTATTATAATGGAGAAAACATAAAGGTAAAAAAACTTTCGTCGAAGTATTCATCTTCGTTTGTCAACATTCAGAATAAGATGGCAGGCAGGTGGGCCTATAAAATAATTCGCGCTGGACGACAAGGAAGAAGTAGGGAAGTAGGGAAGATAGACGAAGACGACACCACTTCCTTATAGTTATTTTTCACTTACACGTTAACAAAAAGAAACGAGCGAAATGCCAAACGAGGCAGGCGTCGTGAGACGAAAAGAAACAGTAGGTATAGTTTCTCTTCTCGCAAAATACCAGGGCCAGGATGCAAACAACTGTTGAAACTGTGCCTCTGTCTGTCCCTACGTTCTTGTTCTCACTTCGAAAAATGCTGCTCATTAAAGAACGTGATATAAATCTGGAAAAAGTCGGTCTTCGTCGATGCGTCCAAAATACTCGTACCTCTGCTCACCTTCGCGTGGAATTTGCTGGCTTCTCACGTTTCTCATTCGGTGTATTTTTTTCACTTGTATTTTTCTCGCAGGTAGATATAAATAGAGGTACTGTATGAGTCGAGCGAACAATGTATTCCTTCGTGTACTTTTTCCTCCCCTCGTCCCGGCCTTCTGACTACAATCTCGTTCTCGCATAAATATTTCACTTTCCTGGGAAACTTTTCTCTTATTCGCTCACAGATTAACGGAGGAAAAATGACGACGCATTTATAACACGCGATTTCGCGAGAACAATTTTTTCCCTCTCGGCGTGTTGCATCGTCGCTTTCTTTTTTATTCTTTTAACGCGTTTTTTTGAAACGTTAATTTTGTTTGAATGGATTTTCCAGAATCGGGTATTTTTTGTTCGAACGTAGGTAGGTATATCTGACGTGGATAATATGCACGTATTTTTGGGCAGAGAATTTGTCTGTGGATATTGACATGTGGAGGAAAATGGAACAGTTGAAGTGAACGAATTGATTCACTTTTTGTGAAACATTTGCATTGAAATTGATCTTTTTACGATCGAATCAAATCATTCACAAATGGATCAATTAATTTACGTAGTCTTCTAAGGCGTACGTGGTACATCTATTTACTAAGGAATACTTCGACATGTCACGTGGTTTTTTATTGATGACGAATTGATGCTGTTTTCAAGTGAATGATATGTGAACGAATTGATTTGGTTTTTGTGAAACTTTAGTGTGGGAATTGATATGTTCTCAAGCAAGTTGAATCGAATCATTCACGAACGATTAGTAATTAAATAAATTAATTGATTTCTAGGTGAATCATTTGCGAACGGAATAATTGATTTTTTGTGAATAATTCATGAAAGAATTGATTAATTTTCAGTGAATCATTTATGAACGAATTGAATAAATTTTGGTGAATCATTCGCGAACAAATTGAATAATTTTTGGTGAATCATTCACGAACGAATTGAATAATTTTTGGTGAATCATTCACGAACGAATTGAAAAAATTTTAGTGAATCATTCGCGAACGAATCGATTTATGTATTTATTTGATTTTTGGAGAATCATTCGCGAACGAATTGAATAATTTTTGTGAATCATTCACAAAGGAATTGAAAAAATTTTGGTGAATCATTCGTGAACAAATCGATTTATTAAATTAATTTTTGGTGAATCATTCGCGAACGAATTGATTTGTATAAGTGACTCATTCGCGAACGAGTTGAATGAATGTTGGTGAATCATTCGCGAACGAAATGATTTATTTAATTTATTTTTGGTGAATCATTCGTGAACGAATTGATTTGTATAAGTGACTCATTCGCGAACGAGTTGAATGAATGTTGGTGAATCATTCGCGAACGAATCGATTTATTTTACTTATTTTTGGTGAATCGTTCACGAACGTATTGAATAAATTTTTGATGAATCATTCGCGAACGAATTGATTTGTATAAGTGACTCATTCGCGAACGAGTTGAATAAATCTTGGTGAATCATTCAAGAACGAATAGAATAAATTTATGATGAATCATTCGCGAACGATTTGATTTGTATAAGTGACTCATTTTTAAACGAATCGATTCATTTATTTAATTTTGGGAGAATCATTCACAAACAAATTGAATACATTTTGGTGAATCATTCGCGAATGAATTGAATAAGGCTAAATTTTGGTAAATCATTCGTGAACAAATTGAATAAATTTTTGATGAATCATTCGCGAACGAATTCATTTCGATTTGTATAAGTGACTCATTCACAAACGAATCGATTCATTTTATTGATTTTTGGTCAATCATTCACGAACAAATTGAATAAATTTTGGTGAATCCTAAATCATTCGCGAACGATTTGATTAATTTTTGGTGAATCATTCACGAACGAATTGAATAAATTTTGGGGGAATAATTCACGAACGAATTGATAAATTTTTGGTGAATCATTCGCGAACGAATTGAATAATTATTTATGAATCATTAATTTAAAAACGAACGATTCGATTAATTTTCGGTGAATCATTCGCGAGCAAATTGATTCGTATAAGTGACTCGTTCGTAAATGAATCGACTCATTTGATTAATTTTTGGTGAATCGTTCACGAACGAATTGAATAGTTTTCAGTGAATTATTCGCAAACGACTCGATTTAATCAATTTCTGGCGAATCGTTCACGAACGAATTGATTAATTTTTGTCGAATCATTCACGTACAAATTGATTAAATTTCGGTGAGTCCTTCGCGAACGAATTGATTCAAAAATCAATGTCTGTAATAAGCGATTTGCAAATTTTCAACCGCTGCGTAGAACACTATAAAAGCGGTCTTGGATTTTGATAACAATAGCTTTAACAATAGCATATCGTAGATCTAAGCACAATCTCAAATAACTACTTACTTTTATTTGGGAATGTGCTATTTTCACATCTTCTTAAGTGACATTATCATGGGTAAAAGAGAGGCTTACACGAGGCGATGAAATATGCTTCTGTGCTTCTGCAGCATCAGTGACAGAATTTGTATCCATCTCTCAGCGAATTTTTTCTTTTGTAAGAAAAATGAGAAAACTCTTACCTGTATTTGAATGGTTTAATGATGAGCAACGCCTCTTCGTTTGATAACTTCTTTTTATGTCACATTGAACAATCTTGGATACTCCCTTTTTCGACGAAGTCTACAAAAAAAACAGGTCGTAACACATTTAATAATTAGTATCTACATTATGTTAATGATTCGGTTTCCAAAGTTTCGAGACTTTTGACATCGTCTTTGAGATTAAATTCGACGACAACATGCGAAGTACTCTTTGTGATAAGAATGCAAATCGTACAAAAGGTGGATTCTATGTACATACATAAACATACCTACAAATTGTACACCTATGTAGCAATTCACGTTCACAAAATATCTACGTTATACGTATTTCGCAGTCTTAGAAAATCTCATCTGCTTACTCCGGCTTAAATTACCGTTTCAAAAATTGCCATCGCGATATCAAAACGACAAACAACTGGAGCGTAAAAATACGTTTACAAACGAGCACGCGAAAGACGAACGCGAAATTAAAGCAAATTTGTTTCGCTAAATTTTTGGCTTTGGCTGTGTTACTGTTAGGCGTTGTTCAATTAAAACACCCCCGCTCATATTCACCTGTCCCGTAGTCTCGCAGACATCATCGATAATTACTATTTCTCGAACTTTGCCTTCGTCTCTTATTTACTTCTACAGCTGGGACCATAAATTTCTACAGCTATAGCGATCCGAATAGAATAAGTACAATATAACAACTAGGTACGCGTGTATGTGATGTCGAGATTCGTGAAAAACATTTGGAATTATTTCGCGTATCGCAGCTGTCTTACTTGAGATTTTGGGACAATGATCAGCGCGGGTTGCGGGGTAACAAGCTTTAATATTCGGTTACCTATTTCTTAGGTACGTTTTCTACAAGGTGTCTTGTAAAAACATCAACTAACAGAAGAAAAAAAAAAGAAAACATCGAGTAATAACTTTATCGTTCGAAAATCGAAAACATATAATTCACCTCATACATCGTCTTTGAAAATAATATCCATTAAATCGTCACGTTTCCGATTTTCCTTTTCAATACTTATAGGCTACTTTTTTTTTATCCCACTCACTCCCTTAAAAAAAAAAATTAAAAACTTTCTCGCCAACGTCCAAGTTTTACGAGCAAGTCTAGGTAGGTATATTTAAACGGCGATGAAATCGTCGGCTCGAAAATTATCGGTCCAGACGTGCATTATATGTAAGCTCTTAATTTGCCATATACACACGAACGACCATTCTATCGTGAAAATGCAACCCTTTTCATAAAGAGGCTGTAATGTGAAATTTATTAAGCTTTTAAAAGCGCCCCGATCTAATTTGTTGGCTTCGGTTTACACTACGTTGATATTTACACACGTGTGTATTTGCGAAAACGCCTATATTTATACCTTAACGAGCCAAATACCAATAAATAATCCACCTCGAAGTCTTTGTAAAAGATATAACACGAATAGAAAGAGAAAAAAAGCTAACGACTTTGCGAGCGAAAAAAAAACACGACCAGCCTTTAACAACCGAGCAATAAGTATAAAGTGAAAATTTCAACAATTTAGCCAAAACGTGTATCGTGGGTTTTTCAATTTGAGGTGGTTTAGATCCTATTTTCTGGTAAATTTCTGATAAAATTTACGACTCTGAGTGAATTTTTTTCTATTTTTCGTTTAACCGTTTAAGTACATATACTCGTATTCATCATTAAAACTGCCTCAACTAGACAAAAATGAACGCCTTACTCTCACTTGAAAATTTTCATGCCGAAAAAAGACTACTTTAAAGTAAAATAATCAAAAATACAGTATTATTAAAAATCAATTTTCAATAAAATTAGCCTACAGGGAATTTTACCATTTTGTAGGTAACAATGAATAGACACGACTCATGCAAACATGTGACGATGTCTCAATGAGAAACTGCTCGTGATATATTTACCGTTTTAAAAAATCAAATTAAGAAAAAAAATTCTGGAATAGGTAAGTAAGTATAATACGTGGATGTTTGGTCAAAAATTCATTTTTGAGCTGATGTTTTTGGAATTTTGGTGTAACCACCTCAAGTGGTCGATGGGGTGTCCAATGAGAACCAACCATAGTTTAAAGTGCCTATATACCTGCTTAAAGTAATTTTAAGCCATTCCAGAAAAATTTGACATTTCTGGAGAAAATTTAAAACTCTTTGAAAGTTCCAGAAATATCCAAAATCGGATACGACCACTTTGAAAATTTATTGATGGAAAACAATACCTGACTATTTTCAAAAATATGATTTTTAGCTTTCTCAAATCGAAAGCTTTTGCCCTCGCTGGGCTCGAGCCCATCTACTTCCATCTTTCAAAGTTGGAATTTCTGCTCAATGCTGTTCAAATTTGAAAAATAAAATACCTAGTTTTTTAGTTTCTTGAATTATAAATTTTCGATAGCTTTCATCATCGCTTCGCTCCGGCCAAACTACTT
Source organism: Planococcus citri (assembly GCF_950023065.1). NCBI lineage: Eukaryota > Metazoa > Arthropoda > Insecta > Hemiptera > Pseudococcidae > Planococcus > Planococcus citri. Next base: position 51,521,953 of record NC_088681.1, on the reverse strand, counting down.
GCTTTTTATTTTTAAAACTTTGAATTTCTAAAAATTTCGTAATTTTCAAATTTGAACGATTTCCAAATCAGCAAAACATCTCTCCGAAAAAAAAAATGCTTTTTTACTTTCGTGAATTATGTATAAACTTTCAAGAGCCTTTGCCCTCGCTTTACTTCAGGGCCAATGGCCAATCTACTTTCAGTTTTTGGAATTAAAACTGTCATGCTTAATTCTGTATTGTTACATGATTTTGATAGATATAAATTCGGATGTTCAAGTATTTCGTGCTTTTATGACATTATTGCATTTTTTGCCAAATTCGGAAATTTTTAATGATTTATTTCGTAATTTTAACATGTTTTCAAAATTAATAATTCATGGAGTTTTTGGCAACTTTTACTGAAATTTTATTACTTTCTGGCAAGTTTCGATGATTTTCATGCTTTACTCCAGTTTTTTTCCTTTTTGATCAATTATTCTGAAATTTTTACTCTTAAAATTTGCAAGAGATTGCATGTTTTTAAATTTTTTTTTCAAATTTTGATGTCATAATTATACTCTTTGTAGAAAACAAAAATTTTATTTTTTGAATGTAGGGGAAAGAGCTCTTGAATCGAAGAAAGAAAAACAAATTTTTTTAATTTGCTCAGCCCCAAAAATTTCTCATATTATTAGTGCCTGTGTCGAGTTGGGGAAAGGGGAGGGAAAAGATGGAAAATTCGTTTGTCTTTGATTTAACATGAAAGAATATATATTCTGTAAAAAAAATTTAAAAAACGTTGATATAGTGAGGGTAGGAGTGATCATTATAAGCGGGAATTACCTTTATATTCGTACTGGAGATGGGAAATACATAATTATTCCCTAAGAGGGGAATAATTACCTCTTAACTGAGTCCTGGTTAGCTCATGAGGAGTAAAAGGTTGATCAAACCATCCTAACTACACACAGATGTATCTTAATTACATATAATAAAACACATTTTGTAGTGACTACTAAAATGTATTTATTATCGATTAGTTACATTAAAGAAGGTACGTAAGATACACAATAATTACCTGATTATTCTGTATTAAATGGTCAGGCAATTACCTGCCACTTATGACCTTGATGAATAATAATAATTTAGATCAACTACCGACTAAGTGACTACTTGGTAATTAATCAATCTAAATAACACCAATAATTGAGATGTAACTACAATCATTTCAAATTAACTAGATAGGTATCTTTGATGTAATTAACCTATTTCAGCTAATCCCATTATTTACGTTAAAACTATAATTAATTGAGTGGACTAGTCAAGTCCAAATAAGTATTTCCCAATACTTACCAAAGACACTGTACATTTCCCCTATCCTTTCCTATGTACTCACTTAAACCAGGTACGATGATAGGTACGTAAAACGTGAGGACCAATGTAATTACGAGAAATGCTTTTGTTGCCAGGGATGATCAAACTGCATCAAATTGGGCAATAATGATTAAGCAGTAAGCAGAATTAATCATCATGTTATAAAAACACAAATTACCACGCTAAAAGTGGATAAAACGATAACAGAAGGACACTGGCTAATGCCAATGCGCTTATACTTTATTGTGCCAAAAGGGTTAACACATCTACATTTTGACTTAGCTCCAGAGAGCTCGAGATTCCGATGCTAAGTGAAGAGCTTTGCTCGTGGACTTTTGGTCAATGACTTTAGATCCACGAGCGGAGAATCCCTTGACATTACCATACTTTCAGTAGAAGGAGATGGGAGCGATGAACTGTAAAGAGAGCAAGTAATGAAGCTTCTCTCCAAGATTAGATCAAAAGATCAAATAATATTTACTAGAAGGGGAGCTACATTATCAACCGCTAGGCGGTTAAGGCCATCCTGCTCATCACAACATCATAAAATAAAAACAGCTTAGGTATCTAAAAATTTTAAATTTTTAAAAATTGAATCACCAAAAATTTAAAAATGAACATTGGAACTTGAAATTATATGTAATGGGGGGGGGGGTTCTAGAATATGCTCTTTCGATCTAACTTTGGTTTCAGATCGAGCGAGATTGCGTATGGTAGTCTGAAATGAAGAAGTAAGGGCCAAAAATCTAATTTTAAAAGCAAATTCGTAACATTTCGAATGTGGGGGTTTTTAGGTCACTGAAGTCAATTTTGACACTGATTTTCCCTTTAACCTGGAAATGAATTCTTTAGAGGAGGGGGTTCAAAACATAAACTTTCGAAAGAATTCGACATGGGTATTGAAATAGGAATTTTCAGGGTCTCTGAAGTCGATTTTTGCATTCATATTCCCCTTACTGACCTGAAATTGAGCCCTCAAAAGAAACCTCGAAATGAGCTCTCAAGCGAAGGGGGTGAAAAACACGAGATTTCGAAAAAATTCGACATGGGTATCGAATAGAGGTTTTTTGGGTCGCTGAAGTCAATTCTAGCATTCATATTACCAAAAAACTTGAAATGAGCCTTCAAAAGGGAGGATGCAAAACATGAAATTTTGACAAATTCGACATGGGTATCGAAACAGGGGTTTCCCGAGTCGCTGAAATCAATTTTAGCATTCGTTTTCCCCTAAAACTTGAAATGAGCCATCAAAGGGGGAGAGGGGTGCAAAACATACCTATTTTTAAAAATTCAACATGGTATTCAACATGGTATCAATGTAAGGGGTTCCTTAGGATTTTGAATTGGATTTTCTAAAATAAGACATCATTTAGCGCCGAATTTTCTATTTCATTTTTTAAAATTATTATTATTTCTTATTAATATCTTAGGAAGTTTGGAGATGAGTACCTAAGCATTTGAGGAGAGTGTTGTGAAATGTATCATTCTGTCACAAGTGTGTCTAGGAAGAATTTTTCGTGGGTTTGTGGCACCATCGACCTCTCAACCTCTTAAAATGATTTTTTCTTTTTTTAGACTACATGTTCACTGTTCAGCTTTATCGGGTCAATTTGAACTGACACCTTATAATTGGCCAAAATCAAAATAAATCAAAAAAATAAGTCCCCAAGTCCTCCTCCTCACAATCAAAATTTCAGATACTGTAGTTCATTTTTAAATTTTCGGGCAATTTTTTGAAAAAAACAAAAAAAACAAAAAAAGATGCAGTTTCTTTAGAAATAAATTCAATCCAGGACGAGAAAAAAGACGAGAAGATGTAAAGAAAATTCATGTGTAGTTCATCGACTCGTATTTTCACTATTTCCTACTCTCTTTCTTTAATTTCCGCGAAAATCAAATAAAATTGGAAAAGTAAACAGTAAAACGTGACAAAGTATTGGAATTTGGCTTCGCATTTGGCGCAGTTTGTGTATGTAAATTGAAGACCGGCGATCGTACGATAATGGGCGCTCGTGCTCGACATCTCCTGTATCCGCAATTTTACCAAATTTTTCGCATTCGTATGTATTAGAAAACGTTGCGGTTGAAACTCGATTGTATTTGTTCTATTCATCGATGTATTCATCAGATAAGACTCTTGCAATCCATTTATAGGTAATTCTAGACGGAGAAAGGGGGAGAATGTGGAATAAAATCGTTCTCAAGTCTGTAGAAAATAACTCAAAAAATCATTTTTCTTCAGTTGAAGTAAGATACTCAAAACTGTTTGTAATTTTTGTTAATCGCCTCATGTCTGTTGCTCTCTTTAGCATTAAAAGATCACACAACCGTACTTTAGGAAGAAAATACTCGTGAATTCGCGAAGGAAACATTGTCTCATTTAGAGTTCTACGACCATGCTTCTGCTTCGTCTGTGTACAGTTGGCTGCCTCCCTGCCCCTGGCATTTGCCCATCTGTTGAAAATCACGCTCAAAGTGCAAAGCCAAAATTACCACATTATGCGAGTTTATTTGATAACGACCGACTGTATAGACGAGTCTAAGAAGTACGAACAAGGGAGGGGTGAGGGGCTCGATTAACGATGAAATGAACCCGGATGCTGGCTGTGTAAAAGTGTACTTACCTACCTACAGTAAGTATAGAAGGGGAATTGTGGATTTTGGCGAAATTGTTCATCTACGACTATGGAAGGAGCATGGTTAAAACGAATGCAAGGGGATGCATTGTTCATGCGGCATAAGCGGCGATATGTATTTTTATGGTGGACTCTGGTAACACGTGCTCGTTATGCACATAACACTACTTGTATTTGCCAACATAATAGCTTCGTAAAGATAAAAATTGCCAACGCCGCTGCCTCCAGCCAAGTCTGGAATGAGTGGGAGGGCGAGTAGGGGTAGTAAATACCTCGAAGCACGTAAATGCAATCCCTTCACTTTGGCTTGGTTCGCCTTCAACCATCCGTATGTATGCTACTGTTACAGCTCCTCGTCTCTCCCACATGCCTTTTTTGGAATCCGGAAAACAGCACATATACATTACATAGCCCTAATGACTGCACATATGTTACAATAATAACTATGGCTTATCGACGAGCCATTATTATATCGGCGGCATCTTATATAACGCCATAAGCAATAGCGCCCCTATTAACTGGCGTTGTATGCTGCACCCAATACACGCGTGTATAGGTATACCTGCATCATACTATACGTATTACGTACCTAGACCTATACGTGTATTTTATCTCGTAATTTTTTACGACTCATTTACTATCGTGAACGGCAACTCTGGGTACTTTAGTGCGGTAAACGGATGGTTAACTTTTATTATCTTAATTCCAGTCGCGCTGCCTAAACCTTTGCCTAACCTACCCCATTCCAAAATTACCCTCTACAGCTGCCCCCGTCGCAGTGCTTACCTTCGTGTATCTACCAACCTACCAACATCTAAACGTGGAATTAACTAATGAAAGTAAAACATATTTTTAATGGAAGTCCCTCCCCTGGTCCCTGTCTTAATCACAGAACAAAATATCTCTCCCGGATGTTGCTGGTTGATTGGTTCGATATTGATATTTATAGCATATATTTTTTAATACATACATAATAAATTTCGTTCGCTCGCATCTTCGTCGTCATCTCGTATCGTGGCTCGTTTTCGTTCTTCGTTTCATCCAGGGCTTTCTCGAACTATCCTATCTTGTTTAAAAGGATATAGTAGGTACGTCTATACTTACAATTTCGTCAACTCGTTGTTAAAATACCATCGCACGTGTGCGTCTCCTTAGATAATTCGATTCTCTGTTATTTTCGAAGTAAAATTTTTGAGAGCAGGTTTTTTTTCTTGGGTCGTGTTACTATACGACCTTGAAATAAATCTAGGTATTTTTTGCCAACATCGTTGTGTAAAAAAATTCAGAAAGAATGAGAGCAACATGCTGGGATGTTTTAGACGAATTTTCCAAAATAGAACTGGAACATTGGGTGATTGGGAGGAGAAATTTTCGTTGTAATTTGGTTCTTTAAAATTGGAAATTATTCTTAAGTTGCATTTACGAGTATTTAAAACATGAATTTTTGACTTAATATTGAAATTACCTGCTAGTAGCAGTAATTTAATAGTGTTTTACAATAAGCTATAGGTACCTACCCGGAAAATTAGTGCAAATTACTTACTGTACTCAAAAACAACAGCTACCTCATTTTTTTTTTAATAAGTATTTTTCAGAAATGTAACTTTGTGGAATGAAAAATTACTATTCAAAGCTCAATTTGGTGGTATATTTTTACCGTAATTTACAGTAATTTGCTTTTGGTACCTACATATCTGTAAAACTATTACCTACTTTTAAGTAGTTTTATTCAGAGACATGCCAAATGGAAGGATGTAGGAGGGGTCTCTTAGTGATAAATTCACCAGAAGTGACCAAATCCAAGAACGATCATATAATATGATCACTGATTGGTGAATATGCCATCAATAACTAACCTGGTGGTCATTACTGCTTGTTGAATCTGTAACCAAAAAGTCAACAGACAGTGAAATATGAATTTTCTATGTTTTAGTGACTCTTTTCTGACAGATTCGCCAAGTATCGATCACAAAATAATATAGTCACTGCTTGATGGTGAATATGACATCAAGAAGTCGCCAGATAGTCAAATATTAAGTTTCTGTGTTTTGGTGAATTTTTGGTGACAGATTCACAAAAAGTCACCAAGATTCACCAAAATATCCCGAGTTCAAGATTGATCACAAATCATCACTGCTTTATGAATATGTCATCAAGAAGTCACCTGACAGTCTAATATGAATTTTCTATGTTTTGGTGACTCTTTTCTGGCAGAGTCACCAAAAGTCACAAAGATTCACCAAAAGTCACCAAGATTTTCCAAAAGTCATCAAGTTTTAATTTATTACAAATTATCACTGATTGGTGAATGTGAATACGTCAACAAGAAGTCACCAAATAGTCAAATTTAATGTTTCTACATTTTGGTGACTTTTTGGTGACAGATTCACAAAAAGTCACCAAGATTTTCCAAAAGTCATCAAGTTTTAAATCGATTATTTGGAGACTTCTTGTTGACATATTCACCAACCAGTGATAATTTGTAACCAATTTAAAACTTGATGACTTTTGGAAAATCTTGGTGACTTTTGGTGAATCTTGGTGACTTTTTGTGAATGCAGGCATGAAACTCACTATTTTTTTTTTTTTAGTGACTTTAGTGACTGAAAAATAGCAAAAAAGTGACCAAAAATTTGAAAAAAGTGACCTAATTTTTTAGAAATGTGAGCAAAGTATATACTATATCGCAATCGTCGGAGGATTTTTTTAGTACCCCCCCCCCCCTCCCTGCATGAGCGTAGCAGTGTTGATGTATACCCATTGGAATAAATTGAAAATGAAAATACTTTTCAATATACATTTTGTAATTAAAAACTATAACAAGATAGGTAATTAATAGAAATAACAGATAAATTGAAAATTATTGTAAAAAACAAAATGATCAAAAGAGCAACAAACACAATTAAAATTACATTCTAAATATAACACATAAATGAATAGGTAATTAATAGAAATAACAGATGAATTGAAAATTATTGTAAAAAACAAAATGATCAATAGAGCAACAAACACAATTAAAATCACATTCTAAATATAACACATAAATGAAAATTATTTTTTTTTTAAAGCAGATGTATATTGGTCAATTTTAATGTCCAATTTTTTCTGAATAGAAGTAGTCTCTTCTATAAGATCGCTTTCTTCATTTTTCAATGTCTGAGCAGAACCTAACAGCGCTTGAGCTACCCTCACTCCAGCCATATCACTTTTATCAGTAGCTTTTTTCAATTTTTTCTGTCCAAGTTGAAATACTTCGTCATATGCTTTCCTCTTTTCAGTCAACTTAGTTTTCTTTACCTTCAGGTCATCTTTCAGGGCATTAATGGCATCACTTTGAATTTTCAGCTTCTTTAAATTTTCCTCTTGCTTTTGTTTCAATAACAAAGCTTCTTTTTTGCGATTGATTTCAGCTTCTTTTTTTTTCTTCTCCTCTACCTTGTAATTTTCATAAGAAGCGCGAGCTTTTTGTGCTTTCACTAAAAGTTCTTTAGAAATGGGTACCAACTCAGGTTTGTTGTTATACAATTTCAATTCATTTTTAATATTCATTTTGGCATTCAGAGTACGTACATCCATTCGAGTTTTATTAGGAGTTACAACATGAGCAGATTCTGAAAAAGATCGCTCCACATCTGCATTACCATGTGATAAAGAAAAACAATGTTTGAGTAGCAAAGAAATATTTGGGTACTTCAATTCCCCAGAAGTTGTCTTCATTTCAAAAAATGGTTGCCATACATCGACAATTGATTGTCCATTCTGTTGCTTGATGTCTTCACATTGGATAAGTTTCCATTCATCAATTATTACATCTGTCGAAATATCAAGAGGGAGACTGGCGACTACATCAACTAAATCCGCAGCACTTTGTTTTTTTTTTACCTCTTCAGGACACATGAATCGAAATTTTTCATGAAGCATAAATTCGGGTTTCAGACAAGTTTTTTTCAATAAGTATTTACACGATGCAATGTAATGCGCCTGCATTTTCTTTCTGAATGCCATTTGTTCAACTTCGGAAAGATCTTTCAATTGTGTCTTCACTTCTTTTATGGTCACAATTTCATTCAACGGTAAAAGATTGTTTTCACCAAATAACACTTCTATCGATATACTGCTATCATTGAATGTGTCTGCAGAAACACCAGACTTGCACACTCGATTACTTAGGGTTACAATAATGGATCGTAGTTTTACAAACAAGATATGAAGCAGAGGTTCATTTCTCTGGAAAAATGCGGTGAACTTATTGTAGATATTTGCCACCGAAATTAAAAATTCCAATTCAGCTTCCACTATGGATTTTCTCAAATAAGCTGAGATTATTTTGTAAGAAGAAGTCTTCATAAGTTCTGGATACGTTTTTGGAATAACTTTGAGAAAGTATTGTTTAATAGCTGGTAACTGTTCAAGATAACGACCACAGGCATGCTCCATGGTAAGCCAACGTGTTTTAACATGCTTAATTAAAACGTGCTTCGGTAGTTTTAGTTTGAGCTGTACCTCACGAAACTGTTCCTGACGACGAGGAAATTTATTGAAAAATTTTCGTGTTAAAATGATCACTTCTGAACATTCTTCACCTAGCTCTGAAAGACCTTTCAAAAATGCATTATGTACAGTATGAATATTGCAGGATCCGATGTTCAATAAATTTCTCGAACGTAGACTTTCTACTTCTTTATTCAGTAACGTGTATATGGCTTTGTTCACATTTGGTCCATCAGAACCCAACATGAGTAACTTTTGAAGTGGCAAATTTACTTCAGTATGATTCAAAGCAAATAAAATTTTTTCAACAATTAGTGCAGCAGTAGCTTCTCCCATGAAGAAAGTGTGTAAATGATTCGTTACTACCATTGAAACAGACTCGGACCAATAACGAACCATAATGCGTAACTCCTTTTCATTTTCACAGTTGGTTGTCTCGTCAAATAATAATGAATAAAAATGCTTCGATCGGTGAATGTCATCGGCCATTTTTTTGTGAAAATATGGTCCTAAAGCTTCAGTCAACAAGTAGTAAATTTTCATACGTCCCAAACTGAAATGCTCCGGAAAATCTGGACACATTGCTCGAAATACATCAACTAAACCATTACAGGAATTGGCAGAGAAATTACTAGCAACACATTTGAGACTCCAAATCAGCTCAGCTTTTGTAGCTCCTTCTCTTGGAGAAAACATTTCAACAATACTTTTTTGTGATTTTTCAGGTACAGATTTATCATTTTGACTAGTGCTGTTCTGAAATTCGGATATTGTAGGTACCAAAATATCATTAGTACCAATGTTGCTGGCTTCCATGTTGGCAGTACTATTACAAGCTGGTATTTGATCGGCGTTTGTATTGCTTACATCTGCTACAACTGGATTTTTGGTTCCAGCAGCTTTTAATATTGTAGTAGTTTTAGTACTACCAGCAGCGTGTTTTGCTTTGAATTGATAGTTACTGGAAACAGCTTTAAAATTTCGGCCATGCTTACGAGAATTGTTGTGTTGCTGTAAGGACTGGACACCTCTACCTATCGACAAAGTAGCATTACAAGCAGTGCAGAGAGCTTCAGTTTGGCTTTTTTTATGCAACCATGGAAAGGTTTTCAACCAACTGTCGTTGAATTTACACTTCCCCATTTTGAAATGAAACCTGCAGGCATACACAAACGAAAAATTAATTTGATTCAACGAAAGTACAAAGAGATAAATGCAATACGATAGTCAAATTTTGAATTTTTCACAGTTTTCACCCCCTTCATCCCAACGAAAAAAATTGTCAGATTCGTGATCTACACCCTCAAAAACATACATTTCGACATATCACACATTATTATGGTCAAATTTTGAATTTTTCACCCCTTCATCCCCCACTAACCACCCGTACGAAAAAAATATTGTCAAATTCGTATTCTGCGACCCCAAAAACATACATTTCGACATATCACACATCATTATAGTCACATTTCGAATTTTCGCCGTTTTTCCCGCCTTCATCCCCCACCATTCACCCCTACGAAAAAAATATTGTCAGATTCGTGATCTACACTCTCAAAAACATACATTTTGACATAACACACATCATTATTGTCAAATTTTGAATTTTTCACCCTCCTCGCCCCCTCATCCCTCACCCCTAAAAAAAAATATTGTCAAATTCGTATTCTGCGACTCCAAAAACATAAAAGAGGATATCATTGTACCATTGTTTTAGGTTTCATCGTCAGTTTTTGAATTACAGGCGTTCTGAGGGTGCTCACAGTCACAGCCCACTGTGCGTACAATGAAAATGTTCAAAATTTGTAAAAAAAAAAAAAATAGAAAAAAATATAGTAATTCAAGGAAATGAGTGAATACCTACGCATGTTCACAATGATGATTATAAATAGACATGTGCGTCGATAACAAACGAATCAATTTGCGGCGGCGTGATCCCATTTTTCATTATCGCAAGGTTGTATTTATTGTATTTAAAATATTTTGTTGGACAAATCCATAGTTTCGCACGTAAAAAAGAGAAAATTTGGTTACAGACGTTTTTGAGGGCATTACTCGAAATCTAATAACATAAAACGAACTTCAAATGGAGGGAATTGATAATTTTCAAAAAATTTGGCATGGGCATCAAAATTTGGGGTTATGAGGACTCAAAATTTATTTTCGAAAATCATTTTCTGTGCCGTTTCACACCGATAAGATTTTGGCGAGTTGACATTTGAATTTGCGGCGGCGATGCGGCGATATGGGCGTGAAATCGGCAGACGCGGTGCACATGTCTAATTTATAAACAATGAAAATATGCGGATTAAATACAGAAAGAATAAAAATGGAAATTCTTACGTCTCACTTGATGGGATGTTAGCTTGCAAAATTAATAAAGCAATCAGTGTACACAGGATAATGAGTTGCATTATATTAAACGATGACAAACCAAACAAAACCATTTTCCAGATATCATACCAAACCATAGCTAGGAAGAAAAAATTGAAACGAGTGATATTATTATGTGGTAAGTAATGTTCAGCATGGAAATGTGATTAAAAATTAACGTATAGTATAGATATCAAGGAATAGCCAGTCAAGCTGAACAATTAGGTACTTGTACATGATGAAATGAAATATACGTATAGATGTATTGTTGCTATACTCACCAATGGCGATGGCGAAAATGTTTACGAGCCATGTTTCACGTTGAATTCAAAAAGTAGAGGAAGGCAGCGAAGTACTGATACAATATATGTATGTTAACTACAATGAGGCAATTTTGAGTTGTAATAATGCGAGAACTCGAATTACATTTCTGCAAAATAAAAAATGATACAAAATGAATGGAAAATTGTTGTAGATTAGAATTGTAAGTTCGAAGTCACTTTTTTAGAGCTTCAATTTAGCACATAGCATGATCAAGTTAAGTAGGTACCTTACAGTGAAGTATAAGATAGTATACGTGATAGTAAGTAGTCAAGTTACATGTTGGAAAACAAAGAAATTACAATTAAAGTACCTAAAGCATCAAAATGAAATAAAAATTACGTTATAGTGAATCAATTTTTTACTTACATTTCAGTATGGTAGCGTTTTTGAAACGAAGAAGTTTGGTCATCAATCCAATATAATTCTACCAGAATAACTGCTTGCAACACAAATACCGAATGTGCACCGAATTTGTAAACTTCACTTAATAATTATATTCGAATAATATACACTTCACATAAGATGATGAAAGAAAAATGTACTCCTCTGAATGGAGGGAAGCTAAAAAATCACATCACATTCTTGATTTTTCAATTCTTATTTCTTTGATTGACTTTTAACACGTAATTCTCTAACACTAACTCGGCACTTCGGCAGGACGAGCAAACGACATACCATAGGGATGAATCGGAACGAGGGATAGTTGGTGGAAGGAGGGGTGCAGGGAGAAAAGAGAAAGCGGTTTCATCGGATGTGCTGGAATGTATGGGGATGGAGGGTGGTTAGAAGATCTCGTGAAGGAAATAGCGCTATAGTGCACCATACAGGTTTAGGTACTACGTAAAAGAATCACATCGTCTTACAAATGTTGAACAGTTGAATTTTTTTCAAAATTATGATTCTGAAGAAGGATTTCCATGAAAAATATTGATCATTTCTTAAAACTTGGCACTTTTTTTTTTTACAGGACAAATCTTTAAAAAAGTGACTTATCTTTAAAAAAGTGACCAAAGTCACTTTTTTTGGCCATTTTCGTCAAAATAGGGACAAAAAGTGACTTGCGAGTGAAATAGGGACAAAGTCACTTTTTAAGTGACCTTGTTTCATGCCTGTGAATGTGTCACCAAAAAGTCACCAAAACGTAGAAACTTCAAATTTGGCTATTAGGTGACTTCTTTTTGACATATTCACCAATCAGTGATAATTTGTAATCAATTTAAAACTTGGTGACTTTTGGTAAGTCATGGTGACTTTCGGTGAATCTTGGTGACTTTTGGTGACTCTGTCAGAAAGGAGTCACCAAAACATAGAAAGTTCATATCAGACTGTCTGGTGACTTCTTGATGACATATTCACAAAGCAGTGAAAATTTGTGATTGATCTCGAACTCGGACTCTTTTGGTAAGTCTTGTTGACTTTTTGTGAATTTGACACCAAAAAATCCCCAAAACACAGAAATTTAATATTTGACTATCTGGTGACTTCTTGGTAACAGATTCATCAAGCAGTGACTATATTTTGTGATCGATACTTGGTGACTTTTGATGAATCTTGGCGACTTTTGGCGAATCTGTCAGAAAAAAGTCACTAAAACATGGAAAATTCATATTTCACTGTATAGTGACTTCTTGGTGACTAATTCACCAAGCAGTAATCAATTTATGATCAATTTTGAACTTGGTGACTCTTGGTGAATCTGCCACCAAAAAGTCACCAAACGTAGAAACTTAAAATTTGACTATTTGATGACTTCTTGTTGATATATTCACCAAGCAGTGATAATTTGTGATCGATTTTGAACTCTGAGGCTTTTGGTGAATCTTGGTGACGTTTAGTAGATCTGTCACCAATAAGTACTTCAGATTTGACTATTTGATGACTTCTTGTTGACATATTCACCAAGCAGTGACCATTTGTGATCGATTTTGAACTTGGTGACTTTTAGTGAACCTCGAACCTGTCACCAAGAAGTCACCAAAACATAGAAAATTCACATTAGCCAATCTGTTGACTTCTTGGTGACAGATTCATCAAGCAGTGCCCATTTGTGGTCGATTTAAAACTTGGTGACTTTTGGTGAATCTGGTTGACTTCTGGTGAATCTTACTGACTTTTGGTAACTCTGTCAAAAAGGAGTCACCAAAACATAAAAAGTTCATATTAGACTGTCTGGTGACTTCATGGTAACCGATTCACTAAAAGTCACCGAAACACAGAAACTTTATGTTTGACTATCTGGAGCAGTGTCCATGTGTAATCGATTTTGAACTTGGTGACTTTTGATGAATCAAAAAATTTATCAAAAATATGGAGGTGTAGTCTCCTCTGCGTGGAAAGTTTCAAACCAAGGTATGTTTTTCGCTTTAAACCTAAAAATGAAATCTCGTTGATGGGGATTCTAAACAGTTTTTTCCTATTATGATGATGACATTTTTTTGCAAGTTTTTATTAGTCCAACATGACATAAGGAAAATGTTGGAAAAAAGTTGAAAATTTTTGGATAAAAAATGCGTGAGTTGAAAAAAATCGAGGAAAATTTAAAAAATCAAAAAATTACCAAAATTTGTGGAGTTTTACTTTTTGAATGATCAAAGGTTTTCGCCCATGCGAATCTCTAACCAGAGTTGGAGAATAGGAAAATTGACTTCTCACATCAAAAATAATGTTGCTGTAAGTGTTTCCCAAAATAAGGTCTCTTCATTCCAGTCAAAACTCCTAGAAAGTCCCAACTTTTGCTAAAATAATTTTCAAAAAGTCCTAGAAATTTTTTGTCAAAAATTCTTAAACAATTTCTTATTTTTGCCACAATTGGCTCTTTTCGAAAACATAAAATTTCGTCCTGAAAACAATGATAAATTGTAAATCTTTGATAGCTTTTGCCCTCACTTCGCTCGGTTCTTGTTTCTTTTTTTGAAACTGTTATAATTTCCTGAAAATCAAAAATGTTGAAGACATGAAAATCAATTTTTTGCATTTAGAATGATGTCCTTTTGCGTTTCAAATTATCAGTCCTTTGTCAGCAAAACCAAGTCAAAATAACTAATAGAAAAGTGTTCCGAAGAATCTCTGGAGAAAAACTAAACGAATAAAAAACACATTCAACAATATTTATTTCACAAAAGAAAAGATACATAAATAAAACAACAAAAATGGCCTCACGTTTCTCGACAAGAGATCCAAAAAACTCTTAAATTATAAACAACTAATTAGGTACCTATGTTTCTGAAATTTGATTTTTAAAACAGAAAAAAAACTATTAAAAATTTTAAATTTTAAAAATAGATTAAATTTGAATATCGTATTATTATAATCTCTAGTTTCAATAAAAATCTGGGTATAACACATAGGTACCTAATAAAATTGAACAAAAATTTTTAATTCGTTCTTTTAATCATGATAAGGTAATTTTACTCGGTTATTTAAGATTTTTTTTCAATAATCATTGGTGAGAAACTGAATTGGAGTTGAAACAAAATTCAAGCAGATTGGGAAAAAATGGTGAAGATGATTTTTTTTTTTTGAAATCTTAGAAAGTCAGTTTTATGTAAAAAAAAAAAATAGCTAAAATGATACAACTGATTGGTAACTTATCTTATAAGTATGTACATATTACCCAAGTATACATATAATTGGATTTACCCCCCCCCCCCCTCCCCCCCAGGTAAAGAATACAATACATATTATATCAAAAATAGAAGGATCGACTTTTTTTTGGTTTTTGTTTTTTGTTTTTTTTTTTTTTTCAATGGTAGTAGTACTCAGTATATCGAAATCTGAAGTACTTCCATCCACTTACAAAATATACAGAATATCTAGTGTAACTGTCTAATTGGCAAATAACCAGCATTTTTTTCCATTGAAACCATCACTTTATCCATACACAATCTTACTCCATAATTAGGTAAACAAAACAAAAAAAAGAGGTAGGTATATAGGTAAGATAGGGTATTATATTCTCTAGAACACACACACTCGTGAGCTAGGTAATCTCTCGTATAGGCCTCGAATTACAAAGCATAAACAGAGTAAATTACTCGACAATCGAAAATCTTACGAGGACAATAAAAACTTCATCTCATCGTAGAAGAGCTCGGCAATTCACACTTTTCAAACATCATCATCACAGTTATCACCGCCATCATCATCATCATCATCAACACCGTCGCTATTTCTCGCACAGACCTGCATCTCTCGTCGTCGGTAAATCCTTAAACCGTTATTAGTATACTTCGTAGGATATGTAAATTGTACTTAAAATTCGTCGCGTCGGCAATGGTGGTAAATGTGCAATTTAATCTTTCTAATATACACATACGTAAACGTAGGTAGGTATAAAATATACTACATTATACAACGTAGAGAGTCGTATGTACTCGTATACGACATTATATGGATACTATGCGAGTAAGTATATGGTAGGTACTGTATATGGCATCGAGTAACACAGTCGTTTAATTTAATCCCATTATTATAAACATAGTAGGTACATATAAGTATATGCCATCGTCGTCGCGACGCCAACCACTACTTTCTCATCCTGTAGCTTTTCTTCTCGACGTTAAACATTTTATCACACTTCCTTCCTTCATCTTCTTCATATTGCGCTCTCTCATCATCTAAAAACACACAAAATTCGAGACGTTTTTGCATACACGAGTACATACAAGTTGAATAAAAAACACAACCGGAGAAAACACACAAAACAGAATTTTTCGCCAGTTTTCCTCGTCACGTCATCGTACTTAGGTACCTTACTCATTCACACGTCCGTTAACCAGGTCGCGAACCCTTGAACCTCACATATTCCATTGGGTAAGAAAAAACACACATTTTAGGAGAGAATTTGCGGCTAGAGGGTCGTTGAAATAAATATTTAAACTCGTCGTAAATTGAATAAAAATACACCGGTGGAAAGCAAGATGCTGGAAACCAAGTACATAAACGTCCGAATAGTATTTTCGCTGATTGCCCTGGACTGTGAAAAATTTTCCGGTTTCATGGCTTCAATATCTTCGTCTGTGAAGGGAGAGCAACCATCGTCATCGATAAAAGGTATAGAGCGAGGTGTATTAGTAAAATAGGCAGGTAAAATAGGCGAATGTATAAGCAGAGCACTTAAGAGCAAGGCATGTTAGCGTTCGTTTCGTAGATAGGTAGAGGTACATATAAGTAAATCGTACTTTGAATAATAATCAACGTTACGTTGTGAGCCGATCCTTTGATAGGTTTGCACGTATATGGACCCGCTTCTTTGGGCGTCACTGTGGCTATGGTCAGTTGGCTAGTAATTGACGTCGAAGAAACCCTCGTATCGATACTGATACCACCTCCTACACCTCCTCTTGAGGACTGTAATTTAAAATGGAAATGAAAAGGTTTTGTTTTTTGATGTTACTGTTGACAATCAAGTACTCGTACTTTAGGATCCGTAAGTAGAGTGATTAGCGAGAGGTAAACTTGTTCAATGAGAAATTGTTCGGTCAATAAAATGTTTAAGTTTTGATTAGTAGTCACATAACAAATTTTTGAATCCCTCCCCCTCCCCCATTAAGTACCTACCTACCTATCATAACTGCTGTTGAATTACATATAAAAATTCAATCTTAAAAAGCAAAAATACATATCTCAAATCATTTTCAAAACTTTTTGAACCATGTGAAAAAAACGTCAAAAAAGGTTCAAAATTTCCCCATTTTACAAGTCTTCAAGATTTTGAATTTGAAGGTTGAACTTTATCTTGGAAATTGAAAACTCATATTCTTAATTTGAATATTAAACTTTTCTCATAATTATTTCTCCCTTGACCTTCTTACGAGAGTCGAGACATTTTAAATGAGTAAGGTGAGCAGTATTTTTTTTAAATTATTTTTTTTTTTAATATCCATGAAAGTGTGTAGGTAGAATTCCAAAAATCAAATGAATTTTGTCATGGTAATTTTTGTCTTATGAACTAAAATAATCATGTAACGCTTTAAAATAAGTCTTGATTTTGCTATTGTTTTTTTCATGAGTTGCACAATTCCGAAAGAGTATATGAGGCTAATTTGTTATTAAAAATAGAATTACATGTATTTTTATCTTTTTCCTCCCTGCCACCACGTATCCCAATGGTTTACATGCAAGGAAAGATACCATAATAAGATAATTCACTTCAAATGAATGTGGTACCTTTAATTTCGGAGCAGAGCAAAAAAATTATCCAGGTAAAATTTTATTGGTTCTCAATATTTCGTTTAATTAGGTGAGTGTTTTCTTGATAATAGATTTTTCAGCAATTATTTAGTTAGGTATGCGAGGCAATAAATCGTCGGCATGTTCGAAAAATTGGCCAAAATCAGAGAGAGGTTCCCAAAAAGCCACTTGCTTGCTAGATTTTTCACATGGTCCATTTTTTTATCGAACAAAATTTTCGTAATCGCCAAGATGATTCTCGTACCTACCTAGTACTAATAATTGTAAAATTTGAATCAAATTTTCAAAGTGAAGTCCTTCAAAGGATGAGCCCCTTTCGGACTGCACTATCAGAAATTCAACCAAATTAATTTTAGAGTTATGTTTTTCGAAGGTTCAAATTACAAAAAAATTCTACAACTTTTTTGACTGATCCTGTGGGTATATTTTTCAGCAAAATAAATAATAAGAATAGAAATTGAAACAAAAACACTTGACCATACCAATTTTAATTCTGAAATTCAAAAATTAAAACATATTTTCCAATGCATATTTTTTAAAATAATAAAAAAAATATGCCAGTCCGTCCCCTACCAAAGGAAAATATATATATATATTCATAATGATGTCCCAAAGTATTTGGTGCAGGTTTTTGAAATTGAAAAAAATAAAGGCCAAAAAACGCAAGAAAATTCACACGGGAGCAGGCTTATTGTATATTTATGCACATAAATGTAAAATGTTTTTCAATATTCTTAAGCTTCAATCAAAGTAGGTACATATTTTACCCCTTCCAAGATCAAAAGAGTCAATATTTTGATTTTTCAACATCAATTTTTAAAGTACCCAAATCAATATTATTGGACTCAACGCACCCAAAAACCTGACTGATGATTAATGTAAAGTAATGCAACATTATTTTTTTCATCTTTGGGTCAAATTGGGGTGCTTATGGCAGGGGTTAATAGAATCTGATCAAACGAAGTAAATTTCAGACTCAGTGCATTGAAACAACACCTAATAAAATATATGTCAAGAAGCACTATCCATTATTTTAGGCTGATGTCAAAATTTCACTCACTCATTTTTTTGAAATAAGGGACTCAGTATTTATCCAATTTATCCTCTTCTACCAAATGCTCTGATTTGATACAGAATGATCTAGGTTTGTGAAAACCCTCAAATTTCAGGATTCCAACGACATTTTTTTCAGCGCCTGACTCCCTCCCCCGTCCCTCTCAGCAAAAATCACAGACAAAGATGGTTCCTGTTTAGACAGTTAGACACCCTTGATGTTTTTTTGAACCATTTTTTCGAATGTTCTATTTCAAAGAATTAACAATTTGAAGAAAATACCTAATAGCTTTTTCAAAAGAATCCCCCCTTCTCACTTCCAAATCGGGCTAGGTAGCATATTTTTCTCATTGAATCAGTACAATCCAAAATAAAGAAACAAAAAAATACCATTTGTAAGCAATTCATGAAAGAACTTTGGCCTCTTGAAAGTCGCGGATAAGACTGATTTTATACCTACTCGTAAGTTTTTTGCATTCATGAAGAGAAGTTTACAAAAATGACTGTTTTACAAAATGTTGTACTTCCTCTCTATGAAATCTCATGAAAAAATTCGCAAACACCAAAATGTTAACCCTTTAAACTCCTAAAAGGTTAACAGTAAGTATAGTTTTAGAATAAATCGGGAATACTGAAATATTCTCTCTACTTTGTCTATATTCCAAACCTTCCCTCCAGATTTTTTTTCGATCAAGATAAAAAAGCATGTAATTAGAAAGAATGGCAAATGGCATAACTTTTTGGGAACATTAAAATATAATCACCTACAGTTTGTAATATAGAAACTACAAAAAAAAATGTTTAAGCTGAAAAAGATCCTATTTGAAAACAAATTCTTCAATTTGATGGATTTTTAAACGCATTAGGAATTCTGGAAGTCAGTTTCGAGCTATATTCAATGTCTTATAGGTACGTATAATTTTTATCACTTTTCTTTTTCAAATTACGTACTTTTTCACAGCTTTTCATTTTTCGAAAAGACCGTCTGCTTATTCGTAAAAGTACCATCTTCACAATAATCGTTATTTTTCTAACGAAGTTAAAACACAGCATTTTTGTCAACGTAGCAAACGATACACAGACGCAGAAGGAAAAAAGCAAAGAAAATACAGATATTCTGCTGCAAAATTGAATAAATAAACTAAATAGGTGCCAACTACCGAGAAAAAAATATACTAGCTAGGTATACCTACAGTACACTGCATAACGTAAACTCAATTATTTCGTCTCGTTAGAGAAATCTTGTCTAACATCTTTGCAAGTAGGTATAAGGTACCTATAGTACGAATAAGATATCTTTTTATACAAGAGAATTTATGTATTTGTATAGCAAGCAACAGCCAAATGTAGGAAAGGTATCCACTATGCAGACTGCAAACGTCTTCATTAAAAATATAATTTTCATATTAATTCAACGAAGCGATGTAACAATTTCCCATATACAAGCACGTTGAAAGGGGAAAGGATGTAGCAAAGGTTATTCATCCTTATTCGTCTGTTACTATATTATCTTTTGATTTCATTTTTTGAATTTTTTTTAGGTGTCCTTTACCCCTCCTATCGTCTGTTCTCGTTATTTGCGATAATTTACGAAGCCGATTATGGTGGCATCGTTGGTATCAGATTCATCCGTATCCAAGAATAATTTCTGGTTGAAAATTTTAATTAAAAATTTTCCAAAATTAATAGAAATGTACCAATTAGTCTGTTAAATCATAAAAACATGCAATTGACAACTCATCACGATGAGGAAATTGAATAATATAAAAAAACTCACCTCGATGGTCAACAAATCTGAATAATGCAGCCATTTCACCAATCTTCGATAATTTGAAAAATAACTCTCTTCTAGTGGAAATCTACTGCTATCATTGATTTTAATATAGCAACTAAGAGTCACCGTACTTCCATAATGCACAAATCGTTCCGAAGGGCCCAAAATACTGGCGATTTGAAACGGCAGACCATCTGAAAACAATAAATTAGGTATTATAAATTGATAATCCACCGGACAAGAATCATTTGATGCAAAAACATTGCTACGAGTATATAGAAATTTTGATGGAGAAGCAATTTTCATCGTTCATCATTTTGATCAATGAGCTAAAAGAAACAATCCTCCCCCTCCTCAACTCTCTCACCTCATTAAACCTCTCAGAGTCAGATCAATATAAATAGGTACATTGCAAATTATCAGAACACATTTCCTCCAAAGTTCTTCTCGTCATTCGACTATAAAATCAAAGACCACAATCTCGTTCAAGGTGCTCCATCTTTAGGTGAACTGTGAAAACACACAAAATACAGGTACATTCTATTTACAATACGTAGTACGAAAAAGAAAAAAAAGGCCACAATATGCAACGTGTGGCCCAAGTCAGAACAAACGGGGACGTGCCTATACATCTACGTGTAGAACCAGCTGTTTTTGATAGAAGTTTAATTACACGATGATAAAGCGATACTGCTTCGAAATTTCTTCAAAATGAAAATATTGTATATTACGAATAACGAGGATCGCTATTTTATTTTATACAAACTACACAATATATACGTACAATATAAACTGTAGGCAAACGTACACTATTTTCAACACACAACGTATTGAAAAATAATCTGCTATATACCGTTACGATTTATGATTCGCTGTCGTTATAGCGTTAATTTTTTAGCCCTTCTTTTTCCTGTACCCTGCACCCGCCACATCAGTCTTTAATAAAAACGTTTTAACGAAAGATTGACGAAAATGTAAACCTTTTTTTTTTTGCCATCGAGTTCGTTTGTTTTTCCATCAAATTTTAAATCCTGGCTTCGAATGTGTTTGACGTTTTTAAATGACACCCTATCGGAAAAAAACTACAATATTAGTGTACTCGCTCGTAGTCTTGCATATACGTATTAAGTAGGTAGATACTCATTTTTCAAATATAAATTAAATATTTTAATAAAGGCTATGATAGGGTAAGGGGGAATCAGCTTGAGAAAAATTTTTCAAATTTTTTACAGTCTCTTAAGGTGAAGTGACAATTACGGATCCATGGCCCACTCCAGGTTGTTGCTGAAATTCAAATATGTGATTCCTTTTTCAGTTGAAACTGGCCTCAAAAAAACTGACCCCCCCCCACACACCAGGAAGCTGAGCCATGGTGCCTCAAAGTAGGATCATTTTAGCTCAAAATTTTGTTTTTATAGGTTAAAAGCTCCAAAATCGATTAATTTTTTTTTAACCTTAGCACTCAATTGGTATAGTTTGAGATGCTGACCTCCCTATGGAGTTCATTTTTTATTTTTACATTTTTTTGGGGGGATTTTCAACCAAAATGACCCAATTATGAGACTCCTTGACTCAGTCCCCTAGTGTTGCAGGGGGCTAAAAAATTGTTCGGGCAAATTTCAACTCAGAGGTAACAACATACTTGAATTTCGAAGCCTTCAAATTGACCTCACACATGGCCCCCAGAACCTCCCCAAATGGGTAATTTTCATATTATTCAATTTGAAAATACTAAGGCTATATACTTATTCGTGTTCAGTGATATCAAACACATACTATTTCAAGTGCCACACGAATGAAATCATTTTTTTTACTTTTACCCCCTTTGAGGAGGTGCTGGGGGCCGTGAATCAGGTCTAATCAAAAATATGACGTCGTATTCGTGTTCAGCGTGACCAAAAACATACTATTTCATGTGTCGTCGCACGAACAAAACACTCATTTACCCCATTCGGGAAGGTGCTGGGGGATGTGGATGGGGCTCAATCAAATATCTGACGTCATATTCGTGTTCAGCGTCACTAACAACATACAACTCAATATACCACATGCCCCAGATTTGTTTTGAAAGTTTTGTCCAATTTTGGGTGAGGGGTGCTCCCCTCCATTAAAAGATCCCATCTCAAAAATTGAATACTTCGAAAAAGTACCAAAAGGTACACCTATGAAAACTATTTCAGAATTTTAAATGGTAGTTCTCACTTACAGCGCCATTTTGAAATTTGAACTTTCAACTTTTGAAAATTTCAAAATACTTAAAAAAGTTCAAAATGCAGTACCTTTTTGAACTGTGAAATCAGTTTTGATCAAAGTATCACTGCTTTGGAGGTATGCGCTACTGAAGTTGAGTACCTCGAGACAATGTAAACATAATGGAAGCCCCCCACCCACCCCCTGAGGAGGCTGGAACACCAAACTGATTGCGAGTTTCTTACTTATTGGATGTGTAGACATTGCAAAAAAAGAGCAAAATCGAAAGGCACTTTCAAAATCTCATTTTTTTTGGTCGACTTGACATGGAATGACCCTTATCTCATTTGTGATGAAGAAAGATCATTCAAAAGACGTCTATTATCACAATTCTACCACCCTCCTTTAGGAGGGGAGTAGACCTTGGCACAAATTCATTTTCACACTTTCGGCTCCATCTTGGGAATTTTTTGGTCAAGTGATAGGAAATTTGGCAAAACTGGTCAAGTTGGTAGTTTCAAAGTAGGTCCTTGTTTCACTCAACTTTCTCTGCGACCTACTCTCAGATGTGAAATTATTCAGCTTCCAATCAAGGTCACCTCACAAAACACATGTAAAGAAAATCACCTCAAAAAAATTGGCCACTTGGGCCCAGCACAAAAAAAAACATTTCAAATATACGTATTTCAACCCACCTCAACTATAATCCGAGCCCCAAAACCTCGATAATTATCTACGATATAAATTCACACCTCGAATAAAATCTTCCCCCGTTCCTCTCCTGCACTGCCAATAAATCAGAGCTTCTCCTCTTCTCGCGGAATCAGCTTCTTTCTCATTTTTATGCGACCATCATGAACGGAATAAACCTCACGCTAATGAGAGCAAACTCGCCGATAAATCTGCGCCCTCTTTAATTACGCCACAGCCCCGACAGGGAAATAAGAAAAGACTGGTGAAAAACGCCACCTCGAAACGGTTAAAAACAATTGCGGTGCAATTTCGCATTCCTTTTTTACGCAGAAGCTCGCGGTGCAAATTATCACGTACAAGGGCGCTGATTACAAACACCACGTTGTAGTATGTACTACGTTTTCTCCCTTCGCTGCATGGAAACTTCCGCTTATGTATACATAACCTCCACTCGTCCCCTTCACCCATCCTGCGAGTGATAAATGCTACAATATGATGTGATTTGAAATACAAATTTTTCACCACGTAGTCCGTACCTACCAAGTACCTTGTACACGAGCGAAAACATGGAAAAAAATATAACGAGCGATACTATACATGACGTCGTTGGCGTTGTTTAGAAACAACGTGTATTTTCCACCCCTCCTTCACCTTGTCTGTGTGTCTGAGGGGAGGTCGATCATCATCGAGGAAAACTATGTGTTTTCTACACACATCGAGAAACAAGTATAGACAACCAACGTGGAAAAAAAGATAGACAGAAAAAGAGCGAGCAAGGGCATCCCCCCTCAGCAAAAAAAAAACAACAACAACAACAAAAACTTCTGAGTAGCAGTAGCAGCAACAGCAACAACATCAACAGCAACGTGTACGGAGATAAATTAGCAGAAGCGCGAGTAAAAAAGATTAACGTTCGCTGCGTATTTATGTCTTGGTAATCTACGTACTACAAATTATAGCCATTACTTTTTAGGGGTTAATTTTATCCTTTTTTTGCGCTATTATACCTTTCCACAAAGTGATTTTTCATTAAGATGTACTAAGATATATTTTTAAATTTCATTTCGCCTTCGTGGCCCCGCGACACTACCCCCTCAAATCACCAAACTCCGCAGACTCTGCTGATGCTCTCGTATAAACGAACACACGTCGACGTCGTCGTGTTACTCTTTCCTTATTACATACACGTATTTGTGCGGGGGCATCCGCCAATAGGACGATGCTCTTCTAGCTTTTTTATTTTATGTGTGGAGTCCTTCGAGCGAGTGAGTTTCTCTTTGTGTAACGTCATTTATTTAATTAATACGGCTGCGTTTATTCACGCAAATCACTGCACGTCGTCTCCAGTACTAATAAAAATTCGTATGTAAAAACTAGAATTTATTACGTGTCATAACCCTTTCACACTAGGGTGGGTCGTTTTTCACTTCTTTTAAAATTTTGATGGGCCCTAGCAAAAAATTACGACCAAATGACTTCACTAAGGCATAGGAAAAATTTCAAATTTTTGGTCAACATTTGACCCTTCCCTCTCCACCCTCGGTTTGAGCTCCAAGTTTTAAAAATTTTGAAAATTTGTTAGTAGGTACTCATTATGATGTTTAATTCCAATTTTACCATCTTAAAAAATGTCAATGTATAGTATGTACGTACTTGATTAAAATAAGCCAAAAAACAACATAAATCTCTCCAGAATTTATCATTTTCGAGTTCCTCAGCAGAATAACTTGAATTTTTCCAGAATCCAAGCTACCATTTTTCGAATGTTTCTATTAAACACTCATTTGTCAAAATCATCGAAAGTGACTATAAATATTGAGATAGGTAATTGTGAGAGGAGGGAGGGATTTCCCATTATTTGGACGTGATGACGAAAAAGACTGAAATGTGACTTACACCCGGATTTCGACCTCTTTTGTGAGGAGGTGATTACAAAATTATCATTCAGTTCAAAGAAAAAACGAATATTTTGAGAAGTCTTGCATTCGGCAAAAATGAAGTTTGAACTTTTCCAATGGCCTAAAAACGACCAATACGACCATACCCAAATATCTGAAATGTCAAGAGACCATCTGAACAAAAACAAAATTGAATTTAAAAAATTGAAAGAGTTGAAAATTTTTCAAACTTGAAAACGTTGAGCTCAAGCCAAGGATGGGGGGACGGGGTGTCAAACGTGCACCAAGAAATTTGAAATGTCTCCAATGCCTTATTGAGGTCTTTTTCGGCTGTAATTTTTTTTTGCTGGGGTCCATTAAAATTCCAAAAAAGTTGAAAAATGACACACCTTATTTCTTATTATTCGATCATTTTTCAAACTTCTTTCTTCGAAATTTAAACAACATAGGAGGAGTAAAGGGGTTCGAATACAAAAAATTCGAGTATATTTTGAAACTCAGGGATCATGCCTTCACAAACCTGGCAGAACGAGACACATCATGTTCATGTCATTTTCAATTTTTAGCACTGCGATCTATGTAAGACTAGTACACTTCAGCGAGAGAGAGGAAGGGATTTAATGTGGTCGAATTGGAAAATTGAACCAAAATTCAAATTCAGCACTGTTGAATTATCAAACATCGAAAAGTATGCCACATTACTTTTCAATTTTTTAAAACATTTTTCATATAAATTGACGATGCTTATGCCCCCAGGGGAAGGTATCAAAATCACGGTTTAAAAATCAATTTTGAAAAAGAGGATCAAAAAAATACTCCCACTCTAATTTTTTGATCTTTTAATTGGTTGTTTTCAAATTGTGAATTTATCATTATGAATTAAGCTGTCGTCGTAGAAGTTCAGTTCTGAACTTTTTAAATTCTAATGATTTATTTTGAATCTACTATTCATCATCTCTGAAATTCTGTGAATATATTTATCACAAACTTGATCAATTTTGAGATGTGAACGTTCAAAGTTCTGCTGCTTCGTAAAAAAATCACAAATGTGCAAAAATGACTAAACTCCCCCTCCCCGGAAAAATTGAGCGGGAATGGCGGTAGTATCCTATAAAAAATACAGCGAAATCAAAACACCAGACTTCATTTTAATTCAAGCTCATAAAATGAGAAATGAGCCTTGGCATGGAGGAAACTCGCGTATTTACGGCAAACTGGTTATGCAATTTTATTAACATCTTTAAAATAATACGATTTGCATATAATAGAGATTTGAAGGCAAAACAATACCTCACCATTGTGTTATCCGAGTATGATCTTGGTCGAAAATTATAATTTTTTAGGTTGGTTCGAAAAGTCGTATTTTCAAAATGGACCCCTAAATAAAAAAGGGAACTCATCCCCAATTTTGGGGCAAAATTTAAAAAATCTTCTAATCATGCAATATAATTATTGAATAAGTACTATTTCAAAGGTGAAGTAAACAAAAATGATTTCATTTTTTACTATATCCCACCCCCACTGCTCCCTTTACATTCGCATCAATGTTTTAAAAGAAATTACCAAAGGTGGAGAGAAAACACTTGAAAATTCGGATAAAGATGCAATAATTTATACCCCAGGAATCATTCTTGAGCGATAAATTCAAATAAAAATTCAGAAAAAACAAAACATAGGTAACGATAAAAGAAAATTACCAAAACATGATTCCATTTGATTAAATTGGTAAAAAAAAATCATAAAATAGCCTTGAAATAATGAAAAAAAAAAACTTCAAAAAAGCATAAATAAATGAAAAATATCAAAAATTACAATTCAGTAAAATTTGGCCAAAAATTGCATAAAAATTGAACATGTGTTTGACAACACGTGAAAATAGTCAGGACTCGTACACAAATTTTTCCAAAAAAAAGTTTTAAAAAGTAACCAAAAAAAATGGGACAAAACATGAGTGGAAAAAAAATATAAAAATACTAAAAAATTAAAAAAATCAGAACGTTGTTTTTAAAAAAAGCGAGACTTTTTGACAAATTTTGGCAACAGAGAGTGAAAAATTCTGCAATAATTTCTGGCAAAAAAATAAATTATTGACAAAAAGCGCGACTTTTGACAATTTTACGAGACATTATTAGATCATTTTTTTGAAAAGGGAAATTTTTTGGAATTTTCTCCAAAAAAAAAACAATTGATTTTTAAAATTTTTTACAGAAACTTCAAATTACTTTGGAAAGGTCTACAAAATGAACTTCAGCAACTACAACATTGGTCGGTTCTTATTGAGCACCTTATAGCACCTTATCGACCGTTTTAGGTGGTTCCTGCATAATTTCGGGAGTGAGATTTCAAAAGTAAATTTTTAACTAATTTGTAAATTCTAGAAAAAGAGAAAAAAATCGAACTTTCAATAAAGATACATAACGGAAGATTTTTTTGACAAGATATTATTACACACAATCACCTGACCCAAAAACAATCTCAATTTGCCCTTTTTGAAGCCTCCAGCTAGTTATTTAATGCCTTCAGATGCCTCAAAAATCGCCCTATGAAGTGCCAAAATAAACTTCAGGGATTACAACATTGGTCGGTGCCTATGTAGACACCCAATCGACCGTTTTAGGTGGGATTAGCACGAAATTCTAGACGAGTGAGCTTAAAAGTGAATTTTTAATGTAAATTCTAGAAAAAAATGTTAAAATTCAAATTCTCAAAAACTATATTGAGTATACATATTATGAGTGGAATTTTTGTTATCATTTCGTCTGTTGTACATATCTAATCATAGGTAATCAATCAAATTGAAAACTGTCGCAAATTGACCATTTTGGAGCCTCCAGCGCAATTTTAAATTTTTTTCGGAAATTTCAAACTGCTTTGAACCGTTAAAATCTGGAGAAATTTGAGAATAAAAGTAGAAGCTCCCGAATGGAAAGGGGCTTTAAAAATTTATCATTCACACTTATGCCTTTTCTCTACTAAAATAGTTTCCATGATTACAGCTTTTTTGGTTTTTAAAAAATATTTTCAATAATTCACCAAAAATCAAAAAATAAATTTTAAGTGCCCTGAAAATTATTTAATCAGGAGAATTTTATCGAATGTTTGTTAAAATTTTGGAAGAAACTACCTCTGTCCAAATACATTGATTCTAAGCACTTTTGAAAAAAAAACTATACCTAATAAAGCCACACCTAAAAATTAATTCCCCAAAATACCCAAGAAGTAGTAGCGAATGTATACCTATCTTAAAAAACCCGGAAAATTGTAATTTTCAGTTTCACGTGAAACATAATCTCATATGGAATATAAAAAGAGAAAAATAAGAATATGAATTTACGAGCAATAAAAATACCCTACCTATTTTCGTTTCGATATTTCATTTGCAAATTCGTACTACGAGTATAGTCGAGCTGCATGAAAAATTCCATTTCATAATATTTTACTCCGTTTGGAAAAAGTATCCGTACCATTATGCGAATACGACTATTCATTAATAAAATTCCGTATCTTCGATAAATTAACTATATAAGGTAAAGGGACACTGGCGCGGGCGGGGCGCGGCGGCGCACCGACGAAACAAACATTTATCAGAACCAAAGTCGTATAATAACCGCGTATCGAAAAATAGAAGCAAAAAAACCAAAAGGGAAAAAAAGGTCAACGTACAAATAATAATTATCTGCGTTCAACTCACCTCGATTCTCTTCTCGGTCCGAATAATCGCTAACTCCATTACCTGTAAAATAAAGTTATCAATGAAAAACACACCGGAATGATAAAACTTCGCAATATTTTCTATTTCTTTACAAAAGTGAGACGGAGATAAAAAAAAACAGGCAACAAAAGAGAGATAATAACGTGGTTAATTATCGAACAAGAAGCTCGGTTGAATCAAGAGGGAGACCAAAAGTCGTCGTCATTTATTGAAAAAACAGACAGAAGAGGGGCAGCAAGACAGTACGATGGGAACTTTTCAGTACACTACAAGGATACGGAAAACTTTTATACAGCCATGGACCAATTTGTTGGCCTTTATTAATGGTATAAAAGTTGTAAGTTATCGGTACCGATGCGGGACTTACATTTCAGAGTTGGACTGCTTTAGCTCTCTCGGTTCGTGTTCCTTTTTTTTTGTACTCCGCAGCTTTTTGTATTAAAAAAAAGCAGTCGCGATAAGCTTTATTATATTCCAACTTAGTTATGATTGCTTTCATTGAGAGTTTATAGCTTCTTCCTTATTTCTTTTTATCAAGTCGCGAGTGTATCAACTCGGCTGGTGCTTATTTCGTTTCATTCACGTCCTTGCGTTGTCGTCATAGAACTTTATCGTTTATTACGTCACGATTGTACGAGTTATTGCAAATACCACCATGTATGAAGTACCAAATGCAGCGGGGTAATACGCCCAATGTGACCATTAAGGTGGGTCACCGAGGTAAAGTGAAAGAATTTATTGTATTTTACCATTAGACTGTTTACAATAAATTTTCAGAAATTATTTTGAAATGAGAACTATAGCTAAACTTACCAGAAAACACCAGCAAAAGCACAGCTCGTTTGAGATTTGGTTCAGTATTAATCTGGCATTCGTAAAACCCACTGTCCGAATTCTGCACATCGTCTAGAATCAGTGTCCAATTATTCGCTTCTTCTTGCGAATGATCAATATGGAAACGTTTATCGCCGGTAAATTTTACCATTCCTGATGTCAAAATTTTCAGATCTCGGCGACGAATCCACGACACCTAAGAAAGTAAACATAAAATTAAATGATCAATTATTACAGGAGTACAATTTGTTCCTGCTAAATTAGATGCGCCTAAGTTCGAGTTTATTGAGAGTATTAAAGTCGGATTATGTGTGAGCAAGAGGAGTAGACGTAACTAAAGAAATTCGCCACGCGCCAAGGTGGTCCATATGTATCCAAATCCTCGTCTTGTCAAGTCTCATTTGAAGTGATATTAAACTGTCAACGTACCGAGTAAAACAACTCCCTAATTGCAACTAAATACCATTACATTTTTTTAATACATCGTATATCAGCCTAGTACACTCAAATAACTCGTAAAAACTCAACTGTTTGTAAATGAACTTTTATTTAAATATTATGTATTTCGACTAGTTGAGCTTCATCACATAATAAACATAAGTACGAGAGAGACACACAACATGGATTGAATGTACCCAACACGACGAGCATCGTACGAACATCAATATAAACCGAGTCTAACCCATAAGTGTTGAAATTACGAGTACGCCCCACAACGTCTCGTCCTGCCATAAATTTAATGACACGAGACCCTGGTGGAAAATTTTACGAATCTAATTCTAAGTTTCTAAGTTATTTGAATCGAAAACCCCTCATATTATTTTGTAAGCAAAAGAACTATTTCCAGAAAATATTTCACACATGGGGAGAGGGGAGGGATTAGGGCTCATTGAATTATACCACAAAAAAATTGATGCTGGTTAGCAGAAGTAAATATTATATGACACTCTGGAAACTTGTTTTCATGCCTACTACTGACAGTAATTATTTTTGGAACTGACAAAAAATTCGGAGAAGCATTCAAACATAGGTCATGACTCATGAGATCAAATTTTCAAAAAGCTAATTTCATTTTTTGATTTTTGACAAATTTTCAAAGGTTTCTCACCCAAAAAAAAAAAAACAAATCAAAATTTAATAAAATTTAGGTATACATGCTCACAGAATCTCAATTTGTTTCAAACAGTAGGTATAGGAGCTCTCTCAAATAAAATGGTGGTGATTTTAAGCCATTCTGAAGTCCCCAGCAAATTTTTGGATTTCCTGGTTTTGAAAAAAATTCATCATTGTATAAAAAGATCATTTCAAATTGAACACACCACCACCCTTAAGTTTGAATCAACTATCTTCACGATCATATCGATCGATTTCAGTACCAATTTTCAGAAATCGTTTCTACTAGTTCAAATCCCAAAATTTATCATGGGCAGGGTCAAGAGTGATTCTAAACCATCATCGATTGATTTGGGAAGTAATGCAGAACAACAACCATCTTTGACTGTTTTCGAAAAATTAGAGGAAAAGAGATTCAGGAGAAAGCATTGAAAAGGCAAAAAGCTACCGAGTACAAAAATACGGATTTGAATCAGAGATCCAGAATTTTTCCTACAATGTTTTGACAGTAAATCACCTCATGATTTTGTTTTGAACCGCCTTCAACAGAAGAAAGAACTTTTGAATCCAAAACACAAAAACAGATTTCAAAAATCGTTCTCCAAACTAAAGCGTCACAAAAATGATCCGAGTTCGCATGATGTGAATTTCATTTAAAACACCAAAAACCAATCTAATAAGATTTCAAAATGATTTCAAGAGAGAACAAAAAAATTGAAGGTTACTCAAAAAAGATATACCTACCTAGTACCTACATTGTTCCAAAACGTTGTAAGAAAATTATAGTTGTGGAATTGGGCATAGAAATAAAAAATGAAAACTTCTATTTGAGCTCTACTGTTTTTATTGAAGCTTAAAACCCTTTCGCGCCGATTATTGGTTTTGCATCCCACCTCCAATTTTTTTTACATAAAATCGTTCCTTGGGCATCTCTAAGCAACATAAGTTCGTTACAGATTTTTTCCTCAACTCACACTCAAGATATTGAGGTGGGAACACGTAGTATGTCCCACCCGTGGACTTTGAAAATTTGTCCCGGGACATCATATGTCCCATCAGTGCTTAAAATTTGCAAAAATTGCTAGGACAAGTAGGACAATACCAATAATATCATTCCAGTATGCAAAAAGTCATGTGAAAAATTTGTATTTTGAAAGCAAATGAGAAAAAAAATTTAAAAAACACTTTTGCCAATAAAATCTTAAAATTGAGACATCAATTTCTTTTGACAGAGGATTTCTCTGTGAGTAATCCATCAAATTCGATGAAATTTGGACAAAATGTAATGGCATAGGTAATAAGGTTTTTGGCCTGTACTTA
Source organism: Planococcus citri (assembly GCF_950023065.1). Taxonomy (NCBI): domain Eukaryota; kingdom Metazoa; phylum Arthropoda; class Insecta; order Hemiptera; family Pseudococcidae; genus Planococcus; species Planococcus citri. Next base: position 51,490,014 of record NC_088681.1, on the reverse strand, counting down.
TTTATCCTATACCTTTTACTATTGGTCTGCGGACGATAAGTATTCTGAGGAATACTTTTGAACTCCCTTAGTTCCGTACCTCGGATTATATTCAATTAGCCAAAATTCTCTTATTAATCAGAACCACTAACTCCGATTTCCTTCTCTATAGCAATATAGGCGAGATTGAAATAAAGGAAGAAGCCGGCATATATTATAAACTATATTTACAATACATGATGTACATAATGTTGCTATCAATCAGCTAGGGAAGATGTACACAAGACTAAATTACTAATAATATTGAAAAACTATGTTAACCTGTGATAAACTATATTGACCTTTTTAATGATAATAAATAACAACGCGAATCAGTTTAAACTTGGATAGCAATTTACACGAACGACAACAAAATTAACATAAAAATCATATGTAAACGCACTCCGCATAGAAACCACTCAAATAACAAAACGTAGTACAACTATATTAACCCGTGATGAAATCAGCGAAAACAACATTAACTCGTAGCCGATGCTTACTCTCGGGAAGAGAAAACAGGATGCAGAAAAACATTCCTGACGGACTGAAACTGTCGTTTTTTCGATTTCTTGAAAAAATAACAACCAAAACAGCTCAAAAATATCAAAAAATTATCAAATAAAACTTATTTACGTTTTTGTTTTTGAATTTGCGCCCTCAAAAATTAATTAAAATTAATTTTTTTATACCAAAATGTAGCTTATTCTATCTATTTTCAAATAAAAATTTGTTGCCTGGCACAATCACCCATGTGTTTGTCCCGGCCAGCGCGAAAGGGTTAAAAACTATGAAAAAGCAATGAAATCACTGTAGATCCAGGAATTGATCGAATTCCAGTAAAAATGGGCAAAAATTGCTTTAGAAATATTTAAAAAATAAGTTAAAATGGCACAATGTGAACCATATCAAACTGATGGGGCTTCTGTAGAATTGAACAAAATCTAGTAAAAACAGTTGAAAAAAACTGTCAATATATGACCGAAAAATATATGTATACTTAAAGCGTTATTTCTGCAAATTAATGAAAAAAATGATAAAATTTCAGTAAAATTCAGCGATAAAACTGATAAAATTTCTGTAAAATTGGACTAAATGCAGTAAAATGTGCACACAACATAGTTACAATGGCTAAAACATATGAATATAGATCTTCAAACTCACGATAAATTTACAAAAAAATAATAAATCTTAGTAAAATCGAGCCAAAACTGCATTAAATAACATTAAAAAAACTTTAAAATCATAAGAAATGAAAAAATGGAGAAAAAAAGGATTAAAATAACTGCGAATCGATACAAAGAAATGTTGGAATTCCAGTAAAATTCGACAAAACTCAACAAGAATTGTTTCGAACGTAATTAAAACCTCTTAAAATGACATAAAACCTCCAAAAAAAAACAAAAAACACACATTTAAATCACTGAAAAGTGTTTGAAAATAAGTAGGTATTGAAGTCTAAGTGAAGTTTGGCAAAAATTGTGTTGAAAACATGTTAGAATGATATAAATAAATCACAAAGAAATGGAATCAAAATCACTGCAAATTAACAAAAATGGATGAAAATTGCTGTAAAATTGAGCAAATTTTATAAAACATTGTTAAACTGGTTGAAAAATACGAATAAAACTGAAATTACTAAAAATCCACAAAAAGACGAAATTATTAATTGCAGTCAAATTTGACAAAATTTAGCAAAAATTGTCCTATTGTTGAAATCTCTTCCTACCATAAGGATAATGAATTTGTTTGACTGATTTTCAAAGATTATTTAAGTTTTTCTGCTTTGAAAAAAATTGATAAAAATCAAAAAGTCATTCCCATGCCCTTAATTGTGAATTACGATGAAAGTCAAAAATGCGTACCCCCCCCCTCCACAGAATAGAATCAAAATCGTAAAAAAAATGCTCTCAAAATCGTGTGGAAATCGATTAAAATCAAACATAGGCCATTCCAAAATGATCTAGAAATCGATTAAAAGTCAACCAATTTCTTCAAAACACCTCAAAATCTCTAGAAGTTGTTTTTCATTCTATTTTCAATCAAATAAATCGATTTTCGTAGGAAAAAGATCAAAAATTTTTGTTCACACGAACCCATCAGGAGTAGGTAGGTAACTACATATAATTTGAAATCTAAAATTTGAATACCCCCACCCCCTATTTTTGACCTTTAAAATCGATAGGTAGTTTCTTGAGTTTTTTTTTTTTTTGGAATTTTCAGAGAATTTTTGAATTTTTCAGTTATCAAAAAAATTATCGGATGAATTATGAATGTGAACTGGGAGAATCCCATTTTGCAAGATTGCACCAAAATTGATCTGGAAGGCCACAAAAACAATTAATTCAAATTTTCAGATTCTGAATTTCATTCAAATAAGCTCTTTTCATTGCATTTTATCATAACTGGGAAATCCTAAACCACGCTGGATGCTCCACAACGACTCAATGCCCCCCTCCCATCAGATCCAAGGTCGCTCACTTTCTTTATTTTGAAGACAAAACAAGTTAAATCGACATCGAAAATGTGCTTCAGAATTTCGCCCCTTCAATCACAAGGACTGCAAACCAGTTCACACTTATGTATTGCGGATTGCTGTACTTCTGGCGAATTATTACACATCTGTTTTACAGAACTGAGATCACCCAGTATAAAATAAGTTTTTTTTTACATTGGTTTCTTTGGGGGAAAAAAACTACAAAGAATTTTGAAAAATGTCTACGAATGCAAATTTTCAAAAATTCAACAAACGATTGGAATTCAAGTTCAAGAAGTTTGCTTTCGATTGAAATTCCATTTTGAAATATAGGTAGGTAGGTATTTTCCAAGCAATTGACTGACCTTTGAATTCATCAAAGTACTTCATTTCAACGTTGATCTCGAACATAATTTAACATCTTACATACCAGTCTACTAAATTCATAAGATCGACGACTATTTCATATTTCGCTCAACCCCATCGATGTAATTTCTCATCAATGACCATCACAACTTGCGACTCGACAATATTCCTCTTTCATAATCCATCTACAGTACCTTTTTCTTCAACTCTCAGTACTCCTAATAGTTGCAATTCGTTCGACACAATGTAAAACTTGGCCTTTTATCCGGCTAACAAGTAACTAAGTCCAATACTCGAGAGTTGTTAACCTTTCAACTGTGTAATAAGCATAATGTAGCAAAAAGGAATCGCTGAAGCGGACGAGTCGCCGATAGGAGAGTAAACCAAGTAGGTATTTGTCATTTTGCCATAAAATCTTTCTATACGCGGGCACAAAGTGAAAAACCAAGACCGAGTTAAACGAAGCTTAAAGGTTAATAACTGCGTTTCGATAGGTAGGTAAAGGTTTTTCTAATATTTAAGTACTTTCCTACGTAGGTATATCTTTTTTCATTTCGAACCCCACATTTTGGTATATCCATCACCTCACCTCGACCCAATCTGCGTCGTCGTCCTACACGACAACGAATTAGACGCTAATTTACGCTTGAAATATGACCTTTGCGTAAACGATATTCCACCTGTGCTTGCGGTGCCATTCGACCACAATTCTGTGAGCTGATATCTTGCACTCGTAGGCAGCCCACGATACACGATCGCGAAATGTCGTAAATTACGCACGACGTGTTGCTAAATTTTCGCTACACGTATATTATTATAGTATACGACGTATAGATATGCCGAGTATACATATAGAGCACAGCTTCAGCTCTATATAAATTATTATCACAAGTGCACATACGATAAAGATACGGAGACGTAGAGCTACACATACTACCGTATCGAAGTAAATCTCAGCAAAAATTTAGTCGACATAGAAAAGGCGTGTCGCAGTCAGATTTTCAAAAGAAACCCCACAGCAAAAAAAAATTCCGAGGTAAATGTTACATAAATTCGATTACAGTTTTTTTTTTTTTCATCCACACAGCCAGTTATTCTACATATTCGTCTGCTCAGCTTTACTTTTCGTTTTTGCTTTTCACCATCGTCACCAGCATTACCACCAATTCATCCTGCTCCTGCTTCTCCTCCTCTTTCCTACCTTTCAAACACCTATAAATTTTTTGCTAAAATTTTCAGCACGTATTTTTAAAATGCAGTCGACACATACATTGCTACGTGCTCCTCTTCGATACGTGGTGGTTTGCATTTTAAATGCAATTTTGTAAACGACCAATGAACGTAAGAGTACCACACATTTCACCGAGCAACTGAGCAAGGTCATTATGGAGCAGGGAAAATAAACAATTTGCAAATTTTTCAAACCAGAAAATGAGTAAATTAAATGCATACGTTGAAAATGAAACAAACGACAACCATATCCATCAATTTAGATAAGTATTAGAAAATCTTTTCGAATATAAAAATACATCAATATATCATAGACGATAAGTAAGTAATGATAATATAAATTTCACCTCATCCTCTTATTTTATACGTCACCATAAACGATGAAATATTCTCGATAATACGCAATAATATTCGATTCGATATTTTTATTTACTCTTTATTCTCTTTCGCTTCCTGCGATTTTGTTATTCAAAATATTTACGATAATTTATACGCTACGTAGTATACAGAAATACAAAACATAAAGGTACACAATTCGACGAAAAAAGATTGATTTTCTATTGTGAAATATTCCACGACGACAGTCGACAACCCAACGTGTTTCCACACCTCAAGGTACCTACTACCTTTACCTTATACACTGATATTGTACAGCACATTAACGAGTGTAAAAGCACGTCAGTTAGAAATATACTACTTCAACTCTTTAACCACCGTCATGCCCACCTCGTCTCAACACGTACGTATTTCCACACAGTACCAGACAGGATGTCTTTTTTTTTCGCTTACCATAACAATAAGTAAGTACAGCAGGTAGAGGTACACTTTGCATTTGAAAACACAATTGCATATGAACTATTGGCTTTGTTTTTCGTTTCGTATTTCATTTTCAATTCCGTCATTGCATCGTTTGTTTTTTTTTTCTCGTCTCATTTTACGAACAACGTGAATATGATGACGTTATCTTGAAGAGTTTTCGCACTTCGTACAAAATTTGAATGTGGATAGCTCGTGAGAAAAAAATATTGCAGAAGAATTGTGTGTTTTGAGAGTGCATATTTCTCATTTTTTGATTCCCAATTTACTTACTGTAAAGTGTTCGTCACATTTTGTCAAAACACCCAAAAAGTGATAATTTATACATTTAGCTTAAAAAATCCTGTTTTTTTTGTTTTTTTTTTTTAAATTGTCAAAAAGCCTCATTCTTTGCCAAAATTGCATGAAAAATTCCTGCTCTTGAGCTGAACATCCTAAAAGGAATTGATCTTCGTTTCGGTTGCCTAAATAGTCTCGTTTTTTTTCAAATTTGACAAAATTTACCAAAAAAATCCAGTTTTTTGCCTGAATTCCCCCAAAAACTCCAATATTTTGCAATCGTTCCTTAAAGCTTAGCGGTTTTTTTGGGGGTGGGGGAGGGAGGAAGGGGTCAACAAAAAAGTCTCGATATTGTCTAAATTGTCAAACGTACTTTTTTTTCCTTCAAAATTTCCAAAAAGTTCTGCTTTTTGCCAAAATAGTTAAAAAGTCCAATTTTTAGCAAGCTTGTTTAAAAATTCTGTTATCAGCCTAAAATGCCATAAAAATTCATGTTTTCTGCTGCGTCAAAAAAAGTGCAGTTTCTCCCCAGAATTGCAGAAGAAGATCCCATTGTTTGCCGAAATTGTCAGAATGTTTTTTCTGTCAAATAATCCTGTTTATTTTCGCTTCCAATGTTCTGCCTATTTTTCTGCAATAGGTATTCACTTGTAAAAACAAAATCTCGGATCAGTTTTTGTCAATCGTCAAAAAGTCCAAATTTTTGTCATAAGCCAAAAAAGTGTTGTTTTTGTTTTTGAAACCGCCAAAAGTCTTTATTTTTGCCAAAGCTGTCAAGAAATTTTGTTTTTTCTGCATGAAATTGTAAATAAATTCTGTTTTCTTCCTCAAATTCGTCCTGTTTTCTTCCTACCTATGTGAAAGAAGACCTGCTTTTCTCTAGAATTTCCGAAGCTGGTCCCATTTTTTTGGCTGAAATTGTCAAAAAGTTCAAATTTTCTGTCAATAAAGACCACTTTTTTGGCCTAAATTCTAAAAAAAGAAATCAATGTTTTGTCGAAATTCCTAAAAAATGTTTGTTTTTTTTTTTAATTTTTTGAAGGAGGTGCTACGAGTAACTGGAGGAAATAAAAATAAAGGAATTCCAAAAAATTATGTTTTCAATTTTTTATTAAAATGGTAGGTACTCACAAATTCTTTATATTTGACTTCAATTTGAACGAAACCAAGTTTGATAGAAATAAAAAAATTAATGAAGAAATTCACATAAAAAAGTTGTTGCTCACTAAAATTTTATTTGAGATAACCTTTTGGTTTCAAAATTGAAAAAAATATCTATCACAAAAAATTATCAATTTTTTTTTATTTCTGTAGAAAAGTTACAACAGATCATTGTTATTTTTGAACATAGGACCAATACTTGGAATGCGAGGCTGGGGTGGGTTATCCCTTGACGGAAGAGGGGTAAAAATTGCTAACATTCCATTCTAGTGAAAAATTTAATTCTGAATACTGTTTTAAATTTCAGGCCAAAGAGTTGCATTAAACCGAATTTTCGTGAGAAGTAAAAATTAAGGGTCTTTCAGCTAATTTTCAATTTTTTCCAGAAATTTCAAATGATTCCAGCAACGTCAGTTCAGAAGTAAATTTTTAATCAATCTGTAAATTTTGGCGAAAAATTGTGATATCATCTGATACATATGCCCGCATCACTGTCCTGTTTAAAAACACGGTTTTTTAAATATTTTGCAAGCTTTAGACCAATTTGAAATTTTTTGAGGCAATTAAAAACTCGCTGAAAGCTGAAGAATGGCTAAAACTAGTAGATTTCGATTTTAAGGGAAAGAAGGATTAAAGTAAAGTGATTATTCGTACTCGTTCAATTTTTTCACTATGAAAAGAGCTTTTCGCATTTTCTTACTAAATTTCATAAGATCCAATTTTAAACTTCAGCAGGGAAAATTCATTTTGAAAATTTAAAAAATTTTTTAAAATTTAATAGAAATGAAAGCAGTTGTTTTAGAGGTGATTTTCGAACTTTTTCATAAAATATAAATTTTGATCAGCAAAATGAACCGCTCTAATGGGCTATTCTTAAGACTCTGGTGATTTTTAAATTTTCTCCAAAAACTTGAAATCATTCTTGAAATGCCGAAAATTAACTTTGTAATCAATAACTTTGATCTGGGCTTATTGGGCACCGTCTCGACTATTTCAGGTAGTCATTCTGAAGTTTCTGTAGTGCTAGTCCAAAAGTGAATTGAGCAATTTGTAAATTCCAGAAAAAAAAGTGATTGCTAAAAAAAACACTCGTTACACTTTGAAAATTTGATTTTTTTCACTTTTTCTGGAATTTATACAAATTGATCAAACATTTACTTTTGAACTGGCACTTTAAAAATTTCACGACAATCGCCTGAAACAGTCGAAAGGGTGTCTAAATAGCCCCGACCAAATTTCTAAGCGTCAAAGTTCATTTTTGGGCTTTCCAGCGTGATTTAAAGTTTCTGTGAAAAAAATTGGAAGATCTCTAGAGACTTCAGAATGACCCAAAACTAGTGGTTGTTGACGTGTGAAAAACTCAAGAGTACAGGGTATGTACTTCAATCAGGGCCACAAAATTGAACCTACTTAATCTCGCCAGATGAGAGAAGACGATGAATAACACAAACACTGTGCTTCGTCACATCTTTTCAATTATTTCGCGAAACACAAACTGAGCGAGCGCTTTCACCCAACTAATTTCTGCAAAAAAAACTTTATTATACAAAATGACTTCACATTTTTCTCCTTCCAAGTACACTTAAGACACAAGCAAATCGCTCGGGAATTTCATGAATAGATACTGATCATCATCGTAAACAAAACGATCACGATTACTCGATGACCATAGGTACGAGTACAAACCAACGAACCTATCTATACGATAAATATATTACAAATTTATGTGTAACATTTCACACCTCTTCCTCCTTCTCTTGCTTCTGCTGAAGTTTTAAAAACGCAAATCGCCATCTATTCGACAGCAAAGACAATGGAGGACGACGTAACCAAATCTGGGTCACAGTGTAAGTGTACCTACTCCACAAATCACTCCCAATATTACTTACAAATAGTATCAATTTTTATATTTACACATTTAGTATTTCGCGACGAGGCAAAATTGTACGAGTTACCCACGCCATGCCAAGGGTGAATTTCATCGAACAAAGTGCCTCAATTTTCTGCACTCTCGCTCAGTGCCTTTAAAAACTTTACAATACCTATTTCAATTCCGCAAAAATATCGTATAAATAACTGGTCCATCTCTCCAACACACGTACAAATATATTACATACAAAATATTACACATATCTCTTCCTCAAAATACGCTAATCCGTCGCTTCTAAGTACACACCGGAGAGATTTATACGAGTAATATGAAAAATGGCTCGCCGTCGTGTATATTTGTTCATCGTCGCGTAAATACCATAAACGAAAACGCGGAGACAATTTCTATACCAATGTTTCACTCTTTAGTACTTCGCTGCGTTGTTTTTAATCGGCCAAGTTTTGTTTATATTGAGTATTATTTTACCCATGTAGCCGGAAGCTCGTTCCCAAAGTCGTCGTCACCGCGCTTATTTCAGTATTACAGCTCTAAATATAGTAGTATTTCGTCTTTATTGTATTTACCCATACGCACAATGCATTCTCGTGGTATTGCGAATCGTATCTTCGTCTTTTATCAGCACCCCAGTTATCTTAGAATGAGTGGCCGAATCACAAGAGTTTGACGTAGCCATCTTACGAGCATAATCTACTATACTATGTACTTGGTTATCGTTAACGAGCGCCAAGATTCGCTATCTTAGATCCAATTCATCGTTAAGAAAATTAGATAAAACAGAAGTTAATGCGGATGAAAGTTTGCCACTGATAGAGAAGCTTCTCGGTTTAATATCGACATTGGTAAAAAAGATGAAGATGAAGGAAGGGTCATTCCATGTCAACCAACTCAACCAAAAAAAGGCGATTTTGAAAGTCATGTCTTTCGATTTCGCTCATTTTTTTTTTACAATATCTACCCACCCAGTAAGTAAGAAAGCCGCAATCAGTTTGGTCCCAGCCCCCTCGGGGGGCGGGTGGGGGGCTTCCATTATTTTCACATTGTCTCGAGGTACTCAACTTCAGCAGCCCATTCCTCCAAAACTATGATACTTTGATCAAAACTGATTTCACAGTTCGAAAGGGCATTGAATTTTAAACTCTTTAAGTATTTCGAAATTTTCAAAAGTTGAAAGTTTGAAAGTTCAAATTTCAAAATGGCGCTGTAAGTGGGAGCTACCATTTAAAATTTTGAAAAAATTTCCATAGATGTACATTTTGATACCTTTTTGAAATATTTAGGTTTCGAGATGGCACTCGTTGACGGAGGGCAAGCACCCCCACCCCCAAATTTGGGTGAAACTTTCAAAAGAAAATCTGGGGCATGCGATATATCGAATTGTATGTTTTCGGCGACGCTGAACACGAATATGTCATCAGATTTTTGATTGGACCCCATCCACGGCCCCCGGCACACAGTGGTCCCTGTGAAAATCTAGGCGGCCAAAACTATGAAAATGAGTATCTGGGGGTTTTTTGATGCGCTGAATCCATTTTTCATACTCTTTTGACATAAAAAATGAATGCGGTACCGTGAAGTGGGGGCAAAATGCAAAAATTTACAAAAATATGATGTGACGTATCAAAGTAATGTTTTCGAACCTGTAGAACACGTTTCTGCAACTATTTTGACACAAAAAATCAAAGGGGTACCGGGGAGTGGGGGCAAAATGCAAAAATTTACAAAAAAATGATGTGACATATCAAAGTGTATGTTTTCAAACATGTAGAACACGTTTCTGCAATTATTTTGACATAAAAAATTGAAGGGGTACCAGGGAGTGGGGGTAAAACGCAAAAATTTACAAAAAAATGATGTGACATATCAAAGTATATGTTTTTGAACCTGTAAAACATGTTTTTGCAATTATTTTGGATTTTGGCAAAAAAATTGATAGGGTACCGGGGAGTGGCGGTAAACTGCCAAAATTGAAAAAAATTTATGAAAACTGATAATGTGATGTTTTCTGAGAAGAGGTACATAATGTTTCAAAAAATGGATTCTAGTACTTGAAAGTGCGTAGAATAACATGGAATAAGTTAAATTTACGATAAGAATACGTTTGCATTATAAAAACGTAAAAAATAAGATAAAATGAGACAAATTTTTTTTTAAAAATTGATTTTTTTTTTATTTTTACTTTTTTTTGCAAATATATCAAAAACTAAGCCTCCTAGAAAAAAACTAATGACATCATGTCGATTGGAAATTCGATTCTCTACAATTTTCTTCAACAGAATTTTTCCGTAGAATGCTTTGTTCCGCCTCCAGATAGCTTTAAAAGTTTTGAGCGCTCAAATTTTCGACTGACACTAACTTCAAAATGCGCTTTCATCACACTTTTCGGCCAAATTATGTGTTTCACATGTCAAACAACCAAAATCCGTGAAAAAACAATTTTTTCAAAATTTTGACTTATTTTTACATTTTTGCCTCTACTGTAAAAAAACATTTTCTGACTTATGGTACCTTTTGTCAGAGCAGGTCACATTACAAATCTTTAAATATTTCCATGTTTTCCAATGCCATCAAAATTATTGAAACACTGGTTTTCATTTCAGAAGGAATGTACTCTCGAGTTGAAAACACTGATAATATTCAGAGATGTGTTGTTTTCAACTTCCTGTGTTCAGTTTTGAATATTCAATCAGCGTTTTTTCACAAAGTAGCAAGAAGTAGCAAAAAGTAATGAGTGCGGGTTAAAGTACATACCCCGAGGCAGCTATTCTCGGTTATGGTACTTTACATAAATTTGCACATTTTTTTGTTTTGCACTTCTATCCTAAAATATAGTATAGGAAACCCCCTTACTTCAAACGCGGATTAATCCACTTTCTAAACATCGAAACAAAAAAACAAATACAGATTCAAAATCTGCAGAAAAAATGCTATTTATAACCACAAACATCGATTTCATAAACACATTGTTGTTCAAATGCAGGAGGTTACAAAAACTTGCACGTTTTGTGAAACCAATCTGTAGTATAGCCATGCCCACTTCGCGAGCTTCTGGAGCAAGGAGCTGGGCATCAAGCCATCTCGCGAACATCATAATAGATGCCTTGATTCATATACAACACAAGGACATTTTTGTTTTGGTCGGGCAGTATGATTCATTTTTGGGGTTTTGGCCGCCTAGATTTTCACAGGGACCACTGTGCGGCACTTCACCAAAGGGGGTAAAAATTCAAAAAAGTGTTTTGTTCGTGCGACACATGAAATAGTATGTTTTTTGTAACGCTAAATACGAATATGACGTCAGATTTTCAATTGGACCCCATCCACGGCCCCCAGCACCTCCCCAAGGGGGGTTAAAGTCAAAAAAATGGTTTGATTCGTGTGACACATGAATAAAAAATTTTAAAGTGCATTCAACTCTCTTCTTCACTCACCTAATTTCAATTTTAATGATTTCTTTCTCCTTTTTTTGATGATTTCTGTTAGTTACTTGTACATCACTTTCTTTTAGTTTGTAGTTCTTCCTTTCAGATTTTGTGCTCCTTTCATCAGTTTTTAATTGTAATTCATTATTTACCTACCACGATTTTTTCAGAATTAAAATCTATTTGCGTTTTACTTTTTTTTTTGATTTATGGTGTTCTTTTGGTTGTAATTTTTTTTCAAGGATTTTCACAATTTTTTCAGCGTTTTACAATTTTTTTTTTTTAGTTTTCATGACTATTTCCAATTCTTTCAATTTACATGATTCTTTCAGTGTTTACGAATTTTTTTTAGTTATTTATTATGGGCTGCTTAAATTTTTGTTATTTTTTCCTGCTTTCATAATTTCCTTCGGTTCTCACATTTTCTGCCTATTTTGAGATTTCTATCAAATTTATAAATTGGCATTCCCATTATTATTATTATCTCTTATTATTATTATTAATTTTTTCTTTGCATTTTGATAATTCCTCTCAGATTTTATGACCTTTTGGACATAAATTATTATTTTTTTATTTTAGAAAATTTTTAATTTTTCTGAAACGAAGCTACGGCAATTTTTTTTTAATTTTACATTTGTAAGAACAAAAAATCTGATTTATTTGAGTTTTTATACTTAATTTCATTCTGGTTTTATGGTGTTCTTGTGGTTTTTTAAATGTATTTTTATTACTTTTTTAGTTTTTTAGGTTTTCATAATATTTTTATCCATGAGTTCTTAAGTTTTCAGTGCTGCTTTCAATGTTTATATGATCTCTTTCTCCCAATTCTCTTTCCGTTGTTATGATTTTTTCAGTTTTTATAATCGATTTTAAACTACCTATACAATTTTTTTATTTTGTTTTGTTTTATATGAACTCTTTCAATTCTTATAATTCTTTGCAGTGTATGTTTTTTTCTGTTATTATCTTTTTTTTTTTTATAATGTATATTTCATCATGAGTTACTTTACTGTTTTTGTAATTTTTTTGGGTACCGAACTACCTAGTTATTTTCAATTTCTTTTAGATTTCATAATTTCTTTCAAATTATATGATTTTTTTTAAGCTGTTTGGTATATTTTTTTTGAAAGGGGAGGGGGGGGGGGGGTAAATTAATATTGTTTGAATGTTTGAGCACAACAATCACTTCTTCTTGACATAATGCCCGGCTTTTAAAAACAGAAAAAAATGACCAATTTGTGACATTATCATATTTTGTTTGACTTTTACAAAAATTCAGAAAATTATTAAGTACATATGTAATACTATTCTCTAAAAAACACACACATTTAACAATATTACAATTAATACTTTCCTTTGATAATGACCTAGGACTTGCTTCGGAAAAAAAAACTTCAAAAAACACACATTGTAAGTAACATTATCTTTTTTTTAAATATATCAAAAATTAAAAAAAGTACCAAAAACCCCTCAGAGAATTTCAGCAACAATTTCAACACCAGAAAAACATTACCTACACTTCACTTTTAAAAAGACACTAAAATAAAAATTGATTATAACCTTTAAAAATAGGTACCTACCGATTTGATTCAAAAACGAATTTATTTTTGATTATAACAGTGATTTTTTTCTTACAGTGTTGAATATGTACTCACATTAAGTGTTTTAAAATTTTTTTCAGTGCAAAATTTTCAAAATTTTTGAACAGACGTTTTAAAAATTAAAGGAAAGTGGGTTCCGGTGTGCTTGATGATCAAAGAAATGAATTATGATTGTAGTGTTGTTTTTAACGTGCTTTTCGTTAGTGAAACGAGTTGACTGCTGTGTGCACAACTGTACTGTTTTGCTACTCGCAGATAAAGTGTTGCACCAAGCTGTATAAAGCTAGAAAGTTTGGAACTTTCAGGTATCGCTTCTCGGCCTTTTGGCTAAGATCAAAGTGTAGTATCTGTTCTTATCAGCTTAACTTCTGGTATGCTCTCCATGGGAGGGCGAAGTCGTTAATCGTATTTTTGGAGCCGGACGGAGGCTGCGAGGCTTGCTTCTCCTCCGTCACGGGTCGACCCGGTATCGCAGTTCTTCCGGGACCGGCCCACATTATTAATGTGTTTGAATTTCGAAATCGCGTGTAAGATCGATGTCCAGCATCCGCGAAAATTATTGTCCGGCTCCGATTCCGAAGAAGTATCATTACGCGACTCGTGTCGATTTGTTTCGCATTTGCCGAGCGGTTCCCAGAAATCGTTTAAGTACTGTACTCGAAGATACACGGAAAGAACAAGTGCTACGTTGAATATCTGTCAAAGGTTCCCGAATTCGTCGCTGTCACTGTCATCTGCTCGAAGGTCCAGAATGTTCGCTGCCGCTGTCTGCTGTTGCTGTTCGCGGGTGGGCTGTAGAAACGAGCGAAGTCCGTAGCAGTGCCTGGAATGTACTGGAACGTGTGTCGCATCCTGTCGCGGTGGCCTAACGGTAACGAAACGAAGGATAGCCATTCATTGTGACTCTGGTAAAAAAAAAGAATCTTTTTACTTACGGCCACATGATCCTACATACATAACGTGGAGCTGCTACACTACTTTATTTTATTTTTACGCGCTGTTTAGTGGATTTACATTTAACCGAGCTGATATGTCCGATAGGGAATTGATAGGGATAGACTGTGTCGCCGTTGGGACAGAGGTAATTTTAATCAAATTTCCCTTCAGCGAGTCCCTACGCTGCGGGGAATGCTATGGGATTGGGGGGGTTAGGGCAGGCGGGGAATATAAAAATTACGCCGATCTCGTGCGCCATGCTAAAAAGAAGCATTCCGTAAAGTCGGCGGAATACGTGTGTCATACTTGTGGGCATAAGGAGAAAGATCTTAGGAAAATTAAATCACACGTAACTAAGGAACACGTGGGCGAAAATTTACAGGGGGAGGTAAGTGAAGTAAGGGCAGAAGCGACTCCTAGCGGACCGCCGCGGGCTGCCACGAACCCTAGGGCTCGGGGTGGCTCACGGGGTGTTCGCCGGAGATCCAGGCAAGAGGCTTCGGCTACAGCAGGGGTACGAGGAGGTGATGTACCAAACTCGTCGAACAATTCAGCCTTTCGCGAACATGAGGACGCGCGACCGCCAAGAAATCAATGTTTTGCGGCCCGCGCGAACGTTACGAGCGTTGAAAGTGAGGGATCCGAGATCGACGAGCCGAAAACACCTCTGAGTAGCCCCCCTGTACCTACACCAATGACGGCGCTGCCTCAAACTTTGCATCGAAATTTTCAAGTAGGTTCTGAGGTTGAGTCAGCCAATCTAGATGGGGACACTGACCAACGGAGGGGGTAGGACAAACACACTGGAAAATAGCGACACACCAAATACGTCAACTGGAGGCTCCGAGGCGAATAGGGAGGAAGAAGGGATTGAAGGGGAAGTCGAGCCACAAGCGCAGGCCATAGCAAGCAGCGAGGGATCAAGCCAAATAGACGATGTCGTCGATCTCGATGCGTTGTGTCAGGCTGCTGGTCCTAAACTGGGACGCTGGATTCGTGAGCTTGCGGGGGTGGGACAGTGGGAGGATTTCGAGGCGATGGTAGAGACGTGTGTAGCCGAGGTGTTTGGACAACAGGAGCAGCGTCCTGTCAACACACACACTGACGACACAACGCCTACGCCAGCACCCCGATCACCTCACTTCAACCAACCACGCACGCGGCGAGGGGGCCAACTGCAGTACGACGCAGCCGATGCGACGAGACTGCAGAAGCTCTACCGCCAGAATCGTGCGAAGGCCATGGCGCAAATAAAAAATTCCGAGTCAAATTTCTGTCAGATCGAGGGGGACAAAATTGAGGAACATTTTAAGGGGGTATTTGGGCCAAAAACGTATGAAAAGGACTCGACTAGTATGAGGGAGGCACTGAGCGAATTGGGGTCAAACGCATCCACGGACGACTCCCAAAAAGCTCTGCTTTCCCCCATTACTAGAAAACAAATTGTGGCGCGACTTCGGAAAACCAAAAATACAGCCCCGGGTCCAGACCACATCCCATATTGGGTCTTGAAAAAACATGACCCAAAGGGATACCTCCTTGAAGCCATTTTTTCTCGCTGTTTCGAAGAAGGACGTGTACCCTCCTCATGGAAATCGGGTAACACTGTCCTTATCTATAAAAAAGGCGTCAAGGAGGAGATCAGCAACTGGAGGCCATTGACCCTGTGCAATTGCATTGGCAAATTGTACTCGGCGCTGTTGGCCGACAGGATCTCGGTTTGGGCCAGGGAGGGGGGGTCATCTGTCATGGGAGCAGAAGGGTTTCATGCCCTACGAGGGTTGTCACAAACATAACTTCGTGATACAGTCTATTATGGATGACGTTAGGCGCAGAAAGCGCGAAGTTGTATTGGTCTGGCTCGACCTTTCGAATGCATTTGGCTCTATCCCCCATGACTACCTTATAGATAGTCTTAAAGCCCACCAACTCCCCCCCAAAATTCAAAAAATTGTACAGGATTTGTACACTGATGCCAGAACCAAAATCCGAACTGCTCAGGGGTACACCTCGGAGGTCCCCATACAGGCAGGGGTCAAGCAAGGTGACGAACTGAGTCCAGTGATCTTTGACCTCGGCCTGGAGCCTGCGATATGTTCGGCAGTAAAGTTAGGGAACACCCACGGATACGAGCTACAGGGTCGCCGGTATTCTGCTCTAGGGTACGCTGATGACATATTCCTAGTGGCAGAGAACTTCCAAGCTGCGGAAGTTATGCTGGCGGGTGTAAATCGTATTGCCAGTGGGGCAGGGCTGCACTTCAACGCCGCAAAATGTGCCAGTCTCCATATAGATTGTAGGACAACCCCCAGGGTATTGAACTCGATTCTGAAAATTGGCGGGGAGCCCATTGGGGCGCTCAAGGAGGGGGACACATACCCCTACTTGGGCATCCCTGTGGGGTTCCGCGCCGATCAAACGCCAAAAGACACCATCCAGGAAACATTAGATTTGGTCAAAAAAATAGAGGAGAGCGTCCTAGCGCCGTGGCAAAAGCTTGATGCGATTGCCACCTTTGCCATGCCGAAGCTAGAATTTATCATAAGGGGGGCCCACATCGAGAAGCGTCATTTCACCACACTCGATGGCGCCATCAAGCGAGCCGCGAAAGCGGCCTTGGGCCTACCCTCGCGAGCCAGCAATGAGGTAATTTACGTCAGTAGGCGGAGAGGAGGCGCGTGCCTTCTGCCATTGAAAGACCTCGCCGATATTGCAAGAGTAGTACACGGATTCCGTTTACTAACCTGCAATGATCATAGAATTGCGGAGCTCGCGGGGAAAACCCTGGAAACTGTGGTGCGGAGGAAGTTGGGCAAGTCTTCTTCGACAGGCAGTATTACCAAATACCTGTCAGGGAGCCTGTCTGATGAACTGAAGCGTGATGGTGGTGATATAGCTTCGCTATGGTCTAGGGTGAGAGCGGCGTCGGGGCGACTCAACAAGGGGATTTTTCTTAAGTGGGGCTACTCCAGTGTTTTAAAGCGATGGCATGTAGAAATTGGTGGTTCGGCTGAGGAGAGGAGGGTTAAGGTAGATGGAGCGCACAGAGGTCTACTGAGCTATAACTTGAGAGAGTCTAGGCGCGCCAGCTACCTCCGTCGTCTACTCGCCAAACCAGACCAAGGCAAG
The DNA here is from genome assembly GCF_950023065.1 of Planococcus citri. Taxonomy (NCBI): domain Eukaryota; kingdom Metazoa; phylum Arthropoda; class Insecta; order Hemiptera; family Pseudococcidae; genus Planococcus; species Planococcus citri. Next base: position 51,472,695 of record NC_088681.1, on the reverse strand, counting down.
GTATGGGATATCTCGTCGCGACACTCAGCATCTAACCATTTTCTAGGAAATGGAAAGTATACGAGGTTCGCTGACTGGAGGTTCATACATCGAGCCAGACTCGATCTACTGCCATTGAACGGGGCTAAAAGATGGATACCCAGCGGCGGGGCAGTCGATAAGAGATGCCGGAGATGTGGACACTCTCTGGAGACCCTGCCACACGTCCTCGATCACTGTTTGCAGTATTCGGAAGCCTGGAAGCGCAGACACGACGCTGTGCTTGACAGACTCGCCGGAGCGGTGAATGACAGGGATTGGGGTGAGGTGCGGGTGAACCGGAATGTGCCGGACATTGACAGCAATCTGAGGCCGGACTTGGTCGCGCTTGATCAGGTTGGTAAGCGAGTGGTGATCGTAGATGTATCGATCCCTTTCGAGAACCGTTGTGCCTCTTTTGCTGATGCTCGGAGACCCAAAATTGAAAAATATGCGGATATTTCCAATGAGCTTCGGCAAAAGGGGTATGCAGTTTACACGGACGCGATGCTGATTGGGGCACTGGGTTCCTGGGATCCGGCGAACGATGCTGTCCTCCGAGAGCTTCGGATCTCGAGGCGGTACGCGTCGGTGATGAGGAGACTCATGTGCTCTGACAGCATCAAGTGGTCAAGGGACCTGTACGTCACGTTCATCACTGGCAAACAGCAATGGGAAGACAGGCCGACCAACTCTGACCCCCCAACCACCCCTGCAGTCGACTCCCCTGAAGAGACTACCTAGACGATTCTATTATTATTATGATTTTTCTTTTTTTTCCCTCCCCTCTTAAGTTTTCGAATTCGATAAGTTGTAACGAAGCGATCTGGGCCCCTTGGGGGACCCACTTCTAATTTTTGTTTTTGTAATTTTCAAGTAATTTCGATGTAACTATATGGCCCTCGCGGGGCGGCCTAATCTGTATTATTTTTTTAATAAATTCTTACTTTTAAGTTTGTAACAATATTTTCTAAATAAACTTTAAATCTGTTCTTATCAGCTTAACATCTGATACGTATTCCATTGGGATACCAGAATGTTAAACTTATTTTTGGAACCGGGCGGATGGATGGGGCTTGCTCCTCCTCTGCCACGGGTCGACCCGGTATTGCAGTACCTCCGGGACCGGCCCACACTAATTAAAACTCATAAGCTACACTACAGTCACACACATAGAGCTTGTGAAGATTAATTATGGATAATTGAATACTAACTTACAGAGAATTAAAGAATTAAAATAAAATTAAAGTCTTCATCATTATTTAATATTTCATTGAAATATTTCGAAAAACGTGTTGTTTTTAGTTTCTTTCAATTCAAAAATGATATTCAATTCATGTTGGCAAATCGCAAACAACATCCAACAGTTAAATTATTAACTCAAAAAGGTTAATTTTAAAAATATCAAAATTTTTTTGAAAATTTGGTTCTTCATCAATGTTGAAACCTTTCATAAAAATATTTCAAAAAACGTCTTGAGTTTAGTTTCAATTTAAAATAAATTCATGTTGGAAAATCGTAAACAACATCTAACAGTTGAATTATTCACAAAAAGTTAGATTTTTAAAAATACCAAACATTTTGAAAATTTGGTTCTTCATCGATATAGAAAACTACTGCAATGATGAATTTTTTCCCGCATTCTTTCAAAATGTCTTAATACCTTATGTATTATCAAATATGCTCCTTTTTACTCCTTCTATAATCCTCATTCAGACTCAAGAATACACAACTTCCTTTAAAAAAAAAAACACTCCTTTCAAAACTTGACAATTTTTGGAGATCTACAAAAAACAATTCAAAAGAATTTTCATTTTTCAAATGCAAATTGTAATGTGAAATTTCACATATAAATAATGTATTCGTGTTCACAACGATAAGGTTTAACTAATTACTTGTAAAAATATTAATAATGAGATCAGACTATTTCTGGTAAGATGAATTTTTGATTTTTTTCCATCTATTCCTAGAAAGTGTTCCATTATTTACAGTGAGAATAGTCATAATGAGCTCTTTTTGATTACTCGATTCAAAAAACACTACCAAAATTCACTTCATCTGCATTCTACGAAGGCAACCGACATTTCCTCAATTTTTCCTCTCACTTTTCGATCTGACATTTTCACATTGTTTGAAATCTCGTACGTAACCATACAACACATGGATGTACAACATGTAGGTATACCTACATTACATTCGTCTATCTTCTCATCTATCTCCATCTTCGATACCTCCCCCTCACCGCCTTACTCCATATACGTAACAGGCACAGGTATAGGCAACACACAGTTCTGCGCATCATATCCTTTATGTACAGTTCATCTTATTACACAAACGCATACCTACACATATAACAAATCCCTGCCACAGGCAATAAATCACAAGACGGAACTGTTTTGCTGATGTTGGTTTCGGTCTGTCTTGTCTTTTATTTAAAAGCCAACCTTTAGGCTTTTCCTCTTCCTTGTATTCCCGCACTTCGTCTCTTTGTCGAGCTATCTTTCTTAAAAGGAAGTTACTTTTCGTCTGGTGACTTGCGATATATTCTTGCCTATCCTACCAACTCTCGTATAGTCCTACCTACTAAATATACCTACTGTATCGTTTTCAATTCATCGTAATACTGCTCGTACATTTCGCTACACCAGAAACTTCTCTTCTTGTGCCTGTGTTGCGACGAGAACGAGATGGCGTTATGTGTATTATCTTTTCTCTTCGCCTTCACGAGACACCTTTACACCTTTGTAAAAAGGCTTACTAATAACCTTACGTACGTGTGTGAGGTGCGGCGGGTTGGTTTGCTTTCGCGAACAAACGTTTAATTTACCTTCATAAATCAACTGTTTGTTTGCATGTATGTACCTCTACCTACGATGCTGCTACGTATATCGTGTATCTAACGTGTACAAAGACGCGAATGCATGCTTCTGAAAACGTGTTTGATCTTTTTCCTCGATCATAAAAGTCATTTAGAAAAACACGCCTTTTAACAATCATCTTCTCGCCAAGTTCCCAGCTCGATGAATCAATTAATGACGATCGTTTCCGAACCGCCTTAATGACCTCGGTTGTTGTGAAATTTCTCGTGTAGGTAAAGGTATACACACGTGGCTTGTGAATACGACTGGAAACTTATATGAAAGCCTCAGCAGCCGAGTAAACTTCCAGAATTGCACCAAGATATCTTGTTTTCTTAAAGATGCTTCCGTAGTTTCACGATTTGCCTGACAAGAGAACTTTTTGAATTGCCAGTCTCCAATGTGGATCAAAAAAGTATGCCCCAAAACCAACATAACCAAAATTTCAAGCTCTCGAGTACATTTTTAAATTTTAAAAACTAGTAAAACTTATTTTGAAGGTAATTTTTAAACTTTTTTACAAAATATAAATTTTTTGAAGCACAGCCAGTCAACATGAGAGTAGTTCCTACAATTCAACTCTGACACATCAAAAACAACGAGTATTAGGCCATTCTGGAGCCTCCAGCGATTTCTAAATTTTCTCCAGATATTTCCAGTCATCCAGGAAGGGCAAAAAATAAAGTTTAGCCCATAATTTGATGTTTCTGGAGATAACTGAAAAATCGCCGAAGGCTCCAGAATGGCCAAATACTCGTTGTTTTTGATGTTTGGGAGTTGAAATGAAGGAATTACTTCCATATTGGTTCACTTTGCTCCAAAAATTTATATTTCATAAAAAAAAGTTCAAACATCGCCCTAAATAGTCCAGTCATTTTAGCAAAATTTTTAGTCGAACCTCGAAAAAATTGGGGGAAAACTGAAGTTTGGACTCGAAAATATTTTGACCAAAGTTGCACACATCAACTTGTCTGCTACCCCCGCAAGAGGTCATTAACCTTTATCAATCTACGTATTTCGGACATGTCGCCGAAATGAAGGGTCGGAGGGAAAAAGTGATTAAACTAAAATTATTCTACGTCCAACTTATTATCAGCATGACCAGTTCAGTTGTTCGCGAAATTGCAATTTCAGTTTTTTAGAAAAAGGGGAGGGTGAATTTTTCCTCAAGCACTTGAGCAGCGAACTCCATATCATCTGTATCACCATTCACCACCGTCATCCTCACTCTCGCTCACAGAATCCATTTCAGGAACTTTGATGTGGCTTTACTAACAAAATGGCGGCCATTTTGATTGATAAGTCCGGGGAAATCACAGGTTTTGCTTTCAAACATCATAAGACTCGACGAACGAAATTTTAGAAAAAGACAAAGCTAGATCGAAAGAGCATGCAAAAATTCATCAGTAGCCAACATTTCAAGTGCAAAAGTGTATTTTTCTATTTATGGTAAATTTTTAAGAATCAAATTCAAGCAAAAAATAAGAAAAAAATCAAAATTTTACCAAATTGTTCTAGACGGATAAAATTTGGAATACATATATCCCACTTTTCGACATGCCAAATCGACGATTTTGAGCAGTTCTGGAGCATCCAGAAAATTTTTGAAACTTTAAATTTCCACAAAATTTCATCAAAAGCAGTTGGAAAGCTAAAATTCATCCTGTAAACTAATTTCAATACGCTAGGGAGTCAACTGCAAGTAGATTTGAAGTCGTTTTAAAGCCTCCAGCGACTTTTTAGAAATTACCGGAGCCTCCAGCAGATTTTTCAATCCTCAAAATTTGCATAAAATTTTACCAAACAGTGACGTCCCATTTTTAACATTATTCTGAGGTGGATCGCAGGTAGTTTCAATCTGTTTTGGAGCCTCCAGCAGATTTTTAGAAACATCTGTTTTTCGAAAAATGCCAAAGAATCCATCCAAATTAGCTTTCGGCTTTTCAACTCCATTTAATGAAATTTCGTAGAAGTTTCAAGTTTCAAAAATTTACTGGAGGCTCCAGTAATTTCCAAAAACTCGCTGAAGGCTACAAAACGACTTGAAATTTACTTGCAGTCGACTTCAAAGTGTATTAAAATTCGTTTACAGAATGAATTTCGGCTTTTCAACTCCATTTGATTTCAAAAATCTACTGGAGATTCCATGGATTTTCAAAAAGTTGCTGGTGGCCACTAAATGACTCAAACCCACCAGCAGTCGACTTAATGGCATGTTTAAATTGGATTGTAGCGTGAATTTCCACTTTTCAACTTTATTCGATGAAATTTTGTGGGAATTTCAAGTTTCAAAAATGTTCTGGAGGCTCCAGTACTGCTCAAAACGGGTTGAAATTGTTTCCAAGGTCGAAAATAGGGTATATACCAAATTTCAGCTTTTTAGCTCAATTTGGTAAAATTTTGTTTTTTTTCTTCTCATTTTTGACCTCCACAAGACCTAATTTTTATAAAGTAGGTATTTTGTGTAGAGTCAAAAAATTCACCAAAAATCAAAAATATATTTCAACTAAACTGGCCATGCTTAAAGGAAATTTGACGTAGAATAATTTTAGTTTAATCACTTTTTCCCTTCGACCCTTCATTTCGGCGATATAGCCGAAATACGTAGATTAACAAAGGTTAATGACCTCTTGCGGGGGTAGCAGACAAGTTCAGGTGTGCAACTTTGGTCAAAATATTTTCGAGTCCATCGTAAATCGAGTTCACATTTTAAATTGTCGATTTTCATTTTTTTTTAAATTTTCATAATATTGACATTTGACAACTTTACCCCCTCCTCAGTAAGGGTGAAATCGTCATTTTGGGAAACTCTGAATTGGCCCATGCTGATGGAAAATTTAGCGCAGAACAATTTTTGTTTGAACATTTTTCCTTTCGGACCCTTCATTTCGGCGATTCGGCCAAAAAACCTGTATTGGCAAAGGTTAATGACCACTTGCGGGGGTGGCCGGCAAATTCCGGGGTGAAATTTTTGATGGGTTGTTTTAGAGACCAACCTAAACAAATAATGTGAAATTCACCTTTCCCCCAATTTTTTCGAGGTTCGACTAAAAATTTTGCTAAAATGACTGGACTATAAAAATAAGTTCTTTTAATTTTTCAAATTTTCAAAAATTCACCCAAAATCCAAAAACGATTTATAGGACTTGAAATTTTAGTTACAGTTGATCTACCTCAGCTTCGTTCAAATCGGAGCATTTCAGCTCAAAACGTCCCTTCGTGTTACACACATACCGTTTAAAGCGACGTACCAAGGCAAACCCCGAAGAAAAGCAGCCAGAGAAGAAAAAAAACACCCCGACGAAGAAAAATTAAGACTAATGATTAAAGCTACACGTATTTTCGCGCTCAAATTACACCGAATTAACGTAAGCTGCCGGGAAAATCGCCAAAAAAGCTCGGCATTTCGATGATAAATGACTCGTTACGAACGTCGCAGCTACTACCACCTCGACCTCAGCCTGTCGTATCTCCGGTGGCAGCGGCACTTCGTATACTCGTATACTAAAAACTAAAGCCTAATTACTTAGCGAGCGCGCGAACGAGAGACTACCCCAAGCCCAAACATTCAAATCGATCCTCCGCAGCGTTCGTGCCACTCGCCGCGTCTCCGACTCTTGAAAAAATCCGCCGAATACGCGAACGAGGAAAAAAATTGCCAACGTAAGCTCGACAGCAGCGTCGCTCGTCGAAAGGAATTTGGCGACTGGGGCAAAGCGCAGGTCGCGGAGTAAAAACCTAATTGTTAACTAAATACTTGTGGGATTTGGGGATGCGAGCGAGACAGACCCGAAGAGGTATAGGAAAAACAACGCTACGTCGTATATTTTCTAGACTATGCTATGTGGATGCTACAGCTACATGCTATACTAATTGAACTGTGTGCCAGAAAAATGTCATAAAAAAATCAACAACCAGCGAGAGTTTGTTTGCACCAAAGTTTCTGGGTACGAGGAGATTTCTCGTCGTCGTCGTGTGCTTTTCTATCATCTCTTCCCTCCCCCCCCCCATCGACCATCGTTCAAATTTTTTCTCACACGATGTAATACATCGAACGTTATGGAATTTCCCGTAGTATACAAGTTGTTTTTTTCCGCTATTTTATTTTTCATTCGATGACATCCGACAACCACGTCCCCAGGGACACGAACGAGAACCGTGTCTCTAAACTTCCACTTGCGATTAGCGTTCCTTTTTTTTCTTTTGCTACGTTGTAGCTAAATTTTACCGGAAATAGTTCGCATGTTCGTATTTAAAGGATTGGCGATACAAAAAAAAAATCGTTAGGAATGGAACTGACTAATCGAGAATTGGAGAAGATTCTATATTTTTTGACGTCACAATAAAATATTAACTATCGAAGTATTACGGGCGAACAACCGCACAAAAATACCCCGAAGCTGTTATTGAAATGTTGATGATATTTTTAAAAATAGATTCGTGTTAATCAAATACGAGTACCAAGCAATAAGGATTCATACCTTCGGGCGAACTTCAAAGGAGCTGTCAAATTTGTATATTATCCAATTACCTCGATATATATCGTGTTTGATTTGAAATATATTTTCTATAATTGTACATTAAAAATAAAAATATCAAGTTTATTTAAAGCTGAGCTGTTTATTTTGTCTTGGGGCGAATGACGTTCGTCAGAAATATTTCCAAAACAATATTCACTCAAAATATATAAAATTGATACAGAAAGGATTCGGGGGGGAGGCAGATTATAAATAGGTACCTGCTCGTGAATGTTTCGCAAGGAATTTACCTCTTCTGGAGAATCGTTTTTTAACGACAAATGCAGTACCGGTGCCAGGATTTTTCCTTGTAGGGGGATAATTGGGTCAGAACCAAACAATTTTGCCGTCTCATTTTTTGGATGGGGGGGGGGTGTAAAATTAAGCTTCTCGGAGAGCAGAAATCAAATAAATACAGTGGAATAGTCAGAATTTCCTCAAGGAGGAGGCAAAATCAGATTTTTGGGCATGAAAAATCTAAATTAGGAGTCATTTTCTGGAAACCTATCGTGATGTGTCGTGATTATATCATGAAAATGAAGGTAAAATTACTGCTCGAGCGAAACGAGAGCGAAAATTTTTAGAAAAAATGGGTCCGAACAACAAAAAAAGCGTTCACTTTTGCATGTTTTATTTCAAATTTTTGTTCGCAAGGGAGGACAATGGCCCCCCTCACTCCCTGGCCACGCCACTGAATAAATATGTCATTTATTTATTTAATTTTTAGAAAGGAGGGACCTCAATGACTGAAATTTGCCTGCAAAGTATTATTCAAAGTAAATCGTGTACGAATATACCTATAATGTGGGCTTGAGAAGAAAAAAAAGGCTTCTTCTTCTCAAAAAAGATGAAAAAAAATTAACATCGGTTTGTAATCGGCATCCATCTCAGTGAAACAAGAGCGCAAAAATGCTTAGAAAATTCCCACTTTAATAGCATCAAAATTTTTTCCAAAAAAATTGGCCTCTTGGGGGGGGGGGTTATCACCCAAATCCCCCCCCCCCCCCCTTAAAACCGGCACTGGACAAATGCCGAATTTGTTTTCAAAAATGAATCACTCCTAGTAGAAAATTGAAAAAAAAAACAATAATTTGAGACAAATCCGAATACTTTTCTGGTATAAATGGTTCGTGAACTATTTCACTTCAATTATTTCTAAGTCAGATTTGAATAAATATTGAACTTTAAAGTGATCCAGTGAATGATTCAATTGTCTCAGATTAAATTCTTCAATCTGTACTTAATGAGCTACGATTCTTGCATAAAATCAATCATCAATTTATTCAAGCACGATTTCGTCAGAAAGTATGATCCTGATTGTCAGGATAATTTCCAAAATGATGACCTTTTTCAAAATAAATGCATCATTTTGGTGGTTCGAACTTCGATCGTTGAAGAACAATCTTCTTTTTTAAAAAAAGATTCACTCGTTTGTGATTGTGAATTCAATCCATTTAAAAGTGAAACAAACTTACTCAGAAAAAATATAGAAATTGATAAATTGGTAATTCGGTCATTCTTGAACAATTTTTTCAATGAATGGTCTATAGACACGTGCAAAAAACAAATAATTGATCATTTGTTGAAAGAGTATAATTTGGTCGTTCGTGAACGAATCGTTCAAAATTATGATTCAGTCGTTCGTGAAGAAAATTGTTCAAAAAGTTGAGTCTCGGGTCTTTCTGAAATGAATTTGAAAAGTAATTCTTTCAAATGATGATTCAGTCGTTCTCGAAAGATTTGTTCATGCAGTGATTCATAGTTGACAATTTTTTATGTAAAGTAACTGCATGATTCATCACAGAACTGAATTAGTCATTCTTAAATGTTCTACACTTTGAAAAATGTAGCTATTACATATTTCAGCTGTGATTATTTTCGTTTCAACCAATGGATCAGTTGTTCGCGTTCACGAGCGCTTCGCTTGAAAAAAATCATCGCAAATCGTTCATTCGATGAATGAGACGATCCTTCACGATCAGATATTTTCAACGTGGTGATTCAGTCGTTCTTATACGACTCCTCTCTATTAAATATGTGCCTAATTGATTTGTCACATTGAACTGATTCACGCTTTGTATTTGTTTGGAAAGCGATTTGGTCAAAAGATTCGTTTAAAAATTAATTAATTCAATTTTCCAGAAAGTGATTCGATTATACATCATATACTATCACGATTCAGTCGTTCGCGAACGATTCGTTTGGAATCCAAATCAGTCATTGACAAAGTGCCTTATTCTCCAATTATCTCATCGCAAGTAATTTGTTCCACGAGTGAGCAGGTCGTTTGAGAACAATTCTTTCCAAATTGCGATTCAGTCGTTCGCGAACGATTCGTTTGAAATCCAAATCAGTCATTGACAAAGTTCCTTATTCTCCAATTATCTCATCGCAAGTAATTTGTTCCACGAGTGAGCAGGTCGTTTGTGAACAATTCTTTTCAAATTGCGATTCAGTCGTTCGCGAACGATTCGTTCGAAAAATAATTTGAGCATAGGTGATCTTGAGTAAAAAACTATTCTAATACTTTGTTTAAAGAATAAAGAGCGAGCCATAGTCGCCCTTGAACGATTTTTCGACAAGTAGTGATTCAGTCGTTCGCGAACGATTTGTTTGAAATCTAAATAAGTCATTGACAAAGAGGCTTATTCCCCAATTATCTCATCGCGAGTAACTTGTTCCACGAGTGAGTAGGTCGTTCGTGAACAATTTTTTCCAAATAGCGATTCAGTCGTTCGCGAACGATTCGTTCGAAACATAATTTGAGCATAGGTGAGCTTAAGTAAAAAACTATTCTAATACTTTGTTTAAAGAATAAAGAGCGAGCCATAGTCGTCCTTGAACGATTTTTCGACAAGTAGTGATTCAGTCGTTCGCGAACGATTCGTTCGAAAAATAACTTGAGCATGAATGAGCAGAAGGAATCATTTTTTTGTTTGATCAATGAGTCACTCATCTGTGAACAGTTTTTTTCTTCTAAATGGTGATTCAGTCGTTCACGAACGATTGGTTCGAAAAGTGATTTGAGCTGGCTTGAAAATGAATCAGTCTGCTTACAGCTCCGCTCATTGAAGAATTGATGATTTTTCCCAATTGAAAATTATTTTTTTTTACAAAAGATACGATTCGTTTCAAAAGTTACTTGGTCACTGATGAAAATCAAAAAATCGTCTGCCCTTTCCTAAATGACTATAGTTCAGGAATGTGATTCGAACGACTCGTTTTCGCACGAACAGATCATTAAAAAGTTGTGAGAATTATTTCGATTGTTCATACCTAATTCATGAAGTGCAAATTATACGTATCGTTCGGTAATGATTCGATTAGAGTGTGATAATGAGTCACCAGTCACCTCAACTTTAAATTTTGTTATCACAAATAAATAGCAGATGGACTGATTGAACTCTTGATCAACGATTCGTTCGTAATGGAAGAGCCATCATGCCCATGAAAAATTGTCTATGAACAATTTGTTCGGGTAATTCAAATAACTCGTATTGAATAATTAGTTTGAAAAATGGTTCATTTGGTGCTGAAAAAAGTCTTCCAACGCGTTAAAAAAAATTCAACTCGGGCAATTCCTACACGAAAAATACCATAGAACATTGTTCTTCAGCTAACCTGATCCATTTACGAAGAGATACTCATCGTTTGGATCCTAATAAATAAAATGTCGACCTTTCTACACTTCGAAATTTGCCACCCACAGAACATCAAATATACCTAGAAGTATCTACCTACCTAATGTAATTTTCAAAATCAATTTATTCCCATTTCCGGGTTTCCCCATTCCCTTTCGATAGAATCGTACCACATCAGCAAAATCAGCATCAACACGAGAACATCGTAATTAATAACCATACCAACCTATAGTTAAATTATTTTATCAAGCTATAAACCTTAACCTTTTAGCACTGAATTAAGGCGGCTTGGACTCAGCTCGTAAATAACGCTTTGGTGGAAAAAAAATACGAGTAAATAAAATGAACCTCCTCGCAATGTATCTCGAGCCCAGGCTCGGCGCGGCGGCCGCCGAATATTACGCTGATGTATATTTAAAGCTGCTATCGCTACGTTTAATTATAACTTTTCGAAGAATGGCTGGGCTGTGCGCTCGATTAAGATATTCATTTCAGTTCGACATTTCTATTAACTTAGGTGGCGAATGATAATACTTTTATACGGCTACGGCATCGGCAGCAACTCACAGCTCTATGGAAATGGTTTCCCTTTCTCTATCTATCCTTCTCACAAGCCTATTTCTCTGCCTGCCTCATGGTTGTGTAGTTATAAACGAGCAGCAGCAAAACTTATAGGTATACACGCCATCGTTTCTACTTTATATACGGCGTTTTGTATAGTATACGATATTACACACTTACGTACTTACGTAAATATCTATCTAATATAAGAATAAAGAACGCGAGGGAAAATTTTGTTTATTATCTCGGTTAATTCGAAATGAATTTATTACCGTGTAAATTTTAAATATGATCGTAAAACCTGGTCGCGTTAGTATCTACAGAATACGAGTAGAAGACGCCAACTAAACACTATACGTATACAGCTCATCTTTGCAGTCGAGAGAGAATGCCAAACAATTTAAATTTCCGCCGGCGTATCCGCATAAATTATCGACTCTTTAAGAAAACTGTATCGAGAGGATTTGGGATAATAAATCATAAGATCGTTTTGTCGTTTACCTTTTCCAAATTATCTACACTGGATTTAATTTCACGTTTAACCGCGTCGTCGGTCGCGTCCAGCCACCCTACCTTTCTGGTTGCTGCTTCTTTAGTACCTACATAGGTACGGTATAGCACAAGATGACGCGCGAGGATGGGTCGGTGCTTATGTCTTAATGCTTACCAAGTCCAATTTACAATTATTCGGTCTCGAAATTAAACCGAATAACGACCAAGTCGTTAAAAATAATAGGCTTTTAGGTTGCCGCTTCGTTTACAGGGTGATCGGGGCGTCTGTCGAATGACCTTCGAAACTCATCATCGATATTCGGATGATAGACTAGAAATAGCTAATTGTGTATATGAGGACGTTCGTAACGAAAAAAGTAACACGAACATGGCAAAATTAGGCTAAAAATAATTAGATCATAAATTCAAAACCAAAGAATAGAGAGATTCGGTGAAATTTCAAATCAAGATCATAGACTCAAGATTCAATCAGAAAGGGACTCTATTAACACAGAAATCTATTGAACTGTCACTCGCCGATTTGAACGACACGAGCTAAATCAAAATATCATGACTTGAAACTCTCGTACCCAAAATTTCAAATCCTGATGCTCATTTTGGAATTTTTGAAAATTTTTGAAAATTTAAAGAATTAAAAAAAATAGTTGCAAGGGTGAATTGAAAATATATAAATTTTATTGAGCAAATTCATTACAAATAATTCTTCGTCTTTTCAAGGTTGACCCCTCCGGAGCAATTTGAGATACCTGGGGACATTTCAAAACTTGCTGAGGCTTCAAAAAAGTCAAATGTGACGCGGCCAGCGATACCATACCATATGTCGGCAAAAATTTTTTTCGTTTTATTGTGGTTTCTGGTAGTGTTTTTCTTCCTCTTTTCAATGGTGCAAACAGATTTTCAAAATATTAAAATCTGACAAATTTGCAAAATTTCAAAGTTGCTTATTTTTTGAAATTCAAAAACCAAAATTCTGAGAAAAACGTTTTTGAAAGTTTGGGTTATTTTTGTAACATTTTTAAAAAAAAAGTGAACAGTATTTTTTTTTTTTTGATTTTCTTCATCTTTTAATGGTTTTACATCATAATATTTTTTTTTTTTTTTGACTTTTTTTATGAAAAGCACTTTTGTAAAACCGGTTTTTCACCATTAAAACGACGTGTTTGAGATCGGTGGGTACACCCATTCCAAAGTATAGGCTTCATAGTATATGAATCGACAAAAAAAATTTTTTTGATATTTTCTGACTTTTTCCATGAAAACGCGATTATCTCAAAAAAAAGTTTTCCGACATATGGTATGGTATCGCTGGCCGCGTCACAAATTAAGATTGTTTTTGAGCCAAGTGATCGTTTATATAGGCACACCAAACGATATCTTGTGCAAAAAACCACTCATTATAAATATGTACCTTCTTTGAAAATTTGATTTCTTTTTTCTTTTTTCTAGAATTCGAAAATTCGTCAAAAATTCACTTTTGATCTCGCAGTTTTGGAATTTTGCTGTAACCTCCTAAAATGGCGGAAGAGGTGTCCACTAAGCACCGATTAAAGTTATAGGTGCTGAAGTTCATATTTGGTCCTTCTAAAGCAATTTGAAATTTCTGGAGAAAATTGAAAAACTGCTGGATTTTTCCCTTTCTGAGTAATTTGAAATTTTTTGATAAAATAAAAAAATTGTTGGGGGCTCTAGAATGGCCCAAAACTATTAGTTGATGATGCATGGGAGTTGAGCTGAAGGAATCATTAACATTGGTTCACTTTGCTTAACAAAATTCATGTTTGAAGAAAAAAATTCAAAAACATCCCTACACAGCTTTTGTAAATTTTTCAAAATATTAAAAATTCGCCCCTCCATAAAAATGGATTTTAACACCTAAAATTCTGGTCACCTCAGGGGGGGGGGTCAGGGCATGCTTTTCCGATCTATCTTGGCTTCGCTCAAATTATAAAGTGTCAGATCAAGACGTTCCCTCGTAAGAAAATTCATGTATGAAGAAAAAAATTCAAAATCGTCCCTAAACAGCTTTTGTAAGTTAAAAATGAATTTCAACACCGAAAATGTTGGTCACTTCGGGGGGAGGGGGGGTCAGGGCATGCTTTTTCGATCTATCTTGGCTTCGCTCAAATTATAAAATGCCAGATCAAAACGTTCCCTCGTAAGAAAATTCATGTTTGAAGAAAAAAAATCTAAATCGTCCCTAAACAGCTTTTGTAAATTTTTCAAAATATAAAAAATTCGCCCCTTCCTCAAAATGAATTTTGACACCTCAAATTTCAGTCATCTCGGGGGGAGAGGGGGGTCAGGGCACGATTTTTTGGTCTATCATAGCTTCGCTCAAATTATAAAGTGCCAGATCAAAACGTTCCCTTGTAAGATTGACATTCATTGAATCAAAAAACTCTATGTTCAAAATTTTTGAATTCCGGAATTCAATACTTGAAAATTCTATCCCTCTCGTTTTCCCCCTTCTTTCCCTTAAAAAAACAAACAGGAAAATTCTCCAATTTCAACATGGATAACTTCTCGTTTTTCAAACCTTCGCTCGAAAATAATCGTCTTATAAATTCAACGATAAATTCAAGCTTATCTGTTGACCTACTTAAAGATGCATCAAAATTGACTTCAAATTTCCAACTCATCTTAACATCATGAATTGTGCCAAAATTAAAATTAAAAAATAGACTTTGTTCGCAATTTTTCTTCAGAAATCAAAGAAGTCCTTGAGAAATGGAAATCAACTTGAAAAAACGTCAAAAAAAGCTCAAAATTGAGAAGTATCTAATCTTGAAATTGTTTTGCTACTGATTCAATCCAAAAATTCAATATCATAACTCCAAATTGTAATAAAACGATTCCAAGAATAGATTTCAGATCGGAAATTATTCCTAAAATTGATAAAATTTGAATAATCAGCACAAAAATGTTCGGAGAATAAATCAAAATAATTTAATAAATCGTCTCAATGTTTCACTGAAGATGATTCAGAAATGGAAATCTACTAGCGAGTAGAATACGATCCCTGAATTGACTGAACATTTTTCAAAAGTCGAAATCATCAAACAAAATGATTTGAAAATTGATCCAATTCCAAAATAAGGAAGTCTGTGCAAGACCGTCTAAAATTCTATTACCGTTGGAATTTTGAAAAATAATTCTAAAATAAATCCATCTTCTAATAAAAGTATGATTTTAATATCATTTTAAGCCCAACTTTACATCAAGTACCTGTTTCAAAATGATGAAAAAATCGATGAAAAAGAAAGAAATCGTTCTCATACCTTTCAAGAATTTTGTCATAAAAATCAAAAAATCATTCTGATACTCTCCACAAATTGATTTGGAAATAATATCAAGATTGAAAAAAAAAATCGATTAATAGTAGAAAAAAACTGTTTCACAAAATGTCACAAAATAGTTGGCATTTTCAAAAATACATAGTACATATTAGTCGAAAATATGGATTTGAAATCTGAAGAACACAATTTTGAATTGGGCCAAAATTCATCTGAGAGGGCACAAGAACTGTTCGCCTTGGAATTTCATTTTATGGCAAATTTTCCAAAATGGGAGAATCCGAATCCCCCAGACCAGCTTGAAACTATCACCAATTGATTCAGGAGGTCGAAATCAGGGTATGAATTAAATTTTAGCTTTATCTCTATATTTAATAAAATTTTGATTTTTTTTCATGAAAAATAAATCTTTGAATTTTTGAAAAAAATTTACCAAAAATTGAAAAATGAAATTCAACACCCCAAATGTAGCCTTGTGGCGTATTTTTAGATTACCTATCTTTCAATTTTTCATCTCCATTCGATTGGAATATCTCCTTTGCTGAGTGTATTTTTCAGAACCCTGACGTCTACGATTTTGAATCCAGGTCTCACGTATTGTTTTATCACGATCTTTATAAGCAAATTTTCAACTCGAAAATCAGAATATTACCACAGAAGACTCACGAAACGCTCGATAAATGAATAAATAAAATTATTTAAAATTCATTAAGTAGTACATGACATCTGTATGCATGTAAACCGAAAATAACAAATTTATACACCGCAAACAATAAAATTCCACCTCGCAAAATACCGCACTGCACCTACTGGCAAAATGCCATTTAAATTATTCATGCAATCCAGACGACTTGCATCGCTCCCTACAACCTCGTAAATTTAAACCATTGTACAATGTACACATAAGAACTCCACGAACCGCGCTATAAATTTATGCAGTGAGAAAGATGACACGTCGCGAGAAAAAAAATTCCGATACTTCCGGCCAAAATGAAGCTGATTGCTCTCGGTACCTACACTACCAAGTAGGTACCTTAACAAGCAACTTTAGCTCCCTTCTCGTAGCATCTCTCCCCCAGGTACCCAATCAAATTTCTTTTTCGTGCTCTTTCTCGCTCATAATGCGAGCCATTTCCATTTTAGTCAGCAGAAAGCACATATTTCTATAGCCTGGTTGGTAGGTATAGGTACCTACGTGTATACTAGTTCACATTCCATATAGATACCAGATACCAATAGCTAGGGTTAGAAGGGTAGAGTACAGGTGATGCAGAATTGCAGATTTACCTTTTATTGTACCGTAGCATTGTACTATAGGTAGCGGATATCAAACACTTTTGAGCAATGTATTGTACCCGAGAGAGCGATTACTTTGGTTTGTTGGCGAAGTATTAACCTTTAGTAGCGAGTAATATATAGTTTCTTCGCGAATGATATAAAACGCCAAACGCCTGCATTCATTATGTACGAGATACCAGCCAGCTAGGTGAGTAGATAGGTAGGTATAGGCGAGAGTAGGTACTATTTATACAGAAAGTAGATAAATAATTATTCAAACTTAACGCGTGAGTTGCTGCTGACGGTCGGTACACCGAGTTAGCTTTTTACCGAGGAAAGGAGGCGCACCACTGACACACTCCTTCTACAGATTTTCAAACTGCCAACCATCCCTTTCATTTATACACCGACGTGTATTTTGATATATGTATTATGCAATTCGCGAGCAACTATATCGTAAATCGCGAAAATGAATATTATCGGCGCGATCTGGCGATGAACTATTCAACTACTTTGCCAAAGAAAGAAAACTTTACATCAATTATTGTGTCTCGTCAGTTTTTTTTTTTTTTTCAAATTGAATTTTGCTTTGAAATTAAGCTCGATAGTGACGTCACAAATTGCATTTTTTCCTCTCTTCAAAGTAGAAAAGTAGGGACAGAAATTTTCAAAATTTATCTTTGAAAAAATGCAAAGAGAGTACAATTTTATTCAATTTTGAAGAATCAAGTATGGTTCTTTTTTCTGAAAAAAAAAGGTTTAAGAAACCAACTTTTTAAAAAAGAAAACCAGAACTAAAAAAAAAAAAACATCTTGCGCAGTAGGCAAGATTAACCGACTTTGCTCTGTTATACAGGAAAATAAACAAACAATTAAACAATTGGTTTTATAAACAATTTGAGGCGTGTAATTTACAAAACAAAATACTGAAATTTACCAATTTACCAAAATTTACCAACCCGACAAACCACCTCGACACAATATCGAGAAAAAAAAGGGTCGAGTTGACTCAAATTTTGAGTTGAGTTTGGCCCGATTTGTTTCCTTTTCATCAGTTTTTTCGGCATAAAATCGACCTATTCTCGAACATTATCGGTATAAAATTGACCCAAATTTACCATCAAGCATATTTCATATTGAGCATCGCCACATATTTTGTGTCGATAATTTGAAGAGTGTGTGTAGTTTTTCAGTTGATTTTTCAACACTTATTTGTGATTTGATGCAAAATTGACTCAATATCTGTGTCGATGGTTTTGAGTACATTCTATCGACACATTTTTCTGATCAATTTTGTGTCGAGCTTATGAAAAACGACCTTAAATCTTCAGAAAATTGCTCTTCATATTCTAGTGCATATTAATGCAAATACATAATATTATATTGTGAATTGATATTTAAAATGATTTGATGGGGAAAATCCCTGCACCTCGACTCTTTTTCGACTCAAAAATTGGATCTAGATGACCCCTGAGACCGAAATGTTATAACACTTCTTTTCTCCAACATTGAAGTTTTTTGAAAAACTACTTATAGTTTTTGCTACACACTTTATCTGCGAGTAGTAAATTGATGTCAGTGATGAATAATTGATGTCTATTTTTTATCAATTTTGGAATCATAAAATTTTGAAGCGATTTTCATACTATTTTCATTTCTCAGCAAAAATGAGTCAAAATCAACTCCAACTTCAATAAGCAGAAAAAATTTTATATTTTTAAGGAAAAAATTGATGAATATTTTGTGTCAAGTATTGACTATTTTCATTTTATCAAAAAATCAATGAAAAATTTATTCAAATTTTGAAGCTTAAAAAAACAATTGACTACAACAGCACAAATATGCATTAATTTTTAATTAATTTTCACGCCATTTTCATTTCTAAGTGATAATTGGCTTAAAATCAACTTCAACTTTTATGTGCTAAATTAATGTCTATTTTCAAGGCAAAATCGATAGATATTTCAAATCAAGTTTTCATAGTCTTATCATTTTGACAAAAAATTGACGAAAAATAGATCCAACTTATGATTTAAAAAGTAATCAATTTTACTACCATTTTGCAACAATTTTGAATCAATTTTTGACATATTTTAATTTGAGCAAAAAATTGGTAAAAAATCGATCCAACATTGAAATTCAAAAAAAGGCATCGATTACGATATCACAAATTTAGAACAATTTTTAATCAATTTTCACATCATTTTCATGACTTGGTAAAAATCGTCCTATATTTGACTTCAACTTTTATATGCATAATTGATGTCTACAGAGAAAGAAAAATCAACAAATATTTGCAGTCAAGTTTAGGTCTTCATCAAGAAATCGACCTAAAATCGATTTGAATTTTCATCTTGAAATTGTTGTCGATTAATGTACTCCAATAGAGGAAGATTTGGGATCAAGTTTTCATCAATCTTACTTTTTGTTTAAAATTGTTGAAAACTATCAGTCGATTATTTGTATATTTTTTGTCGATTCTCAAAATCGTCAAAAAAATGATCAAAAATATCCGCCGATTTCTACTCGATCAAAACTCGACCTCAAACTGAAAGTCGAGATGGTTTGTCGGGAATTTACCAAAATTTAGCTATTTACCAAAATTTACCAATTTACCAAAATTTAGCAATTTACCAAAATTTAGCAATTTACCAAAATTTAGCTATTTACCAAAATTTAGCAATTTACCAAAATTTAGCAATTTACCAAAATTTAGCAATTTACCAAAATTTAGCAATTTACCAAAATTTATAAATTTACCAAAATTTATAAATTTACCAAAATTTATAAATTTACCAAAATTTACCAATTTACCAAAATTTACCAATTTACCAAAATTTACCAATTTACCAAAATTTACCAATTTACCAAAATTTACCAATTTACCAACATTTACAAATTTACCAAAAATTACCCCAGCAATTTACCAACATTTACCTCAGTAATTTACCAGACATTACCCACTAATTTACCAATTTTCCAATTTACCAAAAATTACCCCAGCAATTTACCAACATTAGCCTCACTAATTTACCGAATTTTTTACCGAATTTTTTTAAATTACCCCAGTAATTTACTGCCAAAGGTTTTTACCAATTTACCAAAAATAACCCCAGCAATTTACGAAAATTTACCAATTGGAATACCAATTTACTAATAAAAAATTACGCCAATAATTTACCAAAACAAAAATTACCCAAGCAATTTACCAAAATTTTCGACCAACTGTAATTACGAGTAATTCACCAAAAATAACTAATCATTTTATTTACTAAAAATTACTATTAATTCACCAAAAAAAAACAACAAAATTATCACAATTTACTGGCTATTTACCAAAAACTTGATGTTTTTTGTTGAAACAAAAATTACAGTAGAAATTTTTGAAAAATTTTGATTTTTTATGGCAAAAAAATTTTGGACGGATAAAATTAACAAAAAAATTAACAAAAAATTTTCGCCTCTAGACTCGCGCGGGATTCGAACACCCGACCTCCGGCGCACCAATCTGCAACCTACACACCCTACCCACCCCATCGGTTTGTAGGGGATAAGCCGTTTGCGAGATATAAGGGTTTACATAAATTTCTGCTTATCCATAACGTTGAAACACACTTAAACGTGCATATCTCGTAAACGGCTGAATCGATTTCGACCAAATTAAAAATTTCTCTAGTTCAGTATCAAAGCAATATTTTGCCATCATCAGTTTCGACTTAAAGTTCGGAGCTTTTGAGTTCAGCGTGACACAAATTTATACATAAATTGATATACCTATAAATAAATAAATAAATAAATATATATATACATATTCTAGGGGGCAATCTCGTAACCTTTTTCTTGATTAACCAGCAAACTCATAACGTTTTGGCAAACTTGTAACCTTTTTAGGACGTGACTTTGCTATGAGGTGCTATATGAATCTACAAGGTGTGGGGAGTCTACTGGCAAAGTTTGAGCAGGGACGTGAGATTGCTGTTTATACAATTTCACTTTTGACTCAATTTTCAAATGAGTACATAGCCTAATTAATAAGTATGAAGATATGAGGAAAAGGTGTTTATTGCCAAGAATCATTTTTTACGTTTTTTACGTTCTTTTTGATGATTTTGGTGGTTGAAGATCTCCTCTTTCACATGGCGTGGTCAAAAATCGTCTAAAATGAATTTTTGACTGCTCAATTTTAATTTAGAGTTGATTATACAGGTCCGAATTTTCGTGTTTTTCAACCTAAACATCAATTTTATGGGAAAAGTATGCATCCTAGGAAAAAAATGCCTACGAAGGAAATTGTAGAGAATAAAATTTCCTTTCTGCTCAGAGCTGGTTATTTTTTTGTAGGATGCGTTGTTAAAAAGGTATTTGCGAAAAACAGAGATGTATGAGACTTTAAAAAAAAAGCTTTCTTGAAAAATAGATGTTTCGGCAATGAGACACTTTCCACAGGTCACCAAAAAATCAAGTTTACGAATATAACGCGGCCTAACATCGAGTACTATCAGGCCTATGGGGTGACGCGTCGAGCGCATGCACAGCAACGAAGTTATAGAGGGGTCTTGAGATTGCTGTTTATACAAAACGTTACGAGTTTGCCTGTATGCGGCTATATATATATATATAAACTTATCTCGTTTTGCGCCATACGTCTTATCGTGATCAGCACACTCCAAAACGTCAAGAAAAACCACCCCCACCCAAATCCTCAACCATCATGACAAATACAATACCTTACTTTTCCGTTTCACGGCAAAGTCGGTAAAAAAGGTTTTAACCATCGCAACACTGGAAGTTCCCACAACCCAGCCAAAGGGGTACATAACAAGGTTACTGACATTCTGAAAATCTCACAAATTTTGCTGCTAATTGTAAACCATTGCCTACGCAAAAGCTAACTGAAACATTTCCTTCTTCTCAACGAAGAATAAGCATAGTTTCGAGATATAATACGAAACAAATACGCCTACGTTCGACTCATTTTCACTCAGCTTTAGTCATCAGCGTTCTTAATTAAAAGTAAAATTAATAACGAGACTATAATACGAATACGAAGCTCGGATAAACAGAAGGCGTGTAGGTATACTTCGTTACTTACTACGTTATCGCCGAGATATTTCACCGAACAAGGTAAGCTGATGCTTTCGCCAGGTCTGCTGACGATTTCTTCGTCCGTATGGTCGAATTGCGCTGATGGAAATTGTGGTTCGTTGTAACCTTTGGTCGAAGAGTCATGTTGGTAGGCGTTTGGAGTTTTGGAACCTGCAAAATACATAGGTAATTCGTTAAAGACGTATCTACGAGTATAATCTCGTAAAATTAAAAATAAAATAATAACTAGATAACCCATTTTTCGCGCATACTGCGCTCCTCTCCTAGACGTGAATTGTTCATTTTGAAAATTTTGAAAGTATCTTTTTTCGCCTATAATTCCCAAAAAGTCTTGCTTTTTACTAACATTGTTATTGTTGCTTTTTGCCGGAAATTGTGAAAGGTTATGGCTAGAAAAAAAATTGTTTCAAAGAAAAAATTCCAATAATTCTTACTTTTTCATCAAAAATAACCCAAAGCGTAAATTGTTCTCTAAAATATCCTAAAAAAGCATCACTCTGTCATCGCTTTATCATTCATTAAAATAATGTCCTACTTTTCTACAAAAGTTGAGAAAAAGTATCATCTTTCTTATAACAATTGCCTGAAAAGTCAGTTTCATTTTTCAAAAAGTTGGCAAAAATTTCAAGTTTTAGGCAAAATTGCAAATTAGGCTACCTACTTATCACTTTTTTAGCAGAAGTTGCTGAAAAATTCCAAAAAGACTCTTTTTTTCCTACAGTTGAAATGAAACTAACACATTGGATTGGATCTAATACCACATGACTGAAAATTTCAAACTTTCACTTAACTTTGACCTGGAACTTTTTTAAGCTTTCTTCAAAACTGCGAATGTGTCAAAATGTATTTTATGGCAAGCCTTTTCTAAGTAGACTATGAGTACTCTAAATATTGGTTTGGTACTGGAGAATACTTCAATAAAATACTTACTTATTGACACAATTTTAGAAATATTCCAAGATTTCCGAGTCAAAACTGCAATTAGGAATTTCCTTAAAACGTGATTCTAACTTTGTCAAAAACTCACAAAAAAATTAAACCCCTCAGATTTATGAGCCTTTTGGACTAAAGAAAAAAAATTTAATAAAATACTTGACAAAATTTTAGAAATATTTCAAAATTTCTGAGTCAAAAATGCAATTAGGAATTTCCCCAAAACGGATTCTAATTTTCTCAAGGACTCACAAAAAAAATTCAACCCCTCAGTAGAAAAATCTAAACTCCTACATACAACAGTAGAGATTTTCCCAAATAGTCCGAAACTTGCATAAGTTGATGAAAAAGTGAGATGCTAGATATAACCACTCCAGGACTCAATAAAATGAAACCATGGTTCGAGGATTAATTTCACTACCCAATGTGCTGAAAATCGCACTTTTTCATGTGTACATCAACACCGCTGTTTTTCTGTTTTGAGCTTTTTAAAAACTTTTTAAAGCTCCCTTCAGAAACTTTTCAACTTTTGATAAAAACCATCACAACTAAAGTTTAAAAGCTATTTTCAAATTAAAATATTATTGAGTAGTAAAGAATACTGGTTGTATGAAGCTTTTTCATGTTTTTTAAGCTTTAGGATTTCATTTAAGCTTTCTTCAAAACTGCAAATGTGTCAAAATGTGTTTTATGGCAAGCTTTTTCTAAGTAGACTATGAGTACTCTAAATATTGGTTCGGTACTGGAGAATACTAATTTTTTATGTCATATCTAAAGCTTTCTAAAAAATTTTCAGCTTTAAGCTTTCTTCAAGATTTCACGAATATGGTCAAAAAGTATTTTTTGGCAAGCTGGATATAGGTAGACTATACATACTTTAAAATATTCATTTGGCACTGGAGTATTCTAATTTTTACATCATATCTGAAGCTTTTTGAACTTTTTTCAGCTTTAAGCTTCCTTCAGAATTTTGCGAATATGGTCAAAAAGTATTTTTTGGGGAGCTCTTTTTAGGGAGACTATACATATGTACTTCAAATATTCATTGGACACTGGAGAATTTCAATTGTTCTTATGAAGTATGATGCTCTTTGAACTTTTTAAAGCTTTAAGCTCCTCCATGACTCACCCCACAACCTCACCAAAAAAATGACTCCAGATTCGAACTCTACGACCTCGAAAACATATCAATCGACATATCACATGATCATATAAGGAACATTTGACAATTGAGCTTTTTTGAACTTTAAGCTTTTTTCAAAACTTTAAGAATATGGTCAAAAAGTATTTTTGGCAAGCACATTCTAGGTAGACCATACATACATTAAAATAGTAATTGGGTACCTACTGAAAAATTCTAATTGTTTATGTCATGTATAACGTTTTTTGAACTTTTTCCAGCTTTGAACTTTTTCCAAAATTTTACAAATATGGTCAAAAAACATTTTTTGGCAAGCTCTTTCTAGGTAGACTATACATACTCGCGCGTATACATCGACACAGTCATTTATACTGCCTTGAACTTTTTGAGCTTTTTGATGCTTTTCAAAGCTTTATTCAGAACTTTCCAAAGTTTTGATACCACAACCCCATCGAAAAATTGACTCCAGATTCGAACTCTACGACCTCGAAAACATATCAATCGACATATTACTCAATAATATAAGGAAAATTTGACATTTGAGCTTTTTTGAGCTTTAAGCTTTTTTCAAAACTTTACGAATATAGCCAAATAGTATTTTTTGGCAAGCACTTTCTAGGTAGACCTCTTACGTAATTTAAAATGTTTATGGGGTATCGAAGAATTCTTATTGTTTATGTCATGTAAAAAGCTTTTTCAACTTTTTCGAGCTTTAAGCTTTTTATAAAACTTAACAAATATGGTCAAAAAGTATTTCTTGGCAAGCTCTTTCTAGGTGGACCATACGTACTTTCGCGTATACATCGTCACGCTTGTTCATACAGTATCAATTTTTGAGCTTTTTGAAGCTTTTGAAAGCTTTTTTCAAAACTTTTTGGACTTTTGACCAAAACCTGCACATCTACGGGTAAAAAGCTTTTTTTTGAGACATCCTCGAACAAAATCGGTTCGGCGGTTCTTCCAAAGGAACGATCACAAAAAAACCGCCTTGCTATTATATTTTTATATCATATCTAAACTTTTTTAACTTTTTGCAGCTTTAAGCTTTCTTCAAAAGTTTTGCAAATATGGTGAAAAAGCATTTTTTGGCAAGCTCTTTCTAGGTGGACCACACGTACTTTCGCGTATACATCGTCACGCTTGTTTATACTGTATCAATTTTTGAGCTTTTTGAAGCTTTTGAAAGCTTTTTTCAAAACTTTTTGAACTTTTGACCAAAACCTGCACATTTACGGGTCAAAAGCTTTTTTTTGAGACATGAGTCCTTTTCTCGTGTTTTCAATCCATTTGCGTCGTTTTAAAGGCAATTGAGAGTACAATGTACTTTTAAGAAATTTTCCCAAAAAATCCAAAAGTTCAAAGTTTAACTTTTTTTGAAAGCTCAATTTTCAAAAGCTTGCCAAATTTTGAAGGTGTAATTTAAAAATTTGAAAAAAAACAGTCCCTCAAACATACATTTTCATAATATTTGCCATCATGAACTTTTTGTGATGGGATTCTCATACCTAAAGCCTCTCGGTCCAGAGCCCCAAAATTTTAGTCAAAATTTGTTTTTGTATTTTGGATTCAACCCCTCCAACGTCCCATTACCCCTCCCCTACTTCAGAAAAAAATCCTGAAAATTGAAAAAACAATCATGTAACGCACAGTGGGCCACAGACCCCCCAAAAACGGCGATAATTCGGATTTAACCCTCATCAATGTGCAATACGTCGAATAATATGTTTTCGAGGTCGTAGAATTCGAATCTGCACTTATTTTTTTTGTAGGGGTGGGGGTGAGGCGTGGGGAGCGATAAAATTTCAAATGTTGCTTATATTATCGTGTAATAAATCGATTAATATGTTTTCGAGGTCGTAGAGTTCGAATCTGAAGTTATTTTTTTGGTAGGGGTGGGGGGTGAGGCGTGGGGAGGAGGAATTTCAAATTCTGCTTATATTATTGTGTAATATGTCGATTGATATGTTTTCGAGGTCGTAGAATTCGAATCTGCACTTATTTTTTTTTGTAGGGATGGGAGGTGAGGCGTGGGGAGCAAGGAGATTTCAAATTTTGCTTATATTATCGTATAATATATCGATTAATATGTTTTCAAGGTCGTAGAGTTCGAATATAGAATTATTTTTTTGGTAGGGATTAAAAGTGAGGCGTGGAGAGGTGAAAAATTCCAAATTTTGCTCACATTATCGTTTAATATGCCATTTGTTATGTTTTTGAGGTTGTTTATATCGTTGATTTGAAAAAATCATTTTATACCTCAAATAATGTATTTCAATCAAAATTGAATCGAGTATATCATGATTCGATCCTAAAATTGCGATATATCCGCAATTGTGAAGAAAATTGATGTATTTTTAATAGAAAAATGGACCTGCAGAGCAAATGTGCAATTTTGTGCAAAAAATCGCGAAAGCATAGTATACACCACTCCAAAATACACCTTCCTATGCAGAAGAGAACACATTGTCTTGCCATGTTCTATAAGTTTTAGACCAAAATATGTTCCGATTTCGTGTAAAAAACTGTAAACATTAAAAATCAGTGGTATAAAAAAAACATCAAAAAGTAAATTTGGAATTTTTCACTTCCCCACGCCTCACCCTCACCCCTACAAAAAAAATAAGTGCAGATTCGAATTCTACAACCTCGAAAACATATCAATCGACATATTACACAATAATATAAGCAAAATGTGAAGTTGCCCCCTCCCCGCGCCTCACCCCCCACCCCTACCAAAAAAATAACTCCGGATTCGAACTCTACGACCTCGAAAACATATTAATCGATATATCACACGATAATATAAGCAACATTTGAAATTTTTCCTCTCCCCACGCTTCACCCCCCACCCCTACAAAAAAAATAAGTGCAGATTCGAATTTTACGACCTCGAAAACATATTATTCGACGTATTGCACATCGATAAGGGTTGAATTCGAATTATCGCCGTTTTTGGGGGGTCTGTGGCCCACTGTGTAACGTATGGTTTACTAGGGTTTTGAGAACGCTGAATACGAATGTAATTTTTTTTTATTTGACCCTTCCGACGCCCCCTTTCCCTTGCACCTCGCTTCCAATTTCCAGAAAAATGAAAAATCACAGGATACCTACGTGGCTTATTGTATGTTTTCGGAACCGCTGAATTCAGTGAATGAAGGAAATATAAAACAAATTTTCTTTCTTTAAAAAAATCTTTGAAATCTGGCAATTATTTTTTAGACACAAAATTGTACAAATTTATAGTTTAAATTAAGTATTAGTTATGCATTTTTGAACTCACGAAATAACCTAAAAGGTTGAAGTGAGTATAATTTTAAATAAAATAAAAATAAATAAACCTCAAAAAGTCCCATTGGTCGCCAAACTTTGCTGAAAATTCAAAATGACCCGGTAGTTTTTGGTAATTGACTTAAATGGGATATGTTTTGAACATTTGTTCATGTCATCAATTTTGGTGCATTTTTCGGGTTTTCAAGTGCCTAATTTTAAGGTAAATAAGGAACCTTTTAGCAAGAGTTATTTTAGCAAATTTTTCTGAAATTTTACTCTTTTTTGATGATTTATAAGACTGTTTTAGATGTTACCACAATTCTTTCTGTAAATGATGCTGAATCTTGTCAAATTTTACTCAAATTTCTTCACACATGTCACATTGGTGATTTTTCATGATTTTAATGCATTATTCTTCCAGCATTGTTGCCAGAACTGGAAAGTCGCACTGACTCGATACCATCTCACCAGCCGAGTGGAATAAGTAAGAAATAGGAACGAAAAAGCAAACCACGACTCGATAAAAAATAACGACTTTGTGAAATCCGCTAAAGAAATTACAAGTTCTAAAATTACACCAAGCGTTTGTGGTCGAATTACAAAATGAAATTTAAGCGTTCAAAGAAAAAGGGGGAAAAAACCTAACGAGCTTTTTTACATATTCTAAATGAGCTTTTTTTCCCACAAGATATGATCGAAATCACAGCCTAAACTGGAAATTTTAGTAACCAAAAGACTCGATAAAAACTGCTTCGAGACAATATTAAAAATAACGCGGTTGAAACTCGCTTTACGCGTCATATTCTTTTCCTCTTCCTAATTCCATCGTATAGCAAAAAAAATCTGTCAATTTTTTCATAGCTTTTTGTTCGAGGCATTTTATCGTGTATATACTGTAAGTATAGTCTGTGCGATTATTTGGCTGTAAGCTTCATCCACACTCCCTGTAATTCCGCATGTTTCTACTCGATAGTACGAGCATATTGAAGGTATTTTGATGGATGTATCGAAAAGTAAATGAACTGTGTAGTGTTTATTTTCCGATGCCAATAACTTGACCGCTTTCTACGCTGGTTTTCGAAGCCCTCTAGGGAGAGAGGCGAAAAGGCTACATATACGTATCAAAGCCTCGACAAATACGCCGCAAAAAATAAGCAAGTCACATCAAACATCATCAAAACAATTCCGAAACCTTTGAAACATACGTCATAAATCATCCAGAAAAAAAATCCACGTTGACGTCTTCCCTTCTCGTTTTCCTAAACCGATGTTTTTACACGTGGTCGAATTTTCCGACTAAAAACGCAAATATTCCATGGCTTGTGAATGTGTAAGGTATATTTTTGCCTTTTCTCATGATTGAAGACGATATACGAGTACACAGGGAGTCTAATGAGCGAATTTACAACCAGAAAAATTGTACCCCCTCCGGCCCTCCCCTCCCCGATATCACTTGGAGAAAAATTCCAGAATGAAAAAATTCGATAAGCTCAATTTCAACGTCTTGTGTTGTTTTAGACAAGTACTCTACTTATTATGCACTCGACAACGCGAATAATTCTATACACACAACATCTACCCCCCCCTTCCCGACCACCACAGCCCTCGACTGGCTCATTATATCAAATAAATTACCGAGAATTTTCGACTTTAATTAAACGCTGAAAGATTTTTATCATTCGAAGTTGTCGAGCATTTGCTTTCTTTTTTTTTCACAATCTCTGGTTCTCTTTCGCTTTCTGTCTACTTGTCGAGACACGATTACTAAAATATCTCAACTCGCAAACAAATTCCATTCTGTACTATTCATCGCATGGCGTGTTACGAAAGCTCGTTGGTTGCAGAAAAATCTCAGCATCTCGCGAAAGAGTTTAATTTTATTTACGAAAATTAATTAAAATAATTCTCAGCGTAGTCGAGCGAGATCTGCTTTTTCTTTTCAGTGTACTTGAGCGTAGCTTTTTGCTCTTTTTTATTCCCTTCGTGTTTCTTGTTTGTTTTTTTATTTTTAGTATGAGCAGTGCTGTCTTTCTTCCATCTTTTCTATTTCCTTCCAAGGTCTGTGTATTTTCTTTCTCTCTCTGTTTATCGTACTTACGCTTATCGAATATCATATCTTTGCAGCTTCACCTATCATTTATACAAAACAAATAATAAGTACATAGGTTTAGGTTAGTATAGACTGCATAAACTGGAGAAAGACAGAAAAAAACAGTTCATATCGCTGCTCTACGAGTATATGTATAGACGGCACTTGTATTTTCCCGGCATAGTTCCCTAGCTAATTACATCACTTTACTTTCGGCAAGTTCGCGGTACTCAAACGAGAGTAGAAAGAAAAGGCGAAAAATTACCAACTTTTTGCTCGCAACGAATTAACGAGAAACCTTTTCGCTGCAATGTACTGCGTGTTAACATTTAAAATAAATTAAAGCCACCCCTTCGGCGCGAGTCTGTTGCGTTAAAACAATACAACAAGAAAACTCATTGCGTATACGTGAATGCTGTGCCGGAAAACAGACAGGAAACAAGACGCAGCCAGCAACACTTCGCGTCCCTTTGCCTCTATTTATAAGCATTTCAAAAACGAGCCCGCGTTCTTTGCCTGTGCGTTAAAAAGATACTCAAATATAATTAATTTCCTTCTTTTGAAACTTTTTCAACTCGTTAAAACGTTTTTTCACCAGTGAATGAACACGAATAGGTTTTGCAGTTTAGTCGGTTCATTTTCATGGCTCGAGAACGAGAAAAAAGGTGTAGGGGGGGCATTGACGTAGGAATTTTTTCCTCGCGAATGCACGTCATTGTTCGCCATACCTGAACAAAATGTGTCGATTGTAAACCAGAATTGACGAAATTTCTAATAATATCGTTTTTAAACAGATGTTCAAACAAAAATTATTAAAATACGTATCTGCAAACAGAATTTTTATCGTATCAATACGCATTTGGCTCGCAAAATATCCCACATATTTATGTAGATATAAAAATAAGCTTTGCTCGAAACCTAATCTCAAAATATATTTTGCTCTTTTGAAATGAAATTTTCAAAAATACCAAATTGAGGTCGAAAAATCCCAATATTGTGGGGATACTTACTGAGAAACTTCCAATCCTCAAGGATATTCCCAATAACTGATACCTATGCTCATCCCATCAAATTTTCATTTAACTGAAATTCGAGTCAAAATTCTGAATAAACGCTTCGACTATCCAAATGACGCAAGAATATGACGTTTATTTTTCAACATTACAGTGGTAGAAATGATCGTAGCCTACATCACTTTTATTCTGTTTCGAAAATGGAAAATTTTCGAACGAAGAGTACCTATACAAAATAGATAATCTGAATCGAAATTCGGGGATTTTTTTCCAAGTATTATTTTTAAACAGCTGATCAAACACGACTTATTCAAATTCAGCCAAAATTTCTACATATTTTACACGCAAATGATTTCACGCCGATGCAAATAATACTTTGAATTTTATTTCGAAGCATTTCTAGTAGTTAGAATGAACGTTATTTTGAACAATGTGATCGTATTCTTGGTAATATGTGTTTCAAAAAGCAAGGTAAGTTCGTAGTCAAAAATAAGTACCTACCTACTCGCGGTCTCTAAAGCTGTATCTAAGCTTCCAAAACAGAATCATTTTCGAAAAAAAAATTTCAAAATCTTCATTCTGTTTCACAAACAGTACATATTATGAAATACTAGCCCTTCTGACCAGAGCCATAAAAATCGAAAAAAAAAAAAAAAATCAAAAAACGGTGAAAGGTTTTCTGAAAGTTTTAAATGTCTGCTTCGGAATTCAACTAAAGAATACCTACCTACCTTTTCCAAGAGAAAACGTCTCCCACTCTCCTTAAATTTTTTCAAAAAAATTTCTTCAATTTAAAAAAAATATTTTTTAAAATTTCTCTTCAATTTTTTTTTTTTTAAATTTTTTGTAGGTACCTAACTTAAAAAAAGTGTTCGTCAATTTTTTCGTGAATTTTTTTCAATTACCTAAAAGAAAAAAATTTTACCTGGACTTTTTTGATTTTTTTGAACTTGGAAAGCAAATCTCCATAGGTACTAGAGTGTACCTTATTTACAGTTGTTGCCCCATGGAGAGAAAATCACGCCATGAAATTTTCAGTCCCCTCGGAGTAAAATAAATGGTGTCGGTGAGCCCCCAATTTTACAAACAAAATCTTTAAAATTGTGAACTTTCTAGTTATAACACCTCACTCAAGTCCCTACTTGAGTAAAATCGACTTATCCCGCACAACAATTGTCGACGTCGACATTTACATCGACTAGGTTTTTTTCCAACATATGATGGAAAAGTGATCAATTAATTATTTAGTAGGAATCTTCTGTCCATACAAAAGCCAGGTAAATGAAAATTTTCGAAATTTTCTCATTATTTCTGATACCTCGACATGCCATCGCGACATGTAGATGTAAAATTCGATGCTCGAAATTTACATCTACAACTATGTCGACCAATTTTTCAGAATTAAAATTTCTGTTTTAGCGTTTAAAATTTTAGTAAACATTCAAAAATATGATCTTGTTCAATGTGGAAAACGAATTTTTTAGGGAATTGATGAAATTATTCACTTTTCCGCAGTTTGGAGTTGTAGATGATATGATGTTGATATTGTGGATGTATTTGTTGATGTCGAATTTCACATCAACATTAACATCGACATGTTGACATGAAAATGGATTAGTTTAGTACTCGCAGATAAAGTATTGCACCATCTTTGATATAAGGGATTTCTGTTGAACTTCTTGATTATACAGACTTTTTGTCTGTACTTCTTCGGAAGTGGACTTTGCGGCGATGCTGTTTTCAGCACTAGCATTAGCCACATCAGAGGAATTAATTTTTGGAAAAAAATGAAAAATTTTAAAACTCAAATTCTATAACTAAACGAAGCAGGAGGTCGACATGAATTTCGATGTGAATGTCGATCCATCCACATCCGTCACTTTTGGATGCCCCATGTCGAAGTGAATTTCGACCCTGTGTGGAGCCAATTGTCGACACGAATGTAGATCAACATCAGTTGACAATTACATCGACAATTAGCTCGACACAAGGTCGAAATTCACATCGACATGTGGCATCCAAAAGAGACGGATGTGGATGGGTCGACATTCACATCGAAATTAGCATGGTCGTTGTTGTACGGGATATACCAATTTTAGCCCTCTACCTCCACCCAAGTGGATTAGAGGGGGGAGCTCTTATTTATACCTCCTAGTGAAAAAATATTTGATAATGCTCTAATGTTGGCGGGTTTCATGAGAAAAATTTCTCCAATCATTCTGGTAAAAATAAGTCTTGCCAGGAAGCCACCACCCCCATCCCCCCCATCACAGCACATATCAGAAGTTCGAAAAATTGAAACTTACTTATACTTTTTTCATACATTCTGATCTCTAGATTTGGTCCATTTTCATAAATACTTTTGACATAATGAGATCTCCCCATCGAAAAATGAAAAAAATGAATATTTTTTATTCTGCATTTCGTCAATCCTCGGATTTGGTCGATCTTCATTAGAAAAGCGCAACAACTCAGAAAAAATTCACCACTAACAAGTATTTTAACAATTTTACAATATTTTGTCTCACCTTCAAGAACTTGGAATAAATTTCGCCGAATCCATCACATCATGTCAGCCTTTCAAAAACGTTTACTCATAGAAAAATGACCAATTTCTTTTAACTTTGACTTTGAGTAACATTGAAGTTGACGTTTTAGATCTCAAGTCTACCTTTCAAGAGCTTGTAATAAAATATGTCTTTTCACAGAAGATTTATTGACATTGAAAAAAAATCGTTCAAAATACTCATCAATGAGATTTTATTTTTAGGTTTGTACATAGCAAAAAACATCTCCACACCTACTTAAAACTTTCCTTTGCAGAGGAGACTATACCTCCATCTTTTTTCTTTTTTCTTTTTTTTTTTTTCTAACTTTGGAGGTCTCTATGTACGCGACCAACATTGTTGGGAAGACTGGAAACTATTTTTTTTATTTTTTTGGAAAAAAAAATCTAAAAGTATCTTACTCACAGATAAAAAATTTTCAAATAATTTGCACCTGCAGACATCAATTTTTCATCTTTTTCGATATTTTTCAATTGTGGGGGTTTCATACAAGGGAACTAACATCATTTTGGAGGACCAGAGGGTGTTATTCTCGAAAAAGTGGTTATCTAAAAGTACTATCTGCTCAAAAGAAATGAAAAATTTTCAAAAAACTTGTACAGATATGATGAATTAGGTACTTACTAGTTTTTTGTTGATTTTTTTTCAACTTTGAGGGGCTTTATAGGGAACCAACATCATTTGGAAGACCGAGGAAAGGGGTTTCTTGAAAAATTGCTTACTTAGAAAGATTCTGCCCACAAATGAAAAATTTTCAAAAAAATTCTACAGGCATCAATTTTTCATATGTTTTATTTTTCCCAAATTTGATGAGGCTCCATACAAAAGAGCCACAGTTATTTGGCGGTCCAACAAACGTTTTTTCTTCAAAAAGGTGGGGGGGGGTATGTAGGACAATTCCAATGTGGAAATGAAATATTTTCAAAACATTTTCCCTGATTTTGAGTTATTCTCATTTTTTGTGATTTTTTCAACTTTGAGGGACTCCTAACTAGAAGGCTAATATGGTTTGAAGGGCCAGGTAAAGTTTTTTCTTGAAAAGGGAACTATTTTAAAAAATTCTGACGCAGAAGCAAAGCATTTTCATAAATTGAACTTTTTGTAAAAATCAATAAATTCACACATTTTAATTTTTCCAAGGCATTAACGACACCTCTACCGAGTAACTCTCCCAGCTGCTGCTGTCCTCCAGCTCCTTCTGCTCCTCCTGTGGGAAGTTCACAAAATGCAGACGATACTCAAACCATTGTAGATTCTGACATGAAGGAAGAAGTTCTAGCTAGCATATTACCATATCGAGATAAAAATACAAGAATAGCTTTAAATCAAGATATACCTCATAAGAATGGAGGAGTGAGTATTATTTACTATCGTCTCATCGATCAACCTAAGTATAATTATGTAATCAGTATTTTTCCGTCGCTGAATCATTGACCTATGTAGTTATATTACATTGGAGATGATTATATTCCAACTGATGGGAAAAATCCGCTCTTCAAAGATTTATGCTTCGGTTTAGTGAAAGATGAGGGCGTCGTATTGAGCAATTATCTAGATGTTTTTTTCAAATTCAAAGACGAAACGTGGATAATTATCGCATTAACATTGGCCAAAAACATGAAACTGCTAGAATTTACCTATGATATAAGTAAGTGAATTGATTGCAAAAATGAATATCTTGGACCAGAGAGTCTTCCACTTACACAAAAGCAGCTTCATTCGTCTAATCAAGTTATTTTGAACGAAAATTTGAATAAATTCTTCACTCGTGTCTTATTGTACCAGTTCACAAAACAGATAAATTCGAAGATATGATAAATAAGCAAAGACATCCGTTTCAAAACATGTTGAAAGTATGGTGCAAGGTTAGTTGGTCTTCAGAATCTCTCGTTAATTTGCCAAAATAAACACCACTTCTTTCACAGCTTCAGCTTCTAATAACCAATAATTTATTATATCTAATCATGTAGCAAAATCGTGAAGAAGACGAACCAGGACCAATCAACCATGGCACTGTTGTAGTAGATGCAAATGCCTTAAAAGCAGGTAGGTATTTTTTCCCCAAAGAACAAAGTTTTTTTCAATCGAGAGGAATATTTTGAAGAAAAAAAACCAATCAATCATACTCGTATTTCAGAACAAGATAAAGGTGGTTGGCACGAGGATCGCGATCAAATAGAAAACATATTGATGAAAAAATCCATCAAATATGCCCAAGCTGTAATACAAGATTTTGAACAGATCAACCAAGGGACACCAATCGAAAACATCATTACTCAATGTATTCAGAGCCACAAGCTGAATCACGATTTAGCAGATGCCTATGTTTCTCTAGGTATCCGCTCTGAATACCATTATCAAATTCATCAGTAAGAAAAAAAATACTCGATTTTAATCGTAAATTTTTGCTACTGTATGTTCATAGCTCGTTACATTAAAGATAAATATCAGTACATAGCTGACCTATTGCGTCAATACAGCAATGGATCAGATTATTGGGCTGCTTGGATCATGTGCATAGCAGTCGTACAGCCTGAAGAATG
The DNA here is from genome assembly GCF_950023065.1 of Planococcus citri. Taxonomy (NCBI): domain Eukaryota; kingdom Metazoa; phylum Arthropoda; class Insecta; order Hemiptera; family Pseudococcidae; genus Planococcus; species Planococcus citri. The sequence continues at coordinate 51,437,354 of NC_088681.1, read as the reverse complement.
GCCCAAAGTTAATCAAACATTTCAAAAAGATCATCCAGGCGACACATTGAGCAAGTTCATTGTGGTAAATTTACTCATAGTCTTCTACAACACAATAACATGTGTGTAGGGACATCAATCAATAAATGCTGCAGACATTGAAATCCTCATTTTCACTGTTTAATTTTTCAGCAACAAAACACCGGCGATAAAGTAATGGCCGAAATGATGGCTATGATAGTAGATCCGACGACGTATAAACCGGCCACATTTACTCCAAAACTAGCTCAAACTGGTTTGGGTCCAGCTTCTGCTGCACCACCTCCAGTATCTCCAACTGTTTTGGTGCCAACTCCAGCAACATCAACTTCAACCCCAGCTGCACCAGGATCCACACCAAATCCAGCAACATCAACTGCACCATCAGCACCAGCACAAAACCCAGCCACTCCAACAGTACCACCTCAAACACCAGTAAATCCAATTAAAGCATCAGGCTCAACACCACCACCAGTGTCTCCTACAACACCAGCACCTCCCACAACACCGGCTCCATCTATTTGAAGTCTAACATACAATCCTAGAATATTTACTTACTTTTACCTAGGTAATTTTTTTTATATAATTTCAACTCTTCGTTCATTTTTTTTTATCACTGAAAAAAAAATCAATCATCAATGAGATATTTAATGAAAGTGGAATTTGAATACAGGTATTCGTGGTTTATTCAACCTTTTAAAATTGTTTTAAAGCATGTTGTGATTGTTGTGCAGGTTACTCAAACCCCTGAGTTCTTGAGAAAACTTCAAACAAGGTTACCTTTCCCATACAAATTGATGTACCTAAGTAATTTAATCTGTGATTTTCTTACAATGCTTATCACCAACAGAAACTTATTACGATTTCGTCGATGCAAAATGTGTGCAAAAAGAAGATGAAACAGTGAAAATGCGCTAACAATGATAATTTCAAATCACCATAATTTTAAAAATTATTACCAAGTACATAACTATTTATTCAGTTTTTCGAATATTTATGTACTTGTTTTTTAGTGCGAATTAATTTTCCGAAAAATACCCATCAAATAATGTAAATTACCGAAACGTTTTCATTTTTTCCCCAGCATTCAACATTAAATCAGCGCGAGGAAAACTCGCTCATTTTGAAAAATAAAATGAGTAATCCAAATGAATATCTTTTTTCAAGGACAACTATCTTGTACATACAAAGTGTGCATGGAAAACAAATTACATACATATAGGCTACACTTTGCATTCAAGGTGTCCAGAAACATGTAATGTGAGTGCTAAAGAACTGTGATCAACTGATTGCCAGTTTTTCAGCAATTGTTACCAATTTGAAAAATATAGGACTCGCACGAAATTTTTTGAACTGGACTGCTGGACACAACTAGATCGAAAGAGCATGTAAAAATTTGTCATCAGTCAAAATTTCAAGTGCTAAAGTGTATTTTTTGATTTTTGGTGAATTTTTGAAAATCAAATTCAAGTTGGAAATAAAAAAAAATAATTTACCTGGAAAAATAAATTTGAGATGTATCGTACTTTCGACATGCCCAATCGAATGGAAACGGTTTCAAACCCTTTTGAGCAGTTGTGAATCCTCCGGCAGATTTTTGAAACTTGAAATTTTCACAAAATTTCATCAAATGAAGATTGAAATCCAAAATTCACGTTGCACTCCAACTCAGATACGCTATCAAGTCGACTGAAGTGAGTTCAAGTCATTTTGGAGCCTCCAGCGACTTCTTAAAAATTCTTGGAACCTTTAGAAAATTTTTGAAACTTGAAATTTCCACAAAATTTCATCGAAGCAGTTAGAAAGCCAAAATTTATTTTGTAAACTTATTTCAATACGCTATGAAGTCGACTGCAAGTAGATTTTAAATCGTTTTGGAGCCTCCAGCGACCTTTTGGAAAATACCGGCGCCTCCAGTACATTTTCAATGCTCGAAATTTCCATAAAACTTTACCGAACAAGGTTGGAAATCCGAAATTAATTCTACACTACAATTGTGCCATTTTTTGAAAAACAGAAGTTTCTAAAAAAAAACCACCGGAGGCTCCAAAATGGATTGAAGCTGCCTGCAATCCACATCGGAATTAATGTCAAATATCAAATTTTCAAAGAATTATGAAATCAATGGACAAAAATATTTGTCAGATCGGAATACAAAAACGACTGGAAACCCCCTTCACTCAACTTCATAGCGTAAGTGAAATTAGTTTACAGAGTAAATATTTCGACTGTCTAACTCCATTTTGATTTTTAAAAATCCGCTGGAGGCTCCAGAACTGCAGGAAAACTTTTTTCAAAGAACAATGAACCACTGATATTCATTTATTTTGGCAAACGCAGACATTAAACTACAGGTAACAAAAGATTCAAAAAGAAGGTGCCAAAGTGGTTGGAGGTACTGTCGGTAGCATGCTGGGAAGTTTTCCAGCATTATCTTGAATGGATTTTCCAGTAAATGTTGTAGGTTTAAAGTTTGGGTCAATAATTAAGGCGATCATCTCCGCCATTTTATCAGTGGTGAGTTTTTCCTGAAATATTATGAGATTTTGATGAACGTGCAACATAAGTATTTTGACAGCTACTCATATAACGTTGCTTGGGGCAAAAAAAAAAATAGGCTCCGATCAAGTCGAGAAATAGATCGTATCTCAACAGATCTGATTTGATTCTGAACAAATCCCATCATATTCAGTTAGATGAAAGCAATCAGATCCTATCAGATGCGATTAAATCTGATCAAATATGTTTAGACCTGATTAATCGGATCCGATTGGATGAGATCAGATCAGGACATTCTCTGGATCCAATTCAACTTTCTAAACCTTATCAGATCCAATATTTTCTCCCTGAATAGATTGGTAGGTATCCATGTGAACATTCTATTTACCAGAATAAATTTGGTCAACGAGTCGTCTTTATTATCTTTTTTAAAAGCTTGATCGACTTTTGGCCATTCTTGAGGATGAACGATAGCGATACACATGATCCACGCAGCCCATTGATCCTTTCCGTCGCTATATTTTCGCAATATATCAGCGATATATTTATATTTATCCTTGATGTAACTAGCTGCAAAGTGATTTTATGACTTATTGCTAAAACGAATAATTGTAAGAATTATTCCAAAAACAGGAGATGGATTGCGAAACAGATACCAATAGAGACGTATGCGTCAGCCAAATCGTGATTTAGTCCACTAGCCTTAACATTATCTTGAATGATGTCTTCCATGGCTTTCCCTCCATTCAACTTTTCAAATTCTTGTATCACTTCTCTGACGTATTTGATTGATTTCCACATCAGGATCCGTTCGATCTGTTCGCGCTTTTCGTGCCAACCTTCATCCTGTTGTAAATTTTGAAAAAAAGTCTCGTGATTGTCCAAGTACTCAGGTATTGGTTGTCAGTAATGATGGAAAGGGCGAAGAAAATTTCAGTGAACATTCACCTGTTTTTAGAGCATGTGTATCTAGCATAACTTGATTATGATTTATATTTTCTTTTTCGATAGGTTCGCGATTGTGCTAAAAATAACATATGAACCAGGTTTTTTGAGAAAACAAATGAGTTGGTAAGCGAATATACATATCTTAAAAAGAGGATGAATTCTGAGATGAGGATATTCTTACCCTGGCCCATCTTCTTAACATATTTTCAAACGGATGTCTTTGATATTTTCGTAAATTTTTGAATGAAATTCCATGTGCTGATTTTTTGAACAGAAATGTCGAATATTATCTCGGTACAGGTTGTTGCAAAATTTATCTTTCCTCGTACTCGGTGCTAGTAAACGTTAACGACACTCTCCTCCTTTTGTACAAGTACATATTTCTCGGGGTCGAACTTACTTTGGTCAAAGGTTCTTATCATGGTTCCCATATCTTTGGTCAGCACCATGCCGATAATTATCCAAGTTTCGTCTTGGCGATCGAAAAATATTTTTAGATAATTGCCAAGCACGACGTTTTCGTCCTCAATCAATCCAAAGCATAAATCCATGAATGTCGACGTCGAATTTAGGTTTCTTTGAGGTATATAAGTGCCAGTGACCCAATTGTCTACAGTGTGAGACTGTTTTCCCGATGTCTGTGCAAGTAAAAAATTCAAAAGTATTCATATCAATAGAAAAGGATTAAATTTGATGAGATTTTAACATCGCCTGGATACAATTTGATCTGAGTGGACACCACAACTTATTTGGAATTATGCGTTATCAGCAAAATTACTTACATATGCATAAGTTCCAGGAATTTTGGTCAACACCTTTTGGCTTATGGCGTATCGTCGAATTTTTTCTCGGTATGGTAAAATGCCAGCGATTACTTGCTCGTTTCTGTCACTGTCTATGATAGCTTGAGCGTCTTTTTCATCTTGCGGAAGAAAATCTGCGGTTATTGTCGGTATTGTAGTGTAATATTCATCTACCAAGTCTTCCGTGCAAGTCCAAACAACTTGAGCCTGATGAAAATGAAAATTTTCTTGACAAAATGTGACCAGTACCTAAAACGTCCATTGAATTGGTTTTTCAAAATACATAAGTACCTGTGTTATTGCTACAGATGAATACATGAAAATGAGAATTTGACTAAGCATCGTGATTTTGCAGAACCTACTGTTCGAGTTAGGCCTACTTATTTATTTATTTTTTTTATTTTACAGACATAATTTTATGTAGGTAACAAAAATCGTCGATTATCGAGTTTGGCATTGCTTTCAATTCAAACGTGTTAGTTGGTCCCCGCCATTAGGCTCGTATCTCTGCACTGAATTGTTCAAATACATTATATTACATTTACGATACATTAAGAGCAGCTGCTCATACACAATACTCATTCAAAAAATTGCACGCAACGCTATGTGAGTCTTATTTACTGGATGTTTGTCGCAAACATCGTTTTAAATCTTGTTTATATGTACCTATATTAGTGTGATTGTGAGAATGATGGACAATTTGAATATTGTAATCATAAGTCTATTACTGATGATCATGGGAATTGAGGTAAGTTTTCACAAATATTGCAATAATTTTGAAGCCTCATTATTCATTTAATGAAAATCAAATTGAAAAAAAAAATAGAGCTAGATATCAAAAGGGAAAAAATTGCGCTGAATAGAATCGAAAAAATAACAGTATATGAGCAGATCTGATCGGGCCTGAATAGATGAAATCATAATATACCAAGTGCATATTTTGCTTACGAGGAAAATGTTTGTGTCTGAATTTGGATCTCATCAGACTTGATACATCCAGAAGAAAGTGATCGGATCTGATTTGATCCAAAATAAAGCCTGTTCAGTGATGATTGATGAGATCAGATCAGATGCAGAAATTCTCTCAATTCAATTATTTGTCAGATCTGATTAAATCAACATTTTGCACGATGCAAATTATTTTCCCCTCGAATTTTACCAAAAATTTCCAAGCTGTTTGAAAATTTGTATCATTAGTTTCTCAAATTAATTTCCCAAGGGTTCGATAACGGATCCCGTCAACAGTATAGTATCTTACTTCTCTCCTCCTCCTGGATGTTCACAAGATGATCAGGATGCCCAAGCCATCGTAGATTCTAAAATGAAGGAAGAAGTTATAGCCAGTATATTAACATATCGAGATAAAGGTCACAGAATCGCCATAAACGAACTGATAACGAAAACAAATTCAGGAGTAAGCCATGTCTTCAATTTAGAATTTTCATAATTTTTATTCAAGATCAGTCTCAATTTCTCTGAAGCTCATTCGATCAATTCATAAGCAATTTCTGTTTTGATTTCTCACATTCGCAGATAGCTTTCATCGGTGATGATTATGTTCCTACAGATGGATCAAATCCTCTATTCAAAGATCTATGTTTCGGTTTGGTAAAAGAATGGAGTATAGTTATCAGCGGATATTTGGCAGTTTTTTTCCAATTTCAAGACGAAACTTGGATAATTATTGCGTTGGTGCTCACTCCAAATATGCAGCTCATGATAACAACGTACGACGTATGTAAGTACCTAATGCATCCTGATACCTATACCTATAGAATTTCGGAGAGGTTGAGTAGGTATTCAATGATTCTCAATCCGTTTTTTTTCCAAAAGCTAGTTTGCTTTTTCTTTCATTAACTCTAATGCATTTTTCGTTTGATCAGATCACAAAGAGAAATTCCAAGACATGCTGGACAAACAAAAACACCCATTCCAGAACATGTTGAAAGTTTGGTGCAAGGTTCGTTACTCCGAAATTCACCTCTTTTTCTAATAACTTCAATATAGAATTATTTGAAGCATGTGTTTCCAAAATGCACTAAGTCCAAAAAAATATTGATAAGAAATTCATGGTACTTGGTACAATTTGGAAATGTAGAAATGGCCCAAATTGGCTGATTTTTTGATGTGGTGTAGCCAAGATTCTTGGGCACAACGTATCAAAAAATCAGCCCTTTTGGGCCGCAACTTTATGTTAGATGGCCTTGCAACCTCAGAATCTTTGAAAATGGACTTGGTGCGTTTTGGAAACACATGCTTCATTTTTAATATTAAGAATGTGTGTATCTATCCACAGCAAGATCGCGAAAAAGACGAAGAAGGGGAACTTAACAGTTGTAATGTTCAGCAAGATGCAAACCTCCTAGTAGCAGGTCAGTTAACGAGTTATCATCCAGTACAAAAATACCCTTGAGTAAACATCAACAGTTCATACAATTTTTGACTCAATTCTCTTTTTCATTTTCTTCAAGAACAAAACGACGGTGGCTGGCACGAAAATCGACAACAATTGGAAACTATATTGATGAAAAAATCATTCAAATACGCTCGAGCTGTAATAGCAATATTTGAAAATGCCAACGGAGGTTAACGAATTGAAGATATTATCATTGCGAACATTCAGAAAAATAAATTGAATCATGATCTTGCCGACGCCTATGCTTCCTTAGGTAAATTTAATCATTTATATTTTCTATATCTTGACACTAAAATAAATATAATTATGGGTTCATCTTCAAATTTTTACACTTTGACAGCTCGTTACATTAAAAATAAATATCAGTACATAGCAGACATTTTACGCCAATACAGCGACGCTCTACATCGATGGGCTAACTGGATCATGTGTATAGCTGTCGTAGAACCTGACGAATGGTGCAAAATTGACGAAGCTTTCAAACAAAACAAGACAGATGATTCGCTGAGTAAATTCATCCTGGTAATTCGACTCACCGTAAACTAAATATTCCCACCTAGTTAGCATACCTATACAATCATTTTTTTTGCTATCATTTTCAACAGCAAACAAACACCGAAGATAAAGTGATGAGTGAGATGATGGCTGTAATAGTTGATCCATCAACTAAACCTACGACGTTCACTGAAAAATCTGTTCCGTGGCTATCTGTTTTCGCACCATCTTTACCATCAGCCTCCAACAACAGTAACACCATCAACACCACCAGCATCTCCAACAACAGTTGCACCATCAGCACCGTCGACAACAGTAGTACCACCATCAAACCCTACCTCAATGCCAACACCAGCACCAGCACCAGCACCAGCACCAGGTTCACCATCACCAACATCACCTCCGCCATAGTCTACCTTGTACCTATACACTTCATTCCACATGCTCGCTTTAATGTATCACCGACATGGTGATCAAACTCAACTGGCAATAATTTTCTATTAGAAAAAACCAACATTCGAATAAAATGAAATGAAATTTAATTTTGTCATAATTCGAAAAACGAAATATACCTTATGAAAAATAGAAAAATAAATGAAAAATAAAGCGCAGGTATTCAAATTCATACGATTGAGATTTAAACTGACCTGCAGAACGAACAAATTACATACTTGGAAAGTTTCTTCCTCGCTCCTAAATTTGAAGAGTGATATTCCAAAACTCGCTTTGTCCATTTTCACAACTTTTCAGGAAAGAGGAAAAACAGTTTCCCTTTAAACGGGTTAATTGGCTTTTAAGGCGAGTTTAACACTTTATTTGGGTGGATTTATGATGTAGGAGTGTAGGTATACACTTCATCCACTAAATACTGCTGAAAAAAATTTCAATAAAAATTGACAAAGCGCGTTTTGGAACATTATTTTTTTTTTAATTTTCAGTGAATTGGCTATTTAGGTGAGTTTAACACCTCATTTTGGTAGGTTGATGATGTAGGAATGTGAGTTGATACTTCATCTACCAGGTACCGCTGAAAACCCAACTTCGATAAAAATGGACAAAGCGAGTTTTGGAATATCACTCTTCATTTGTTGAAATGGAAATAGGTATTCCTTTCAAACTGGGAATTTAAAAAAAAAAATAGTTTGAAGACTGGTTTTCCAAGGAAATTATAGAGGATTTCATCTCCGTCTCAAAACCCCAATTTGATCTACTGAAGTTGTTGTTTTTCAATTTTTGGTGAAGCAATTTGAAATTGCTTGAGAAAAATCAACTAAAACTGCAGGCTCCAGAATGGCTTAAAAATTTCTGGAATCGATTAAGAAAGAGCTAGGAGCAAACTTTTATTGGTTTTAGTTGATGAAATTTGAAATTTTTTGGCAACACTTATGAAAAAATGAACTTTCAAACTCGTAATCTTGAATTTGCGATGAACATGCAAAAATCGATCTAAAATATCGAACTTCATACATAATTAAGTATTCAGCTGCCGAAGTCGATTATAACGCCTTCTATAATGATTCTAAGTTACTGGAGTTGAATTAAGAATTTCTAGAGGCTCCAAATTGGCTCGAAAACTGTCACAATTGATTTGAGGGATTGACTTTGATAGGTTTAAGCCAGCCAATTTGCAGATTTTTGTCTCAATATTCATTTTTTTTTTTTTGCTGAAAATAATTTGAAAATTAAAATACTCCAAAAGTCGAAATACCAACTTCGTAAGCTAAAAATTATGTCTTAAGGTGAAGGTGAAAAGGTTTAAGCAAGCTCATTTTCAGATTATTATCTTAATATTCATTTTTTTTTTGAAAATAATTTTAAAATTAAAAATATGAACCAAAAAGTTGAAATACCAACTTCTGCAGCTAAAAATTAGTTCTCGAGGTGACGGCGACATAAATTCTCACAGTGAACCAAATTTTCAGTTCAACAGTCAACGGTCAAGTTTTTCAATTGTGCCTCTTCTCTCTCCCTATCAAAAATATTTTAAAATTATACCATGATTTTTAGGAAACCTGGAGACAAGATTGATGTTTTTTTGGGGAGTGAATTTGTGTGAGAAAGATCAAAAGCAAACCACGAGCAATCTACATAGCAGAAAAGTTCTGGAATTTCAATTATTAACTCAAAATTTCTCCTCCTTCTTTTATCCCTCTTCCAAGAACTGCGTATAATTTGGAGAAAATGAGTAATAATGAGGCTGGCAAACCCTTAAGATGAAAAAGTAAAACTTTCGGATAATTTATTTGATGAATTTTTTCAAGTTCTTTGCAGATCCTTTGGAAGAGAACGCAATTTCGGAATACGTACCTAGTATAAAAACTTTTCAAATTCGAGGACGTCAAAAATTTCATTTTTTGAGCAAAATACAAAAAAACATAAAATAAAAAGTTTGTAAAACAGAATTTTTGCAAAACCTTTTATGAAAAGGGAAAAAAACCACTCACCTACCTAAAAGTTGAACTTTTGCAGAGTTGTAGACAGCACAGTTTAAAGGATTTGAAATCACTTTACATGTACTCTAGTGAAAAGTGATAAATTGCAGCTTCCCTAGCTGCCTAAGAAAGGAAAAGGATTGGTCCAATATCGACAAATCACTTTCTGGACCAATTCTAATCAACTGTATGCAAAGTATGTATGACCTGTACCTACCTACCTATAATTAGCTATAATCAAAAACTTTTTTTTGGAAAGAGATCAGAATATCTACATTTTTACATTTTAGTAGAAAAATCGTTTTTTTACTGTTTTCCGATCGCAGAGTTAAAAAATTAAACCATATTTTCCCCATCAGATGAAAAATGATCATACCTACCGAATATACACATTCACGACGACATAATGTGATCTCATCTCATCCACCATTAATTACACCAGATGAAGGTTTTTTTCTTTTATGAGTTGAAATTACACACACACACACACACACACACACACACACACACACACACACGCACGCACGCACGCACGCACGCACGCGCACGCGCACGCGCACGCGCACACGCGCGCACACACACACACACACACACACACACACACACACACACACACACACACACACACGCGCGCGCCCGCACGCACGCACGCACGCACGCACACACACACACACACACACACACACACACACACACACACACACGCGCGCGACGCGCGCGCACACACACACACGCGCGCACACGCACGCGCGCACACACACACACACACACACACACACACACACACACACACACACATCATTACCGACAAACTCTACTAAGATGGGACCCTAATTTCTCACATGCGTTGTTCGGACCCCTATTTTTTTTAAATATTGAATACGTATCCTCCGCAAAGAAACAGAAATTCCACATCGACATTCATGGATTTATGCTTTGGATTAATTGAGGATGAAAACGTTGTACTTAGCCAATACTTGCAAGGATTTTTTGTCGTTTTAGACGAAACTTGGATAATAATTGGTATGGTACTGACCAAGGATATGGGGAAAATGATAAAAACATACGATGATAGTAAGTAGACTAATTAAGAAATTCTAAGCCGACTAAACGCTTTTTACAAAACTATAAACTATCCGCAATGCAATCCTCGTTACTTTTCAAACTTTATTCATGTTTTCTAAACTCATTTGAGGCCACTAGAATCAAATCTCTACTTCTCCATTTTCGAACTTTTTGAGAAAAACGCAAAAAACCTCCCTAGCATTTATCGTAACATAAAATACCGAGGTAATATGTCTAATATTTTTGTACCAACAAGACGATAGTGACCCACATGTTTGTTTTACCCTACGCGTTGCCGTAAGAGTTCCTGGGCAGTTTGAAGTTAGGAGAAGTGAAGTTTTGTCTCCAACCGTACACTTTTTACATCGTTTTAGGGCACTTAATCAAAAATTTTTCTGGTAATATGGTGCTAAAAGTTGAAGAAAGCTTGGAAAGTTTGAGAAATTAAAATAATATTGCATTTTTGACCATTCATTTGGAAATGGAAATTATTTTCCTTTTTTTTCAAAGTAAAAAAAAATAATTTTTGTTAATAAAAATGAAAGGTGTTTTTTGGGGGAAGGGTCCTCACTTGATGAATTTATTCAATTTCAAGCCTAATTTCAAGGCATAACACTAGTGTTTCATTCGAAATCCGCCAGGTTCGTTTGAAAACTCGACTTCTCCATTAAAAAAGTAGAGTTTTGATTCTAACCCTTAACTTTACACGCTGTTTTACCATACTTCCTTGACCGAAATTCAAATGTTGACATTTTCATCAGATGCGGGACATGTTGTAGTATACCAAACCATGCTTAACTCATTTTCGAAAAAAAGTGGAGAAGTAGGCATTTGATTCTATAGGCCTCAATTTCTACGAATGATATTTTATAATCGAACATAAATCAGGTCACGAATTAACCAAATTTAAAGACCTTCGCAAATATCAAAGACATCCGTTCGAGAATATGTTAAGAAGATGGGTCAGGGTAAGCATAAATATTACTGTGAAATATCCTCATTCAATTCCCAGTATTTCTTCAGCTTTTTTCCGACTTACACGTCTAGCATAATCGTGAACCCATTGAAGAAGGAGATTTGGACCAAAATTCTATTGTGGCAGATGCTAATGCACTGAAAGCAGGTGAATACTTTTCCTTCCTCTCCTAACATCCATCCTTCGATCAATAATCAACTTCACACTTGCTTCTTCCTCTTAGAACAAGACGACGGCGGCTGGCACAAAAAACGTAAAGAAATAGAACGAATTCTGATGTGGAAATCAATCAAATACGTCAGAGCAGTGATCCAAGAATTTGAAAAGGCGAACGGAGGAAAAACCATCGAAGATATAATTCAAGATAACGTTCATACCCATGAACTGAATCACGATCTTGCCGACGCCTACTCTTCAATTGGTATTTTCTTCACAAACAATCACCCATTACTTGGACAATCTGTACCATATTGGACATGTGTACCTAGTTGTGTACTATGGATCTAATAAACAAGTAAATCCTTTGCAGCTCGATATGTCAAGGATAAATATAAATATATCGCCGATATATTGCGAAAATATAGTGACGGAAAGGATCAATGGGCTGCGTGGATCATGTGTATCTCTGTCGTTCATCCTCAAGAATGGCCAAAAGTTGACCAAGCTTTTAAAAAAAATGATAAAGACGATTCGTTAACCAAATTTATCCTGGTAAATAGAACTTTCACACGAATGCTAATCTATTCAGGGGAAAATATTGGATCTGATAAGGTCTGAAAAGTTGAATTGGATCCAGAGAATGTTCAGATCTTGTCAAATCCAATGTGATCCGACTGATCAGGTTGATCTTGACCAATTTGACAGGATTTAATTACCTACATCTGATATGATCTGATAACTTCCATCTCACTGAATATGATGGGATTTGTTCAGAATAACATCAGATCTGTTAAGATTGTGAGAGGGATATATGGCGGTCCTGCTAAGGGATATTAGGGACAGTTACCACCCTTGTGGTGGTACCACTGGAAAGCGTCGAGTGCTGGACCTACGTGTCCGGTGCTCGGCGCCGCGGCCGTCATTACATTCGTACTATCGTGTAGAGTGTGGTCCGCGTATAAGTTTATTAATCAGGTTGTCTAAGTTTATTGGTACATCGTGGTGTTGTACCCACGTTTGAGTTTATTATTTCATTTTGTGTCTTATTTTATTGTGTATTATTTTATTATGTATCGTGTCTGAGTTTATTGTGTTTATTTCATTTAAACTGTGTTAATATAATAATTCCGCCGAAGGAGGCATTTGTATTAATATATCATTCGTGTTCGTAACGTAACGAATAAATAATTCGTAAAGCAACGCGTTCTCGTCTTATTTCATATAAAGGTAATATTACTCATAGCCGGGGTAAGTCTACACACTCTTCAGGGGTGCTGAAAAACCTATATTATCTTTACATTGGCGCCTGACGTCAAAGTTAGGTAGTTAACGTGCTTTCTTTTACGCTTTTTCTCACGCAACCGCGTGCGCTTAAACCTTGGGCATCGCAGCTCATTTTTGCATGTTAAAATAGCGCTAACTTCCTAAATTTGCAACTAGGAGCTTTTTTAGCATCGAACGTGTCCAGAAATCCGGATTTTGGACCAAAACGAGGCGAAGATCGTTCCCAAATTTGGATACAACGTGCCACCATTGTGTAGCAGCCGGCCCACCCACGCCGCTGCCGCTATCGTGTACGTGACTCGTACGATTGTGTCGTAGCCGCCGCTGCTACCATTCAACGGTTACTACAAACGTTCCACGAGTTCGCGCGCTTTTTTCGGTGCGTACCTCGTGTGAAGATACTACAACGGTATCAGGCTTCTCATATACACTTACGGTGAATTTATTTTGTGTACATTTTATTTACGAAATAAATTTTATTCTCACACACGTTGTGCCATTATTTATGTCAAACACGCCACTGCGCCGTAGCACTCGTAACGTAGGTCGAGTAGATTATAACGAACGTTTGTTACAAGGAAAACCCCCAATCACGCCGCAGTGCAGTTAAATCCGTATCAGATACTGTTTACGAAGATTCTGTTAACATGTCGGACAACAACGGACTGCCGGAATTTAATTTCCCAGCACTTCCTGATAATGCTGAAAGCGCAATAATAGCTGCGTCCATACGTGAAGGATGGAACGTACAGAAGGAACACATGTTAAATCTGTACCGTCAGCAGCAACAATGCAACAACGATGTTGCAACTAGTACTCAAGCCGCACAAAACGCGCGCCTCGCGGCTCAAGATGCTGCTACTTCTGCATCAAATGCTGAAATTTCAGCTCGTAATTCTGCATTTAATTCCGAAGAATCTCGAAGCAACTTTGCTAGCATACAAAAATCCATCACTGATTTTGAGGCTTGGGCAACTCAACAAGCCACTGAATTGGCGGATTTACAATCGAGTACTAACCATGCGATTAAAACGATTACATATCGTCAGAATGCAACAGATGAAAAATTGGATAAAAATATACAAGAAACAAAAGAGAATACCTTACTGCGTGTTATGATGTCGAAAGAAATGATACGTACGAAAAATGTGATCGAAGCATCACCACAGCAGCTACAGCTAACAGCTGCAGCGGTTAACCAACCCCCTCGTAACGATTACGTCACAATGAAGAACGCAGACATCGTGTTCACTGAAGCAAACAGATTTCACCCACATGAATTTATTCAAGCGTTTGAAAGTCACATGAACCTATACAAAGTTGACGAGTTGCAAAAAGCTGCAGCATTCAAATCTCTCGTACAAACAAAGGATGCTGCACAATGGAGGCAAACATGCTTCAATACGGCGTCATATGAAGCAACTAAAGAGAGCTTCCTAAATTATTACTGGAATACTACTGTCCAGATGAAAGCCGAACTACAATGTGATCGAGTAAATAAAGCAACCAATTTACAAGAATTGGTAGCGTTTTTAGTTCGCTGGACTCGTACTCTAACACATTCAGGGCTACGCCCACCCTCGTTTACTATGTTAATGATGCGCACAAAGATGCCAGAGCAGTTCCATAAAGATCTGCCAATTTCGCACACGACGACTACTGAAGAATTTATTGCTAACTTGCAGTCCATCTCTGAAAACTACCAACGTCTGTGGCACCAAGAAATTAAACTGGAACCATTTTACAGAGGTCAGAACGGCGACCCTAGGCGCACCGACATACCACAAAACCAAATGCGCGAAGACCGCCAGTTTTTTAATATACCGCATCCACTAGGGATGCCAAGTGAAAATTATCTTTACCATAATTTACAGGGCCGTGCCATTAACGGCAATCCGATAAATCCTTTTTTAGCCGGATACCGCCGAGTGAAAGGCGGTTATAATCACAGTAGATGGGCCGACCAGTACCCAAAATCAAAACAGCAGCCAGCTATTGCTGCACCTCCCCCTCCCTCATCGAAGGAGATGGTACCATTTACTGGCAACGTGCCTAATTTTCCCCCGCCCAATAACCAAAAAGCGAAAAGCTACCCAGTAAAATACTTAGCATATGATGCTAACGGTCACTGCATTGGAGAGTGGTCACCGATCACAGGCCAGCTCGCAGAGCCGGAAGGCCTGGATGAGTTCATGAACGCATCAGATTCACCTGTTTTCACGGATTTTTCCCGTGATGGATCGGGGAAACCCGCGACTGATGCGCTACCGGCGTTTTATTTAGCTTTCGATCAATATGGCGAGGAGTACGTACCGGAGACGCAAGTGGAAAATCAAACACAACTCCCTTCGACCACCCCAACATCTCCTATACCTCAGGAGAGTATGTTTTCAGCACAACAAGTGCAATCTATGTTGCGAGCGCAACAAGAAGTAGCTACGCTGGCAACTAATGTGGCTGGTATTTCGTTCGCGTCACCGCCAACACCTACATACTTCGCCACAATCTACGATACCTGCAATTCAGCAAGGTCCTACTACGGCACCGTTAACAACTATGGGACCAATACCTCAATCCACGTCTGGTGCTACCCAGACGACTACTCAACCTATATCTGGCACAGTTCCGGGAAACACGAAACGCTAGATGACACGGAGTCTACATCTAGTAAATTAGAGACTCCAATTATAAATAAATCATTGATTTTAAATGACTACCAATGGGTAGGAGATAGCCTCGTTCAATTTATTTGTAGAGGTCCTATAAGACAAGCTTATAATTTACCATCTTGCGTATAAGAGCAGATAAGCCTAAATGAGTTAATTGACAAAGTGTGCAATGCTAAATTTCCCCCAAATACAACATTCGTCGTATCTGCTTGCCAAGTTGAATTAAATTTTTTTAGTGAACAGTTCGAAGAGACTGAAAAGAAATTACAAACACTGACAAACATGATTTTTGACGCTCATAAAGCGAAACATATTTTGCTACTTATGCCCGTAGTATTGCCATATCGCGATAAAAAACACGGCGTTAAATTAGGCAAATACATTAAAATTCGCGACATATTCATACGTACAGCGGAAGACCCCCGTATTACGTTTATACGCGATCTAGCGTACATGTTTCTATGTAATGAAATTATAACTCGCACAGACGATTCTTGTTACGTACAACCAGAAGCATCACCTGAGAAATGCATAATGCCACTCATGAATAGATTCCATTACTGCGAAGCAATGAACAGGTACTATCCTGAATTATGCATGTACCCAATAATACTTGACATGATGTGTCAGCATTTAATGAAACACGAAGGCATTAGCCCTTCAGATTTTTCAAACGCTAAAGCTGACTCAGATCCTTTTGGAAATGAAGAAGCGGAAGAAATTGACGAACAGGTCAAATTAAACAGGAGCACAATGAGGGCTCTCGTGCAACTATTGGCACAAAGAATTGACTGTTCTCCAGCGACAGGCGAATATAAACGACGGGAATATATTCCTGATGGCCACAAAGGCTTATTTTATAAAATTACATACGAACCGCCCACCAAAGCGGCAAAACTATCGCGATTATACGAGTACAACTCTCCATTAGGATATAAAGAAATCGTCGAACGCGGTGATAAAAAACGCACAATCGTTAAAGATGAAGCTAAAAAGTCGCCTGAAAATGACGCACTAAACCGATACCTCATAGAAATGCCGCACGAACTAAAGGCACTCGAAACGCATAAAATAGAAATCATTAACAATGGCAAGAGCCCACCTAAAGTTAAAATGAGAAAACTCTACGACATACCGAAAGGTATGACAAAAGGTGCCAAATACTACTTGTATGAATCACCACTGGGTCCCAAAACGATCAAGGTTAATAAGGACAATACTAAAGAAATAATTGCTGACAACGCAATCCAATGTGACCCTAATGTGGAACTCAACAATGCTATCACTAGCTTACATAATGTACTAACGTTAAACGATCACTACGTACATTTTGAACCTCAAAAATCAAAAGATGGCATTGAACCTCCGTTGGTTATGATTCTCAAACACACCCCAGATATGGGAGAACATATTTACAAAGTCACGGAAATTCCGAATCCGCTGAACATTCAGGAACACGACGATGTCGAAAGCGACACTGACTCCGGGTTCGATGAACCTGATGACGTAGTGCCTACGTTTGAAATACACAATGTTGGCATAAATGCACCTGCTACCATCGACGAAGATGATGTTCCCGAGGATTCGAAACCTCATTACCCTAGTCAAATGAAAATTGACCATATTACAGCAATACCTATTTTCATTAACAACATGCCTTTACCAGCGCAGCTGGACTCTGGGGCACTGCCCAATCTTATGACGAAAACTCTCGTTGATTACATCACTCGTGAACACCCACAGTGAATTCGCTACGTAAAGTTAAAAAACCCTGTAAACTTGCGCATGGCAGATAACTCACTCGTACGTGCGATGACTCATTGCGTTGAAATATGCGTAAGATTAGGCAAACATAGGGTATGCCTACCCTTTTACGTACTCGATACTGCAGGCAAATCACTGCTGATTGGACGCTTATCAATGCGTCACCTTGGTATAGTAATCAATCATCGCTAGGGGCACGAATATGCTGAGTGCCACCCAAAAAAGGCAAAGTCCTTTAACATTCCTTTCCTAACACCTCAGGAAATTGAACAAATTTACCCGATCAAGAAGGTAGAAGTGCATAGAAAAAATAAGCGAGAAGCAATTCGCCTAATTAGTCAGAATACATTCTACATGGATGAAGATTGGGCTCACGAACAAAGCAAAGCTAGAGAGCTTTACCTCACAAACATGAAAAATGATTTGAATAATTTAGTAGTTACTGAGCGTATCACGCTAGAAGAAGCAAACGCTGCTTGGGAAAAACTAAAAAACTATTCAGACATTTTCAGCTTCAATGCTGGAAGATATCGAGGCGAAAAAGTCTCTTTCAAGTTTAAACATGGTCTGGAACCTGAGTTAAAACACTGGAGAGGTGAAAAATTCAGACCGTCACAAAAAATAATTGAAGCGCTCAGACGTACCATTTCTAAAATGCTTAAACTCGGCATAATAAGACCTTCAAGGTCCAATTACATAAACACAACTGCACCAGTCATCAAGAAAAATGGTGATATACGGCTATGTTTAGACGCCGATGAACTAAATAAAGTTTTAGAAAAAGTGCTCACTGAGCCTAATTCAGTAGAATACATAATCTACGAAAATCAAGGCGACAATTTGTTTTGCACACTTGACTTTACGTGCGGTTTTTGGCAACTTGTCCTTGATGAGGCCTCCCCCAAATTTACCGCATTCCAAGTATGCGGACAAGTTTACGAATTTTGTAGATTACCTTATGGCCTGAACATATCAAGCGGAGAATTTGTCTACATGATAAATAAGGTTATTCCTGACCAAAAAGGCATTACGAAATTCGTAGACGATGTAAAAGTGTCCGGAAAAACATTCCAAGAAACACAAGAACGTTTAATTTACGTATTCGACAAAATTAGAGAAAATGGGTTAAAATTGAACCCTAATAAAACTCAATTTTTCCGCACCTACGCGGAACACTTAGGTTTCGTAATATCCGAAAATGAAGTCGCTAAACAAAGTGACAAAGTTAAAAAATTCATGGATTACGTAGACAAACATACAAAAAGTGGAAAATTTCACATTACAACGGTGAAACAATTACTACAACTCGTTGGCCTAACTGGCCTCTACAGAAACTTTATACCTAATTACATGCAAATACTTGCACCTATCTATGAAACTACTCAAGGAAAAAATGCTAAAGATGGCAAAATAGAGTGGGGTGAAGAACAGCAAAAAGCTTTCGAGGAGCTTAAAACTGAGTATTGCAAAGACTTTAAAATACAACCACCGCCGCCTGATGGCGAATTATGCTTAGATACGCAAAATACAGCTGACGCGATGAATGCGGTATTATTTTACAAAACAATCGACCCAGTCAGGAAACAGGAAGTAAAACATGTATGCCTATACGTATCAATAGCTTTCGAGGAGCATCAAAAACATTTCACTCCATTCGATAAAGACATGATGGCTCTTGTTCAAGTTTTGAAAAAACTCCAAATGTGGGTACATGGACGTGTAATAAACGTCAAATCTCATTTACTAGCTACGATAAACAGATATCGAGAAATGATGCAAACTCATAGAAAAGCTGCATATTGGATTACGATGCTAAATTGTTTTGATTTACGTTTTACGCTTACATCATCCAACAGAATGCTATACGTGTTACATGCACCTGAACTAGAGATTAAGAATTTTCAAACGTTGATAACTACGTACGACATAAATTTTCTAGATGAACACGTACCAACATTAATGGCTAAGTTATCAGATATTACTACATATCAACATAAAGACAAAACATGTGGTAAGTTGCTCAAAGAATTACGACAATATCAGTCATCGGACAAAAAGTCCGAAATTGAGAAAAAGAAACATTTACAAAAACGTTTTGCAGTTCGTGAAAGAAAGGCTACACATGAAGTTTCGTCTTCCGACACACGTAGTGAATCCGATACTACTTAGAAAAAAGTAAAACTAAAGCCAATTTTAATGAAAATTCTACCGGATAAAACACAGGTACCCTATCTACCTGACGAACTATTCTATGACACTGTAGATTTCTTACACACCGCATATGGCCATACAAGTGCCAACAAGCTCGATATGGCATTTCGACGCATCTACTATCACCCTCGATCACTCGAATACATTCGTGAAATAACCAATGCCTGCTTGGTATGCAAATTAAACAAAAATTATTCACAAGCGAAAAGCATTGAATTTGGAAAAGTTGAAGCTTTCGGCATAGGAGAAGTCATTTCAGTTGACATTTATGGCCCAGTGCCAGCTCTGGAAGGAAATCCGAAATACTTACTTGTCGCAAAGGACATTTTTACCGGTAAAAACTGGATTCGCTCAATGCCTGAGATTAAGGCTGCAAATGTCTGCCTAGAAATGAAATACATAATAAAAGATATTGCTAAGTACAATACCACAATTAAAAAAGTCATCACTGATAACGGTAAACAATTTATTAGCGAAGAGTGGTACAACCTACTCCAAGATCGTAACATTAAAGTTTCGCATACAAATGCATACAACCCTCAATCTTCATCGGTTGAACGCACCATGCGAGTCATTGGTGACAAATTGCGCACAAAAATCAATAAGGAACACGATCCTTACACTACCCATGCAAATTGGTACCAATATATTCACGATATTGAGGATGAAATTAATAACACCCCTGGTGTATTCGGCTTTAAGCCAAATGAAGCCTGGGGCATCTCAGACCCCATTAGCGAGCGCATGCCTCACAAACAAGCACCTTACAATTTTGCCCACAGCCTAATTGAACTTCTGCGCAAGCTAGAAAAAAATAAACTTCCATCGATGACTATTGAGCAAAATTGGACACATAAACTTGTTCCTAACAAGGACGTCATAATCGAACCTGACGGTTGTGCACGCGTCACTGCGGACGGAGCTTGCTCCAAAAACGGTGACGACGACACAGTCCCAGGGATCGGAATTTGTTTCGCCCCGGAATCGGACAAAAACATATCAGTTCGAATTGGTGAAAAAGGAAACTTTCCTGTATCCAATAATTATGCTGAATTAATTGCAATATTAATCGCATTAATGACTATGAAGCGAAATGGCTTCAAAAAGGTGAAATGTTTCTCCAATTCGAATTATGCTGTCAAAGCGCTTAATCACACTGTCGAAAGATGGAAGAAAAACAATTGGCTCAATTCAAGGAAAAAACCCGTTTTCCACAAAATAATTTTCGAAAAAATTCTTAAATTAAAAGAACAATTCGAACACGTCGAATTCATTCACGTTTATGCTAGGAAACTGGAATATACCAACATCATCACAGATCAACTGGCGAAAAAAGCTGTGTACACAACAGATTTACTTGAATTGAAAATTGACAACATGTCATCAAAACAAATCATAGAAACTTACATACGTGAGAAACGTAGGCTCAAAGAAATAGAAGAAGAGTACAATTATAACAAGGAGCATCCTGACCCTACCACCCTACAAGTGGGTGACCTAGTATTGCTAACAAATCATAAACTATCCAATAGCGATAGACTAACTGGTGAAAAATTCTATCCTAAAAAATCGGGACCCTTCACGATACTACAAAGGTCAGGAAAAAATTGCTACCTACTTGAGCCAGTGGATAACTCCAACATAAATCGAGTAGCAAATGTGAGGCAACTCACATTATTCATGACTCAGACTGAGATCGACAGAATGAGAACAGACTCATGCTTACATTCTTACATAGATCAATCCGATATGATCAAAAAGATCAAAACCTTTTTAAACAATTACCAAACTAAAGATTACAAATCTACTTCAACTGAAGACAGTGACACTCGTTTACGACGCATCCAAGGTATCCCATTGGCTACGGATGCTGATAAAGCAACATTTAATAAAGGATCTCGAATGATCATTAAGAAAGTAATCGACATTGCGCGAGAACAACAATTAAATTTACGAAATCTGAAAAAATTAAACAAACATATTACTGAAACACCTCAGAGTTCAAACAAAACCTCATCTGATGAGGGAACTCAAAAACAAAAAGCACACATCGAGCGCAAAAAGAAATACAAAAAACAAAAAAGGCTGAGTCAGAGCCTGTACTTCAACAAAAAATTATAAATAAGAAAAAGAAACCTACTGTCGCAGACAGAATTAAAGCTTCGACACAAGCGTCAATCAACAATAAACCTAAACCGAAACTGACTGGGGCAGGGCACCCTAAACCCACCCCCAAGCCGGTTAAAACACGCATTTCTGCTCGACTAGCAGCTAGATAAGCAAAAATTGGTGACAAGACCAACGCGAATTTGGACACTCAAATTGCACAACTAGAAGATCTACGTGATGAAGGTTATCTATCATACTATGAAGAAAAACCAAAACCTAATATTACTTCACTGAAAGTACAATTTGGAACAAGAGACCCCCCCAAATTACCCAAAAAGGTACCACCCTCCAATAAAAAATGGATACCCACTCAAGACGCAAGTCACGACCCCATGGTCGAAGAATTGAAAAATTTAAACTTATACCACGTAAAACAATATGAAGCTTCTTCCGATAGCGAAGGCGAATCTACGAAAACGACGCGTAAAAAGAAAAAAGTCAAATTCAAATCGGACACCTAATCCGAACACACTATACTACTAAAACAATTGAAAAAATTGAAAATTGATCCTACAGAGATCGACGAAGCATTATCTGAAAATTCGCAGATCCGAAATCGTAAAAAATTCATGGAGGAATACGCTAACCTAGCTAAAAAAATAAAACCACGATACAATTCGTGCATTGACGAAATTACTAAAAGAAATATTGCCTTACGAGAGCAACAACGTTACAAATACGGCAAAGCACGTGAATCGCATAAAAATCAAAAGAAGAGCTCTTGACACAAAAAAATTCAACCCCGAATTCAGAAATTCCAAAAAAATAATCTGCCAACGTTGGCAACATAAATTAAGAATATTTTTCACATTTCCACATCAGGTACATTCCTACAAGATACTTGATTACGAAATCGAGAAATTCTCGAAACAGTAATCGCCTTGATTGTCGGTACGAAATTTAATTAATGGATTTCTCCATGTTCCACTCAAAATTTCAAAAAACCGTCAACGTAGATGTAAAATTTGGATATCTAAAACCCTATTTCCAGCGAAAACGCAAAATTTTTAAACCCAACCAAATTCAAATATTTTCCAACAATGGAAACGAAAATTCAAGTCACGACAAGTTTTTATTGACAACAACGATCGTGTTATGCTATCTCGCGTAGGTAAAAAGACAAGTGCGAACTCGATTGTCTCTCACGACAAAAAGTTAATTCCGCTCACAGTAGTGAATCAAATGTAAACCTTTACGAAAAAAATCAAAGTAAAAAACAAGTCGCGTGCTGTGTCGCCGGATACCGTGAAAATTACGTGACAATATTCGTTTCGACGTGTCGATATAATTAAGATACCTTTCGAAGAATCGATACTTTCGATCACGATGAACGCTCATCAAGCAGCTGAACACCCCGACGTGCTCATCATTTTGCATCCCCATGATCATGGACTACGCTCAACTATGATGCGGACAATTCAGGAAGTATCAGTCGATTTTGAAATTAATCTGCTCCAAATGATGCGAATCCTAAACACGCTCCATCTCACTCACGCGCGTGAAGTAACGCAGAACCAACAAATGCGAATTCAAATTCGCACCAGCTACGAGCATGCTGGAACCATGCTCCATGTCACAATAAATGGACACACACGCCGACCTTTTAAAACGTCCATCAGAAAATTCCGATATTTACTATCTAACTTCGCTCAGCAAGTTCCGGCTGCCCAACTTTGAAGCAAAATCGCTACGTGCATCAATTTTGTTTTACCTAGATTAAAGTTAAGTTAAAATTAGCATTATTATTCTATCTGTAAATTTTACCTCATATTTTCAATACAAAATTTCCACGTGAAATTGAGTCGTCTATTATTTTGCGATTACAAAGTCGAATTCTCGAAACACATTGGAAAATCAAAACAGGTAAAATTTAAAATACGTTCTCAAGTGATGTAATTAAAATCAAAAACCGAGCACAAACTGGCCTCAAGCCAACGACAATACTCACGTAAGTATAATAATCTCAACCTGAGGTAAGTAAGTACTTTTTAATTACACATCGAAATATTACCAGCAAGTAGCTGGAGCTTTTTTATAATTTTGGTACAATTCAAAATTTTCAATCGTATCACCGAAGTACGAACACCACAAAACCAAAACATATGCTCCAAGAGCATTTCGATGATTTTATTTCCAAACTTTGAATACCCCCAATGAAATTATAACTACCTCGGTAACCAAAATTCACATTTGAACAAAAAGTCAAACTCTCACAATTGTGCATACTTCGACACGTTCGTTCATGGAAAGCGTTTCCAAAGCCTCGCAAACCTGAAATTTGGCAACTATGCCAACCACATACCAATCTTTCTCGACTCAATCGAAACAAAAATACCCAGAATTATCTACTTGATAAAAATTCAAAGAATAATTCTGCATCGTAGCAGATTTATACAGCAAGCTTCGACGGTCTCGTCGACACCGTTCAATCACTCACACACACACACACAAAATTATCTTCGAAATTAGGCAACAAAGCCTACGAGTTCTGATCGAAAACTCGCAAACGAAGCAAGCATTTGCAAGCCCACAGCGGCTCGGCGACAGAATTCCTAGAAATTCTCCAACGAACCTCACTCACACTACGATACGATTACGTAGATTACATAGGATGAGCAACGAACGCCATTTTGTTGTACATCAACGGCACATACACGACACTCGCCACAGGCGACAGCGGTAGGAGGGGAAATCAGATAAGCCGCTCTATCCGGTTGCCTCGAGGCATACGTCGCCGAAAACCAAACCATTTTGTTTGTGTCTTTCATACGAGTAACGTGTGCGTCCGGTACATTACGAATTTATGTGCTATTTTAGTGATGTTCGGCTAATTTCGCTTAAATTTTTGCGTTTGCCGTGTTAATCCATCTTATTCAAAGCATTGTGCGTGTGATTTTTTCATTAAAAAATCCGAACTTTACGCATTTTCCATTACTTGGAAAATTTTCGTCACGTGTTACCAACGCGACCGCGTGTTGGCAATTCGCCGTAAAATTTTTCCTCGTGAATTTCAAAATTTAAAATTGGCCTTCATTGGGCTAGAATTTAATTTACTCGCACTTGGTTGTGCAAGTGTGTCACCATTTGGAACTCCGAGTACTTATGTACTCAAGAAAAAGTCCAGGAGTGGATTAATAAATCACTCCACTTCCAGTACCTTCACACCCCAGCGGTATCCTTTATCAACAAGGTGAGTTTTTGCAACTTTTTACTTTAGCTTACTACGCTTAGATTTTCATTTTCTCGTACCTTGTGTAAATTTCCCAAGTGTCATTTTTGTTCGATACCAACCGCGTCGTATTTTTCTGCTTGCATTTCAGATGTTGCTCTATCCGGTCCTCACCTGCCAATATTGTAGCGAGGCGATTTATTTGCCATCGCTCAGCCGCGATCTAACCTCATACGCGGACGTTTTATCCACGTCCGGATGCCGTCACCTGTACCACACAACATGCGTTGACCGGATGTTTAGTGTGGCGCAGGAAATCGAACCATGCGTCCCAGGCGCAGAACCGTCGATTATGTGTGCACATACTTCGTGCCCGGTCCGCTTAACTCGTTCACAAATATTTCCCCTTATGACGACACTTTGCGAGATGGATCTCAGCTCCCTCGCTGACCAAACATTAACCAACAAACTCACACAGATGAGAGCACGAGAGCTACACACTAGCGAAGATGTCCTACACATGCGAAGCGAAATCGCATCACTACAACAACAGCTAGATGCGTCTCGTCGTGATTTCGATACTTTAAACCGAAACTATCAAGCAAATTTGACCGCTGCTGCCAACCTCGAAGACGAAGTACGTCAATACTGATCCGGCTCACTGTCATCGCGGGCTGGTAGATCTCCAGCACGCAGTGTTGCATCGTACCATAGCAGCCGACACTCCAGTCGCACTAATTCACCAGCACGTGCTGGGACTAGACAATCGTCAGCAAACGATGATATCGTGTATGCACAGGCAGACGGTGTTATTGCACCTTTTTTACCTTTACAAGGAGGTACATCATCAAACGCCCAAGCGGGAACGTCATCGTCACAGTCTTATGCGGCCGCCGCAGCCGCCCAAGCCGACGGCTCTCGACCTAATCATGAATACCGACCGGCGCTCGGAAACCAACAAAATCGCCAACATTTTGCGCCAAGCTCACCAGGTGTACACGTACGCCCCCAACGCGGATCGAACGCAACCAGCATGCCACCTCCGGCAGCACCCGCTCAGAACAATCCGCGCCAACGTCGCGCATTATTAATGCAAAATCAACAACGACAATCTAATCAAAATCTTGACAATGCGCAACATCCCCCGAACAACCCAGCCATCTCAGTGCTGGAGCAAGATCGTCCACAATACGATGCGCAAGGTCGCGTAATTCCTCCCACTGCTGGAGCACAAGCCTCGGGACGACCGCGACGTAATCTTATTGATACCAGCGCGCGTACACAACAAACCCGTACACGCCCGCGTCGCAATCCTACAGATCAAACGAAACGCAATCATCAGCGTTTCAGAACGCGATACGACATCGATACTAATAACCTACGGCCGTTTTACCCGCTAAATCAGTATCCTCTACGATACACATTACTCGGTATTCACAACCGTAACAACACGGTACAAACGGCTATTGCTGCGCAAGATATCGTCTTGCTCGGCGATGGTATTATTCATGGAATGATACAATTCATCCTACAACAGAAACCGAATATGCGAGGCCTCTTGCACCCACAAATGTATCGTCGTGATCTCAGCATCACTGAACTTATACCGTTTATCAATGGTTTTACAATCGCTCCCCGCCGAATGATGATATCCATTGGGAATTGGGATGCTTTTAATGGCATGTCGCAGAATACTTTCGAACAACAATTCGGCCAGCTGCTACGTGCACTTCAACGGAAACAAGTCCAAGAACTATTTATTATGCCGCTAATTCAAAGCCGCAACCAGCCGCAGGCTGTTTATCAAGCATACGACAACGTACTACGCGCAGTATGGAGCCGATCATTCTCCGGCCAAATGCATATGATGAATGCAAATGACTATTTCAGCGATGTACAGCCACTCGAAGACGACGTCGGATATGCATTTCCTATGCAACAATACGAGGAAATCGTACTCGATATCCGTGATCAACTTATCATGGTGCCATTGGACATCCTAGAACGTGAGCGCGACGCTAACAACGTAGATCCGGAAGAAACAGACGACGACAATGTCGCAGCCGGTACTAATCAAGTCGCTGGCGCAAGTCCGGCGGTACAACAACAACAACAAGTTGCGCCAGGTCCTTCTAGCCAAGCGGACAACAGCGTCGCACAACACGACATAAATATGGACCAAAGTGAACCGCCGAAAAGCCCACCTACGGCCCAGCAAACAGTGAAAATACCCGGTGGAACAGTCACCATCGAGGCAAAAAAGAATTTATTCAATGATGCGCTCAATGTGAAAGGTAAACCGAAAACCGCTCAAGATTATTTTGATCAAATTGACCAACTAGGGTCATCTCATAATGCTCTTTCGCACGCTCCGCTGCCTCCCCCACCGCATCCAAGCCAAGCTCTTCTCAATGCGGTACGCAGTCCGCAGTTGCCTGCTACCACGAGCGCACCGAATTTTATACCCATTCCGAATTCGCCAGATGCCGAAATAACGCAATTCCATGGCTTCAGCACCAACCAGTTACAACCTGGTGAACAACACATGGAAGCGCAAACGACCCCGTCAACTCCGACGCAGCCCGGCGGTGTATTCCCTGAAACACCAGCAACAACGCCGGGAAACCTCTCGTTCGAATCGCTATTCCCATCTGCACAGTCGACACCGGCGACAACGCAAGATGAATCCAAAATGGAAGATGAACCTAGTGTTCAGAATAACAATTCGCCAATGAGCGACGAACACAACAATTCGAAAAACGAGATCGATTAAAATAATTATAAAAACCTGGTGAAAATTTTTCTACATTTTTCCACAAGGGAGACGACTCGAAAAAAATAGATTTTGGCATTGAAAAAAGAATTTCAAAATTGTAGGTATCTACGAAAGTCAAAAAGTAGGTACTGATAAAATTTAAAAAAGGTTCTACCTGGGGCCAAAATTTCACCAGTATGTATAAAACTTTCACTCGAAGTCGCAAAATACTTTCGTAGTTTCGAATTTTTCAGCTTTAAATTTTTTAATCGAGTGAACTAATGTAAATTTTCAAAAAATAAAAAATAAAAAAAAAAAAATAATAAATGAGTCATTTCATACAACACCTACTTCGGTGCTAATTTTTCAATTTGTACTAATTGCTATGGGTTTTCGTCATCTTAGCACTTATCACCGAACATCGTAGTGAGCCTGGCGAGGGACTTTTCCGCCAGAGGAAGCAGTGTAATAAGGGCGAGGGACTATGCCGCCCCAACGATTAATTCAACGTACCATCTCGTCGTCAACATTTTCACGATTTTCATCATGTTTCATCCGACGGTTTAATATTCGATTTTAATTAATTGTATGACGTTTTTATTTATTTTTACATGACACGATGTAATCGAATGTAAGTTGCTGATGTTGATGTAAACATATTATGCAAACATTTGTAAATTGTAGCAATTAGTTTGCGGTTACGTTACCGCTTATATTTTTTTTTATTTTTTTATTTTTTATTTCTTATTTTTTCTATTTTTTATTCATTTGTTTTCTCAAATACGTGGACTGATTATATTTAGTTTTTTACAAGATTTATGTTAATTTTCCTAAATTTTTCCGATCGATGTGTCTTTTTGGTTTGTTTTTATTTTTTAAGAGAATTTTTATTTTTTCAAAAGCATCGAATTAACGACAGTCCAGTATTATTTTATTTTGTAATTTTTTGACATTTTTTGCATTTATGACCATTAATTTTGACTATGTGTATTCACCCGATGTTACCTACACCTACCACTGCGTAGGAACGTGGACCACCAAAAGAATTCACCGTGATTCAAAAACGGCTCGTGTCTTTGGTTCTTTGTCTGCTCTGTTGTTTGGAAGGTATCCTTAGCCGCTGCGCTGAAACAAAAATTAAAATAGGTTAGGGAAAAGTCTTTATTTTTTGATTTGTCTCGTAATGAAAATGTACATACCTGGTACTTCTGGTTTGTGTAAACTGTTCGCGTTCAGCTTCGATTTTTCGAAATCGCTGTTGGGCAGTACAGTGAGCCAAATTCAGGGTACTAGATGAGTGCACTCATTTCGAAAAGGGGTCAAAAATGTATTTACTCTGCTCCTATGTTCGCACAGTTGAACACACGGGGGGCAGAGGACCGATCCTACATCGGGTCAACCACCTTATCAGGTCCGACATATAACTCTCATAATATCCGTATGTTCCTCAGTGGCTACCCTCACAGGTAAACACACGAAGGGGCATATGTGAGAGGGATATATGGCGGTCCTGCTAAGGGATATTAGGGACAGTTACCACCCTTGTGGTGGTACCACTGGAAAGCGTCGAGTGCTGGACCTACGTGTCCGGTGCTCGGCGCCGCGGCCGTCATTACATTCGTACTATCGTGTAGAGTGTGGTCCGCGTATAAGTTTATTAATCAGGTTGTCTAAGTTTATTGGTACATCGTGGTGTTGTACCCGCGTTTGAGTTTATTATTTCATTTTGTGTCTTATTTTATTGTGTATTATTTTATTATGTATCGTGTCTGAGTTTATTGTGTTTATTTCATTTAAACTGTGTTAATATAATAATTCCGCCGAAGGAGGCATTTGTATTAATATATCATTCGTGTTCGTAACGTAACGAATAAATAATTCGTAAAGCAACGCGTTCTCGTCTTATTTCATATAAAGGTAATATTACTCATAGCCGGGGTAAGTCTACACACTCTTCAGGGGTGCTGAAAAACCTATATTATCTTTACAAGATATGGTCTAACTTCCCGATTTGATCTTATTTCAGGAAAAACTCACCACTGATAAAACAATGGCGGAGATGATCGCCTTAACTATCGATCCAAAATTTAAACCGACAACATTTGCTGGAAAATTCATTGAAGATAAGGGTGGAAAACCTCCCAGCACGCTATCGCCATTTGCTCCAACCACTGTGGCACCTGCTCCTTGAATCTTTCGCCTCCTGCCCCTCAAGATAAATTATTATGCTCTTCTAATTTTACTACCTGTAATAAAGTTGCGTTTGCCAAAATAAATAAATATCGGTGGTAAAAGATTTATTCTCGAAAAAATCGTGTTTTTTCGCTCCTGTCGCTGCCCAACCTATTTCGCAAAAAATGACACAGTCTTAAATAAAAGTATTTGAGATTCTGTATCGTTCTATGCTATTGATGTTAAAATCCAAAACTATGTACTTTTAAGATTCTACTATGAGCGATTGAAAATTTTAAAATCGCTTATTTTCGAATAAATTCGCAAATATTTTGGATTAATTTAGCAAAGCTATTGAAAGATATCATCCCTGAAACTGAGGAATTATTTTTGAACGCAATGTTGTGGTTAACCAAAAAAAAAACGATTTTGAAAGTCATGTCTTTCGATTTCGCTCATTTTTTTTTACAATATCTACGCACCCAGTAAGTAAGAAACCCGCAATCAGTTTGGTCCCAGCCCCCTCAGGGGGCGGGTGGGAGGCTTCCATTATTTTCACATCGTCTCGAGGTACTCAACTTCAGCAATGCATTTCTCCAAAACTATGATACTTAGATCAAAACTGATTTTACAGTTCAAAAGGGCATTGCATTTTGAACCTCTTAAGCATTTTGACATTTTCAAAAGTTGAAAGTTCAAATTTCAAAATGGTGGTGTAAGTGGGAGCTACACCATTTAAAATTTTGAAAAAATTTCCGTACATGTACCTTTTGATGCTTTTTTAAAATGTTCAAGTTTCCAGTTTGGATCTCTTAATGGCGGGGGAGCAGGGATCGCAGTTGTTTCGTCATTTCTTGCGGTCATTAATATTCAACATTCTTTCATTCAAATTAAATATCTAACAGTTTTTGAAGCATCTACCCCGGCTTTCCTCATCCTGAGCAAATCGAATAATCCAGATAAAACTTTCACGTCAATACTAATCTATTCAGGGAAAAATATTAGATCTGATATGGTCTAGAAAGTTGAATTGGATCCAAACAATGTCTAGATCTGATCTTATCCAATTGGATCCGATTAATCAGGTCTAAACATATTCGATCAGATTTAACCACAACTCATTGGACCTGATGACTTCCATCTCAGTAAATATGATTGGATTTGTTCAGACAAGCACAAATCAAATCAGATAGAGTCACTTTTTTGCCCAAGCAACAATATGAGTAACTGCATGCCAAAATATTCATAAAAAATCACTAATATTTCAGCAAAAACTCACCACTGATAAAATAATGGCAGAAATGATCGCCTTAATCATTGACCTAAACTTTAAACCGACAACATTATTACTGGAAAATCCATTCAAGATAATGCTGGAAAACCACCCAACATGCTACCGCCAACGCCAGTTGCTCCAACCACTTTGGCACCTGCTCCTTGATGTGGTTTAATTTTATTTTGTCAATATAAATGAATAAGTATCAGTAGTAAATTTTTCTCTGAAAAAATGAATTACTTTTTTTTTAAAGTATACAAGTAAGTAGGTAACGAACCGAGTTTTCCTTACGTGTTGAATGATTGGGATTCCTTTACACCAAAAAAAAAAAGTATGACAGCGTTTCCATAATTTAAATGTTCAGGTATTTTTTTGGGAAATAATTCACGCCTAAATTACGAGTTTTCCAAATACGAATTAATACCAACTTGAAAATAATAATTTCGAAAACACAGCTAATTCGAAATTATCATTGTTACATGTATTTTAAATGTACATAGGTAAGTATATTTGTCGTTTTTTTGCACATGCTACCACATGGATTCGTAATGGGCAAAAAGGTATATGCTCAATAGAACAGTTTTCCTCAAGATTTTCTGGGCGAATTCTGAATTTTTAAGCTGCTTTCACACACTCCAAAATTAGAACTGAAACTAAATAACGTAAGAACTAAGAATTTACCACGTATAGGTAAGGTACTCACTCAGACTACCTATACGAGCACTTCCTGAGTACGTACATCGAATAATCCAGATTCTTGGACTACTTACGCAGAAAGATATTGCGAAGTAATTCAGCGGTTCGTGTAATTTTCCGTTCCGATTTCATCGCAAAACCTCTGTTTTTTTTGAAACAATTTCTACTTCATGTACAAAAGATGATGAATTGATCACTTTTCAAAAATTGATTAGTGTACCTAACTGTGTATATGTTAGGTACCAAGTCCGAAATTGTACAATTCGGGGTTGGTACAGCCAATTTTGTACCATCTCCGAAGTGTCCGGACCAAGCGTGGATATTATTTTTTCATCGGGCTTTGTTTGTACCATGCCCGGAGGTTCCGGACAAAGTGTTCGACTTGGTACAATTTGTCTTGTGCAAAGTCCGATTTGAAGTTTTATAATGAAGGAATTCGAATTTTGTGCTTTTTCTATACTGTTGTATTGTTATAGTTGAATAATAATCATCAATACCCCTCCCTCCCTCGCCCCTAAAAAGGACCCCCCCCACACAAATTTAAAATGCGTATTTATTATATTGGTATTAATTTAAAAGATTGAATAGCATCAGTAAGAATAAAATAAGTTAATGTTGTGGGCCTTGATCGCCTTGGGAATTCTTCTAATTTCAGCGGATATTTTATACCTATAGAAATTTCAATTTCCGAAATGAAAAACAATCAGCCCTAGAGAAGCTCTCAAAAATTGAGAGATGAACAATTTTGAAACGAAAAACAATTCGTCCAGGTGAATAAGCAAGGGCAAAACCTATCAAAAATTTATAATTCTGGGATTAAATATCACTTTTGGCCCTAGAGTGAAGTGAAGACAAAAGCTCTCAAAAATTCATAATTCAAAAACTAAATAATAGGCCTAGGCATATTTGTAGACGTAAAAATATAAGTTTTCTGGTTTCAAGGTTTTAAAAATTTATAATTCTGAAATTGATAAATCATTTTTTTAGTCTTGTTCTCTGAAGAAAAATAGGTACCTATATTTTTACATGCAAAAAGATAATTTTTCTGGTTTTAAGATTTTAAAAATTTCAAAAATAAATTTCAAAAAATTCCAGTTTTGGAATGAAAAAATAGGCAAATGCGAGTGCAAAATCTTTTGAAAATTTATAAATCAAAAAATAAAATGCCTTCGTTTTGGACTTAATTAAAATGTCAAGGATTAAATTTTTAAATAAAGGCATGAAATTCGAATCCCTTCATTGTAAAACTTTATATCGGACTTTGCACAACACAAATTGTACCTAGTCGAACACTTTGTTCGGACCCTCCGGGCATGGTACGAACAAAGTTCGATGAAAAAGTAATATTCACGCTTGGTTCGGACACTTCGGAGATGGTATAAAATTGGCTGTACCATCCCCGAATTGTACAATTTCGGACTTGCGTACCTAACATATACACATAAACCTGAAGGATCGCCTCGCAAACCAATTATTGATTTGAAAAACAAAACACGTGCCCAAAGAGATAAAAAAACTTGAACAAATATCATTAATATGCGTAAACGTATCCACCTTCATTTTAATGAGCCACATTAAACAAAATAAAACAAAAAAATTGGTTTGTGAAAAAGTTCGCTGCGCTGGAAAACTGTCCAACTTTTTTTCGTCCAATATCATTTTGATTTTCGACTCGAGTGTGGCTAATAGTTGCATTTGAATTTAAATACATTATACATTCAAATGAAGAGTCCACGGAAGGAACCAGGTAAGTCACCTTTTTTCGAAAATGAGTTTAGGGTTGAATTAAATTCACACTGAGGAGTAAAAAAAGTAGTCATTTTAGATTTTGAAAAAAAATCGATTTTTTCGTGGTAAAAATAAGTAGCCTTTAAAAAAAGAGGAGCGGAGAGAAAAGAGCCAAGTCGGGAGGCCCGCATAAGAATCACCTGCACCCCCTGACGATCCTCCGGGACAACCTTTTTCTTAAAGGGGCACTCCTGAGAAACATTTTTAGCCCTTGTCCTCAAAAAAAGTGGCCTTACTTACAAAATGGCGGCCATTTTGATTGACAGGTCAGCCGAAATCGCAGATTTTGCGTTCCAACATAGGACTTGCACGAAATTTTTTAAACAATACAAACGTAGATCGAAAGATTAGGCAAAAATTCATTACCTGTCAAAATGTCAAGTGCTAAAGTGCCTTTTTCGATTTTTGGTGAATTTTTCAAATTCAAAATCAAAGTTAGGCCAAAAATGAGGGAAACATCAAAATTTTACCAAACTGATCAAGAAAGCTGAAATTTGAGATATACCGTAAACTGGGGTAACATTGAAGGATTTTTCAGTATTTTTTATGTTTAGAGGTATGAATGGCGGAGGTAGGGGAAATGTGTGTGGTGCTTTTGATAAAGCTATGTCAGCACTACGTTTTGGCGATTACAGAAGTTGCCTACCTTTTTCCTGTCAAGCGCAAGAGCCAAAAGAAGTGCCCTTCAAAGTTACCCAGCGTTTGGGGTAACTTTGAAGACCCCTTGAAATGTGCTTCAATCAAGGTCAAAAATTATCAAAAACATGAGTATTCACTTTTTGGTCACTTTATACGCGTCAAGTACTTACAAAATGATCCATATTCACAATTGAATTTATGAAAGAGTGCTCCAAAATGATAATTTGGAATTTTTCTAGTTTTCAGGCGTTTTTCATGCATTTTGGCCAATTTGATCCAATTTTATGATTTTTTAATGATTTTAGAGCTGTTTTTCAAGTTTTCACATCGTTTTTAACAAGTTTACAAGCATTTTCATGCATTTTCGTCCAATTTTACCAAAATTTCATGATTTTTTTATAGACTTCAAAGTTACCCCAGTTTGAATATTATTTTTTTACTCCTCAGGGAACAACTTTGGCACATGAACAAATGCGCTAATTTATAGTCGGGAGATGTACCAACACATCTATAATGCCACTTGACTCGTTCATTGAAAATTCAAAATTCCAGACACCAAGCTTTTCATGTTAATTAAAATTGATAAAAACAGCACTTTTTTTCGCTTGCTTTTTCACTGGTGTTGGAACCACTAGTTGAAAATGATAAAATAGGAAAAATAATCGCCAAAGTGTACTCTATCCATTCCCGGTGTCAGAATTGTTCCATACTTCATAGTTCCACCGACATGGAGCATAATATGATGAAAAACCGCACCCTTCAATGTTACCCCGCGATTTCAATGTTACCCCAGTTTACGGTACCCTATTTTCGACATGTCAAATCGATTGGAAACTGTTTCGGCCCGTTTTGAGCAGTTCTGGAGCCTCCAGCAGATTTTTGAAACTCGAAATTCCCACAAAGTTTCATCAAACGGAGATGGAAAACCGACTCTGCAAATTTAATTTCAATACGCTACGAAGTTAACTTCAGGTGGATTTCAAGTCGTTTTAGAGCCTCCAGCGACTTTTTGAAAATCACTGGAGCCTCCGGTAGATTTTTGAAACTTGAAATTTCTACAAAATTTCATCAAATAGAGTAGAAAATCTAAACACTTGGATAGATTTTCAGGTAGGTGCGTATATTGCTACCAATTTCTAAAAATTGAGAAAAATAGTCACCAAAAACTAACAAATTTTTTCGTCATTTCTTGCGATCACTCATTCTTCATTCAAATTAAACATCTAAAATTTTGAAGCAGCTACCCCGGCCTTCCTTATCTTGAGTAAACCGAATAATCCAGATTCTGCTAGACTACGCAGAAAGATATTGCGGATTCGTTCAGCAGTTCCGAGTAATTACGAATTTATTTTTTCGAAAATTAAATTGAGCACGTATACGAATATTTTAAAAGCTGAATAAATATGCGTTACCTAATACATAATTTTGAAAACACGGCAAATTTGAAATAATCATCTATAAAATTGCCATTACTACAGCAGTATGTGTACATTGTACATACACTTGAATTTCATGAATTTGTAGAACACACAAGTAGCCGGAACGAGAAATATGATATTACGTCAATTTATATTCTTGTGTATTGCACTTAACACAGGTTTGTCTGAAAAAAATTCACTTCGTGTATAAATCGCGAAAATGCGCATCTATTTTCGAGTGAATTATGATTTTCAGCACCAGGTCCATTGCATTACAACTCCAGACACATCGGAAGATTTGGTGGATGAATATTACACAACAACACCAACAGTAACTGCACATTTCATTCCACAAGATGAAAAGGACACTCAAGCTATCGTAGACAGTGACAGAAACGAGCAAATGATCGCTGCCATTTTATCAAAGCCAGATAAAATTCGGCGAAACGCCATATATCGAAAAATTTTAACCAAAATTACCGCAGTTCGTGGATCAGCACGTATTAATAATATGTTTTCTGATTCGCATCTTTCGTAACGAACATAAAGGACTTACTTCTGAGCTTTTTCCCCAAACTAGTCGTCAAAAAATTCGAGTAGTTCAACACATTATTGGTCTACTGAAACTTATACTACGCAAAAAAACAGGAATTCGACAAGCACTTTCATGGATTTATGCTTCGGTTTAGTTGAAGATGAAAATGTCGTATTGGGGAAATATTTGGAAAATTTCTTCATCGGAACAGACGAAACTTGGATAATTATTGGTATGGTGCTGACCAAGGACATGGGAACTATGATAAAAACATACAACGGCAGTAAGTTGATCTCGAATTATTCCAAAGGGTAGAAAAGTTGTCCATTCTGGTAATTTCTTGTAGGTACCTACTTTGGGTTAAAAATTGGGTCACTTCTAACAAAGGCAACGTAACTTCAATTCCATAGCTAATAAGTAACTTGAATAAATGTTTTCGGTTTAAAAAAAATCAGTTCATGGATCATATGCGTTCAAGCTTTTGCGAAAAAGCCAAGCACATCCCTTCGAGAATATGTTACGAAGATGGGTCAGGGTAAGTGCAATGTCCACATTCAACTTCTAAGATTTTCTTTAAATGATATTTTCTCGTAAATCCAAGTGCCTGACTACTTTACATCACTTTCAGCAAAATCCCGAGCTTATCGAAAACACCGATTTAAACCAGGATTTCGTTATGGCAGATGCAAATGCTCTAAAAACAGGTGAATACTTCCCCCCTTCTCATTAAAGCCATCCTCCCAACAATGATTAACTTTACCTTTGCTTTTTCGTCTTACGTAGAACAAGACAACGGAGGCTGGCACAAAAAGCGCAAACAAATAGAACGAATTCTGATGTGGAAATCGATCAAATACGTCAGAGCGGTGATGCAAGAATTCGAAAAGACGAACGGAGGAAAATCCACCGAAGATATTATTCAAGATAGCGTTCAAACCCATAAAATGATTCAGAATCTCGCCAACGCTTACTCTACAATTGGTATTTTCTTCACAAACGATTACCTATTTCTTAGTTTGGCAATCTGCATTAGATACATATGTGAACTGCATGGTTCTAACACACACGTTTTCATAATTTTTGCAGCTCGATATGTCAAAGATAAATATAAATACATCGCCGATATTCTGAGAAAATACAGCGATGGATCTGATCAATGGGCTGCGTGGATCATGTGCATTGCAGTTGTTCATCCTCAAGAATGGCCAAAAGTTGACCAAGCTTTCAAGAAAGATAATAAAGACTATTCTTTGACCAAATTTATACTGGTGAATAGTCAATAGAAATTTCACGCTTTGTACTAATCATTTTACAGATTCGGGTGCCCAAATGTTGTATACTCATCACAATGCAAAACTTATCATTTTTCAGCAAAAACTCACCACTGATAAGACAATGGCGGAAATGATAGCGGTAATTATTGATCCTACCTTCAAACCGAACACTTTTACGGTAAATTCAATTCAAGGAAATCAAGGAAAACCCCCCAGCACGTTACCACCTGTATCGTCAACTAATGTTGCACCTTCATAAAGCGACCAAATCTGCCCCAGCATAAGATTTAATCATTATTTTTTGCTTATAATGTTTTGTGTACATTAAAATAAATGACGTTTCTGTTGTAAGGTACATGTCGCACCTCGGGAGTAATAAGGTCACATCTCAAAAAAAAATTGATTTTGATGTTTTTGCATTTTTGAGGTTTGTATGAGCCCCCTCAACCAAAAATTACACTTTGAGTTGGGTACATTATCTAGATCTTGTAAAAAACGCAAATGGCCTAACTCAAAATCTCAACAACATTGCAAGTTGTTTGGAGTTATTCATCGTTAAATGATACATAATAATATTATCTAATAAATAAATCCAAACAAAATTAAGCTTACGTTATCCTTTATCGCGCCGTTCAACCACCCAAACTGACTTTTTGAAAATTCTTGGAGCCTCAAGTAGATTTTTGAAACTTGATATTTCCACAAAATTTCTTCAAAAGCAGTTGAAAAGCTAAAATTCATTATGTAAACTAATTTCAATCCACTATGGAGTCGACTGCAAGTATATTTCAAGTCGTTTTGGAGCCTCCAGCAGATATTTCATTGCTCAAAATATCCATAAGAATTTACCAAAAAGAGCTGGAAATCCAAAATTTACTGTGTATTCCAATTTATAAAGGTACGCTATCAAGTCGACTGCAGGTTGGTTCAAGTCATTTTGGAGCCTCCATCGACTTTTCAAAAATTCCTAGAGCCTACAACAGATTTTAGAAACTTGAAATTTAATAAAAAGCAGTTGAAAAACTAAAATTCAATCTGTAAACTAACTTCAATACGCTATGAAGTCGACTACCAGTAGATTTCGAGTCGTTTTGAAGCCTCCAGCGACTTTTTGAAAACTACCGAAACCTCCGGCAGATTTTTCAATGCTCGAAATTTCAATAAAAGTTTACCAAACAGAGACACCCTATTTTTGGCATTATTCTGAGGTGGATCGCAGGCAGTTTCGACCCGTTTTAGAGTCTCCTGCAGATTTTTAGAAACTCCTGGTTTTCAAAAAATGCCACAAAATCTATGCGAATTAACTTTCGACTTTCAAACTCCATTTGATGAAATGTAGAAATTGCAAGTTTCAAAAATTTACCGGAGGCACCAATAATTTCCAAAAACTCGCTGAAGGCTCCAAAACGACTTGAAATCTACTTGCAGACGACTCCCTAGCGTATTGAAATAAGTTTACAGAATTAATTTCAACTTTCCAACTTCATTTGATGAAATTTAGTGGGAATTTCAAGTTTCAAAAATGTGCTGGAGACTCCAGAACTGCTCAAAATGGTTTAAAATCGTTTCCAATCGATTTGGCAGGTCAAAGATAGGGCATACCCCTAATTTCAGCTTTATAGTTCAATTTGGTAAAATTTTGATTTTTTTCTCATTTTTGGCATAAATTTGATTTTCAAAAATTCACCAAAAGTCGAAAAATATATTCTAACTGAAGTGGTCATGCTTATAGGAAACTTGACGTACAATAATTTCGGTTCCATCACTTTTTCACCTCCAATCCTTCATTTCGGCGATATAGCCGAAAAGCTTAGATTGACAAAGGTTAATGACCTCTTGCTGGGGTAGCAGACAAGTTGCGGTGTGCAACTTTGGTCATAAAAATTTAAAGTCTACCGTGAATCGAGTTCAAGTTTTAAATTGTAGATTTTCATTTTTTAAAACAATTTTCATAAAATTGACAGCTTTATGCCCTCCTCAGTAAGGGTGAAATCGTCATTTTGAGAAAAGCTAAACTGGTCATGCTGATAGGAAATTTAGCGTAGAACAATTTTTGTTCGAACATTTTCCCTCTTGGACCCTTCATTTTGGCGATACAGCCGAAAAACCGGTATCGGCAAAGGTTAATGAGCTCTTGCGGTGGTAGCCGGCACGTTGCGGGGTGCAACTTTTGACGGGTTGTTTTCGAGACCAATCTGAACAAATAATGTGAAATTCAGCTTATTTCCCTCAATTTTTTCGACGTTCGACTGAAAATTTTGCTAAAATGACTGGACTATAACAGCAACTCGACATTACAAACCCATGATATGTAACTAGACCTACAACGTTCACTAAACAAATACTCGTTTACAGCGTAAAATTAATTCAAACACATTTTCATTGTCATTGCCGCCGAACAATGTGATTATAAATTTTTTTATTACTCTGACTAACTATTTCGTACGTTGAAAAAATTACAAATTCCCGCCCTCTTTTTTATATATCAAATGACGTAAATCAGCAAGCACTGAAACCAGAAAACGAATAACAACAGTATTCGTACCTACTCAATTAATTAATGACCTAACCACAAATACATATTAATTCGAGAGGCTTACTCGTACGTAGAATATTGTAGATAGGTACTTGTACTTTGTGAACTAATCATCACAAAAACAAAAAATTGATTTGTACCTATCTTTAGTTCGAATTCGTTTTCCAATCCGATTTTATTCCAAAATTTCTGTTTTTTTGAAAAAATTCCTCTTTCCAAAAATTCATTAGTGTAGATAACTGTGTATACACATAAAATTCCTCCTCCCTCTCTCTTTCGAATTTTCCACCTAAAATGCACGTAAAAAAGAGAAGGGTCGCCCAACAAACCAATCATTTGTTTGAAAAACAAAACACGTGCCCAGAGAGAAAAAAAAACTTGAACAAATAACCATTAATATGAGTAAACGTACCTATACCTTCATTTTAATGAGACACACCAAACAAAATAGGTACCTAAAAAATAAAAAAATAAATGAATTGTGCAAAAAGTTCACCGCGTTGGAAAACTGTCAAATTTTTTTCATCTAATATCATTTTAATTTTCAACTCGAGTGTGGCTATTTGCAATAAAATGATCATGATTTCGAATAAAGTTATAGTTACCATATTTTTGTGCATCGTGATATCGAAAGTACGAACTATTTTATTTCAAATGTTTTGGATTTAACGAAATTCTTCTACCTTCTTACATGAACAATTTCTAGACAAAACCATTCAAAAGTATTTACTCTCAACAATCTTAAATAATAATGATTCGTTAAAATCACATTCGAATATTTTCCAGGCCCAGATTCCAGCACCGCCTCCAGCACCAGCAGCAGCACCAGTCACCAAAGCGGAAGACTTACAATATGAATATTACACTATCGTACCCACCCTCACTGATCAAATCCTGCCACAAGATGACGAAGATGCGCAAGCTATCATAGATAGTGGCTTAAATGAAGCAGTAATCGCTAGTATCCTACCATATCAAGAAAAACCTCGACGATTCGCCATAAACGAACGAGTATCAGCCAAGAATAAAGATGAAGTGGTATGTGGCATCTGAACATCTGCATAATATTAAGTATAGATATGCATTTATTAGTTCATAATTTTTTCTATAAGTATTACCTACCAATGATGGAATTTCTCTCTCGAAGCCCTGGATTCGTGACAATTATCGTCCTCAAAATAGATGGAATTATGGAATCGACCATTACACATTATTCACAGATTTATGCTATGGTTTAGTCAAAAATGAGGCCAATGTAATAAGCGGTTATTTGAAGAACTCTTTATTAGATGGATTCAGAGAGCAGACTGTTGTCGCTATGGTACTCACCAAAGACATGCAGGCTATGATAGCAACATATAATAATGGTAAGTTTAAAAACTAATACTGAGAGATCGCGAACGTTTTTCAAATATGATCTCAAAATTGCAAGAAAAATCTCGAATTGTATCCGACTTTTTTTTTTTTTTTGAACGAAAATTCATGTTTTTGGCAATTGATTTTTTCTGAAATAAAACCAAAAATATTTTATCATTATTTTTTGTTTACCAAACACTTTTTTATGCCACTCTTTCAGTTTTCTGCAACGAATTCAAAGATGATCGCAAATCGCAATGTCATCCATTCGAAAATATGTTGAGAGTCTGGGTAGAAGTAAGTACTCGCAGTCTCGCACATTATTTTCTCAAAAAATGTTTCTCTTTCGTTCTCTCATGCTTTACACAATTCATTTTAGAAAAGTCGAGACCCCATCGAAAAAGGAGAGTTGAACCAGGACGAAGTTACGCAAGCTGCAAATGCTTTGATAGCTGGTGAGTGAATTTTTCCCAAAAATATGACTAATCGAAAGAAAGCATAGATATATTTACTCGAACCTTACATGTAAATTGTAGAACAACGTGCCGGAGGTTGGAAAGAAAACCGAGACCAAATAGAGCTCGTTTTGATGAAGAAGTCCATTAAATATGCCAGAAAGGTCATTGAGCTATTCGAGCAAGCAGATGGTAAACCGATCGAAGACACCATAAGTGAAAACATAAAAGGGCATAAAGATGCTCGGAAACTGGAAGATGCATATGTCTCTCTGGGTACCTCATTTGTATTGAAATCAATGCTCAAGCTCTATACCTACTGGATGTTCCGACTCAATTATTGAATAATTTTTCTGGTAATACAGCAACTCCAGGAACATGGTGTAAACTGGTTTGCTGGCTTTAGAAACTGAAAGGGAAAAATAAGGGAACTGTGTCCAATTTCAAAATTGAAAGAGTTGAAGTAAGTACTTTGAAAAATTCAATCAGTCATAACCTCTCTGGAATTTTGAAATCAGAGATGTACGAAAACAATCGGATAAACGAACTTGAAAAAAACATTTTGTTTTCTGACCATCAGGATCACGATCACTGGCTGAAAATTCAGAATTTTTAATTGTATTTTTCAGTTTTCTTTCAGTTATTAACAAAATAATGTCTAAAATATTTCTGAAAAAAAGTTTCAGTCTTTTGATTTTGTTTTTATGGAATTTTTTCCCAATCATCTGTCATTCCGATAGGTACTCGTTCACATCCGATAACCAGATTAATCTTTCGAATTCATCCGAATAATTAATTAAAAATAAAATTTTACCCCTTCCAATTTCTAGGAGGAGAATATAAATTGATTGACGACCGCATAGTTTTGATTGCTATACTTTCAGAAGCATTACTCAGCACGTGTTACAGAACATCCAGTGAAGTTAATCAAAAAGTGTGTTTTTTTTTTTTTTTATTATTATAAAAATGATCTTTTCCTCACAGCTCGTTACATCAAAGACAAATACAAATATATCGCCGATATTTTACGTAAATTCAGCGACGGTGCGGATCATTGGGCTATTTGGGTCATGTGTATTGCTGTCGTTCACCCTCAAGAATGGCCAAAAGTCGATCAAGCTTTCAAGCAAGGAGGAGATGATTCATTGAGTAAATTCATCCTGGTAAATTAGAAGCGTTTGAGGCTCTATTTACGTGTTTTCTTTTAAATCAAAAATATCGATTATCGATCACTTTCGAGGTTTTAATAATATTTGATTTGCAGGCAAAGCTCACCGAAAACAACGTTATGGCTGAAACAATAGCGCTGATAGTTGATGCATCATTTAAACCTACAATATTCACTGCGAAACCGGTTCAAGGTAACGTAGGACCAACTGTTGGTGTGCCTCCTCCAGTACCTGCGACTACAGTAGCACCAGCAGGGCCACCCCCGGCACCTTCAACAGCACCACCGATTTCACCCCCGGAAACTCCAACAGCACCAGCACCTGTGCCAGCTGCAGCGCCGCCACCATCGTAGAAGCCACCGCCAAAAATTAGAGAGTCACCAGCATCTTGAGTTCAAGTTCAACTCAACCATTTTAATCATGGTCAAATAAAAAATCAACACCTACCTAGGTATTGATAGTATATATTCACCACTAGGTGTTACCTACCTCACATATTGTATTTTCGCACAAATAAAAAATATCATTTTTTAAGAGTGAAGTTTTTCATTCATATTGATTAGGTAATTTTTGAAAATCGTCGATAATATTCCTTGAAATCTCATTTTTTACGAAATATTGTGTCAATTAATTTGCATGGTATTGTACCATGCATACCTCACTTACCTCAGTAGATACTAATATATTATAATTCAATGCAGCAAAAATTATCACTCACTTGAAACAAACAAAAATAATCCAAATTGTGGATTAGTTAATTGAAAGTAAAATCTTTTTGAAAAACTAGATTTGATTTTCATTACTTGACATTTTACAACTCATAAAAATTATAGTAGCGTAATAGGAAAATATGGGTTCTGTAAAAATTTGAAAGAACAGAACAGCGGATTTTTGAAACTCGTAGTTTCCACAAAATTTCATCAAAACGGAGATACGAAGCCGAAATTCATTCGGCAAACTATTTTTCAATACGCAATGAAGTCGACTTCAGGCAAATTTTAAGTCGTTTTGGAGCCTCTAGCGACTTTTTTGTAAGCTTTTGGAGCCTCCAGTACATTTTTGAAACATGAAGTTTCCACAACATTTCATCAAATGGAGTTGGAAAGCTGAAATTCACTCGGATAGATTTTCAGTTATATCGAAATAGTCACCAAAAACTCAGAAATTTTTTCGTCATTCATTCTTCAATCAAATTAAACAACATCTAAAATTTTGAAGCAGCTACCGCAGCCTTCCTTATCTTGAGTAAATCGAATAATTCAGATTCTGCTAGACTACGCAGAAAGATATTGCGGATTAGTTCAGCAGTTCCGAGTAATTATAAATTCATTTTTTCGAAAATTAAATTGAGCACGAATACGAATATTTTAAAAGCTGAATAAATATGCGTTACCTAATACATCATTTTGAAAACACGGCAAATTTGAAATAATCATCTATAAAATTGCCATTACTACAGCAGTATGTGAACATTGTACATACACTTGAATTTCATGAATTTGTAGAACACACAAGTAGCCGGAACGAGAAATATGATATTACGTCAATTTATATTCTTGTGTATTGCACTAACACAGGTTTGTCTGAAAAAAATTCACTTCGTGTTTTATAAATCGCGAAAATGCGCATCTATTTTCGAGTGAATTATGATTTTCAGCACCAGGTCCATTGCATTACAACTCCAGACACATCGGAAGATTTGGTGGATGAATATTACACAACAACACCAACAGTAACTGCAGATTTCATTCCTCAAGATGACAAGGACGCTCAAGCTATCGTAGACAGTGACAGAAACGAGCAAGTGATCGCTGCCATTTTATCAAAGCCAGATAAAATTCGGCGAAACG
This sequence comes from Planococcus citri, assembly GCF_950023065.1. Taxonomy (NCBI): domain Eukaryota; kingdom Metazoa; phylum Arthropoda; class Insecta; order Hemiptera; family Pseudococcidae; genus Planococcus; species Planococcus citri. The sequence continues at coordinate 51,392,358 of NC_088681.1, read as the reverse complement.
CCATACATCGAAAAATTTTAACCAAAATTACCGCAGTTCGTGGATCAGTACGTATTAATAATATGTTTTCTGATTCGCATCTTTCATAACGAACATGAAGGACTTACTTCTGAGCTTTTCCCCCAAACTAGTCGTCAAAAACTGCGAGTAGTTCAACACATTATTGGCCTACTGAAACTTATACTACGCAAAAAAACAGGAATTCGACAAGCACTTTCATGGATTTATGCTTCGGTTTAGTTGAAGATGAAAATGTCGTATTGGGGAAATATTTGGAAAATTTCTTCATCGGAACAGACGAAACTTGGATAATTATTGGTATGGTGCTGACCAAGGACATGGGAACTATGATAAGAACATACAACGACAGTAAGTTGATCTCAAATTATTCCAAAGGGTAGAAAAGTTGGCCATTCTGATAATTTCTTGTAAGTACCTACTTTGGGTTAACAATGGGGACACTTCTAACAAAGGCAACGTAACTTCAATTCCATAGCTAATAAGTAACTTGAATAAATGTTTTCGGTTTAAAAAAAATCAGTTCATGGATCATATGCGTTCAAGCTTTTGCGAAAAAGCCAAGCACATCCCTTCGAGAATATGTTACGAAGATGGGTCAGGGTAAGTAAAATGTCCACATTCAACTTCTAAGATTTCTTTAGATGATATTTTCTCATAAATCCAAGTACCTACCTAACTACTTTACATCACTTTCAGCAAAATCGCGAGCTTATCGAAAACACCGATTTAAACCACGATTTCGTTATGGCAGATGCAAATGCTCTAAAAACAGGTGAATACTTCCCCCTTCTCCTTACAGTCATCCTCCCAACAATAATTAACTTCACGTTTGCTGTAGAACAAGACCACGGAGGCTGGCACAAAAAGCGCAAACAAATAGAACGAATTCTGATGTGGAAATCGATCAAATACGTCAGAGCAGTGATGCAAGAATTCGAAAAGATGAACGGAGGAAAAGCCACCGAAGATATTATTCAAGATAGCGTTCAAACCCATAAAATGAATCACAATCTCGCCAACGCTTACTCTACAATTGGTATTTTCTTCACAAACGATTACCTATTTCTTAGCTTGACAATCTGCATTAGATATGTGAACTAGTTCTAACACACATGTCTTCATAATTTTTTGCAGCTCGATATGTCAAAGATAAATATAAATACATCGCCGATATTCTGAGAAAATACAGCGATGGATCTGATCAATGGGCTGCGTGGATCATGTGCATTGCAGTTGTTCATCCTCAAGAATGGCCAAAAGTTGACCAAGCTTTCAAGAAAGATAATAAAGACTATTCTTTGACCAAATTTATACTGGTGAATAGTCAATAGAAATTTCACGCTTTGTACTAATCATTTTACAGATTCGGGTGCCCAAATGTTGTATACTCATCACAATGCAAAACTTATCATTTTTCAGCAAAAACTCACCACTGATAAGACAATGGCGGAAATGATAGCGGTAATTATTGATCCTACGTTCAAACCGACCACTTTTACGGTAAATTCAATTCAGGGAAATCAAGGAAAACCCCCCAGCACGTTACCACCTGTATCGCCAACTAATGTTGCACCTTCATAAAGCGGCCAAATCTGCCCCAGCATAAGATTTAAACATTGTTTTTTGCTTATAATGTTTTGTGTACATTAAAATACATAAATGACGTTTGTGTTATTTCTAAAAAAAAAAAAAACAACGAATAAACGATAGATTTTTGAAGCTTTTCAAAGTTTGGTAATTAAGTATGCCAGAATGCCAGAATTGAAAAGAAGATGGATGAAAATCTAAGCTAAATGCAATATGGCTTTGTAGCAAAAAAGGGACGAGAGATGCAATTGCCCTGCTGAAAGTGATCATTCAAAGAGCACTGAATGCAAATAGGGAAATCATTGCTTGCTTTGTCGATTATGAGAAAGCATTAAGAACCTGTACTGGGAGCAAAGCGCTAACATCAAGATTGGAACTGAGTACTCGGAGAACGAATGTGGAATAAAGAGAGGTGTGAGGCAAGGATGCCCCCTCTCACCCAGGTTGTTCAACGTGTATGCAGAAGAAATAATGAAGGAAGCGCGAATTGAACAAATGGGATTCAAGATCAAAATGGCAAGAGAATAAATGAAATAATCTACACAGACGATAAAGTGATCCTTGCTGGGACAGAAGCGCAGAGCAGAAGATGATCGACCAAATTAACAGCGCAGGATTAAAATATGGAATAAAAATAAACTCAGGCAAGACCAAGGTGATGAGATTTACAAAAGGAGAGGATAAAGAAGTCAAAATCAACATCAGACCACAAGAAATTGAAAATGTAAAGCAATTCAGATACCTTGGAGCGCTGATAAACAAGGATGGTAGAGATCACAAAGAAATTAAATCACGGATTGGAATGGCAAAGACCGCTTTCAACAACCTTGCCAATGTGCTGGGAAATCAAACAATGAGTATAGATCTGAGGAAAAAAATTATGCGATGCTAAGTATGGACCATTCTGAAGTATTCCTGCAAAACATGGACCACACAGTGGGCCACAGACCCCCCAAAAACGGCGATAATTCGAATTCAACCCTCATCCATGTGCAATACGTTGAATAATATGTTTTCGAGGTCGTAGAATTCGAATCTGCACTTATTTTTTTCGTAGGGTTGGGGGGTGAGGCGTGGGGAGAGGAGAAATTTCAAATATTGCTTATATTATCGTGTAATATATCGATTAATATGTTTTCGAGGTCGTAGAGTTCGAATCCGGAGTTATTTTTTGGTAGGGGTGAGGGGTGAGGCGCGGGGAGGGGGCAACTTCACATTTTGCTTATATTATTGTGTAATATGTCGATTGATATGTTTTCGAGGTCGTAGAATTCGAATCTGCACTCATTTTTTTGTAGGGGTGGGAGGTGATGCGTGAGGAGCAAGAAGATTTCAAATTTTGCTTATATTATTGTGTAATATATCGATTAATATGTTTTTGAGGGAGTTATTTTTTGGTAGGGATTAAGGGCCGAATTTATAAACGATACTTAAGTATTACTAGATGCTCAGCTGAGTAATACTAAGCATTTTGCAATTCATAGTCATTTTCAGATTCCTAGGTAAGTAGTTAGCACTTCCTACGTAAGTAAAAAGTACTAGTATAGGATTTCGGGTACTTGAGTAATACTAACCTGGTTAGTGTGGCTGCTTTTTCAGTGTTGTTTGTACTTGTTGTTGAATATTGATAATGATAATGAATGAAAATAACGAAAACGATTGGGAAGATGATATTGACGAAATATTGGAAACTTACGAAATATATGACTATTTTTCCACTATACGCATTCCAAAAATATACATTCGCGACGCGGAAAATCCATATGAATTTTATTTCCAAGAGCAGTTTATACAAAGATTCCGGTATGTTATATTAATCTGATACAGTGATACATAAGAATGTAACCTTCTATAGAACTCATTAAACAAGCTACATATGTAGCAGCAAACATTGATATCATTATCCTTCGCTCATGCAATTCCCGTTACTTTTTGTTTTAGGTTTACGAAGGAATGTGTGTTGGACATAATTGTTCCTCTCCTGAGACTAACAGCGCCGGCATCCCAGAGAGGCCTTCCGATATCACTAGAAATACAAATATGCATAGCTCTCCGCTTTTATGCTACCGGATGCTACCAACTTGTGGTTGGCGATATATTCGGTGTAAGCCAGTCAACAGTATGCCGCATTGTACGACGCATCTCAATGGCCCTGGCATCAAATTTACCGGAATTCGTGAAAATGCCAGCTAATAATGAAGAATGGTCGGCATTTAAATTGAAATTTTTCAACATGTATCAGTTTCCTGGAATTATAAGTGTTATCGATGGAACTCATATACCAATTTTGAATCCAGATTCGAATAGAGGAGAAGATTTTCGTAATAGAAAGGGCTACTTTTCAATTAATGTTCAAGTTGCATGTGGGCCAGATCAACAGATTACGGATATTGTAGCAAGATGGCCTGGTTCCATGCACGATTCGCGGATTTTCAACAATTCTAGTCTCAAGCTCCGATTTGAGAACGGAGAACTTGACGGCATTTTGATCGGGAATCAAGGTTATATGGTCAAAGTAACTTTTTGTTCACGCCCATAGCGAATCCTGTGACTGAGGCTGAGCAGCGCTACAATCACGCTCACGAGTATACCAGGAAATTAATCGAACGTTTGTTTGGCATTTGGAAGAGAAGGTTTTCTTGCCTTCAGAGAAAATTAGAAAACGATCTCGAGAATATAATATTCATCATTATTGCATGTGCTGTTCTGCATAATATTGCTGTTATCCAGAAACAGCCAGAAGATCTTGAAGTTGAAGTTGAAGTTTTTGATGATAACCAACCGCCATTCGAAGCGCAGTTGGATGATGAGCACATACCAGCTTCTGCGGTTGGTAGTGCCATTCGAGCTGCATTTATCCGATCGAATTTCTCGTAATTAGTTTTGTGTTAATGTTAATAGATAAATATGATTAATTGATTAGAAATTCTATTCTGATGAATCGATGAGAAGAGAAAGGGACCAAGTCACATTTCTGAATTTTTTTTTATTCACGGATATGGGGGTTTCAAAGTACGGCGGATCAACTGGTAATGTCAGATTTCTGCAAAACTGTCGGGAAAGTGGTGTATTTGGGTGCAGAGAAGGGCCGGATTCGCATTGATGACTTTTTTGTTAAATTTCTTGAATTCCCTGAAAAATAACTAACATTTCCGAGAAGACCATTTTTTGAAATTCAAGTTCAACTCTATAGGTACTGAAAAAGTACGAAAAATTTACAACTTCGGCTAAAAGTCTTATACCTCAAGGGGTTTTTGGCTAAGTGATGTACTTAAAATGTAGAATCAAGCCACATTCGTGCCCGAGCAACTTCAAGAGAAATTTTGGCGATATTCTTCTAAACAGTGCTAAAAATTGTGTCTTGGGGTCCTCTTTCATTGACCTTAACCATGTTTCCCAAAAATTTCTGATTTTTCAAATAAATCAGTTTTTTGTTATTCTTGAAAAATGCGAAAATGTACTTAGCCCCTTTCTGTTCTCGCCGATTCACATGAAACGTATTTTCGTTAGAATATTCGAGTTCCTCGCACAATTTCGACCTATTTCGACACTGTGAAAATATTCGAGTTCACCGCAAAATTTTGTTGTTTTTTTTCTCGGATATTGGAGGTTGGTGCTCATCATAAACTTTAACTTCAACTTCGATACCTTCTGGCTGAGGCGATGATGATGAAAATTGTGTTCTCGATAACGGAACGATGGTTGATGAACCAGCAGTTTGTTTTGGTCACTTTCATTTTTGGCGCAAAAAAACTCAACGAGTGAAATTTCGATTTAAATAGCATTGCTCCATTTTCTCATTATTAATGAAAAGTTATTCAATACTTACTGAGGAAATTGACTGCGATAAGTACCATTTTTATAATGACGAGTTCGTGAAATTAATTCATTATTTATGATTATTTATATTCGAGAAATTATACCTACGTTTTGAATTTTATTTCCCCACCTTGTGAAATAATTTCCAATTCAAATATATATCTAGAGATCAGTGGCGCGCATTCGTTGAATAATTAATATTAGTACATTATTTGGAATTGGAAAGTTGAAAATTTTCAATATCCTGGTTTTTATGTAATTAATAGAAAATTGCGTGCTTTTATTACCATTTGATTTCATGATTTGTTTTCAAATTACTTTTAAAAAAAATGATCACTTCTGAGCGCCTTTGTTTTTTAAAAATATGTAGTGCTTCGATGGATTGTGAGAACCGCAACCGTGATGAAGATGTGTGATTTTTCATTTTTCATCGTACTGTTTCAAATTTGGCAGCTGCGTTATTTTAAAAATTCATGTTATGTATTCGTAAAATTTTCAAATTCGTGCAATGTCTGCTCCATTTTGAAAATTTACCAAAAAATGTATTACGTACCAAAACGAATAATTATGGTATGATATCAAATTTTTATTTAGGTACCTACCTTTTTAAAATAATTCGTTGATTATTTTTTTTACCATTATTAATTTAATTTTTTATTTTATTATAACAATACCTACGATTCCGTTAATGTTTGTAAGACTTTCATGTCAGTAAATTTTGATGGTTCCCAACGTTGTATCTGTGCTGATTTAAAATTTTGCAATAACGTACATAATGTAAAATGTGCAAAAGGAAGTATGTTTTTTGAAAAAAAAATTCATAACCTAAGTTATTCTGGTGCATTACGAATGGGGACCATTATTGAATAGTCATTTTATGTTAATTACCTTACGTTTTTGTATCATCAATTAAAACTGATCTATTTTTCAGTACATAGTACTTCTACCTACTTATTTGTGTATTATTTTATTCTTCTTGTTTTTTTGGAAATATTTTAGTACTTAGTTGGAAAACTAATAAATTTTTCAACTCGTTTCTGCATTTTTTATATTTTTAATCCTAATACCTACTATGTAACAGTGCGTGACATTTCTGATACACTTCCACACGAATACATTTCACACCTCAACAGTAATACCATCACATCTGCGAGTTCACCGCAAAATTTTAGCAATAAAATTAAAAATAATATCATTTTTCTCAATAAATCTTTATTCTTAAATTTACAAATTTGAACTCTTTAGAGTACCTATACCAAAATGAAAACGAGATCGATGAGATCACACATAACCAGAACCTACTTTACCAATAATATAATTATATTAATATGTAAAACACGAATTCGACCCGTGAAGTTGCCCCCTCCCCGCGCCTCACCCCTCACCCCTACCAAAAAATAACTCCGGATTCGAACTCTACGACCTTGAAAACATATTAATCGATACATTACACGACAATATAAGCAACATTTGAAATTTTTCCTCTCCCCACGCCTCACCCCCCACCCCTACAAAAAAAATAAGTGCAGATTCGAATTCTACGACCTCGAAAACATATTATTCGACGTATTGCACATGGATGAGGGTTGAATTCAAATTATCACCGTTTTTGGGGGGGGTCTGTGGCCCACTGTGGACCATGAGTGCAGAATGCGAGAAGAAAGTATCCGCTTTTGAAATGTCGTGTTATCAAAGGCTACTACGGATCTCATGGAAGGACTTCATCACCAACAAGGAAGTATTAGCAAGAATAGGAGAGGAGCGGAAAGTTGTAGTTGAAGGTATCAAAAACAGAAAGCTAAAGTACATAGCACATAAAATATGAGAAAATGGTATTTTCATGCTAGTGGTACAGGGGAAAATCCAAGGAAGATCGATGAGAGGGAGGAAATAATCGGAACTATTAACAACAAACTCACCGGCCAACTCTCCTTGTAAGACCCTGAAAGAAATGATCAGATATGCTAGATACCGGCTAATATAAATGGACATATACGCTATCTCCTGTAAAGGAGCGCGACTATGACGACGACGAATTAAGTATGCACAAAAAAAATAAAATACATAAAAGGTTACAGAAGTTTTTTATTTTACAGTGGAGTCTCGATAACTCAAACTCCGTTAACTCGAAAACTCCGATAACTCGAGGCAAAGTCTGTTTCCCTTCAACTCTCCATAAGACTCAGGGCCATATCACAGAACGTTACTTATGCTTACTTTCGGACTTACATGGCTGCCTAAGCAAATTTTTGTATCATAGATGGATTTTTTCCAACTTGAAAACTGTTTTGTAAACAAAAAACTTGAGAGGCCAAATTTGAAGTCTTAAGCTCAGCTTGAGCAAAATGTTTAGAATAAAAATACGTTTTGTAGTTACTTTATTATTTTTCAGGGGTGTTTTTTTTTTTATAATAAATTAACTGTGTATAGTGAATTTATGAGGTGAAATGTTATGCTGAATTGGTTTCTATGCATTTGTTATTTGTTTGAAAAATTTTTCACTACAATTTTCATCGTATATCTGAACTGAACTAAACAATTTGAAGATAATAATAGATGATATAATCGTACGGTAGGAATATATCTCGCAATAATCCCTGTACATACAAAACAAATACATTATTTGGCATTTATTTTTATTTTTTGAGTATTCTTAACTTAACTCATTTTTCTTTTGCCCATTTTTTGTGATTCGTAATTTCATTATCATTCATCAGCTTATCACAACAACATTTCTGAATTATTTTTCATTCTTTCATATTCTCTCGTTAATATCAAACAAGTAACAACGTTTTCACATAAATTTGATAAATTTGAAATTTGATCTCGTAAAATCAGAAAAGGAAAAGAAGAAAACATTGTCAAAAACGCTATGTACGTGAGCTACGAGTTGATTACTCGTGTAAACAAAAAGAAACGATTTTATTTTTTTGGAATTATCCACAGATTATACGAAAAATTTTCATTTATTAGCAATTTGATTGGTTCTTACAGGATCTTGCAGCTTTATTGTTATTGGCAACATAGCATGATATAGAAAGCTTACATTTGTTTTATGATACCAGTAAAAGAAAAACTTCAACTTAACTTTTGTTTACTTTTGTTCTATGATAGCGAATTTTACTTATGACTTGGGAAAATCTCATAGTTGAGTCAAGCATAAGTTGTGTTCTGTGATATGGCCCTCTATGTAAAATTCACTTCTTTACCTCGAAGTAAAATTTTTGAAAAAGACAAGAAAAAACCTCTAACATTTTGCCTCATCTATAAGTCGAATTTCTTGTTGAAAACACTTGTAATTTCGAATCTCATTGGTACAAAACTCTTTCACATTCTTATATTGGTTATCTTCAATGGTACCTATTGTACAATCCCATTCCATGCTTTACTCGTACATAGGTATCAGGCGACGTGGTAGCGTTGCCACCCCGCCCTCCCGCAGTTTCAAACGCGTCATGAAACGCGTTACCGTAGGCGGCGCAACGCCAGACGGAGTTATATTCTCAAATCATTTCATAATGTTAGCCCAGAATATTTCCAACGCAATTTTCTCAAAAACTATGCGTTTATTCAAAAAACGCATAGATACTTTTTTTCTTATTTTTCAAAGACCTTTCAGAATATATAAGAATAATTTTTGTACGATAAAAATTCGCAAAGTTTCAAGTACCTTGTTTTTTGTCATTTTGGTAAAATTCTTCTTCAAGTTCCACTCAAAGTTAGAAGGATTGGCCGAACCAATTTTGATGAAATTTGGAATATAGCTTTGATTTGTCAACCATTACTGACTGAAAGCAAAAAATTGTAAATTTTTTGAAAATTGACCCTGCACCCCCCCTTTTTGGGCCCCAAAAATTTTCAAAATTGACCCAAAATATCAAAAGGCACTTCTCCACCACAAACTTGATGTTCATGCAAAAATTGAGCTTTGTAGCCCAATTACATCAAGCTTGAGTGGAGTCTAAAGATGCTGAAAAATGACAAATTTTGAAAAAACGAGCAGTATATTTATCCAAAGTACAATCAAACCAAAGCTGGGATAGATGTACGTACATCAAAAGGCACATCTACGATGTTCAAAGTACATTTGAACAAAATTTCAGCGTGATTTGTGCCCTATTCGAAGCTGTAGCTTTTCTTAATGAAGTAGTTTAATTATACTCAAAAAATGGCCAACAATCCATTTTTTAAGAAAAGCTGCAGCTTGGAATAAAGTCCCAATCACGTTGAAATTATGTTCACATATACTCCAAACACCACGGAAGTGCCTTTTAATATTTTCAAATTGATATGAGCTTTCATTTATGCGCAATAATAATTATTATTGCACATAAACGTTCAATATCGAAATGTCCGTTAAATTTAAAGCACAACACGTGTTGCCATTACAAGGTGAGCGTTGTATGCAGTTGAAATGCGCCGTTTTCTAAGCAGCCCAAGTGGCTGCTTGCTTTAAGCTTCTGCTCGCCACGCAGTAGACTCCGGTTCGAACCCCATCAGAATCAAAAATTTTTTTCAATTTTTAATTTTGTAAGCTGATTTTTTCAATATGATTTTTATTTAATAGGTATGTTCAATTTTTAAAAATATTGTAAAAAAACGTTGTTTTTCACTTCCGAAAGTACAAATTTTCTTTTGCCCTTGTTTTTTTTTTTTAAAGTAAACATGGAAAAAATTTCATTACGCAAATTTATTTAAAACAAACAAGATACATTTTTTCACCTGAAAAAACATGTTTTTTTTTACTTTTTGAAATGACGTTTTGCTTTACTTTGTTCAGGTTTGTTTGGTTTTCATTAAAAAGTTGACATTTAAATTCCAAAATTTTTAAGCCAAAAAATGGAACCTGAAAAACACATCGTTTCTCACCTCTTGAATTTTTGAACGTTTTTTCACTCGAATCACTCAGCTATTTTTTCTATCCTTTTCCTAAACTAAAAAATTCCATTTTGAAACTTCAAAAAATTCAAAAACTAAAATAATAATTTTTTAATAGGTATTTCTATCAATTATTGGTAAACTTGTCATTTCATCTCTCATTTCATTTTAGAAATTTGTATTCGCTATTGTGTCATTTTATTTGACAAAATTTAAAGTCTTTTTTTTTACTGATCGGCGAATTTTTGGTCAACCCCTTCCTCCATCACCCTTAAAAACCCACTGTTTTTATTCCAGTCAGTTTAATGACAAATGTCCAGTAATCTGTCCACTCTCTGCATGCTCCTGCCACCAACGCTATTTTCATTCATTAGATTAAACACTTCATCACAATAATATAGAAAAAAAAGTACTGATATCCTCCAAAAAAACTCTTCAAAAAAGAATTACACCCCGCCCTCTCCACGATTCCTAATGAACCTACTCCATGAACAAAAAATAAAAATTTCAGTAAGAAAATGTTATGATATCATGGTGGAATCCGCCCCTAACAAAAACAACCTACCACTTCACCATTTATCGTATAAGACAATCTATGAAACAGCTAATGAGCCAAAAATTTGGGCGGACAGATCCCTCAAATAAGTTTAGTAATCTAACTTGACTCTGGAGTGTGGAAGATTTGTCAGCCCCCAAATTTTTGGCTCATTAGCTGTTTCATAGATTGTCTTATACGATAAATGGTGAAGTGGTAGGTTGTTTTTGTTAGGGGCGGATTCCACCATGATATCATAACATTTTCTTACTGAAATTTTTAATTTTTGTTCATGGAGTAGGTTCATTAGGAATCGTGGAGAGGGCGGGGTGTAATTCTTTTTTGAAGAGTTTTTTTGGAGTAATACATGTTTTCATTTCATTCTGGTAAAAAAAAACACTCATCCAATTCAAAACTTCCCTAACTCGAAATATACCAAAAATTAACCTCTATAACTCGAACTCCGATAACTCGAAGTCAACTCCTTTTCCCTTCAGCTTCGTGTTATCAAGACTCCACTGTATTTTACAATTTAGGTCTCTACAACAGCGTACACCAATTACAGGATAGACCGTTTACAGCTAAGAGATAAAACTAAAATAGATCTGAAAAACTATGACTTACAACAAGAAAATCAAAAAAAAAAGGTAAATCAGCAAGAAACAAAAGAAACATTAGTACCTACATACAATATACACGTAGTTGTTCTTATTGGAAAAAAAAAGTAAAATGAGCAAAAAAAGGAAAGAAAAAGTACATAACCAAATAGAAAAAAAACAATTCTTTTTTTAAACTAAAGAAAAAAACAAACAAAGGGCAGAAAAAAATTTGATATGAAATGGCTCATAAGCAGCTCCTATTGGCGTATTCGGATTCCTCACTTGAGAAATCCAATGTTAAAAAATACGGCCCCCTGATTGGCCAAAAATGCCGTCACCATTCTGCTATTGCCCCACCCACAACATTTCTTATCATCACGCTTTGCTTTTTCTGCTATCTTCTAGCTCCGAAGTATTACTTTTTTTCCAACTCAACTAAAGAAAATAAAATATGCATTTTCCAGATAATTATTAATAATTTTATCTTCTACCTGTTCCGCAACCTGCAATAATCTCAATTTGGATTTCACTACACCTGTTTTGCTACAGGTAATTTTCTTTTCAACTCGCTTACTCTAGTTTTCAATTTGTCTCTACATAAATATTATAAATATTAAATAACAATATTCACTCAAACTATCAGCAATCAGAACAATATCATACAAAACAATGCTTCGCGAATTTACACTCACCAATTTGCCATGAAAATTAAAAACGCTCACTTTCGCCTTCTGGTGCTTGTATTATATTTGTAATACATATATTGTTGCATTTCGCGAATATTTAATGTTAATTACCAACTACCATTACAAAGACATACAGGATCAAGCAAGCGTTTCAGTTTTGAATTTAGTGAAACAAACCCTGCTCTGAATCGAATTCTTATGGACTTATCCGCATCATTCGGATCGGATCTCCGATCTCAATAATTATAATCATGCACTGTACGAATAAAATGATTAAATGATAGATGAATGCAGATACACGATAAACATAACAGGCAACACAGCTAAACAACTCGCTAACTTTATTATTTAAAATATTCAACATTTTTACTAGAAGTATTCGCTGTGTTCAATCAAAGTGTTTACTTACTTCATATAAGCGATTGCGTAAAACGCGGGAACTAAATAACTGAAAAGTCGAGATTGCTGGAAAACCTTTATTTTATGACTAACATATTTTATTCCCTCACTTGGCAGTTGGATAAAAAACTAAAAAGTAATTACCTAAATTAATAAAATAATGATTTATTTCAGAGATAAAACCGCGAACGAGAAAATGGGATGATAAGAACGGTAGTGAGTGATAGCAGTTAGTGACAGCATTTTTGGCCAATCAGAGGGTTGTATTTTTTAACATTAGATTTCTCGAGTAAGGAATCCAAATACGCCTCCTATTGCACCCACGCTCCTATTCCCATGCCTTCTCCGCCACATGCCTGAAAGTAGACCTACCCATACTATAGATGTCTGCATCCACACACCTACAGAGGATGAGAGGAGAATGTCAGAGATACCCATGATGTTATTCATAGGAGACACTTGTGTAGAGAGAATATTTTTTTTCCTGGAGTGGATTTTTGGGGCCCAGAAATTAATTTTCCCCAAAAGGTTATGTGGTGTCTATAAGAGAATAAATTTGGATAAAATTTTGGGACAAGGAATAATGGTTTCACATAGATAGGATAATGAGTGGATTTAACAAATGGGTAAAGTGAGCATAGAAGATAGGTAGATGAAATAGGAAGAGACTAGGGAAATAGGAAACGTACATTAGGAAACAAAACCTTCTAGACATCACATATATGACTAATTATATCAGAATTCATCTAAATAAAGAATCTTCTACACATAAAAGAAAAGAGGATTTGGTAGGTATAACTAAGAAGGTACGAGATAAACTCATAAGTAATTTAGTATTTTGAAAACATCATACAATGTATGATTCATTACAATTCTCATGTAGTTCCAAATGGGTGTCTAGTGATCTCATAATCGAGATATATCAGTCAAATTTAGAAGGTAGGTAAACCTACCTGAGATTCGTAATTAAATCATATCGAATAAAATAAATAAAACAAAGTCAAAAATCAGACTATATCATTCTTTACACAATTAGGTATTTCATGTCGCATATAAATAAATGCATATCTAACCTAGTAAGGGACTTGGTTTCTCAGCTACATGTCGAATACCATTGGCACCTCTGTGCTAGGCTTTAAGCTGCCATAATGAAACTCATTTCGCAGATGAATAATAACCAACAAGTCACTTCACAGTATATCGGTAAAAAAAGAATTAATTCAGTTCAAATCATTGTAATAAATCTTTTTCATTTTACAATGAACATAATTGACAAATCAAACATAATTAAAAGTAATATATGCGAAAAAGAACGCACATACACACTTATATCTATTCAGCATAAATTCATAAGTTAGTTGATCCGTTTTATGACGTATTTGAAATTCAACTTTTATCCAACGGAATCAACTAACGAACTCTAGTTTCATTTTTCTTTACTTATTAGAATCCTATAGATGAGGGTTAGATAGGTATCTATACCACAGTTACTATCTTTTACATTGCAGTGGATAAGATGGTATAAGAACATCAATGCAGTCTTCTCTCTTCTCTTTACTAACAAATCAACTTCAAACCCTTCGAAAAGCTCATTTTGTGATAGATCATGGGGATAATATTCAAAAGTTTTAAAATATAGGTATTTCAGAAATCCATTTTGAATTTTTTCAAGCTCTTTTATAAATTTTTTAGCATGAAGGAACCAAATTAGTCAACCAAACTCAAGTATTGATCTTATGAATGAGAGGTAAAGGACCTTGAGTGTACTTATCCTCTTGAAGTGCACTGCATTTCTGACAACAAAATAGGCCATCCTCCTTGCCTTCGCTAACACAGTATTAACGTAACATTTGAAAGTAAGTCCCACATTAAGATTTATACCCATGTCCCAAACAGTAGTCAAGCCACAAAGTTCTTCCTCATTAACTGTATAAGTATACTTCAAAACATTTTTTTTTCGATTAAATGTCATTGTTGCGCATTTGGAGATGTTAAGGGACAGTTTGTTCTTGATACTCCATTTCACAAACCTATCAAAAATTTGCTTGAAGACCCTGACAATCCTTGATATCTTTAATTTTCCTGTATATCTTTACTTACATTGTCAGCAACAGAGGCATAGCCAGAGGGGTTTTGGGGGTCGAGACCCCCCCCCCATTGGCGCAGGGTCACTGCTAAAATTTTACGATTAAAATTTCTCATTTATCCACTGCACATGCATAATATTATGACAAACCATATAGTTGGGGTATTGTAATGAATAAATAGGTAACAATAAGTCAATAGCTATGAACTACGATCAATTCGTTTCACATTCATATCTTCTGGCTACTTAAATTCTCAAATATTACGTTTTTTGTTCATTTTAGCTATTCCTAGGTACCTGTTTTAAAATTTTTAGTCTCAAGAAAGAGACTTATTTGCTGACTTTTTTGAAACTTGATGGCACATTTTTGAAATATTTTGCTCTCATTGCTCAGCTGAGTACAGTTTTTCTATTTCTAAATTTTTTTGTACCTGTGCAAGGTACATAGAGCTACCTAACTCTTGAATATGTCAAACGAAATTACGAAATTGACTTCTTGTAAAAAAAATTATAATTTACTGAACTGCTCGCATTAAAAAAATTTTTTACTTCGCAGAACATGATATTTCGAGAGCTTTTGCCCTCACTTTGTTCGGGCCTTTTTGCTTTTCTTTTCCAGACCTGAAATTTCTAAAAACAAAAAAATCGTCCAAAAACTGAAATTCTGAAGCATAAATAATGAATCTCCTCCTATAAAAAAGCATTGTTCTTTTCCATATCAAAATCATACTATCCAGAAGCTTTTGCCCTCGCTATGCTCCGGCTAATTGTTTTTTCTCTCATCATGAAAAAAAATTTGGACCAACCCCCCCCCCTCCAGATATGCTCTGGCTACGCCACTGGTCAGCAAAAATCTGTATTTTTGAATTATGTATCACAGATGGTATAGGTTGTTTACAAACAGAAGAAAGAAAAGGGGACCCAAGTTGGAGCCCTCAGGGACACCTGATGGACATGGGTAAATTTTGAATATTTTATTTTTATAAGAAACATATTGGATGGTTCTTTTAATCTGTGAACATGAAAGAAAATGTGTTTTAAATAAATTTGTTTAAAAATACCTGCAAATAATAAGAAAAATACTGAATCATGGGTAAGCCAGGCGCTCGTAGGCTGAAGGACCTATGAGGAAAATTTTCAAAATGCTTCTGTAACAGTACCTAGAGCACGCTGCTACGTGTTGAAACGTAAATTTGAAAACGGGACCACTTGTACAAAAAGATAGAAAAGCTGCGATAATGCTAAAAAAGGATGAGAATCGCTACATGAAAATTTAATTTGTTGCATTGGAAATGCTCGAAATTTGATTTTTTTTAAAACCAAAAAATCGGAAATTAAATTCCCATTAGATAATGTCCTATGCATAATAGCAAAAAACCCTACCGCTTTTTGGTAAAAATTGAAAAACAACATTCCCCCAATAGCGAAAAATGTATGACTAAGTACATGGAAAAAGTTGAATAAACAACAAGTTATAACATAATTCAGAAACACTGTCACAAGGAAATTAATCAATAAGTACATAGGTACACGTACAGTGTACACACGTTGGATACATTTCTCAATGCCAGCCAATATTCAATTGCGTTGAGACTGAATAAGTTGTTGGAGCAACCACGATATCAAGCCATTCTTTGTTCATACTAGTTCATGTCCGACAGCGCATCAGGTATAAAAGATCTTCTCTCATACTTACTTTGCATTACATTAATTTTGCCATCAAGGTCCACGTTTATTCACAGGAATTACATCACGTAAAATAACTTTCGGTCCGATTTCAAAGGATAGGTAGGAGTAAAAGTAAAGAACATCGAAAGTCCCGAAAATTCGAAGTATGGTAATGATGAATCACATCGTGATTTTTATAATCCTGAGCTCAGTTGTGACCGAAGTAAGCATGCGAAAGAACACTTTTGAAGTTCTGATTCTGAAAATTGCACAAATGAATTGATTTTACTCCAGATATACGTACATGTAGGTAAAATATTCAATTTTTTTAGACTTATTGCGATTCGCCACCTGCTAAAGACTTCGTAGATGAATATTACATGGTTACACCCACGAAAACAGATAAAATCACCGAGAAATATCACAAATATGCTCAAATGGTTTTGGATACTGATAAAGATCCTAAAGTTATGATGAGTATTTTTGTGTACCCAGATAAGATTCGATGACGTGCCATAAGCCAAGAGATCACAGACCTGAACCAAAAAATTGTGGATTAGCTTCAAGGAATTCATGAAAAAGTGCATCTACTTAATTCGACATGAGTATATAAGTACATATGTATTTCGGCTTCTGACGAATGGATCTTCGAATTATTAGAGACGAAGAAGAAGTTATTGGATCAGTGAATGGTACACACCTCAAAATCTATTCTATATTAATATAGTATGACCGGATTCTTATGACGCTGAGATCTCAGCAACGGCTGAACCGATTTCGCTCAGTGACCTCTCAAAAAATAGCTTTTGAACCGTAGATGTGCAGGTTTTTATCAAAAGTTCTAAAAGTTGCACCGTAAAGCTTAAAAAAGCTCAAAAATTGATTTTCGCCCATAAGTAGCGC
Source organism: Planococcus citri (assembly GCF_950023065.1). Taxonomy (NCBI): domain Eukaryota; kingdom Metazoa; phylum Arthropoda; class Insecta; order Hemiptera; family Pseudococcidae; genus Planococcus; species Planococcus citri. The sequence continues at coordinate 51,375,177 of NC_088681.1, read as the reverse complement.
ATTTAATGTATACGAGTACATTATACAGTGGCGTCGCGATAAGTGAAAATTCAAGGGAAGAAAATTTTTGTTTCACTTATCAAGTTTTTCACGTACGAAGGTTTCAGTTAGAGTTTTTTTTTTTTTGGTCAATTTTCAATTATCGAAGTTTGGATAAAAAAAATGGAAAAAATTGAATTTTTATTGATTTTTCTTACAAATTGATATTTTTATTGATTTTTCTTACAAATTGATACATGAACAGCTCGAACGTATTATGAATTTATAATTTGAAAAACTGATCAATTTTTGATTGCACTTCTGCCGAACGATGTGCCACACTATCAATTTTAATCAAAGCAGTGAAGTGTTCATCAAGTAGATCCTCCTGCTGCTCCAAACAAAGCACGAGAAAAATGAATTCTTTCATTAAAATTAATGTTGTTCTACTTTTTAAATCACAAATTTTCCAAAACTTTTGCCCACGCTTCATTCGGACCATTCAAGATGCTGATTTTGAAAATGTTGAGAATATAAAAATTAAATTAAACAGAAAAATTCCAGACATACTTAACAAGTTCTCTTTCACTTATAGAGGCTGAATGATTCAGTACCTTTCAGTTAAAGAGGTATTTGCACTTATAGAGGTAAAACGCAGGCAACATTTCACTTGTAGAGGTAAACAGGTGCATTTCCCCGGCCCCCCACCGCCACCGATCGACTTCAAAAATAGGTCATTCGTTTTTGCTACGTTTGTGCTGGTTTGTGCTGAAAATTTTTTCGTTTGTGCTGCCCCCCTTCCGGAGATATTTTGAAAAACTTTTGGGGGGCTGTAGAAACGGGAGCCCCCCCCCCCCACTTTCGCGTAGAGGGTCCATAATGGTGTCAATCGTTTGTGCTACGTTTGCGCTGGTTTGTGCTGAAAATATTTTCGTTTGTGCTGCCCCCCTTTCCGAGATATTCGAGAGAACTTTTGGGGGGGCTGTAGAAACGGGAGCCCCCCCCCACTTTCGCGTAGAGGGTCCAAAACGGTGTAAATCGTTTGTGCTACGTTAGTGCTGGTTTGTGCTGAAGCTATTTTCGTTTGTGCTGACCCCCTCCCTGAGGTATTTGAGAGGACCTTTGGGGGGCTGTAGAAACGTAGCCCCCCCCCCACTTTCACATAGAGTGTCCAAATTAGTGTCAATCGTTTGTGCTACGTTTGTGCTGGTTTGTGCTGAAAATTTCTTCGTTTGTGCTGGCCCCCTTCCTGTGGTATCGAGGGGTTATTTGTGGGGGGGCTGGAGAAATGAATTTTAAAAAGGGGGTTAGACGAAAGGTTGGGAAGAGAAAAATATATGTGTCGTTTGTGCTTCGTTTGTGCTGGTTTGTGCTGCCACCCATAACCCTCTAACCCCACCCCACACTAAAATACGGCTTTCCACCATTTATTAGGATTACACGTTACCCCTATTAAACTAAGCAGATTTGTTCTTTTTCGAATTTCATTGCTTTCAACAGCTAAATTGATTCATTATCGCTGAAAAATGAGATCCTTAAAACTTAAGTTCAAAAATTTCATTTTGACCAGTGCCCTAAGCTCTCCCCCCCCCCTTTACGGAAGTTGACGTACGGAAACATGGTGACAACGTTTTTTCTTCTTCTCGTTTTTACTTTAAATTCCCTAATATGTTATATGTACTTGCTTCATTACAAATAACGGTGCATTTTCGACTTGGAAGAGGTACGGTGGAGGGGGTGGAGCTGGGCCCCCAAAAATTGAGTCCAAAATGGGGGGAAATCAATTACAAGTGAATTTTGGTCTCATCGGCGGTCTGATTGATCACAAAACTAGAACAACCGTCTGCGGTGCACATTGTAGAATAGTTTTGACCCATAAACCCCCGGAGGGGGGGAGTTCATGTCCCCCAAATTTTTTTTTATGAAAGTTTTGTCAAATTCGAGAATTCTTTGACTGAAAAGTCGAAGTAAATACTCTAATTGAAAGTATTTTGGATATAAAGCACTCCGGACAGACTTCTGAGCGAGAGAAGGAGGGGGGGGGGGTCAAATTCTCCAAAATTTTGAAAATCGGATTTTTATTAGTTGTGTAGGTACTCACGTTTGTGCTCACTTTTCATTCATATTATGTTATTAGAATCAACGAAGTTAATGCGGAGGCAAAACGTTCAAAAATCACCTCAATAAATCATTTTTGATATTTCGAGGCATTCAAAAACCCCTCCTTCACAAAATTCTCGAGTCCGGAAAATGTTCATAATTTAAAGACAATAGGGGTACATGAACCTCCTACCCTCCTAAAAAAAGCCACACGGAGTCATAGTTACTTTTATAGGTTCTAAGTAGTCAATGTGATGACAAAACGTACATAAAAAACAAAAATATTATTTTCCAAATTTTGGAGCATCTATAACCCCCATTTACCTCTTGCTCATCAGTCTGTCTCGAGTGCTTCCTGAGCGAGAGCAGGAGGGAGGGGGTCAAATTCTTCAAAATTTTGAAAATCGGATTTTTATTATTTATGTAAGGTACGTTTTGTCATCACATCGACTTCTTTGATCCTGTGAGTAAGAAATACGGGTCCCGAAGAATAATTTTGATTCGGTGTGGCCCCTCTTGGGGGGGGCTCCTGTGCCCCAATTTTTTTCTATTATGAACATTTCCGGATTCCAGAATTTATTTGATTCATTTCAGCTAAACAGTGAGATCCTTTAAATTTCAACTTAGAAAATGGATTTTAACTCATGCCGCAAGCTCTCCCTTTTCCTTATGAAAATCAACACAGGGAAGAATGGTAAAAACCCGTTTTACCTATTCTCTGTTTTTCAGCATTAAGAGTCGTAAGATTTTTCCTCCTTTAAAAGCCTACAATATACACGTGCCTACTCGTTCCGTTGCGATGCGTTTTGGACCTCAAGATTCATTTTTTTCGAAGGGGGTGGCGGTAGGAAACTCGAGCTGCAGGTCGCAGGTCCCCAAAATAGAGGAGAAAATGAAAAAAAAATCTATTGTGCTTCAAATCTGACCTCGTCTTGACTTTTTTGTTCTGATCATAAAACTCCAGCATCATCGCGAAATAATTTGGAACCCATTGGCTTTATGGGGGAGCGGTAAGTGGTTGGGTCTCAAAACTTTTCAAGTAATCAATATTTGCTCAATTCAAAGATTTTTTTTGTCTGAAAAATATAAGAAAATCTTTGAATTATTGTATTTGGGATAGGAAAGACCCGGATTGACTTGCGGAGGAAAAGAGCAGAGGTAAGATACCTCCCTTCTCAAGTGTGATAGCACTGATTTTTACACGATGAATTTTTTTTTTCATATTTCATCGCTCCCAATAGCTAGATTTATTCATAATCATCAATCCCCAAAAAATAAGATCATGAAAATTTCAGCTCAAAAATGTTTCTTTTATGGAAGTTAACATAGACATACGCGGTGAAAACTTTTTTTTTCAACTGTACTCGAAGAAACCAGTTTTTATTTTAAAATCCCAACATACCTACATGCTTCATTACGAATTACGATGCATTTTTGACCCGGAAGAGTTATGAGGGAAGAAGAAAAGAGTGATGCTGTGCTTCCAAAAATTGAGTCCAAAATGGAAAAAAAAATCAATTACCTAAGTGAATTTTGGTTTCGTCGACTTGTTTGATCACAGAACTGGAACAACATGAGGGGGGGATGCATCGTAAAATAATTTTGACTCGGTGATAGTTATTTAGAGGAGGGGGTGAGAGGGTTCATGTACCTCATTGATAGTTCTCGACGTTTTGAGCTCAAACTAGACGATTCCCGGTGTGTCAGTTTTTATATAAATATATAGATATATATATAGTAACCAGACTTGTCAACTAATCAATGGGTTAATTTTACTATACAAGTGGACTGGCCAACTTCTCAACTATAGTTGACAAGTCATGGGTTAATTTTACTATACAAGTCAACTATGAGTTTTCAGAAACTTCCAGCAGAGCGCGCATGGCTTAGAAATCAAGGCGCGAGGACGAACGCAGGGTCTACAGTTGATTTGTGGTAAGTAGAATGTGATGCGCTGGTGGATATGTATGCAAATACATCGATCCTGAGTGTACAGGACAACAAATTTGACTTGAAATTTTTCAGTATTTTATTGGCACATGGAAAAATTAGAAACATCAAAAATTTTTATGGAGTTCAAGCTTTCTTGTGGTGTTTTCACTTTTTTAAAATTCAAATTATTTCAACTCCATTTTCAAAATTTTTCTTCAAAATTTAGCCTAAAAATCTGAATAGTTTTTTCAACACATAGATTTTTAAAATATTAGATTGAATCTGCAAATAAAATTTTGGTAAGTGATTTAGAACAGAAATTATGCCAATTTTAAAATTTTGTTCACTTTTCTGCATATATGCCAAGCATAGTTGACATATCTGGTCGCAAGCAAATATATCTATATATGTATATATATATATAAAAACTGACATACTGGGAATCGTCTAGTTTGAGCTCAAAACGTCGAGAACTATCAAAATTTTTGACCCCCGACCTTTTTATCCAAAGTTGGGCCTACCGCAATAGCCATCATTTTTTACAAAAATGTGGCTAAAAAGCTCAATAATTGATTTTAACATACACAGCGCATTTGACATGTACAAAGAAGTACGTATATTATATCTTGAAAGAGCATCAAAAGAATAGTTGTGCTGTGAAGCTCAAAGAAGCTCAATAATTGATTTTCGCCCAAGTTTTGAAGACAGATTTGAGCCTAAACTAATGTTTGAAATCAATCGATTGTATGTAGTTTCAATCATCATTGTAAAAAGCTTAAAAAGCTGACGTTGGTACACTTTTTCAACGTTTGAAATCGATCGATTGCAGTTTCATTCAACATGGAATTTCTTTTGTGGGGGGGGGGGGTGAAAAATAAGGTAACCTTTGAAATCAAACGATTGTATGTAGTTTCAATCTCCATCGTAAAAAGCTGATGTTTGTAGACTTTTTCAACCTTTGAAATCAATCGATTGTGGTTTCATTCCACATGGAACTTTTTTTGGTGGGGGGGGGGAGGGGAGGGTGAAAAATAATGTCGGTATGATTAAAGTAATTCTAAAAAGTCTGTAATTTACTTGTAGTTTGGAACTTTCTTCGGGGGGAGGGGGTGTGACAAATAAGGAGGGTATGATTAAAGTTTGAAAACGACCAATTATATGTATTTTCAATATTCGACATGGAACTTTGGGGGGGGGGGGTAATCAATCTCCATTGTAAAAAGCTGATGTTGGTACACTTATTCAAGCTTTGAAATTGATCGATTGCAGTTTCATTCGAAATAGAGCTTTTTTTGGGGAGGGGGGTGAAAAATAAGGAGGGTATGATCAAAGTTTGAAATTGATCAATTATAAGTATTTTCAATCTCCATCGTAAAAAGCTGACGTTGGTACACGTTTTCAACCTTTGAAATCGATTGATTGTAGTTTCATTCGACATGGAACTTTTTTTGTTCGCGGGGGGGGGGGGTGAAAAATAAGGTAGGTATGATTAAAGTAATTCTTGGAATCAATATTCACAGCAAAACCACAATAATAAATTCAGATCAGTAAAATGCACACCTAATCACCTTAGATCGCTAACTGCCAACGTTGATTTTTTCATTTCAGGCGAATTTCTGAAAACAGCGAAAATAGCTCTTGGTCAGGGTCGTTGTGATCCGGATCATTACGTGATCCGGATCATTTTCTGCAGTAGGAATCGTGATCCGTGATCCGGATCATTATACCACAACGATTCGTGATCTATGATCCGATTCAAAATTTTCCGCAGATCATTTTTTCACGGATCATTTTTTTCACCAGTAATGCTGCATTGCTGCATGTTTCTCCTTTGAAAATTCGATTTTATTAAAAATTAATGGAGTTGAACTCAATTTAATGATAACGAATAATTGGTTTTTCGCTAGGATGCTTAGTTTTTGATTTTTTGACAAAAAACTAAAACTTTGAAATTATTTTTTGAAAAAATTGCAAACTGTGTTTCATAAAAATCGATCTGGAGGCGAAAGGAAGCGTCCTATGAAAAAATTACGTATGACCAAAATTGTTGAGAATTAAATTTCCAATCGACATAATGTCATTAGTTTTTTTCTAGGATGCTTAGTTTTTGATCTATTGACAAAAAACAAACTTTTTGAAATGTGAAAATTTCATCTTTCAATTTCTGAAATTTGCAAGATGAGGCTGACTTTTTCCACCCCTGTATAATGTGTTATTGCAATTTTTGAAAATAAAATGGAGACTACTTTGTTTTTCACGTTTTTGTTCAATCTTTAATTTTAAAAAAACAATTTAGTACCTTATAAGTACCTAATAGAATTTCCTTGAAATGATCCGAAAAATGATCCGTAAAACTTGATCCGGATCATTTTTTTCTGGAGTTATTCGTGATTCGTGATCCGGATCACAATTTCCCGGGAGATCTTTGATCCGTGATCCGGATCACAAATTTCTGAATGATTCGTGATCCGTGAATCGGATCAAATTTTCGTGATCCGCAACAACCCTGCTCTTGGTGCATTATTTTCTAGCAAGCTTTTTTGGGTCCAATTCTGAGATTTTATCTTCGTTGAGATCGTGAAAACGTGATTTTAACGTTTTTTGGAAGAGTAAAATCTAAGAATTTGACCTAGAAAAAGCTCAATTGAAAAAATATGCTCAAACTTCTTTTTTAGGAGTGCCTATAAGGTGGGGCACACTAAAAAAAAGGGGGATCAAAATTACGAATATACTCGGAGCTTAACAAAACCTTTTCATCCGAATAATTGAATATATATGTATCTCAAAACGTGACATTTGGCGCAAATTGCTGGTTTCTTTGAGCACCAGCGCAAAATTTTATTGAGCTCAAAATGTGGTAGGATGGAGGTCTTTCAGATACTAATAAACTGTGAAATGCTTTTCAGCGGGGTTCAAAGAGGTAGGTTCAAAATTGATGGTTCCAAAATTTTCCAAAAATCAACTCCCCTCACATTTCTGCCCCCGAAAGTCAAAAATAGAAAAATCACCTCACTTAACGTTACGTTTATCGAGTTCGAATGGATATTTTACGCTAAAAAAGTTTTTGAAAATAATACTCAGTGGTTCCTAAAATTCTTTTTTATTTACAACTTTGGAGGACCCCTGGAGCCCAAAAAATGGTCATTTTTGGTCAACTAACCACGGATTCGTATTCGGGACATTTATTACAACATTTTAAGAGTGATCATGTCCAGAACTGTCATGGGGCCAAAAAATTTTCTTATCGGGACTCGTCATTTTTTGAACCTTCTCGAATCATTATGAGTAATGACTTATGACTTTACCATTCGCTGCCATTTTTAGCCTTCCAAGAACAATTTGAAGATGGGTAGATTGAAAAAATTATAATTTCTAATAAATTTTATGGCGTTTTACAATCGTTAAAAATTCATCATTTTAGCAAAGTTGTGGAGTTCTCAAAATATTATTAAATTCGTCTTACCTACAATTTTTACTATAGGATTCATCAAATTTAAGAAATAATGAAAAAAATCATTAAGAAAAATATGTAAAACGAATGCAAAAATAAATTTATTTTCATCGTTAAATAATAACAATATTATCTAATAAGTAAATCAATAAATCCATTGCGTTATTCTTTATCGCGTCGTTCGAACCCAAATTCATACCTAACCTAACAACAACTCGACATTACAAACCCATGATAAGTACCTAGACCTACAAAGTTCGCTAAGTAAATACTCGTTTACAGCGTGAAATTAATTCAAACACATTTTCACTGTCATTGCCGCCGAACAATGTGATTATAAATTTTTTTTATTACTTTGACCAACCATTTCATGCGTTGAAAAAATTACAAATTCCCGCCCTCTTTTTAATATTTCAAATGACGTGAATCAGCATGCACCGAAACATGATCAATTAATGACCCAACCACAAATACACATTAATTTGGCTTACTCGTGCTTCTACTTTGTAAATTCATCATCACAAAAACACTTGAACTCGACAATAAAGATTTTCAAAAAAAAAAAAATTGATTTGTATCTTTTGTTCGAATTCATTTTCCAATCTGATTTTATTCCAAAATTTCTGTTTTTTTGAAAAAATTCCTCTTTTCGAAAATTCATTAGTGTAGATAACTGTGTATACTCATAAAACTTCTCCTCCCTCTCTCTTTCAAATTTTCGACCTAAAATGCACGTAAAAAAGAGAAAGGTCACCCAACAAACCAATTATTGGTTTAAAAAACAAAACATGACGTGCCCAGAGAATAAAAAAAAAAACTTGAACAAATAACCATTAACACGCGTAAACGTATCTAGTACCTACCTACATTAATTTTAATGAGACACATCAAACAAAATAAAATAAAGAAATTAACATTGGAAAAATTTTACTGCGTTGGAAAACTATCCAAATTTTTTTCGTCCAATACCTATCATTTTAATTTCAAACTCGAGTGTGGTTACGAAATGATCATGGTTTCGAATAAAGTTATAGTTTCCGTATTCTTGTACATCGTGATATCGAAAGTAAGAATCATTTCTTTTTTTTTCATGATTTTGTATTTTACGAAGTTCTTCTACACAGTTATTCTATGTATTTATGTGAGTAATTGTTTGACAAAACACATTTCAAGAGCAATTGGTACTTTCCGCAATGTTGAGAATTATAATCAGAAATCATATTTTTTGCCCATCTCGTTCTTTGCACATGTCATTGAAAAAATTGAAAAACCAGCAGAAATCATAATTTTTTATTTTTTTCTCATATTTTCGTTGAATTTGAAAAATGACTGTTTCTCCTCACCACATGAACTTGAGCAGTTAAAATTTTTATATCTGGTGGGGAGAAACGGTCATTTTTCAAATTTACCAAAAATATGAGAAAACAAGTAAAAAATCCTGTTTTCTGACCAGAGAGCCGGATCCGGCTAATGGTGTATGGGTCAATTTGGTATCTATGTACCACAGACTGTCCAACCAAAATTTGAGCTCCTGAAGTTCATTAAAAAAGCTGATTTTACTGAATTTTCAAATTTTCAGATAGAATTTATAAACCACCGGATGTACAGAAAATTCGATTTCTGATGATAATTCCAGATCTCGCCGGTGGTATAGTATTACCTAATCGATTAGGTATCAAGCATAGATCCTTTGGCCAAAATTTCAGCAGCTGAAGTTCATGTGGTGGGGAGAAACAGTCATTTTTCCAAAAATTTTCCGGAAACTTTCAAATTTTTAAATTTCCATTTTCATTGAAATTTGTGAAATTTATATACGAGTATTTTCACCAAAACACTCACCTAAGTTCAGTATTTTCATTCATAATAAGGAAATGCTTGTAAACAGTAAACAAACACCACTAGATTATGACATTTAAAACAATAAAATATGTTTTTCTTGGTTTTTTAAAAAAAATTTTGAATGAAATTTTCAAAATACGCGTATATACACGACTTGGTATCATTTTCTCAACAGGTGTAACAATAACAAACCTGCGGATGAACCATTTTGAGACAATTTCTTGAAATTTAAAAAAAATACTGCACATTTTTCAAAAATAAATACCTATAATTAGTTGTCTTCTTCAAGAAGTTCAAGGACTCTTCAGATCCATTTCCATCCAGACGAAGTTCAGAATGTGAAAAATGAGAAATTCATTATAACTTTTTTTTTACGCATATGCATTGTCAATGATTCAAGAATCAATTTTTTAAAAAAATTATTCAATGACTAATGAGAGAAAATTGCAATATTTGTCTCAATTGTTGCAAATTTCATGGACCATATAATTAACCAAATTTATTCAAAGGTTACAAGTTTATGGTTAGAAAAATAAAAATTTCAAATTTGGGTTCCAATTCCAATTTTTGTTTTGATTTCAGTAAAGGCTAGGTACTTGGATAAAAAATTAAAAATCATTTCCCCAAAAATTTTCTGTTGATTTTGATTCCAGTTCCAGTTTACAGTTGAAACTTTTGGTTCACATCCCTGCATTTTTTTTCCTTCATTATTTAGAATTTTTCTGGTGCAGTTTTTTATTTTTTGTGAAGTAATTGTTGAATACTTGAACTTGGTCACATTTTTTAATTCATAAGACACCACACAAATGAAATTCTATTGCAGAAAATATGAGAATAAATGAAAAAACCAGAATTATTGGAAATTCATCAGTTTGTAGTTGACCAATAGCATTTTAAAACTGGCATTTGTTAAAAACAGATATGGGGTGCCTCATTCATTGAAGAAAAATATATTTCCAGAAAGTTTCCGGAAAGTTTCCGAAAGTTTCTGAAAGTTTCCAAAAAATAAATTTCCTGAAATTTATCATCTCTACCTCTAAATGACCAAATTTTGAATAATTTTTCAGAATTCTTATTGTCTTCAAATTACAAAATTTTAAATTCAATTTTCAAGTTCATATATTGTCCCTAATTTGCAAAACGTTTACTCAATTTTTGGAATTCACATTGGTTCCAATTGTTCAGAATTCTCATTATATCTTAATAAATATTACAATTTACATATAATAACGCATATAATTTTCAAGTTCACATTATCTACAAACTTACAAAACTTTTAAACTTTTAATCAATTTTTGGAATTCTCAGTGTCTCTAAATCTAAAATGACAAATTTTCATATAATTTTTTTAGAATTTCCACTGTCTTCAAATTTATAGTAGGTAATTTCAAACCAATTTTCAGAATTCGCCTTTGATTTTAAATGATTAAATCTTACGAAATATGTTCAGAATTCGCATTGCCTCTAAATTACATGAAAAAAACATGGATAATTTTTACAATAAATTTCAGCTACATACATAAGTATTTAGCACAATAACCGGATCCCATTCAAAACTACCTACATAATACCTATAAGTATGATAAAATTTGTTTTGAAACTAAATATTTCTAACTATTCAGTTACAATAATAATTTTTACTGTGATCTTATAGTAAAAATTACCATTTTAATAAATTTTGCTACACCAATAGTAAAAATCACTTTGTTTTAATAATTTTTAGGTAGTAAAGCATGATAATAAAAATTACATAAACCAATAGTGTAAAGATTTACTCATTTTAAAGTAATTTTTATATCATAAAAGTAAAAATTACTCATGTCGAGGTAATTTTTACTGGTAGTAAAAAGTACTTATTTGAATAAATGAAATGAAAATTCATTTAGCAAAATGATGATATTATCATATTTTCATAACTCAATTTTAAAAAGTTGAGGTAAGAAGGGATTCAATCTTCTTTTTTTTTTGCACCATCATGATGTACCCACTCTAAAGCATTTACCTAGCAAATATTTCCAACAAAAAATCCGTCACCTACCTACCTACCTACCTACCTACCTCATGGAGATTCGAACCTGGGTCCCTAAAATATCCTATTCCAACCTAAATGCCCTGACCACTCGGCTATGAGTTCATGCGGAGGGTTAGGGCATTAAGAGAATATATGTATTGTTTGGTAAACGCCCCATCAAACCACTCCCACTTGAAATACACAGCCGGCAGACTGGGAGTATAGCAGGGTACAATGAGCAGGTGTTCTGCAAGTCCCCTTTTCAATCTTTTAGGATTTAATGCATTAAAATAATGAACTCAAATTGCAATTACTCAGCAATTACCCATCCAAATTGAATGAAAAATAATCTATACCCTCCGCCTTAATGATTCTCATATTCTGTCCAAGTGTCCAATAGGTACAAAAAACGGTGGGATAGCTTAAGAGAACATTCATTTGAGGAGCGATATTCCAAAACGCCCTTAGTGCATTTTTTTCGAATTGCTTTTTTAAAAATAAAAAGTGTTCCAAAACGCACTTTGTCCATTTTTATTGATTTTTTTTTAGCTGTATTTGATGGATGAAGTGTATAGCTACACTCCTAACATCATAAATCCACCCAAATAAAGTTTTAAACCCACCTAAATCGCCAATTTTGTGGTGTAGGAATTAGGAATTAAGGAGATTTTAAGACTAGGAACAATATAATGAGAAAATAGGTATTAGGAAAATTCACGAAAAGGAATTAGTGGGATGGGTTTGGATTAGGATAAGACAAACCTACCTAACCACACAATATAAAAATGCTCTAAATTTATCCAAAACCACAAAGATTTGATTCAATCTATATTCTATCAAAAGAAAGGGGATTTATATACAAGGTAGGTAGAACCTACATTAAACACAATCATAGTTGGAACGTATCCCAGTATTAGATTAACTCGAAAAGTAATTTGAAATTACGTACATTTCTAGACATTGTAAAACAAGTCGAAATAGATGGAAAACTACTAAATCTATACCTAGATTATTTAAATAGAATCACTGTTACGAATCCACACCTAGATCATTATAAGAAATTCTAACTACATTACCATTAACCTAATCATTACCTTGACCATCTTAATTGTAGTTCGGACTGTCTTTTCATAGACTATATCTTAGCCCTATACTTTGGAAGAAAGAACCTAAATGCTGACCAACATATTGGCTAGAGGATTTACCTCAGCCTTGCCGGTAACTCGAAAAAGGAAACTTACTCCATTAGAATTACTGTCCAATTATCATTGAAATAAATTCATAATAACACAAATAACACTCGAGTTACCGGAGAAATTATATCATTTTAATTAGTTCAAAATATTATACAAAAAACTCAAATTCTGCCATGAAATGACAGGCAAATTTAAATAGAAAAATTACAATATAAATACGAACGCACGTTCATCAATCGAGAGGAAAAAACATACTGAAGAATAGGTAGGTGATACCTATCGTCGTAAACACTCGAGTTTCCCACCATAGATTTTAACCTTGAGATGGGCTCATTAAATTTATGTACCAAGTTTTGCCTAACTATTTCTATTTAGGCTCATCTATAGCACATAATTTACCAGACTAAAAACTAATTTTTTAAAATGGACATATTAGGGCGTTTTGGAATATCGCTCCTCATTTCCAATGAAATTTAATTTCTCATAGTGAAACCAATAGTGTGCTACACACACTAAAAACAGTAAAAAATCCTGTTTTCTGACTTGAATGCCGGTTCCGGCCAATGGTGGTTGAGTTGATCAGGTATCTAGAAAACTGCATTTGGCCAAAATTTGAGCTCTGAAAGTCAATACGCTGGAGAGATGGATATTTGTAATTTTTTTTTCGTTTTCTGAGTTAAACAGCTTCAGCTGTGTAAAAAAATCAAACGCTCGCCAAAAATTTAAAAATCAAGAGCTCTATTCCAAAGTGGGTTAAGTCATTTTTTAAAAAAGGCACGTTTTACGGAGATTTTTCCTTCAAAAGTGGGTTAAATCATCGATTTTGCAAAGTAAATTTTTCTACAAGTAATTGTTCTAGTCCAAAGAAAGGAAAGGTGCACCGACCTTTGGAAACAAAACAAATTTCAGCATCAAAAACTTTAAACGCATTTTTTGGAGGAAAAAATGACTTAACCCACTTTGGAATAGAGCTCTTCAATTAAAACCACAGAAAGTTCACAAAATAGTAAATTTTCAAAATCAAAACCATGATAGGTAAGTACCATTTCAAGTAGGAGTACTTCATTTTGAGATTTTAGTTTGTTCAAAATTCGTAAATTTACTCACTTTCTCTGAATAAATGAAAGTTGGTAACTAAGCACCCTGCATATGAACTTGAAAGAATAAAATGTAAGTAGGTACATAGTTTATTAGTTGTTGGAAGGGTACCTTATGAGATGTATTGTTACACATTGATGAGAATTATTAATTATATCGAGAACAAAAACAATTTTTTCCACTTCAAAATGATAATTGATAACTTTTTCAAAATTGTTTTTGTTTTTGAAGTTTTGAATGATTAATGAATGTGGCCAGAGGGGTTTATGATAAGAACGAATTTTCTCATTCTTAAGTATATGTGTGATGTATTCGTACACAAGTAAATAAGCACATGATCACATTGTCAGAGATTATTCATAACTGCCATGTTATGCAGTGCTACCAACCTAAATCTGCCACAATTCTCTATACGCTACATATCCTATAATATTAAAAAAACAATTTAAAAAAAATGCCAAATCTGGTGGTTTGACCGAATTTTACTCTCTCTGACAGATAGTTTGTCGTGGGGTGGTTGTATGTGTCCAGGAATTGCACAATTGATTCGTAAGTGAGCTGAGTTATTAGCTTTGGATCGAAGTGATCACTTACCATTCGGTAATGGTCTGGGCCAATGCATTTCAGCAGTAAGTTGCGCTTTGCTTCAATTTTGTCATCTAGTCCTTGTAGACTAATTTCTAGTTCGAATCGTTGTATGTAATAACGCCATTCTTTGGATTGCAGAGAGAATTCTGCAAATCGGAAGTTTGAAATGCGTTGTTGTATTCTATAGGTGTTTGTCTGAAAGTGTGGAATGAAGCCAGCAAAAGGTGTCTCTTTGTATGTTGGTGTCTTTGGCTGCTTATTTTTGCATCTAGGAGCCTTTCTCTGGTGTCTTGTTTGCAAACACAGTTTTTTTGTAAAAAAAATTATTAAAAAAACCATTTTCCTCGTCGCCAAATGTAATGTATTCGTACACAAGTAAATAAGCACATAATCACGTTGTCAGAGACCAGAGTTTATTCATAACTGCCATGTTATGCAGTGCTACCAACCTGAATCTACCACAATTCTCTATACGCTACAACATGAGTATCAATGAAAACTATTGATACGCACCCTACGTTTAAAATGCTTCAACTAAAATTTGTAAACAAAACAATTTTAAGGCCCGCCAAATTGTTAATATCAACTGAATCGGTGATTGTAAAAAGGTACTCGTTCCACTAAAAGTGGTTCCGAGATAATCGAAAAAAACTATCTCATATCTCACAGCATCATGGGATTGGGATGAAATTTCAACTGTAGATACCTTTCATCATCCTTCAACCACATGTGTAATCAAATTTCCCCTAAACCCACCCCCAAAAGCACACGACCCTCTCAAAAATCGGGAATGATGCCCTTTTTACACTCAACGGAAAAAATTGAATTTTTTTTTCATCAAAAATAGTGAAATAAAGGTCGAAGGGTTAATTTTTTTTCTCCAAAACAGGTTTATTAGTTAAAGCACATCACAAGCTTTAAATATCACTACTCATTTTCGCCAAATTTTGATTCTTACCATTAAAAAAACGTAAAATTCAAAAAAATGAAAAGTCAAATTTGTAAAATTATGAATCTTACGTTAAAACAAAAATCGTAATATTGTTAAAAAAACATTCATTTTCGAAAAACACGAGTCTTAATACTAAATTGAGGTATAAAAATTAAAATTAGAAACTAAATTCCAAAAAAAAAAGTCTCATTTGCAAAAAAACGTCAGAAAACTAAAATTTACACACTATTTTTCTAAAAATGACAGCTCTTATTACGAAGAACGTCAGAAAATGGAAATTACAAACCAATTTCGAAAAGTTACGAGTCTTTTTATTAAAAAGAAAATTAAAAATTAAACTTATGATCGATCTTCTGCAGTTTCGGTAGAATTTTCGGCTGTTCCGGCGGCGTTATCGGCAGATCCGGCGGCGCTTTTGTCATTTTCGGTACTCGGTGGCAATATTTCATGGTGGTAAAAAGACATGAAACTTCACGGGAATGTACGGCAATAGCTTTTCTATATCGCGACACTTTTCGACAGCCAGTGGAATCTCTGCATCATACGCCTTACGAGTCGGCAAAAAGACATACGATGAACTTGATCCATTCAGGAGGAGAAGGTTAAAAAATGGAGAAATCTTCACTGACTTGCGATACCATAAATTTGTCTCACCACATAACTACCTAATTATATCCAAAGGGTATTCCCAGGTCATGTGTTGGTCGTATGGCTACATAGTATGGGGCGAAAAAATCGCTACTGCTACTGCAAACTTGCCAAAAATTCCTGCTATCCTGCTTTTGCCAAAATTATCAAAAAAGTCATTTTTTTGGTCAAAATAAAAAAAAATCCCAACTTTTGTCAAATTGTCATAAAAGCACTGTTTTTGGTCAAATTCCCTAGTGACAAAATACGAGAGCGTTTCCGCTAGCGACTTTTTAGGACCACTTCGCTATAGCGTTTCCGCTAGCGGATAGCGAAAACGCTCTACAAGGTATTCTATTCACTGTAGGGGGTAATGTGTAGCTGGAACATGTAACCAAACAAAAAAAAAAGATTCCTTTTGTGACAAAACTACAACCACAATTAACAGAAATATGAATGTGTAGGCTAGGTGCCTAGGTAGTATGTTGTAGTTGCACAGAAAAGTCATCATCACCCCCTTACACTCCAACTGACGAGTGATGGAACCTGTTTTCTTCTCTACTTTCTCTGGGATGTTTAGTTTGGTTCTTGATGATCTCCTCCTACCCCGCATATCTGGCACTGATGTAGGGATGTTTGTCAACTTCATTTACAGGAGTATGCCACTGGTGCAGGTTTAGAAATTGGTATTAGATTAAGCATAATATGGCAATCAATCCTTGTTCAGGGAGGTAATTTTTTTTGATCAATTTCGAGAAATTTATCCACCCAAACATATGTATGTGTAGCCAAAAATTTTTCAAATTTTTTGAGATGTGTTTGAACAGTATGTGATATGTTTATGATGGTGAAATATTTTTTTAAAAAAGAAATTGATCATTTGTGAAACATTTCCAGCAAAAAGAAAAACATGCTTCTTTTCATGGGTTTCTGAAACTGAAAGTGCTTCACACTAAAAAAAATATATGTACTTACTTAATCGCATACCTAAGCACACATATCCACACAATCATTAAGAGGAAAAGACAAGTGATTTGGGGTACATAGCAGTCAAAATTTTCAGGGGTTTTTGAGTCAAAAACAATCTTCAAATTTTAGTCCCAAAAAATTGCAATAAATGGACAACAGTTTCACTTGAATTTAAAGGCACACAAAATCCTCACAAAAAAAGGATAGAGCTTTGAAATTCGCATTATCTGCTAATTCCTAATTCCTTGGATTTTTTAGTCAGAAAACTGTAATTTTATTTTTATCCAAAACTAAAGACTCAATAAATAAAATTTTTCAGGGAGGGAGATGGAAAAAAAATGAAATTTTTCAACTCTGTTGAATGAAGCATCAACCTTCTAAATTTAAATCCATTTTAGAATTAATTATTCAATTCAAGTTCCTTTTCGCGAAAAATTCAACAGCAAAATGTTAAAAGATGTTTTCGTAGCTAAACTATTCCAAATTCTAACATGCATCACAAAAACGCCAGCGAAAAAGCGAAATGCTGAAGTAAATTAATACCTGAAATAGCGTTTTCGCATTTTGCTCTCAAAAACGCCAGCGTTTTCGCATTTTGCTCTCAAAAACGCCAGCGTTTTCGCTTTTCGCCCACAAAAATGCTCTGTGATAAAAACTGGCAGTAGCGTTTTCGCTATCCGCTGTCATTTCCGCCATGTGAAAAGAACTCCAGATAGCGTTTTTAATGGCGAAAAGCGAAAACGCTAGCGACTTTTTAGGACAAACTAGCTATCCGCCAGCATTTTCACTAGCGGATCGCGTTTTTCGTTGTCAATTGGGTTGACGAAAAATAAATTTTCTTCTGACATTATCAAAAAAGTCCTAATATCTTTTGTAAAAATGATTAAAAAACCTTGTTATTGTTGGCCAAAATTTCAAAAATTCCTACTTTTGCAAAATCATCAAAAAATCTCAACTGTTGGTAAAAATTGCCAAAAAAAAAACACCCATTTTTGCCAAAATGTTCAAAAAATTGTATCGCCAGAATAATTTTTCAAAAAAGTCTCATTTTTACCAAAATTGTACAGAAGTTTATTTTTTAAAATAAAGTATAAAAAACACCAACTTTTGTCAAAATTGCCAAAAAAGGTGCTTTTTTTGACGTTATCAGAAAAGTTGAAAAATGTTTTTGCAGAAAAGACCAAAAAACTTGATAGCCAAAATTTCAATAAGAAAATATAATAAAAATTGCACGTGTGGATATAAACCGCTAAAAACGCACTGATAACGAATTCGTCTCGTTGCTAAATTCCACACAACATCGTTTCAGAACAGACAGCCAACCCTACTTTTACATCACAACACAGAGAAAAAAATCACGTGCTGTGGAATGAGTACCTTTTTACACTCAACGCAAAAATTTGATTCTTGACAAAAGGTATTCATTCCGGAATGAATACCTTTTTACACTCAACGCATATTTCGATGGCCGAAAAACAGGTTATAAAGTGTGGAATGAGTACTTCTGGGTATGTCACAAGATGCGTCTACCCTTCAAGAATACCATCCCATGTGTAACTCATATACCTCAAAAAAGTGGATTGAGTCCCTTTTTACAATCACCGATTCAACTAATAAAATTGAATATTTCCCCAGTAAGCATTGCCATGTCACTATGACATGTAATATCACTGAGGAGATATGTAATATTGCATTGTAATGTCTCTAAAATTGAAAAAAAAATAATATTTTTCAATTTTCTCATTTTTCCCCAGTTCTTGTTCTTGGGGAAAATAGTAATTTTTGCAATACAACTGCTGTATGAGTGTAAATTCATCTTCCAACAACCAACATACTGTGTTACGAGGTTTAAACGATTCACTCACGCATTAACATCATATCTGTTACTCGTATTTCTCTTATAGTTCGTGAACTTCCGAATGTATTTGGTTATGTTCGTTCCCTTAGTTTAGTTGAGTAGCTATGTTAGAGTTAGCGAAGTTAGTTTTTAGTACAGTCCATTTTGAAGTCGTTTAATAAAGTATGTTATTGTTGTGTTTGTATGCCTTTTATTGGTAACATTTTGGTCCTTCGGGCCGGATATCACGGTCCAGTGATGTTAATTAGTTCGTTTAATGTTTAATTAGTTCGTTAATTCGTTTTCGCAATAATTTTCGTTCGTTCGGATAGGAAAATATTGTCATCGGACAGTATTTCCCTTCGCCATATTGTTAATTTTGTTCGTTTTAATCGTTAATCGTTGTTTTCATTTTGGAAAATTGCTCATGAGCAATTGTTCTTGTAAGTAAAGTTCAAGTTATTTCTTTCTACGTGAAAATTCGGCGAAATCGCGAGTTTCCACGTGTGTGTGATCTTTCTTATTGTTGTATCGTGTATTTCGAGTCATGTGTAGTGGTAAGTGTCGTGTGTGGTGCGTCAAATCAACCAGCAACGTGTTGTTCCAGAAGGTTCTCGGAAACGCAATCGACGGCATTATTTCATCATCCTCGGCAAAACTTGCATCACCCTCTCCACCCTGATACTACGTAGCATCGACGGAGCAGCGGTTCCAGGGGTTCCAAGTCGAGTATTATCAGTTATCATCGTCGTATTATTGTTTTTCAATACCTACGTTCCATCTGAGGTATTTTTGTATCGTTTTTATTGATTTTCAAGCCATTTTCGATCATTATCGCCATTATATTCGATTTTTCGCCGATTTTCGTGCTGTTTTGTCAATTCATCAGTGAAAATGGCAGAAACGAAAGAACAGCGAGAATTACATGTGCATAAATTGCATTTAGTGTGCGTTAAAGACCAGATGTCAACTTAGGTTAAGTCTACGTTGACTATGGAAGGTCTTTCGAAGTTAGAAGCGTTATTAGCCGAATATAAGCTTCTCAAACGGAAATTCGACGAGTCAACTGATGTGATATTGATGAGTCTTGATGACAACGAGTCAAATAAAGTTATTCAAGACAACCTATTTCGAGATTCCTCAACAGTGTCCGATATTTTGGCCTCGTTTGAAGCTAGAGAGAAAACTGTTCGATCTACTTTAGAAGGAAATTCGAAATGTGACTCACTCACATCAGATCTCAACAATTCGTTTCGCGCATCTTCAATGCCAAAAGTTGAGAAGATCAAAGTTCCTAAATTCGATGGTAATATACTGGAGTTTCGTAATTTTAAAGGTCTTTATGAAAATCTCGTTCACAATAACGCTGATTTTTCAAATGTCCAGAAACTTTACTACTTGAAGCTAGCGATGATCGGTGAAGCTCATGCGTTAGTTCGTGATTTTGAATTAACAGAGGAAGATTATACTCAGGCATGGGCATTGGTAAAGTCTCGGTATGATAACAAATTATTAGTTATTGATACGTTATTCAGAAAGCTGACCGATCTTCAACCTATCAAGCATGAAAGTAAGATTCGTTCGTTGTTGGATGAAACTGATATTGTTGTTCGTGGTTTGATAGCGTCTGGTGAAACTATTGATGCAACATTTTCGAAATTTATAGCTTTTTTGGTATTGTCCAAATTGGATAATCGTACTGCCAAAGATTTTCGTAATTCGTTAGAGAGTAACGATTGTTATCCAACGTATGAACAATTGCAAAAGTTTCTCAATATGAGAGCATTTATTACGAAATTCGACTCGAACCCAACCATAACCACCAAACAGAACGATCCGCCTAGCAAGAGTGCCAAATCATCGTTCGTTTCGTCGAAAGAAGCTGTTTCGTGTGCGTTATGTGGTAATAGTCACAGTCTAGCTGATTGTAAAGTATTTATCGGATTGAATCAACAGAAGCGGTATGAACTGGTCAAATCAAAGCATCTTTGCATCAGGTGTTTGTATGCTGGGCATTCCGTTAGTGCTTGCAGAGCGAAGAAAGGTTGCGCATCTTGCTCTGGTAAACATCATTTGTTACTGCATCGAAATTCGTCGTTCTACGAGTCAACTTCAGGTAAAAATGGTGAATCATCGTCTAGTGGAGGTACACCTCAAACGCCACCTGAACCTGAGAAAGTCGTTTCGTCGAAGTCTGTCAATACAATAACTGACCAAACACTGCAATTGAAGTCCGTTGTGTTGGCTACTGCTGTTACCTGGCTTAAAGTAACAACGAAAAATGGTATGCAAGTGTTTAAAGCTCGTTTACTGCTCGATAATGGTTCTCAAGCAACTTTAATTTCGGAAGAATTTGTTCGTCATCATAATATCGTTACTCAACGATCTCAAGCTCCGATAATTCTTGGTGGTATTACCGGAAATTCAGTGTCGACAAATTCGATTGTGCAGTGCGTTATTTTATCGCGTTATAATGTGTTCGAAATCGATATTGAAGCTGATGTCGTTAGTAAGATTCCCTATTCGATCGATTCAGTGCCTATCGTTGACACAGTTCGTTGTAATCCGAAGTTAGATTTTGCGGAATGTAAATTACCTTATTCGAGTGTCGATATTGTTGTTGGTGCGGAGTATTACGAAGCGTGTATTCGAAATGTGAGTCGTAAGTGCGGTAATATATTCCTGCGCGATAGTGAGTTCGGTTGGTTAATTTCGGGTCCGTATTCATCTGAGAATTCCATTAATGATTCGTATTGTGGTCTAACGACACTAGATGTTCAACGTCAGTTAGCCAAGTTTTGGGAAATCGAAGAAATCCACGGTCATTCGATGAAGGTTGCTGATGCTTTGAAACTCGAACATCAACAATGTGAAGAGTTTATTGCAAAGAATCTCCAACGCAATGAAGAAGGTCGTTTTGTAACGAAGTTGCCCTTGAAAATCGAACGTGAGAGTCTTGGAGAATCGAAGCCCAAGGCCATTGGTGCATTAAAGCGAATTGAGCAGAAATATGATCCTGACTTATGCGAAAAATATGTCGAAGTGATGAACGAGTATTTGAAGTTGAGTCATATGGAAGAAGTTTCGCCAGAATGTGATGAACCTACGTATTATATTCCTCATCCAGCTGTGGTTAAGCCATCCAGTACTACAACAAAAGTTTGTGTTGTGTTTAACTCATCATGTCCGAGTAAGTCTGGTCTTTCGTTAAATGACATTATGATGTCAGGCCCTACGGTTCAACCTGAACAGTTCGACATTTTGATTCGTTTTCATACTCATGTGATAGCATTTACGTGTGATATAGCTATGATGTATCGCCAAATTCTTATCGCTTTGACTGATCGTAATTTGCAACGTATTGTTTGGTGTTTTGTTGTAAATGGCAAAATTATTGAGTTTGTTATGAATACGTTGACATTTGGAACTACTGCCGCTCCTTTTATAGCGACCTATTGTTTGAAACAACTCGGTATTTCGATTTCGTCAAAGCATCCTAAAGCGAGCTGAGCAATTCAAGAAGATTTTGTTATCGATAACTTGTTGACTGGTGCTCAAACTCTCGAAGAAGCTGTTGAATTAAAAAATGTGATTCATCAAACACTGAAAGATGCTCATTTCCCGTTGCGCAAGTATATGAGTAACGATCCTCAACTGCTTGCTGACCTAGATTCCTCGTTAATTGAAGAACCCAACTCGTTTTATTTTGGTCAAAAAGACGCTATTTCGTTATTAGGGTTATTTTGGCAACCTAGCGATGACAGTATGGCAGTCAAGTTGAATCTACGTGAAGATTTATCAGTATTTGATTTGTTGACTAAACGATTGTTGCTGTCAGAAATAGCTCGTGTCTATGATCCGATTGGTGTAATTGCTCCTGTAACGATTCGTGCCAAAATCATGTTGCAAGACGTTTGGAGTGAAAATCGAAGTTGGGACGATGTAGTTTCACCGAATCTCATTGCAACATTCAAGAATTACTATGCAGACTTGCCAATGCTCTCGGCATATTCGATTCGCCGTCGTTATTCATTGCTCAACAATGTAGTTGAAACCCAGCTCATTGGTTTTTGTGATGCGTCCGAAAGAGCTTATTCTGCGGTAGTGTATTTTTGTTCGGTGGATAAATTCGGTAATGTCGATTCGTATTTTATTGTGTCGAAAACGAAAGTGGCTCCTTGAAACGAGTTTAAATTAACTATTCCAAAACTCGAATTACAAGCTGCTGAGCTTTTGTCTCGTTTATTGCTTCGTTTGTCAAATGTGTTACAAGTGAAATCGTGTTTTGCCTTTTTGGATTCGACAACGGTATTAGCGTGGTTGAATGGTGATATCAATTGGTGGACGGTATTTGTTCAAAATCGTGTTAAGAAGATTGTCGCAATTATACCACCCTCAGTTTGGTATCATGTTCGATCTATAGAAAATCCCGCTGATTTGGCCACTCGCGGCCTTAGTGTCGATAAATTCATCAGTTGTGAAAATTGGTTAAAAGGTCCTAATTTTTTGTTAGAGAATTTTGATTTGTATCTCGCCAATTCGATTAGTACGGTTCCCGATTTGTTAGAAATACCAGAACAACGTACGATTAAGATTGTGAATTTTGTTAGTAATACTACATATTCGGTAGATAGTACTGAGGTTTTACCTAATTTGTGTATGGTTGTACGTATTTTTAACCCACATGTTGATTGGATTGATCACATGTATAGTTTTATTGAAAAATTTTCGAGTTTTGTTAAATTGGTTAACATCTTCTTTATGTAGCTAGATTTGTTAAGATGTCTAGTGATATGATCGATTTGACTAAAGAAGCTTGGTCTATGATTATTTGTATTGTTCAACGTCGGTTTTATGGAAAAGAGATTGCAATTGTTAGTGATCCTAAGAAAAGTATTCCGAAAACATCTCCTTTGTACGGTCTTGATTCATTTTTAGATGATCGTAATGTATTACGTTGTAAAAGTCGTTCGGAAAATTCGTTGTTATCTTATGAGTATCGTAATTTAATTGTACTTCCAGCGAAATGTCATTTTTTGAAGTTGTTAGTTATTCATACTCATGAATGATTTTTTCATGCTTCGTTATCTTTCGTTTTGAATTATATAAAGTCGATGTATTTAGTTCGCGGTGGCTTAGTCAACAATGTTAAGCATGTATTACGAGATTGTGTTAAATGTAAAAAGATGAAAGCCAAGACTATGTCCCAAAAGATGGGCCAGTTACCTTCCGTTCGTGTTGTTATTGATCGTCCTTTCAACAATGTTGGCGTCGATTTAGCCAGTCCATTCTCCGTCAAATGTGTTGGTCATCGAACAACGACGTTTGGGAAGCTATATGCCGCCATATTCGTCTGTATGTGTACGAAAGCAGTTCACATCGAAGTATTGTCTTCATTATCGACTGAAAGTTTTATCGCAACTCTCGATCATTTTATTGCTCGTCGTGGAGTTCCGTCCAATATATATTCCAACAATGCGACAAATTTTATCGGCTGTAATGGTTTGTTAAAATCGATCCATGCCAAGAATTTTCGATGGAACTTCATTCCGCCAAGAACTCCCCATCAAGGAGGACTTTGGGAAGCCTCGGTGAAGTCGGCCAAAAAGCATTTAGCTGCGGTTACAAATGGCCATACGTTAACGTTCTAAGAATATGCGACCGTGTTTGCATCCATTGAAGCGATATTGAATTCGCGTCCGTTATGTCATGATGCTGGTACTGTGCTTACGCCAGCACATTTTCTCGTTGGTTCGAATTTATTAATTCCTTCTGCGATTCCTGATGATTTGCAGCCAAAGTTACTTGGTCAACGTTTCAAATTGCAGCAGACGATTGTTAATTCTTTCTGGCGCATATGGTCAAAGGATTACTTGAATCAAATTCATAATGCGAATAAATGGCGCAAACCTGAGTATAATTTGAAACCAGGTGACATAGTTTTAGTGAAAGATGATCTTTTACATGTTTCGAAGTGGCCGATGGGAATCATCGAAAAAGTGTACCCTGATTCGGAAAATTTGATTCGTATTGTAGACGTTAAGTTTAACAATAGTATTAAACGCCGTAACGTTAGTTCTTTAGTTTTATTGCTTAGTGGTGATGACTCGCATCCCCACGGGGGGGGGGGGTGAGTAATGTTACTCGTATTTCTCGTATAGTTCGTGAACTTCCGAATGTATTCGGTTATGTTCGTTCCCTTAGTTTAGTTGAGTAGCTATGTTAGAGTTAGCAAAGTTAGTTTTTAGTACAGTCCATTTTGAAGTCGTTTAATAAAGTATGTTATTGTTGTGTTCGTATGCCTTTTATTGGTAACAATATCGATGGTAGATCATGGTAAAAAAAAATATATAAAATAGTAGGCACTGACCTGAACAGGGTGTCGTGTCATTTCGATTTCTGTACCTATTAAACAAGTAAAAATATCATCATTCGGGTGCCACAAGCGAATCCAGGCGACTTGTCCACCCTTGGACATCATATATCGACAATGGTTCCAGGTAAAAGAAAATTAGCTGCAAAGCAAATAAGGCAGCGAGTTATTTTGATTTTTTATTTTTTTATTCTTTTTAATAAGTTAAAAATTCATCCCCAAGGTGTTACATAAGGATTGCAGCGACTTGTCCAATCAAAAATCTGACATCATATTCGTGTTCAGCGTCACCAAAAACATGCAATTCGATGTGTCACATGCCGCAGATTTTCTTTCAAAAGTTTCGCCCAAAAATTAGGTGGTGGGGACAAATTCACCCCAAGGTCTTACACGCAGATCGCGGCGACTTGTCCACTATAAGGCGTCATAATAATTATATCGATGGTAGATCATCGCCAAGAAATTAGCTGCTGAAGCGAACATGGTGCCGAATGATTTCAATTTTTATACTTTTATTTTCAGTGTGTTTTTGTGTATTTTTGCGATTTTTCGGTATTCAAACCCCCGTAACTTTTCCCCTCATCAACTTCAGCAGCTAAAATTTTGGCTCATAACATATTTTTTGATGCTCTATCCGCCTGTGAAAAATGTTTTTCGATCGGCTTGTCAAACCTGGTAGCTCCCTTGTCAGAAAGATATAGCAAGTTGAACAAATATGTGATAATAATTTTCATTACTATAGTACGTAAATGTGAACTTTTGAATTTCATGAAATTGTAAAATAGCTACACAAGTAAGTAGCTGGAACGAGCAATATGATATTGCATCAATTTATGTTCATGTGTATCACAGTAACACAGCTAGGTTTGGCTGAAAAAAAATCACTTCACGAGTGTTTTATTAACTTACGAGTAATTGCAAAAATGCACATCAATGATCGAGTGAATCCTGATTTTTAATTTTACCAGGTACATACCATTACGGCTTCAAACCCATCAGAAGATTTAGCAGATGAATATTACACAACAACGCCAACAGTAACTGCAGATTTCATTCCTCAAGATGAAAAGGACGCTCAAACTATCGTAGACAGTAACAGAAACGAGCAAGTAATCGCTGCAATTTTATCAAACCCAGATAAAATTCGACGAAATGCCATACACCGAAAAATTTTAACCAAAATTACCGCAGTTGTTTCAATAGTAAGTACCTACGCATTGATATTCTTGCTAATTTGCATCTTTCACAACGAACATACGGGACTTACTTCTGAACTTTTCCCCCTAAACAGTCGTTCAAACATTCGAGGAGCACAACACGTTATTGGATTACTGAAACGTATCCTCCGCAAAGCAACACAAATTCGACGAGAACTTTCATGGATTTATGCTTCGGTTTAGTTGAAGATGAAAATGTCGTATTGGGAAAATATTTGGAGAATTTTTTCGATAGAAAAGACGAAACTTGGATAATTATTGGTATGGTGCTGACCAAGGATATGGGAACTATGATAAAAACATATAACGACAGTAAGTTGACCGCGAATTATTCTACAGGGTAAAAAAGTACCTGTAATAAAGGCCTACATAAAGTTACCCAAGTATTTCGAATATCGGCTGGAATGAAAAGAATGTGTCAAAACGAAGGAAGGAATGTAGAAATTTTTCAGATAACTTGTCCATATAATTATCAAAATTTCAAGAGAATACCTCGATGAAAACTCCAGATAACAGCATACCTAAATCACCAAACCTCATTGTGTATCTCAAAATTTTAGCGAAATTTTACCATTTTAAAAAATTGGAGTTGACTAAATAAATGATCAAAATTATTTCTCCGACGCCATTTTCAATTTTATTCAATACCTGCATCTCAACCATCCAACAAAACTTTTATTTCCAATAAATACTTACCTACTCGTATTTATGATATGCACCTCTACCTACCAACGTTTGCTAAACAAATACTGGTTTACAGCGTAAAATTAATTCAAACACATTTTCATTGTCATTTCCGCTGAATAGAGTGATAATAAATTGTTTTTATTACTCTGACTAACCATTTCGCCAACTGAAAAAATTACAAATTTCAGCCCTCTTTTATCTATATTTCAAATGAATGCATCCACTGAAACTACAAAACGAATAACACCAATATTCGTACCTAATAATTAATCAATTAATGACCTAACGACAAATACAATTGAATTTGATAGGGTTACTCGTACCTTGTACAGTTGTACTTCGTAAACTCATCATCACGCATTACAAATATACTTACAAGGGAAGCCCCCCACCCCCCACATGATATTCTCTGATTTGAATGAAACTTAGACTGTTGAAAAGAGGACCTCAAAAAATACCCATCCCCCAATTTTCAGCCGCTCAAGTTGATTTTTTGATTTTTGGCGAGCGTGCGCCCTTGCAGAAATTCCTTGTCAGTTATTGTTAGTAAAAAAACTGACTGTTTTTTCGTCACCTTCTACGGATGAAAGTAACTGTTAGTGAAATCACTAACAATAATTGTTAGTGATTTGACTAAAAATTAAGCGTACTTACATTGTGAATGAAGAAAATGGAAATTTATGTGGCTTGATTATTGAATTTAGTGCTTCCCTGTAAGCTGCAGTGCTAAAATTGAAGAATTCTTTCCAAAAAAATTTTGAAAAACCTAAAAAATTGTCCACCTGGGGTTGGGATCGAACCCGTGACCTCCTGCACACCACTGCATTATTCACCTGACTTACCTACTAGACCACTGGAGCTGACGGAAGGACTGGTGTTGAATGCTTTTATATGCACCTCTCAACACTCTGGACTTTGAAAATTTTCAAGTGATAATGATTTTTACCCTTTTTTTTTTTTCATTTACCAACATTGTACCGCAAGCTGAATTTTGGTAAACTGACTTATTTTTATACCCTGAACACGAATCCTTGGTCTACCTCACCTGTCCCTAGCTTTCTGCCCCCATTGTGGATTTTAACCCCAATTCAGGTTTTTCTACCGTATCTCCTCAAATTGCGGTCCGAGCCCAAAAATGGAGTCCATAAAAATTGTTCTACGTCAAATTTCCCATCAGATGGCCTATGAAACAACTTCGTCCCCCGAGGGGGGTGGGCCTGCAGTCAAATGAATATAGGGGTTTTTTTGAATATGAGCCACGATAGGTATGAAGGGTTGAAAGAGGTTCTCCCTACTGGAATAATTTGAGGTCATAATCCATTTGAGGTCAAAATTGTTGTAAAAAACACCGGTATTTCATACATATCAATTATCATGGACTCATATTCAAAAACCCCTTATATTAAATTGACTGCAGGTCCACCTCCCCCAGGGGGACAAAGTTGTTTTATAGATCATCGATAGGAAATTTGATGTACAACAACTTTCATAGACCCCATTTTTGGGGTAGGACTGCAATTTAAGGGGGTAGGGGGAATACCTCATTGGGGGCTGAAATCCACTATTGGGGGAAAGGTCACTAGGAACCGGTGGGACACTAAGGAATAAGGATTCGTGTTTTAAGGGTGTAAAAATGGACCAGTATACCAAAATTCAGCTTCTCCCTGAGCGTTTTATTATTCAATGCTGATTGACTCTAGGTCCACCTCCCTTTGGGGGGACGAAGTTGGTTCATAGGTCATCTGATGAGAAATTTGATGTAGAAAAACTTCTATGGACCACATTTTTGAGCTAGGACCGCTATTTGAGAAGATACGGGAGAAAAACCTCATTTGGGGGGGGCTAAAATCCACAATTGGTGGGAAAGCAAACTAGGGACAGACATCAGAGACACCAAGGATTCGTGTTCAGGTTATAAAAATAGGCCAGTATACCAAAATTCAGCCTGTATGCAAGCGTTTCCCAATCAATGCCAATTTTCTTATTAGTGGTGCGAAAAGTATCGATACTATCGATACCTTGGAAGTATCGAAAGTATCGATACATCACGGCGATACTCGATCATAGTATCGATACTCGTATACATCTCTGATTAATAGCCAAAAATTCTCCTTTCCTTCCAACAAAGCATGGCATTTTGGCAAAAAAAAAAAAAAAAATTGCTGAGTGAACTCGAAATTGTGATGTGATGCGGTTGTTTGCCTCTTTCTTAACATTTTAACAGAAAGAAAGAGAAACAGTTTCATTTTTTATCAATTTGCCGAATTTGCGTGCTGTTTTCAAGTGTTTTTAATTGAGTTCCTTATCCATTTTAATGGTATCGATACATATCGATACTATCGATACTTTCTGCAAAAATATTCGATACTATCGATACCAAATTTTGTCGATACTTCGCACCCCTATTTCCCTGTTGACAATTTTCCTAGCATTATGCTAGCAAAGCTGGCATATCATTAGCATCAGTCGCATCCCACTGGTGTTATGCTAGCATGAGGTAAGCTAGCACACATGAGCTAGCATGATGCTAGCATCTTGCTAGTACAATACCATTCTGGGATAGCATTTTACTTGCATTACATGCGGGCATCACACTAGCACACACATGCTAGCATTTTACTCACATTTTGCTAGCACTACTTCACTTTTAGATAGCATTTTACTCGCATCAGTATGCTAGGTTCATGCTAGCATACAAATGTTAGCATTTTTCTGGCATAACTATGCTAGGTTCATGCTAGCACACACACGCTAGCGTTTTACTCACATTCTGCTAGCACTACTTCACTTTTAGATAGCATTTTACTCGCATCAGTATGCTAGGTTCATGCTAGCGTACAAATGTTAGCATTTTTCTGGCATAAGTACGCTTGGTTCATGCTAGCACACATGCCCTAGCATTTTATTCGCATTTTCTTGACACTATTTCACCTTTTTCTGCAATTTTAAGTACATGCCACAATGAACAACGCGATTTTGCTGCCTTTTTCATAATTAAATTTTTAAGCGAGTCGTTTTTTATAAAGAAACAAAAGTATATTTTTGATGTTGAAATTTTCACATACTGGTAATATGGGAAACTTTGTTGTTGTTTTTTTATGTTGTAGATTTTTGATATTTTTCTAGACCAAAAAAGTCCAAATGACTGTAAAAATGGTGGATGAAAATTGTTTTTCTTGTTTGTCTTTTTCTTTAATTTCATTTCTACAAGTACTCCATATTACCTGCAACTTTTCAGTAAATTTTCAACAGAGTTAAAAAAAATATCAAAAAATCATTTTGAAAAAAAAAACTTGTTTGTTGTGTGTGACATGTGTAGGTAATTACTAAAAAAATACATTTTTCCTTTTTGAAATTCATTTTTTTGTAATTTTTACTAGTACCCCATATTACCTGCAACTTCTTGAAATCATCAATTTTTCAATTTTTTTTCAAAAAATCATTAAGAATAGTAAAAATAATTTTTTGCGGACACAATTTTTTCCATGGATACTTGAACGTTTGAACTTTTTATTGTCGCCAAAATTTCCATTTTTTGTAAATTCCTCTGTACATTTAAAATTGGTTTTATTTTATGCATCACACACTACCTGCACTTTCCACATCCCAACACTAGCGTGATGCTAGCACTTTGCTAGCATTGCCTGCTCTTGTGGTATACTTTACTTCTCTTAGATGAAGTATGTAGTCAACTTGCATATAAGCTAAAATGGTTTCTTATGTGATTAAGAGTAAGAAGTTCATTACTCAGTGCACTCAGCTGACTCTAACATCTCACGCTAGAGTGTTGCTAGCACCGTGCTAGCATAGAAGGTCTAAGACCAATTTTTGGTACTAATAAGTAGGGGGCACTTCTGGGACCTCCTTTTCCACTTTTGCTAGCACACTATGCTAACACAAAGGTGCCAGTATTTTGCTAGCATGTATTTCCTGGCACATTGCTAGGAAATATGCTAACGCAGTATGCTGGCGTGACTGGTACCCTTTTTTCCATCTTTGCTAGCACATTAAGCCAGCACAAGCATGCCAGTATTTTGCCAGCAGGTGAATGCTAGAGTAATGCCAGCAAGTATTCACTGGCACATTGCTAGCCAAAAGCTAGCACAACGTGCTAGCATGACTGGCACCCTTTTTTCCACGTTTGCTAGCACACTATGCTATCTCAATCATGCTAGTATTTTGCTAGCATGCAAGTGCTAGCATAGTGTGCTAGCAAACGTGGAAAAAAGGGTCCCAGTCATGCTGGCACGCTGTGCTAGCTTTTTTGCTAGCTTTTTTCCATGTTAAAATTGTCAATAGGGTTCTTATGCTAACATTTAGACACTGTCATGACACTAACGGTAACTGTAAGTAACTATCAAGTAGCCGCCACGTCTCTGGCAATAACTGTTGGTAACATTTGGAAATCATTAAGAAACTAACTGTTACTGAGTATAACTGTCAGCAATCGATGAAAATCTGTGAATTACTAACAGTTCTTAACAGTAACTGTTATAAAATTGTAAATTACTGTCGGTTATTGTATTGGTCGCATTATGCCTATTGCCTATTTAGGACTGAAAAACCATTTTCATTCGGGTTTTTTCACTTTATTTCACATTTTACCATGCTTTTAAAACATGCAAAAACAGCTATTTTTGAGATAATTTTGCGATTCATCTTGAATTTTACAAACTGTTATTCATTTGAAGTCTAGGATGCCTTTTAACACGATTTGACTTGAAATGACCCCCTCCCCCTCACCATCTCCAGAGAATCTCAATTAGCGCATAATTTCGGCATAAAATTAATATTGGCATTATTAGGTATAAAAATACATACCTACGATACTCTAACTCGATGTAAAATGTATTTTTTAAGCACAGCTCTCAGCTGTCACCCAGAACTCACCACGTGGGGTTGGTTGGCCGGATAACCGAACTCATTTGGTCAACTTTTTTTTTTTTTTTTTGTTAAATCGCCGTATTATTTGGATTCAGTGAATCAAATCACTCCCCTTTCAGTCTCTTTACGATAATTTATAGCTTAACTTTTTAACGTTTTTCTGCGTTTTAAAAGCAGCAATTTTTCAAAAAAAAAAAACTGGTAAACTAATTAAATTTTTAAAAAATATGCAAAATACTTGCAAAGAAGATTATTTTAGTAGAGTTTAGCTCATTGAATACGAATTCGAAATTTACAGGTCAACTTTTTGAGTGGAAAAGTAGATTTTTCAAAATTCGATTTCTTAAATTGGTTTTCCCTGAAAAATTGCGGATTCTAGTATGAAAAAAGAGAATTTTGTTTAAATTATTGAAAAAAGACTGAAAATCGGTGTAATCTGATTCCCTGAATTCAAATATGAAAATGGAAAAAACAATCCACAAAATGAAGCTGTCTTTAAGGCAGAAAATGCAACCGAAACATACTTTTTCAATCGTTCTTAACGTTTTGAAAGCTGAACTGAAGTAAAAGTGTGAGTGTGTGTAATGTATTTAGAGATTCTTGCAAAAAAAATTGAGTTCAAGTTTTGTGAATGTATAACAGGTGATGAGGAGTTAATTTTCAAAATTTCAAAAGGTTGCTAAAGTGAATGAAAAATGGGAAAATTCATACCATACTCAAAACCTTCACTTACATGCAAAATTTCATAGATTTCTTTTGATAAAAAA
The DNA here is from genome assembly GCF_950023065.1 of Planococcus citri. Lineage (NCBI taxonomy): Eukaryota > Metazoa > Arthropoda > Insecta > Hemiptera > Pseudococcidae > Planococcus > Planococcus citri. Next base: position 51,342,670 of record NC_088681.1, on the reverse strand, counting down.
AAAAAAAATGCTCATATGGAGCTAAAAGTGTGGGAATTCGATTTTTGAAGTCACCACTCGCCTCCAGGGTTAAGAGATTGTGACGATGAACTCTAAGAGTATTTTTCTCCGCAAGAAAAACTCATCTAAGAGGTTGTAGAATAATTAGAAAAAATTGACTTTGACCGATTCAACCAAGCAGGCTACCACCTGAAATTGAATTTCTATCAAAAAATTATTTTGAAATTTTTGATACCTGCTGAGAACGTTCAACTCAAATTTGAGAAAATTTTTCTGAAAAAAATTCGATTCAACGTTGTCGAAGAATATTTTTCCAGCAGTGTCAGATCATCTGTTGATAATAAGGATGAGATAGATCGTATATTTTTTCAGATTACTAATGCCAATATTCATTTTCTACCGAAAGATTATCTGGAGATGGTGATAGGGGGAGAGGGAGGAGGTCAATGGGTCATTTCAAGTCAAATAGTGTTAAAAGGCATCCTATAGACTTCAAATAAATAACAATTTGTAAAATTTAAGATGAATCGCAAAATTATCTCAAAAATGGCTGTTTTTGCATATTTTAAAAGCATGGTCAAATATGAAATAAAGTGAGAAAACCGAATGAAAATGGGTTTTCAGTCCTAAATAGGCATAATGCGACCAATAACCATCGAAAAAATCAAAAAAGTTGAAACATTTTTTTTTTTTAATTTTTTTGAAAATTTCAAAACTTTGAACCCCGGTCGCAAAATGCTGGGTGAAGTCTGAGACCCCAAATTTTCCCCACAGTCTTTTGAGGTCCCCCCACAACTTTTTATCACTCCGCCCCTCCCAATTTCCAAATAAAGTCAAAGTCGGCCCACCCTAGACTGTGTACACAGGTAAGGCCGTTCACTCTCAGAAAACGGGAAAAAACTACAAATATCCATATCTCCCGCGTATCACCTTTCCGTAGCTCAAATTTGGGCTAAGGGTAGTCTTCTAGATACCTGATCGACTCATACCACCATTGGCCGGATCCGGCCTTCCGGTCAGAAAACAGGATTTTTTACTGTACCTAAGATGAATATTTTTGGTTTTAAAAAAACAGATAATGGACCCGATTCACTTAAAGACTTGCGGAAATATCAAAGACATCCCTTCGAAAACATGCTAAGAAGATGGGTCCGGGTAAGTAAACTGTCCACTTTCAACTTCAAAGATCGCGTCAGATTCTCATAAATCCAAGTTTTTTTTAGCAAAATCGCGACCCCATCGAAAACAACGATCTAAATCACGATTCTATTTCGGCAGATGCAAATGCTCTAAAAGCAGGTAAATACTTTCCCCTTCCCTTCCAAATAAACCTCCTTCGATCAATAATCAACTTCACATTTTGCTTTTTCGCCTTAGAACAAGACGACGGTGGCTGGCACGAAAAACGTACAGAAATAGAACGAATTCTGATGTGGAAATCAATCAAATACGTAAGAGCAGTGATCCAAGAATTTGAAAAGGCAAACGGAGGAAAAGCCATCGAAGATATTATTCAAGATAACGTTCAAACCAATAAGCTAAATCACGATCTCGCCGACGCTTACTCTTCAATTGGTATTTTATTCACAAATATTCCTCACAATGTGGATTAAATATGTGTACTGGTTATAACACACACGTCTTCATATTCTTTGCAGCTCGATACGTCAAAGATAAATATAAATATATCGCCGATACTCTGAGAAAATACAGCGATGGATCCGATAAATGGGCTGCATGGATCATGTGCATTGCAGTCGTTCATCCTCAAGAATGGTCAAAAGTTGACCAAGCTTTCAAGAAAGACAATAAAGACGATTCTCTGACCAAATTTATACTGGTGAATAGAACTTTCACGCTTTGCACTAATAATTTCACAGATTCGAGTATCCAAAAAAATGTTGCATACTCATCACGTTCCAAAACTCATCATTTTTCAGCAAAAACTCACCACTGATAAGACAATGGCGGAAATGATAGCGGTAGTAATTGATCCTGCATTCAAACCGACCACATTTACGGTGAATTCTATTCAAGGAAGCCCGGGAAAACCCCCCAGCACATTACCACCAGTACCACCAACTACTACAGCACCTTCGTAAAGCGACCACCCTCCTCTCTCTCCTTGAAATTATTCATTATTCACTCATAATTTTTTGTGTACTTACATCAAAATAAATGAAGTCGGTGTTGTTTATGAAAAAATAATAGGTAATAATAAAAATTTTAAAAATAGCCTATGAAAACGAAAGCTCTTTGAAGCATTTTTGGTTTGGTAATTGCACAAAAAAAATGAAACAAAACGTAAAAGAAATTGTACTTTTAATTCGTGAAGATAACAGAAAATTTGTTATCATTCATTCAAAACTACCTACAAATACCTAACTAATAAGAAAAATACCGCATCATATGTGAGGCAGGGGTTCTCAATCTGGGGGACCTACGAGGATAATTATCCAGTCTAATCCTTCTTGTACATATCTTTTTAGTGGTTTTCCCTCTTTTTGACAGTATCGTTTATGCACTGTTGTAGTACCTCAGTCAGCCTTTTCTCTCCGCCCAAAAAAATTGCGATTAAATTTTCTAAACCATCTTGAATCATTGACTTTGCCATTCGATGACATTTTCGGCCCTCTAACAACAATTTGAAGATAGGCAGATCGCAAAAATTACAATTTTTAATAAATTTTATGACCTTTTAAAGTTGTTAAAAATTCATGAAAAAAAATCACGATCAAATCGCCTTAATAAGAAGTAAAAAAAATTCAAATATTCAGGTCCATGCTCAAATCTCTCCAGCTGGAGCTCAAAGTTGAAAATATGTAACCACATATGTATGTATTTTCAAATAGATTGTTTTAGATTTCATTTTTCAGTTTAGATGATCTCTTGATGTCTTTACTTTAGCGTTTGCATGTAGGTAATAACTTTTTTAGGCCATCAGAAAAGTTCAAAGCTCATTTTTGTCAAGTACAGTTGTTCTCAAAAGATTAAGTATTATCGAATTTTCCCTTATGATTCGTTAACCTAAAATTTTTTGCTAGGATTCATCAAATTTAAAAAAAAAAAACATCTTGCGCAGTAGGCAAGATTAACCGACTTTGCTCTGTTATACAGGAAAATAAACAAATTTACTGAAAATTTACGGATTTACCAAAATTTACAGATTTACCAAAATTTACCAATTTACCAAAATTTACCAATTTACCAATATTTACCAATTTACCAAAATTTACCAATTTACCAAAATTAATCAATTTACCAAAATTTACCAATTTACCAAAATTAACCAATTTACCCAAATTTACCGATTTACCAAAATTTAACAATTTACCAACATTTACCAATTTACCAAAATTTACGAATTTACCAAAAATTACCCCAGCAATTTACTAACATTTACCTCAGTAATTTACCAGACATTACCCACTAATTTACCTATTTTACCGACTTTTTCCATTTTACCAAAAATTACCTTAGCAATTTACCAACGTTCACCTCAGTAATTTACCAGACATTTCCTCACTAATTTACCAATTTTTTACCGAATTTTAATTACCCCAGTAATTTACTGTCAAAGGTTTTTACCAATTTACCAAAAATTACCCAAGCAATTTACCAAAATTTTCGACCAACTTTAATTACGAGTAATTCACCAAAAATAACTAATCATTTCATTTACTAAAAATTACTAGGTATTAATTCACCAAAAAAAAAAAATTATCAAAATATTACTGGCTATTTACCAAAAACTTAAAATGTTTTTTGTTAAAACAAAAATTACACTAGAAATTTTTGAAAAATTTTGATTTTTTATGGCAAAAAAATTTTGGACGGATAAAATTAACAAAAAAATTAACAAAAAAATCAACAAAAAAATTTCTCCTCTTGACTCGCGCGGGATTCGAACTCCCGACCTCCGGCGCACCATTCTGCAACCTATACACCCTAACCACCACATCTGTTTGTGGGGGGTGAGCCATTTGCGAGATATAAGGGTTTACACAAATTTCTGCTTATCCATAACGTTGAAACACACTTAAACGTTCATATCTCGTAAACGGCTGAACCGATTTCGACCAAATTAAAAATTTCTCTAGTTCAGTATCAAAGCAATATTTTGCCATCATCAGTTTCGACTTAAAGTTCGGAGCTTTTGAGTTCAGCGTGACACAAATTTATACATAAATTGATATATATACCTATATATATATATATATATAAACTTCTCTCGTTTTGGGCCATACGTCTTATCGTGATCAGCACACTCCAAAACGTCAAGAAAACCCACCCCCACCCAAATCCTCAACCATCATGACAAATACAATACCTTACTTTTCCGTTTCACGGCAAAGTCGGTAAAATTTTAAATGAAAAACTGACGCAAAAATAAATTTACTTTTGTAGTGGGGACTAGGGACTCCTAGTTACCTACCTGGTAGGGTAATTATGCTCAGGCTGGGGGTAAGCTAACTAGATTAGCGCCCTCTGGTGGACTAGTTCCATCCAGAGGTAGACCCTGCCGAAAGCTCCTGCCTCTGTGCAGTTCTTTTATATCTTTTGACGTAGCAGCTTTAACGCTGGCCGCTATCTGTCTGTAAAGGAATGCTCAGCAGAAGAATACCTAGTATTGTACTTGTCATACGTACATCTACATACGTATGACTGTTGTATGCTTACACCTAATAAACGTTACATAAGCAACTGTATAGCTCCTTATTGGGTATTGGGTATAGCATACTTGGTTGGGTGATAGTATAAGGCTCAAGCCACCTTGTGCCTGTTAAGACCCCGAATCTAGAGGTGCCCTCGTGAGTGTAAGACCGAAGGAGGGCCCCCAGGGTGGGCAAAACCGTCATACCCCCCAACATTGGCGCAACCAACGTGGTTCTTGTTGGGATCTCCTGCAAAACGCTGCGCTTAAATCAGTCGTTTTCCAGCAACTCCTGCTTAAAACAAGGTAAGTGCCAGCGTTTGTTATACGTTATTTGTTCGCAATTCGCGATGTTATCGTTTCCGCGAGTACAAATCAAAACTTTTTTTCATGTTTTAAATCAAAAAATTCACATTTTTTCTCAAACTTTAAATTTTTTTAAATCGACTTTGCGACAAGTTACCATCCCAATTTTTTGATATGTTGTTCAGCATGATTAGTTGTCCATAATATATTTTTTCAGAATTTTTGAGAGTCGGAATGATATGAAAATTATGAGGATACTTCATTTGCAATTTCAGTAGGAGGGCATCTGGAGCCAGTATTGATGTGGAAAAAAGCTCAAAAATTTGGATTTGATGATTCCCTACTGAATAAATTCATCAACCGCCCTGCTTACCCAACCAAAAATATTTTCACCTCTTGCATGTTCCATATTAGGGGTAACCCATATTATTCATGAATAATTTCAGTAGATCCCATTTTGTATTGCCTCGATTTGTGTTTATAAAATTCATAAAGTTTGGAAATGTTCATATTTCTTGATCGTACTATCTTTACTCACACATACCATCGCTTATCCACTCAAAATTTGAGAAATTGTCAAAATCATCAAAAATTAGGATAATGAGGATACTTCATTTGCAATTTCAGTAGGAGGGCATCTGGAGCCAGTATTGATGTGGAAAAAAGCTCAAAAATTTGGATTTGATGATTCACTACTGAATAAATTCATCAACTGTCCTGCTTACCCAACCAAAAATATTTTCATCTCTTGCATGTTCAATATTAGGGCTAACCCATATTATTCATTTGGCAATTTCAATAGGTTTTCAGTTTATATCATTATTTTTCAAGTGATAGCCATTTTGTGAACTAATTGGATACCTGCAAAATTCATACCTATCAGAAATCTTGGTAAATAATTTTATTTATTACAGAAAAATAGTGTGTTAACACAAAGAATACAAAATCTGAGGTAATCCTCCATAATCTGCCTATACATCAATAGGATGTGTCCACATTTTGAGTTGATATCTTACCCCCATATGTGGAGTGTTATGTGTTGAGGTACCATACACAATGAACACATTTTGAGCACCCTACTGTTTTAACCCACGTTAATCTTTCATTACCTCAAATTGTAGTCGTTCTACAAGAAATAATTCATGAGCCAGGGTAATGAAATTGTCTTGTTTGTTTTCTCAGTAGGTTTTTTATTTCTGTTTTTGACTTGAATTTCTGCCGGAGGTCTCCCAAATATGACTCTTTTTCCTACTACATTTTTGACTTTTTTTCAGTTTTGTGACCGAATTTGTGTGCAGGAGGTCTTGTAGTTGCCTAATATTGGGTAACTGAAAACATAATTTTTGGGTCGAAAAATGCCAAAAAATCTCCCAGTCCCCTTAAGTAGAAATAATATCGTGTTCATCATGCACAGGAAAAAGTCACCAAAAAAGAACACCATATGTTCGCCTCGATGGTCTCACAAATAGTTGATGCATCAAATAAACTTCCCACTAAATCTCAGCCAGCACCTGCATCACAACCACCTCCACCATCTGGCTAATACGAGATGTATATGCAATTGTGTGGTCAAATTCGCTGATTATGATTAAGTTATAAGTACGCTATATACGAGTTGTACTATAATTTTTAAACTATGGCATGTAGTAAATACCGACTGATTAAAATAAACCTGCACTTAAACAACCAATAAAATACATAAATCCACTCATATGAGTATAAATAACTTTTCATTCCCGCCCCCTCCCCCGGTCAATCAGATTTTTTTTCATTTTTCCTTTACCATTAATTAATCACAGTTACAATTAGACCTAACTCACCACAAATGAAAATTGACCAAATAAGAACTCAGCGGTAAATTTCGCATTCTCCCATCTCGATTAGGTATGTTTTTAATCGTCGAAAGCCCTAATAAAATAAATGCAAAAAAAGGTCACAATTCACCTAAAAAAACAAACACACACACATAAACCATTCACATCGAGGTAGCTGTTCCCATTCGAAAAACATTTTTGAAAAATCAACAATAATCGCTTTCAAAAATCATTGAAAAGCTCGGTATATTCGTCTTGTTCATTTTCCTGAACCGGTTCTTCGTCGTAGCGCGGAAAATTCCCATCTTCTTTCTGAGGATTGCAGGTTGGAATGAATTTGGGCGTAATTTGCTTATCGAATACAGCCGACCAGTTGATTTCGGCAAACCAAGGATGCTTTTTGAGCTCAACGGCGCCATCTTTGCCGCATCCTAATCGAATGGTCACATCTGGCTGGAATATCTTGTCTAGCAAATCTTTGAAAATATCATCAAATCCGGACGGAAGAGTGTATTTCTTTTTGATGATACGATTGAATATCTGGAATAGATTATCGCCGGTGAAGGGCGGAGTACCGACGCTGAGTTCGTAGATCAAGACTCCGAATGACCACCAGTCTACCGTGTTGCTGTAGCCTTTTTCGCGTTGCGATTTGATGAGCATTTCTGGGGCCATGTATTCGGGTGTTCCTATAAACGAGGTGGTATTCCGTGGGGCGTATTTGGCGAACCCCATATCGACCAGTTTGACGTATCCGTCGCAATTCAAAATGATGTTTTCGGGTTTAAGGTCGCGATACAGGACGTCGATACTGTGCAGGTATTCGAAAGCGAGGGCGACCTGGGCAGAGTAGAATTTCACCTCGATTTGATCTAGACGTTTGCGTTGCTTGAGAAGAGTGAATAGTTCGCCTCCGGGGATGAAAGGCATTAAAAGATACAGATTCGAGTTGGTCTTGAACGAGAATCGTAAATCTACGAGGAATTTACAGGCGACCGATTGCAATACGCGTTTTTCTTCGATCACTCGCAGCACCTGATTCATGCGGACCATTTTTTCCTTGTTCATGATCTTGGCCGCGTATAAATGCTGCGTTTTGCGGTGACGATAGAGTAGTACTCGGCCAAAAGATCCAACGCCGATGGTACGACCGACGACGAACTCTTCCAGGGACGAGGTATTGGTCAGAGCTAAACCGAGCTTGCTCAGGAACCTACGTTTCTCTTTATCAGGATCGTATTGACGTGAGATGGCCGTTGGTGCTGATGGGGGTTGTGGAGGAGCCGTCGACATGTTTTGCTGGACGTTCTCCTGTAGCCTGGACGAGCCAGTGAATGAGTCGAAAAAGAAACCAAAAGGTTTGAAGAACGTAAAGATGTTGAAGATGGACGGCGCGATTAATCGATTGCTTGGAAATTATTTACTTTTGGGTCTCGATCGATGAAGAAATACGCGAACGAATGTGGATCACAGAGACAAACGTGGTTTTCGATACTCATTTATTAATGTATAGAAGTGATGAAAAACTTAAACGGGTCGGCATTGATATTTGCATTTGAAAAGATGCACTCGATGGATGGACCTCTGGCCTGTACCACCCGCTTCCTCTTGCTTTGCCATCGATAGACCGAGACGAAGAGAGTGGTTAAAATACGCTCGTATGTACGAGATGTTCGAAACATCTTTTAAACCTCAGGTGTTACATGTTTTCATGCTTGTAGCATTATAACAATGAAACGTTAAGAATTTAGATTACTTACTTCTCGGTATGTTGTATTTATACGTACCATTTACAAAACCAAAGACGGTTGTTTATTTTTGCTGGATCGCGGTAGCACAGCACCGCGGCAGCAGCCATCAAAATGCCGATAATGTGTATTTTTAGATGGATCGCTGCTACTGTTTGTTGTTTCGTGTGTGTTACTTTGACTTAACGAAGTCGAAATTAGAATAGGTGTGTGAACTTTCTACCGCCTGCTATGCCATGTACGAGTATTTCATTCTGTGAGAAGTACAATGTGCGTATACTTTCTGTACATACACATAGTACACCGCAGTTTCCGGCCATGGTGTACTCGAAGTTTTGGCAGCCTTTTGTTTTGATTTGTTTTCATTGTTTTGAGCAGGCGATACGATGGTATTTATAGAAAACTCATTGTATCGCTGATATAATCACAGCGTGTACGTTTATTGTTGTTGTATTTGCAAATTTTTTTATTACTGTTTTTTGATTCATGAATACTTGAGTATTAGAACGTGTGTATTAGTACTTGGGTTCCACCCACCACGTTGATTGTGATGGACGCTAAATTCTGGTTAATGCTGGTTAGTTGTTGAATTTATCATGTTTGATGTTATATAGCTAAATTGGGAAATTTTAGTCGAAGGAAGGTTTTTGTTTGAATTGAGGGGCATCTTGAGTTCTAGTGAACTTACTTTCGAGTTTCGAATGCAAACCTTCAGCAGATGGTTTTACAAGTGAAATCCTTGATTTCTTGGGTCAAACCTCTCATATTTCATCCCAGGTACTAATCGAACTTTGAATTGAAGTTTAATTCAACGACCACAAATGATAGTCGAGAATCGAATTTCATAATTTTTTTCACAGTTGGAGAGCTGAGAAAGGTCTTGGAGGGCCTTATCTACAAAATTAGTACATAGATTAGGGTAGCTCCTATATTCCTACTTGAGTATAATTTTTTCCTCGATTTTCTTACTCTTACCTCCCATACTTACCTATTCGTTAGTTTTCATGAAAAAAAATATGTAATCTCACAAGGGAACCTCTTGAAGTGTCACACTCCGATTTGAACGAGACCGCGATTTTTGGAAAGAGCATAGTCTAAAACCCCCAAAAACAAATTTTCAGCTGCCCAAGTTCATTATTCGATTTTGGGCGAATTTTTTAAAATTCAAAATTGACTGTTTTTGGCGATTTATGCTTTTTTTTCAAAGTAGGTACTTGGTCAGTAAAAATGGCCAAAATAAGTCCCAAAACTAATATTATTTACCCAAATCCAAATTTTACCATTTCCAGCCATTCTGGAGCCTCCAACGCGATTTTTCAGTTTCTCCAGAATTTTGAATTTGCTCCAGAAGACGTGAATATGAAGTTGGGCAGCTAAAAATCGAGTTTTATATTACACTCGACCTGCTCAACGAGTTTATCCACATTTGAGCCGATTTTGAGAGTGACACCTCAAAAGTGGTAATTTGACCAGCTTTTTTCAAAATTAAAAAATCAAAAAAATCAAAAGATAATTCTTTGTAAGGAAATTTTTGAAATTTTCGCGAATCGCTGTGTTTTGTCCGTAACTACCCCCCCATCAAAATTTTACAATTTCCAGCCATTTTGAAGCCTCCAGCGCAATTTTCAATTTCTCCAGAATTTTGAATTTGCTCCAGAAGGCGTGAATATGAAGTTGGGTAGCTGAAAATCGAGTTGTATATTACACTCGACCTGTTTAACGAGTTTACCCACATTTGAGCCGATTTTGAGAGTGACACCTCAAGAGTGGTTTTTTGAGGTGTCACTCTCGCTCCAAAACGGCTGGAAATGGTAGAATTTGCGCTCCGGGGGTTAGTTCCAGAAGAAATACAGCAATTTGCACAAATTTCAAGAATTTCCTCACAAACGGTTATTTTTTGGTTTTTTGGATTTTTTAATTTTGGGAAAAGCTGGTCGAAAAACCACTCTTGAGGTGTCACTCTCAAAATCGGCTCAAATGTGGTTAAACTCGTTAAACAGGTCGAGTGAAATATATACCTCGATTTTTAGCTGCCCAACTTCACATTCACGCCTTCTGGAGCAAATTCAAAATTCTGAAGAAATTGAAAATTGCGCTGGAGGCTTCAGAATGGCTAGAAATCGTAAAATTTGGATTTGGGTAATTAATATTAGTTTTGGGACTTATTTTGACCATTTTTACTGATCAAGTTTGTACTTTTGAAAAAAAGTACAAATCGCCAAAAACAGTCAATTTTCAATTTTAAAAAATTCGCCAAAAATCGAAAAATGAACTTGGGCAGCTGAAAATTTGGTTTTGGGAGCTCAAGATTATGCTCTTTACCTAGATAATAAAACATGCTGTCAGAATTTACATGTACGTTTTTTAAAATTACTTTATTGAATTTTTTTAAACCCAGTTTTTTGAGGGTTCGTTTTGGACAAGATGGAGAAATTAGTACAAATTTCCAAATTTCATTTTTTTTTATTGAAAAAAATGGGTTATGCTTGATCAAAAAAATGCGCTCAAAGGTTAATTTTTAGCCATCCAAATTGATTCATTATGCTTTTTAGAGAAATCGAAAATTTTTCTAAGGGTCTCCAGACTTTGCATCGAAATAGTGATAAGTATTTAGAATGAGACACAACCATTCGTATACAAATTTCAAAGATTTCTCAACAATGAACAGCGTACATTTTGGTATAGTGTAATATGCCTTCACCCTCTAGGTGGACATTCTCGGAAAGATTACCTGGTTAAGGGAATTGTTGTAACGTGGGAACTATCGATGCATAAATTAATATGCACATAAATCACTTGGTACGTGTATCTTTACACAATACACCCGTTTTGTACATAAATCTGTCAATCATGTGCGAAAGGGGTGAGCTCAGATCTTTTGGATCGTGGCTTCTCTGTATGAGAATTCGCCCACGAGCCTCACTTGTTTTCTATCGTCTGCAGCGTAAGGTATCAAGTAGCATTGTGCTACATAGTGTCGAATAAATGTGTAAGTCTCGCGATGAGACTGTTAACTCGTGATTAACCCACTTTTAGCGTGGTAATTATATATTAATTTACCCATTCACGGGTCAAGTAATTAACGTAATCGTAATTGGTACCACTCGTGAATACTTAATTATCTCTTCTTGCAGCTACCTGAGATGATTCCGGACATCATCAGGTAGAGCATGTGTTACGTGTGTCTCTTCGTAAAGCAGCCACCGACAGCCACTATTATTGGGGTAGGCTAAGGGAAAGAGGTGGTGTGACAGTGAGCAGTGTTCGGTAAGTTTTACTTACATGGTGGTGTCTCCACTAATTAACCTTAAGTTAGCACCGTTAATTAATAATATTGTGTATACTCGAGCCTAGGACATGGATCCAGCCTCGTACACTGAGAGAAATTTTTTTAGTATAAATTATCATAATTTATAGTAAACGTGCTCCAGTATTGGCATTATAGTCGAAATTACTATAACTATAGTAAATTAAATACTATACGTATGGTAATATTTACTATACTATAGTATTTTTTATTATAATTATAGTATTTCATTTACTGTAGTTATAGTAATTTCGACTATAATGCCAATACTGGAGCACGTTTACTATAAATTTATTATAATTTATACTATACATTTTTCTCAGTGTATGCAGGTATATTGATTGATACCTATTTCGCCTAACTATGCCTTCCTCAGAGGGTATAGATGTTCCTTCGAACTACATGATCGGCAACAATCTTAATGCACTGATCTTAGATTGATATATTGTCACGAATGTCGAGGATATTATAATTAATTCATTAATTATAGTAGTTTTGATGTTTTTTAGTACAATAAAGAGTATCATCGGAATAATGATGTTAGGTGTTCATTTCATAATTATTCTAACCTTTAGTTGTTCTCGTTAATATTGGATCGGATACCCATGTCTAGTGACATTAGGAGACATAGGCCAAATTCAACCCCCTTAGGTAGTTTCTCATGTAACCCCCTCATAAGCAAACTTTAATATCTGAACCATCCCATCCTAGTTATTACCACTTTGACGATAACAATTTGATTTTTTTTTTTAAATTTTCCTTATAAATATTAGAGTAAGAGAAAAAAAAAGTTGAAATTCTGGAAAAATTAAAAATAACATTAGAGGCTTTCAAGCTCCATGCAGATTGTCCGAAAAGGGCGAAATTCAGTTTGGTGGGAGGGAATGGGGCGTTAATATTAGTTTTAGGACTAGGTAGGAACTTTTGAAGATTTTTACTGAACCAATACACCTTCTGCACTTTTCCGTTCAAATGAATAAATAATTTTAGTTTCTACAATGCAAGCTTGTATAGTCATTTTATTATTGGAATAAAGATAAGGCACTCAAAAGCAGAACCTCAAGCCCAGTTTTCAGTAAAGTAAACAAGAGGAAGAGTAATACGAGTACTCACTCAGCAATGTCAAGAATTCGGGTACCATAGTGAACAAATCAAACGTGAGGCAGTTTTCTTCGCTTGTAAATTGTAATAAGTATAAGATTCCACGAGATGAATGTAAATTACGAGTTTACGCCGGTGGCCATACATCACACTATATGAATTACATACTCGAGTACCACGATGCTTCTGCTACCACCATCACTACCACAATATCAGAAGTACAAATACAAAGCTAATGCAGCATCTGTTTCTGAAGCCGATAAACGGAACATATCGTACCTCTGTCTCTCTTTCTCTACAGTTAAATGTACGTTTATTATCCTTTAATATGCATTGTACATATTATATTTCCGCCTTTGCTTCGTCCATACCTTTACTTCATACATATTAACCTAAATTCATCTATAGATCCGATATTTGATACTTATCTACTAATCATCTAGGTACCTATCAACTACCTAACCATTTCGTTCTTCCTTGAGAATAAGAACCGTCGATTAACATACGAGTATTTAAGTTCGTCAATAGCAATAGATTTTCGAAATTAGAAACTATAATTCAGAAAATTTTTCAGGTTTTTTAATCCATTCCCCAGATTTTGATTGGATTCTTCTACGATTTCAGAGAAAAATAAGTTTGACTTTCTCACTCACTTTTCCTCGTCACAAGAAAAATATTTCTGAACTCATCGATCAAATCAGAATCTATAGCTAGACCTAAACAGGATCCCCTACTCCCCTCTCACAAAGTTTAGGTGTTGAAGTTCATTTATGGATTTTTGGCAAATTTTTAAAAAAATTTCGAGGGCAAAATTATTATTTTTTTTTTTTTGGAAATTCACAAATTGGTTATCGAACCGACACTCCTGAAATTTCGTAGTGATTATCTGAAATGGTTGAGAGGGTGTTCAATAAGCATCAACCAAAATTACATGTATACCTAGACCTACTGCAGTTCATTTTTGACCCTTCAAAAGCCATTTGAAATATCTCGAGAAAAATGAAAATTTACTTGAGGCTCCATGAATATCCTAAAAGGCTAAAACAGGCAGTTTTCGGATATATGTATGAGTGAGAGGGGGATGATTGATTGAAATGAGGTACTTATCCCCATTGGTTTCATTTTGTTTGAGAAACAAAAATTACGAAAAGATAAAAAGTCATCATAAAAGCAGATTTTAAAATTTTTTTCATTTTCAAAAATTCGCCAAAAATCCAAAAATGAACTTCTGCTTTTCAAATTTTACTTACGGTAGTTTTAGGAGACATGCTCTTCTAATATAGTTTGGTTAGCGACTTCAAAAAGTCTTCCTGACAGAATGAACAGAGGTTTTCAAAAATCTACCCGAAACCTATCATTAAAAATTTACCAGCTATAAGAACTATATCGTCGCCAGTCTGACTTATCGAGAGGGGAAAAGTTCGTTGACTTTTCCCAGTTTTCCAAAAACTGTACGTCCTGAACCTAACATTTGCGAAAGTTTTTCCTGGGCACATTTTACCTCCTTCAACTTACGGAGATTGGATTTTGGGAATCACTGGCATGACGCAAAATAATAATAGGCAATTACCGACACAACGCCTTGGAAAAAAATTTCGCCTTTAAATCCGCCTAATTAGATATAAAATCTAAAATTCAACATTCAAAGTACGTAACGAAACGCAAGAAGATCCATTTAATTTCGTCGTTAAATGTAAAATTTGAAATTCAATTACGTCATTTTTTATATTCTTTCTTGTCGTTGAATTTTTTTCCCCCTTAAATAAGTAGGTATACTCGAAATTGTCGACGTATAGTGTAAAATAGTAGGTACGTATATCCTCGCTTCCATAATAATCATTATTAAAGATTGCTGTATTCATTTTTCTCTAATAGGATTTCTATTTTTTATTTTATTTAGGTATCTACTCGCGTTTTTTTCCGAGCAAAGCATGATAACTTTTTAAATTTTTACGTTTCTCATTTCCCTTCGTCGCTTTCCCATTATTTATTTATTCATTCATCCATTCATTTTTTTATTTTTTTTTTTCATGAAGAAAATCACGAATTTTCGCTCCTGCTTGAATAATTTTAATTTGATCTTATGCATGCTTGAAACTTCAATTTCAATACATATCAAGAAATAATCGAATGAATTTCGAGATTTACCTTCAAAGTTCAATATTTTCCCAAGATATTCTCTTTTTGTAAATTCATTATTTAGGGAAGTACCTCATTTTCAAAACACTAACTTAAGGGTAGTAAATTTTTATGAATATTTTTGTAATGATTTAAGGGTAGGTAGAAGACTGGAAAATTTAAAAAAAAAATGAGAAAATTATTTTTTCGACTTGACACTCCGCAAAAAGTTGATGAAAAATCAAATTCGAGACGATGAATTTTCAGTATAATTTTTTGAAATAATTTTACAGCTTTTTCTATACTCAATCATCCATAATATTTTTCACAAAAAAAAGAGACAAATAAATATTGTGAAGTCCCATCTTATTGAACACCCTATAAGTATCACTGCAATCCCTTTTCCACCAATAATTAAACCGTAAACCACCTACAATCCGCAAGCGATGATATAATAAGAAGATAAACAAAAAGTAAAAGTAGCAGTAGCAGCAACAACGTCACCCACATCAGGCAACTAGCCTGCTCATCACTCTGTACCACAATATGGCAGGCAGACGAATCAATATAATCAGTCCGAAAGTTTTAAAATCCAACAAACGTCTGTTGCGGCACGGTTATTAATTTAATAGCGAAAACACGTTGGAAGGAAAAGTAAAGAGCGAGCCGTGAGCCAGCCAGTGAGCGAACAAACGCAGGACGATGGATGATGCAGTACCCTGAGTGTGGAAAGGAGGAAACTGGCAGTGGCAGCGAAAGGAAAGAGCAGAGTGAACGCGAGTAATCCTACGTCGTCAAATTACCTTTCACAGAAAAAGATTTATTTTACTAAATGAGATAAGTTTTTCTTGTGCGAATGGAAAAGTTTAACTGTTTTCCTTGTTGTAATTTATATATCATGTCAAAAAGTACCTACTCGGTTTTAATTTCTCTCTTTCTGCTCGCCCCCGAACCTCCCCGGTGGGCTTTCAGATTTCTCGTACGCTACCACTCAACGTCGTCTTCGTCGTCGGTTTTAATAAAAATGTTGAATGAAAGTAGGATTTTCCAAAAAAAAATACCTGCCCAGGAACAGGATTCTATTTCTAGAAAAATGTGCTTCGTCCAGATTTACGTACCTTTATTGACCAAAACAGAAACTGCATTCGCTACACAGGTTACATGTTGATACACAGCGAAATACACCACTATATAGATTTCAAAACGAACACCACCACATATCATAATGCTAATTCGACTCGCACATATTATTTTGTACTCGAGTAGGTATTGAAAAATCACACACAATTTTCGTTTTAGGAAAAATATATCACTTTAACATATCGAATTACACGTAATAAAGACGCAAGAAGAAAAAAAAACGTTTTAAAACACTGACGTTGGTCCAGCCAACATCCACAAAGCATAATGCACTCTGACACATTAAAAATCTAACGTATTCTCTGAGAACAACCGGTATCCCGCGAAGAAAAACTAATTGCCCGTAACTGCTAGCGAAACGCTGCCTACTTCGCCCCTCCATCATCGGTGCTCGAAAATATTCACTTCTAACTCTTTTACTACGCGTATTACGTACGTTCTGGCGCTAAAACACCAACCAAATTAGCTTTTAAAAGCCTTCGTATTCTAAATTATTATACATAATAATATCGTAGCACTACTGCCACAGTGATGATGAAGATGACGACGACGACTATAGTCGACTATATACGATATGAACGAAACACATTTTCTTAAGGAATTTCTCAGCTCTGCAATCGTAACACCTTCATCCCCTCACTTCAGCACTCTGCTTCGTCAACAAACTCTTAAATACTAAAACAAAACAGACCATCTCATCTCATCTTAATTATAAAGCATGAATAAACGATCGTTTATGAACGAATAGGTATAATGGATCTGGATGATTCGTAGTTTAGCTTATTTTTTGATCTAACAAGAAAGATAGCTTTGCGAATTTTGTAACGAAAACACTGCGATGATCGACTAAAAAAATTGACGTTAGATTGGATCATTTTCTACATTTCAATCCAAAAGTGAATGGAGGGGGGAGACATGGTGAGTTTGGGTCACACAAATACATGTCAAATTCACACATAGTTTAGGTACCCGTACCTACCTATAATTATGTAGAACTGTTGAAAGCATAAAATTCCATAAGTCACAAGACACAGATCTTCAACGTCTCTGAGAATCTACCTGATTATTCTAAATTAGATAAGTATCTACGATCAGATCAAATGTTCAAAAATGTGCAATAAAGAAGTTCAATCATTGAAAAAACTAATAAACGCTGCAGTTTTTTTGATAAATTATATATAAGGAAGGATGCAGGAGAGGAGGAAAAAGTTCCTCTCAACTCCCAGATTTCTAAAAAAAAATTCAGATATACATACATTTACAATAATGTATTGGTGAATAATTAGCGTGAAAATATGTACTATAATCATTTATAGATACTGACGGTCTCATACTGCAGAAACTTGAACTACATAACGTAAAATAAGAAAGAAGAACAGCTCACCTATAAATGCAGAAGACCAAATTTCCGGGAAAAATACAGGACACTTTTACAAAACAGCTCGACAGTTTTCCTTCGTCGTCATAAGTATTCATGAAACTGAAAAATATCAAAGATTGACATGTCAGCAAAAAAATCATAAAAAAAAAACATTGGTTATACTTACCAAAAAAGTGACAAAACGTGAGCAAAATATTTTAATGTACCTAACTTAAAAAATAAAATGGCAAAAAAACCCGAATCACCAAAACTTTATACTTTATGGTTTTTAATTTTGAAAAATTCAACTATTTTGAAGCTTTTTGGTGAAAAAGCGAGACTTTTGAGATAATTTTTCACAATAAAGTAAAAATTTTTGCAATTTCTGTCAAAAAGGCTAGTTTTAGGTAAAAAGTGATCCCTTGACAATTGATGATGAAATAACGAAGCTACATTAGAACATTTTTTAGAAGAAAGTGAGGATTTAAAATATTTTTGCAAAAAAACCATTTGAAACAATTTTCTTAAAAAACAAGAATCTTTCACACTTTTTGGCAAAAGCAAACCATTGACAATTTTAGCAAAAAGCAGAACGTTTTGTGAATGGCAAAAAAGTGATAGGCAATTTTCTGGCCGTTCTGGCAGAATGGCGAGACTTAATAACTTTAGGAAAAGAAGTGAAAATCTTCAGAAATTTTTGTTAAAAATCAGAATTCTCATCAAAAAGCAAAAATTTGACAATTTTAACCACTTAAGCAACAATTTTTGGAATTAGGTAGATACATATTAACATAGAAATTACTTTTTTTTTCTTTTTTTTTAGGTAAAAGACAATTTTTTTTGACAATTTTTTAGTTTTGGTGGCAATTTTTGGAAAACAAGGGAGACCTTTCAAATTTTTTGCAGAAAATAATTTTGAGTAATTTTGTTTAAAAAATGAGAATGTTTGACTTTTTTCTGGCAAGAAGCAAATTTTTGATAATTTTAGCCAAAAGCATGACTTTTTGAAAATTATTGACAAAAAGCGATATAGGTACTTTTGTCTTTCTTGGCCAATATTCTGGTAAAAAATTGGACTTTTGGATAATTTTAGGAAAAAAAGTGAAAATCTTCAGAAATTTTTGTAAAAAACCAGAATTTCTACAAAATAAAAAAAAATTGCATTTTGAGAATTGAGGAGCTTGGAATCAAAACTCACTTTTGCCATCGGACAAAGTTTCGAGAAAATCGACAATAACTGATTTCGCCTAGTGCGTTGATGAAAAAAACGCCGCAAAGTGTGTTGAGCTCATGAGTAAGACTACTAAATAGGATTCCACGAGAAATTTTTTTTTTTCAAGTTGCCATATCGTTGCGGTATGGCTATCAAGTTTGACAAAAGTGAGTTTTGATTCCAAGGTGGGGTAATTTTACTTTCTATTGCAAATGTATCGAAAAATAAGCCTCCTAGAAGAAAACTAACGACATTATGTCGATTGGAAATTTAATTCTGTACAATTTTCATTCACTTAATTTTTCCGTAGAATGCTTCGTTCGGTCTCCAGACAGATTTAAAAGTTTTGAGCGCTGAATTTTTCCAAAAGTTATACTTTCTTTTGCAAATATATCGAAAACTAAGCACCCTAGAAAAAAACTAACGACATTATGTCGATTGGAAATTTAATTCTCTACAATTTTCCTCGACTTCATTTTTCTGTAGAGTATTTTGTTCCGCCTCCAGAGAGCTTTAAAAGTTTTCAGCGCTCAATACATCCAATTTTTTACCTCCTCAGTTGCATAACTTCCAAATTCAAAACTACCATTTTCGCTATTTTCACTATCAGTAAAAATGCTTCCGAAGTTGCAATTGAATTATTTTGGCTTTGTAGAGTGCCATGCGACCTTGAAAACACAGTTTTTTTGATTCCAAGGGCACTTTTTAACACGAAATTGTGAAGAACTGGGGCCAAATTCGGAAAAATGGATTCTGTAGGGTGATAGAGAAATTGAAGAAGTATCCGAATCCGCAAAAAAACGCACATCGATTTTTGGTGTCAAAAGTGAGTTTTGATTCCAAGCTCCTCATTATTATTGGCAAAAAAATTATATTTTCTGACAATTTTTTTCAAAAAGCGAAACTATGACTTTTTTTTGGCAAAAAGCAAGATTTGACAATTTTAGCAAAAAGTAAAACTTGTGAACCATTTTTTCAAAAAAAAAAAAAAAAAAAATAGATAAAGTAGAACTGAAATTTTTTGCAAAGAACTACAATTTTCAGCAATTTTTCGAACAAAAACGAGAATTTTTGACAATTTTTGGTAAAAATCAGGACTTGACAAATTGACATTTATTCGCAAAAAGCAGGACTTGACATTTATTTACAAAAATGTGTATGTGCTTCCGCAAATAAGATTCATAAAAAAAATTAAACTTTTGAAAATTCTTAAAACAAAAAAAGTACCTACCTCTGGTACCATAATTAAATCTATACTATAACGTTGAAAATTAACCAGAAGTTCAGACTTTAGAGGTCAGTTAGTAAGATGCAAGTTTGTTTTGTATTGTTAGAGTAGGAAGTATATGCCTTAAAGCCACTACCAATATTCGTCAATAAAGCATACTCGTATGTCAACCCTTTACCAATCTGGTAACAATAGGCGTGGTCAAGGTGCTAATTTGGCTGGCTAGCCAAATTAGCTACCTAAACTCGTCGCAGTTCTACAACGACAAGAGTCGCGAATTGACAAGTTAATATTCCCTTAAAATACAGGAGAGCTCAGGCCCTCGGTTAAAGGTTTTTTATAGTAGTTAGTACTATTAGTTAGTTAAGTTTTATTTGTGTTAAGTCCTTTTTCCTTTGTAACATTCGTGATTACAATTGTATTTTATTTATGTGTAATACAAGTTCGAGTAATAATCGCGTATTTATTCCTCGTGTACTTCTTTATGATAAATAATCGTGTGATAATCTCATTCGCGCACC
The DNA here is from genome assembly GCF_950023065.1 of Planococcus citri. Taxonomy (NCBI): domain Eukaryota; kingdom Metazoa; phylum Arthropoda; class Insecta; order Hemiptera; family Pseudococcidae; genus Planococcus; species Planococcus citri. The sequence continues at coordinate 51,322,160 of NC_088681.1, read as the reverse complement.
AAGCCGGGGTAAGTAATTATTGACAGCTTCGCCTATCAATCTAATTCGTGTTTGAGAACATACCAAGTACATGACTCTGTGTGTTAATTCCAATTGAAGTGTACTTGGGGTGTCTATCTAGGATCACTCACTATAGACTAAATACTCTCTCGTTACCTTACGATTAAAGTACGACTAAGTATCATCTCTATACTTTATTTATCATTGGCGCCTGACTTGAAATCTTTATTTGCATGCTAAAGTCAAGTGCAATTTGGAAAATCTAGCAAGACAATCCAAATAGCGCTGTAAGTTACCCCAGCTACCTCGCTGTGGTTTTATTAATATAATTTTTTATTAGATTATATTAACAGCTTCGCTTTTGCTTATTTAATTAACGAATTTATTATTGTGTGTATTTATACGCGAATTGCACAGTTCGCAGTCTCGTAAATTAGATAGGTAGGAGCGTTGCTCAACCAGGTTTGCGTTTTCGCGCCAATTTACTTGGCGATCCGCGGACCAACGTGTCGATTTTTGCAGATAGTGTCACCTTCAAGTGACAGGTAGATTTCTTCGAGCCTTGTCCAGCTTCAAGGGCAAAATCTTTGTACCTGTAAAATACAAAGAACCGTTAGAACACGTTATTGCTGATACTTTACTCGCTTGTATAAATATCACCAATCTTAACATAGAAAAATTAAGCAGCTATTTCGCTACTAATTTTTTACTGCTAAACAACTATTGTCACGCATCATGTCAGATTCGGAAGGTATTAAGAACAGGCTACGTAGGCAACCCAGCAGAAGAAGTTTGAATGAACGAGAGCTGGCAGGGGGGAATGCTACAAATAAAACTCGTCATCGTAAAACATCGCGAAATCCGTCGATAAATACCTTGAACGAAGTAGAGGAAAACCTGTCGGAAAGGGGTGCTGCCAGCCAGCAGCACAGCTCCGAAGACGAGTATCTAGACCCTCCCACAACGCCTCCCGGTGAAGTAGATATCGATTACGTGACTGAAAGATTGAAATATACTTGGAAATTTGTAAATGGTCGATTTTCCAAATCTGAAAAGAAGCATAAAGATCTGATTGACAAAGTTGATGAGTTAGCTGTTGCCTCACAGCAAACTTCCAACGTTGCCAATTCTGCAATAAATTTTGCACATACAGCTCAAACTACTTCGAAAGCTAATCAGAAAGAAATAACGAAATTAACCAAACGAGTTAGCGATTTCGAAGATAGAACCGATAAATACTTAGAAGAAAATGATAAACATCTCAATGACATTATTGACGATGTTACTATGTTGAATGGCGGAATTACCACCCTACAAGATCAGGTTTCCGAACAAGCTCAGGTTCTGCACGATGAAACGAAAACTTCTGAACATCTTGCAGAAAAAGTGAATAATTTAGAACGTCGAATTAATAATTCTGGAGGCGGAAATGGAGGAAATCGCCAACCCAATAAAATTGACGTGATGCTTTTAAAAGCATCAAATGTTTGTTTTTTGGAATCGAATAGGTTATTTCCTCATGACTTTATTCAAAGATTTGAGCATTTTACAGGGGCAACGAATGCGCCTGATGCCCACAAAGCTCACGTTTTTACCACTGTGGTAAATACAAATGATCGCGAATCATGGATGACTACCTTGTCACCAAATGATTCCTATGATCAAACCAAAACGAGCTTTCTGCAATTTTACTGGAATGAAAGAGCGCAAGATTTACTCGAAAAAGCTTGCGACGAATTCGATTGTGCGTCGAGTTTACAAGATGTAATTGGCCAATTAATTAGGTTTACGATTGCGCTGAGCCACTCAGATCATCGAGGAACAGCTTACATTATGAAAACTATTGCGCATAAATTACCAGGCAGTTATGCGATGAAAATTGAGCAAGAAGGCCAAACTTTAGAACAATTTATTGAGAAACTGAGAAAACTCAGTAGTATCAATATCGATTTTGCGAAACATCGGAAAGTGAGAATTATACCAAACATGCAGTCCAAACAGACTCCACAATGGCAAATGGCTTTCCAACAATTTCAGCAGTTCGCTAACGCCACACCATTTGGGCCTATGGCAGTAACATGGAACCAGGCACAGATGCAAATGCCGCAAGTTAGAAATTTTCAGACTAGAAATTTCCAACGGCAACCACAGCTAATGTTACAACAGCCACGTATGCCTAATAATGGACAAGTTAGGCAACAAAATAGGGGCCAAAATAGGAATTTTAACAACAATAATAATTTCAATAACAATAATCAGGGACAAAATAGGCAATCTCAGGCACAAAATAATAACCAAAATCCACCAGCCAGTGGACAATTGGCTATTACTTTACCTGAAACAAATCCTAAACAAGCTATTACGTTGCCTGCAAATTTTATAACAGTCGATCAATTTGGAAATCAACAAATTGTTCAAGGATACCCAATCCCGATACAACCTCAATTTCACGACGATGATGATTTTGAAATTGACGATAATTTTACCAATAACACCGATTGGCTCGGTAATGAAGGATACACTGATCCGAATCACCAACCTTTGACGATTACTGACGTCACTGGCCAACAAATACAGGTCCAAAACACGATGCCTGTAAACTTTGTAAGCGTGCTAGCATTACCCCAACCTACCGCTGCTATCGCAACGAACGTGAATAGCCAGCTCCCCGCCGCACCTACCGCTACGACTACACAAACGCACGCGGTACTGAATACAACACCAGCCGCGTCTGCCTCGACGCCGAGCACATCTGCACAGGTACCAGCGGGAAACTAAAGAAGCTAGGAGTGAGAGGGGAATCTCCTAGTAATACTACAAACCCCAACGATATTTTTAACGAGTACATTTGGGTAGGTGATAGTTTAGTCCACCATCTCAAACGTGGACATATTAATGACAAAACAGAATCGTTACCCAATTATTTACTAGATCAACTCAGTCTTGAAAAATTATACGACAGGATAAAAACTACCTCGTTTTTACCTGGCGGTAAATTTATTCTTTCAATGGCGCAAATTGAGTTGAATTTTTCAAACAAACCTTACGAGGTTGTAAATCAACAAATGCGTGATATTCTTGACATGTTATTGAAAGATAAAAAAGCAAAGCATATTTTTCTATTAATGCCTCTCATTAAACCGCGCAGAATTGAAGACAAGCCTGTGACGATACATCGCTACATTACGTATCAAAACATGCTCGTAAATTTTGCCGAAGATTCACGCATCACATTTTTGAGACAAATTGCTTACGAGTATTTAAAATGCGAACAGGTGGACACAGAAGGTGGCGATGACTATCGCCGGCCAATGGTTAACCAACGCAAGGAAATTATACCTCTTATCAATAAGTTTTATTTTTCTCAAAAATACAAGCGCTATTACCCAGACATGTCGGTGTATTCCACGGCGTTGGAGATGCTGACCAATGCAATTGAAAAATGGGAACTCGCTGATTTTAATCAAGATAGAGTTTCCAATCCGTCTAAATGTAGTCCAATTAAAATTTTACATAACGATAACCCAAACAAATTTAAAAAACCGCCTGACGAAAAAGTATACGTCAGTTCTAAGACAATGAAAATGATAATCGAATTGCTATCTCGCAAAATCGACTGCTCACCCAGTACTGGCGAATACACACGTAGAAAGCAGGGAGCTGATGGTAAAGCGATTTTTTCTAAAATTATTTACGATCCACCGGCTAAATCTGCAATGTTATCAAGGCCTATGGATTTAGATAATTTACCTAAATACAAAATTATTATGCGTAATAATAATAAACAGGCTCATATGTACGGTTCAGGCGAAAATAAGGTTATTTTATCAGACGATTCATCGGATGAGGAATCTGATAAAATTATTAAAGATAAATCTACAATTAAAATGACAATGGATGTTAAGGCTGTAGACCCTATCGATTTTCCTACACCTAGTGAGGATGGATTACATCCCCAGTCTCAAGAGCAAATGGTGACCCACCAGACAGTGGACCCCAATTGCGTGATTCCGGTGATGATTGGTCTTAAACCAATGGCACTACAATTGGATTCTGGAGCGCTTCCGAATGTGATTTCCAAACCTGTTGTAGAATACATCACACGAGAACATCCCCAATGGATAAAATATATCCAACTTCGTCGTCCCGTAACTCTGAAATTAGCCGACAGCAGGCTAGTTAAAACAATGACGCATATCGTAGAAATATGTATGCGCATTGGCACTCAATTAATTTACAGTCCATTCTACATACTCGATATCCCAAGCAAATCATGTATTCTAGGTAGAATATCCATGAGATACTTAGGAATCGAGCCTAAATTACTTGAGGGGCACGATTATGCAAACTGCACACCTAGGAATGGAAAACCGTTTAAAATTCCATACTTAAAAGAGGACGAATTTCACGATGCCCTTGATGTGTTCAAATGTCACTCAGTGAAGCGCTTTGAACACGAAATGGTGCATAACCTTACGCGAAGAACTGGCTATCTCGACGACGAGTGGTTGCACGAGCAACAAAAAGCCAGGGAATTGTATAAGGAAAACATGCGCCAAGATTTAAACAACTTAGTCGTGAAGGGCAAAATAACCGCGAAAGAAGCAAAAGATGCTTACAATGAAGTTGAAGGTTACGCAGACATTTTCAGTTCTTCGCCTGGTAAATACATAGGCGAAGAGGTGAAATTTGAATTCGAAACTGACCCTGCCTTGGGTCCGTGGAGAGGTGAAAAATTTCGACCTTCGCAAAAAATAATGGAAGCATTAAGGCGTACGATCGCTAAAATGTTACAACAAGGTATTATAAGGCCTTCTAGATCGAAGTACATTAATACCATGGCGCCGGTCATAAAAAAGAATGGTGACATTAGGTTATGCCTTGATGCTGATGAACTTAACAAGGTACTTAAGCAGGTTCTCACTGAACCTAATCCAGTGGACTGGATTATATTTGAGAATAAGGGGGACCAGTTTTTCTGCACACTTGACTTCACTGTTGGATTTTGGCAGCTCGTATTAGACGAGGCCTCGCGGAAATTTACCGCATTCCAAGTATGTGGTCAGGTGTACAAATTCTGCCGTCTTCCTTATGGGCTCAAAATATCCAGTGGAGAATTTGTACACATGATAAACCAAGTCATCCCTGATACCAAGGGAGTGACCAAGTTTGTCGATGATGTCAAAGTCTCCTGTGCCACGTTTAGAGAAACGTTACACAGGTTAAAACTTGTCTTTGATGCGATTAGGAAAAATGGATTGAAACTCAATCCAGCCAAAACGCAATTCTTTAGGGAATACGCTGAGCATCTAGGTTTCATAATTTCTTGTAATGAAGTCGCTAAACAGAGCGACAAAATTAAGAAATTTATGGACTTTGTTTATAAACACTCTGATAAACAATGTAAGTTTAAATTAAAAACTGTGAAGGAAATCTTGCAATTAGTAGGTCTGACGGGGCTATATCGCAACTTCATTCCTAATTATATGCAAATTCTTAGGCCTATTTATGACCTTACCAGAGGTAAGGATCCTAACATTGTTTGGGGTAAGGAACAGGAAAAGGCCTTTGAATTGCTAAAAACCGAATATTGTAAAGATTTTAAGTTAAAACCTCCGCCTGAAACAGGCGACTTATATCTCGATACCGAAGCTAATGAGTCCACCATGGATGCTGTATTGTTTTACATGGATAAGGATGAGAAAACTAAACACATCTGTCTTTTCGTTTCGATTAATTTCGAAGAACACCAGAAAAAGTTTACTATGTTCGACAAAGAGATGCTCACCTTAGCTCACGTGCTGAAAAAGGTACAGATGTGGGTAACAGGTCGTCGTATACACGTGCGTAAAAACCTGTTGTCAATTGTAAACAAATACAGGGAAATGGTCCAGACTCATAGATGCGCGGCGTATTGGATAACATGGTTCAACTGTTTTGACTTACAGTTCACCATGCATACGTCCAATAAAAACTTATATAAGGTCAAAGCACCCGAACTAGAATTAAAAAATTTTACCACTGAACTTAAACCGCTCGAAGTCGCATTTTTAGACGAAAATATTTCGAAACTTTACGATAAATTGAACAATATACCTAAGTTTCAATTTGACGATTTGAAATGTGCAAGCATTGCAAAAATTTTGTCTACTTTTCATCCTGCTTCGGATAAAAAGGAGATTGAAATTAAGCAACGCAAAGCTAAGCAATTTGCACTTAGAGATATTAACGCTATTGAAGATATTGATGAGAGCTTGGACGATGGTGTAACTGTCCAAGAAAATAAGGTTATTAAAAAGACGATCTTGGTAAAAAAAACTCAATAATGGTTCGGTTGTGCCGTATTTGCCTGATTCATTATTCTACGATACGGTAGACTACTTGCATTACGCATACGGTCATTTAGGGGCTAATAAACTTGAATTAATTTTTAAGCGTATGTACTACCATCCTAACTCGGCTCACTACATACGCGAAATTTGTAACACTTACATAGTGTGTAAGGTCAATAAAAATTACACAAATCATAAGGTACTTGAATATGGCCAAATCGAGGCATATTCAATAGGTGATGTCCTTTCTGTCGATATTTTTGGCCCAATACCCGCTATTAAAGGGTATGCTAAGTACTTACTAGTAGCTAAAGATATTTTTACTGGTCGTACTTGGATCGAGCCTATGAGTCATATTCGAAAGAAAGACGTCTGCAATGCGATGCAATTGATATTAAATAACATCGATAAGCACGAAATTAAGATAAGGAAAGTAATCACTGATAACGGAGCTCAATTTATCAGCGATTCTTGGTATAATTTATTAGAGCAAAATGACATTAAGGTTGCTCACACAAACGCTTATAACCCACATTCATCTTCCGTTGAGAGAACGATGCGAGTTATTGGCGATAAATTGAGAGTAAAATTGAATAAATGTCATAATCCTTATAAGTCTCACTTCGGTTGGTTAGGCTTTATAACTCTTATCGAGAAAGAAATCAATAACACACCTATGTCATTTAGATTCTCTCCAAATGAGGCATGGGGCATTGAGGATAACATCAATGCAAATATGCCACATAAACGTGTGAAATTTGATTTCAAACACAAACTAACTGAACTTAAGGAGAAACTAGGTAAAATTAAAGCACGGTCAACTACGTCAGCTCAAAATTTAGTGAATAAGTTAAATCCTAAAAAAGACATAATTTGGGATTCTGACGGTTATGCTCAAGTTACAGCTGACGGAGCATGCTCAAAAAATGGAGATGCTGACGCAGTAGCGGGGATAGGTATCTGTTTTGCTCCTGATTCATTACATAATGTATCAGAGCAAATTGACCCTACCGAAGAATTTCAGCTGTCTAATAACTATGCTGAATTAATAGCGATAATTAGGGCGCTAGAAATACTTAGGTTTAACGAGGTTAAAAAGGTCAAAGTATTTTCCGATTCGAATTACGCAATAAGGGCGCTAAATCATTCGATTAGCGTATGGTTAAAAAATAAATGGTTAAATGCTCGAAAAAAACCAGTTCACCACAAGGTTCTTTTTGAGAAAATTTTGGAATTGAAAGAGTCCTTCCAAAATGTCGAATTTCACCATGTTTACGCTCGCAAACACGAGTACACTAATATAATTGCTGATCATTTGGCGAAAAAGGCAGTCTACACTCTTGAATTGGAAAAATTTAAGATTGAAGAAATGTCACCTCGCCAAACGGTTGAAACTTATATTAGGGAAAGGCGACGCCTCAAGAAAATTGAGGAGGAATATAGGTTTAATAAAGAACACAAAGACCCTAGCACTTTGAAAGAAGGTGATATGGTTTTAATCTCAAACCATAAACTTTCAAGTGCCGACAGAGGTACTGCTGCAAAATTGTACCAAAAAAGGATTGGTCCATTTTTGATAATCAAGAGAACAGGTACTAACTCGTACCTACTTGAACCTACTGATGGATCAGGAGTAAATAGGATCGCAAATGTTCGTCAATTAACTCTGTTTCTGACTCGAAAAGAAATTGACAGCATGAATAATGATGCCTGCTTACGGTCCTGGCTCGATCAGCGAGCATTAGATAAGAAAATTGCAGCATTTTTAAATGACCATAAAATTGAGCAAACTGAGGAAATTTCAAGTGAAGACGAAATTGAAATGATGGAAAAAATCCAAAAAATTAAGGTTCCTCGAGTTAAGGCAGGTACACCAGATGCCAAGAATGCTACTAAGGTAGTTTTCACAAAACTTCAAAATATTGCTCGAGAGCAAAGGGCATTAGAGCGTGCAAGAAAGAAGGAGGAATCCGATAAATCTTGCACAAAAAGCTCTGATGATTATAACAATAAGTCAGATAAGGATAAAAAAGTTATAAAAAAGAAAACTAAAAAGAAAAAGGAAAGCGAACTGTCTAGCTTGACTGATATAATTGCGCTACCTGATAAAATTGAGTCGAAAGAAAAAACTGAAAATAGCCCTAATGAAGAAATGAAAGACAAGAAAACGCGTAGGTCTGAACGTATCGCTAGTAGAATCCTACGATTGAGGCAAGACGTTATACTTAAAAAGACCCTAAAAGTTGAAAAGATTCAAATACCTGAAGTAACTGAAGAAGAATTCTACTTAAATTATAACGAACACGAAAACGACGCGAAAACTGAATTCGAAGTCAAGGTAGAAAAAACAGACAAGGTATTTGAAGATGACTCACAACTAGACTTAATTTACGAACACCTAAAAGACAACATTTCGATAAAATCAGACAACTCTCTTAGTTCAGAGAGTTCTGATGACTCGAAATCAACACCTAATAAAAAATCTAAACTTAAAAAATTAATTAACTGGCTAAAAAAATCTAAATAGGATAACTTATAAAATAAATAACAAGGTACAAAAAATGGTAACAAGGCTGACTAGCGACGTCACTGACGTATAAAAGCGCACGTGGAGTTGGTAATCACCCCGACCCGCGCGCAAACGTTGAATCTTGTTTAACGAATGCTAGGCATTGTATTTGAAATAAACATGTGAATTTTGCGATTGAAGCGACTGCTTTTAGTTAAAAGCAGTACTGCTGTTATACGTAAAAGTCGGATCATTTCAAAATTCTTAGTAGTTTCTTTCATACTTTTCAACGTCAACCTAATCATGGACAATACATCCGAACTTACCATCAAGGAATATACCAGCCGACACAGTCACCGAAAATTCATCCTACAAATTGTCAACATTGAAGAAATATTTTACTCGACATTGTATCATTCAAGTGGTACGATTAACAGTGAACCGCTTGAAGAACACATGAAATTTGTGAGAAAAATTTTCCTATTACCAGACTATATCAAGAATTTTAGCGTGACGTGTATGATATACGATACACCAACATCTGGTAGAAAACTGGTAAAAATTAACACGATATTACAAGAAAAACTACATTGGATGAGTACTAATCAGTTGCTAAGCATAGCAAGATGGTTCGGACTCGAATATGTCTAAATTTAAAGTGTATAACAATTGGCCAAATAAAGTATTTCGCACTACCTAGTAAAATGCTTTATTCCAGTCATTTCAAACTATTCTAAACGTGTTAAATTGCATCAGTGGTACCTAAACCGAACGTCTTTCATTGTTATCACTACCAGTTGTAAAATGACAATTTTACCCACCCCTCAATAACACTCTTAACACAAACAGTAAAGACAACGTTTAGTCAAGTGATTATCTCTCGTTTAAAAATTTATAATTTCAAAGTAAAGATTTGTATCTAGCTAGATACAAATCCACAAATGTAATTAACATCTAGTCGTGAGTGTTAACGGTTAGAAATCAATTCATTACTCGCTGGTAATGAACAATTTCGAAAGTTACAGTGAACTGGAACTTTACCAGATGGGAGAGGCTGCAGGTTCGTGGGAATTTGAAATAGAACTTACAACGACAGATGGAAAGACCACGAGCATTTTAAAACACAAAGATTTAGTAATTAACGGCGAACTTCATCCCCAACGACTAAGAGCTTTCCAGTTACTCCTCCAATAAAGTTAAGAAGCTAGTTTTTGATTTATTTTTTATTTTTATTTTTATTCCTTTTAATTCCGAGCAAAAATGTAAAAAAAAAAGATACTCACGTGTTGCTTCTTGATGTGTAAAATTGTTACCTGCAACAAAAAGAAAAAATGCTCGTATTAACGATAGTACAAAAAAGGTGATATTTGTACTTTTTAATATTTTTGTGTATTTTTTGTTTAAAATATTTTTATTTTTATTTTTGCGTAAAAAAGATACCTACGCCAATATCTCTTGATGTGGTGAATATCCGAGGTGCCTTCGTCGAATTGTGAGCTCATTTTCTTGATTGTTTTATCTGAAACAAAAAGACAATGTCGTGTTTAATTTTTGATTATTTTTTAATATGTAAAAATAAGTTACAAATACTTACGTGGTAATAATATGTTGAATGCAGGTGTGTACTTGAAAAGAGTTTGGCCATGTGGCATTTCTGTTGGTTTTAATGGTTCCTAAAATGTTTCGAATATTGAAAGGTATACTTACCTATTGTTAACTGTACAGCCAAATATTGTTATAAAAAGGGACCACAATGTTAAGTTTTGTTTTTTGGATTGTTTTTTGAATTTTGTTTTGTTTTTATTTTTTGAGTATTTTTTGATTTTATTTTTTATTTTTTTTTTTTTTGATATTGTGAAATTATTTTGAGCAGAATATGGAATAATTTTTATACATTTGTTATGTGTAAAAATCCTGTATTTTAGGGGTACTGACTCGCTACTACCTCGTAGCTCAAAATGTCAAACATCGTAACTCTTGTTGTGGAACTAGCTAGTTTCAGAACTGTGGCTAGTATTGTCAACTTTAGGTAAACCTTGACCACGTCTAGGGCTACTTAGGGTTTTTTCTGGTATTTCGATGTCGTATAGATAACCCTGTTTATCACAACCAATCTTCTGGTTGTTCAAGCTTACTAACCTCTCGAGTTCGAAGGATAGTGGCTTGACTGCTTGAAGATTGTGAGTGGTTAGGGTATCTATACAAAAAAGTGGGTCAAAATTGAAAATGGACTTTGCTCCAAACTTCTCACGAATGAGAACAGGGGGGCAGAAGGGAGGTAGTGGCGCATATACCTACTCTCTTGTTTTTTATCCGTGCTCTCCTCCGAGGAAAGTTCGTCTCAGCGTAGACCCACGAAGGGGCATATGTTAGAGTAGGAAGTATATGCCTTAAAGCCACTACCAATATTCGTCAATAAAGCATACTCGTATGTCAACCCTTTACCAATCTGGTAACAATAGGCGTGGTCAAGGTGCTAATTTGGCTGGCTAGCCAAATTAGCTACCTAAACTCGTCGCAGTTCTACAACGACAAGAGTTGCGAATTGACAAGTTAATATTCCCTTAAAATACAGGAGAGCTCAGGCCCTCGGTTAAAGGTTTTTTATAGTAGTTAGTACTATTAGTTAGTTAAGTTTTATTTGTGTTAAGTCCTTTTTCCTTTGTAACATTCGTGATTACGATTGTGTTTTATTTATGTGTAATACAAGTTTGAGTAATAATCGCGTATTTATTCCTCGTGTACTTCTTTATGATAAATAATCGTGTGATAATCTCATTCTCGCACCAAGCCGGGGTAAGTAATTATTGACAGCTTCGCCTATCAATCTAATTCGTGTTTGAGAACATACCAAGTACATGACTCTGTGTGTTAATTCCAATTGAAGTGTACTTGGGGTGTCTATCTAGGATCACTCACTATAGACTAAATACTCTCTCGTTACCTTACGATTAAAGTACGACTAAGTATCATCTCTATACTTTATTTATCAGTATCGATCATTGGTTTATCTTTGGTGATGAAAAGCACTCCAAGTATGAAATTTCCAGTGTTCGAAAAGTACACCGCAAAAGGTAACTCTTAGAGTGAGTATGATGAGCTGTAGTAGGATCCAAACCCATACCTTACACACAGCAATCAGTTTTGATACAACATTTTAAAACTATCCGAAAATAGTATATTACGACGAGGGTGAGGTTTGTGACCCGAACGAAGTGAGGGGAACAACTCACACGAGTTCAAAATCACTTTTTCTCCGAGTTTAGTGAAGTAATTTTTCCTGAACGAGGGTGGAAAGTACTTATTTTTACATCCGAGCGATTCTCGCGAGGTCGGAAAAGTAGTACTTTTCAGCCCTAGATAGGAAAATATTATTAAACTAGCAACAAGCCTCCGTGGAAATGTATCTCATATACCTAACATTTTTTGGCATGAAATGTAGCCTCTGCTCTACCAAAACAGAAGCACATAGCTACGCAAACTATCGTATTATCCAGACTCCGGCAAAATTACAAATATTACATCATCAAATATGCATGAGTACACGAGCTTCAAATCCCCTTTCTTCATTCTTTCATGATAATATTTTCTAGTTTGTTTTACTTAAAATTTATTGTTACCTTCAGGTATCTACGATGTGTTTCATTACTTCGGAGAGATGAGAGGTGTACTTTTCAAAAAGCTTCCAAGTTCCAAGTTCCAGTAACCTTTTACCACCGTATTCTTTCGATCGTTCGATGTTACAATCAGTGAATGACGATTGACGACATGACGAGTCAGCGAAAGAAGAATTTGCTTCTGTAATCAGTACAGAATTAGTATCAAAATGAAACTAGGAACATTATACGAGATAATAAGCTTAAGTACTTCAGCCATCATAGGAGCAATAGTAAAACTTGAAGATGGTTTTCCACCATCCCATATTCCTGATTCTCCGGATCGTTTTCATGTGAGAGTTTCATGTCTCGTTCGTTTTCATATTGTCCATCGACCATCGTCATTCATAAGTTATTTACGCGAAAAACAAAACGCAAATCGAGAAAAGAACGCAGAACTAAACCGAAGCCCCGAATATTCACGAATAATCGAATTTCGAATATAAAAACCACAAGAACGAGCGAAATCATCCGACACCAACATTTTTATTCCATTGTCCATTTTACATTTTTTATTTTTTAGCAAAAAAAATCATTCACTATCAGCTTATCATACCAAACATGACGTCATCATCAACTCGACAAATCAGAATAAAGTAGGGTTCTTACTTTTCAAAAACGCTGCCAAAAACGCATCAAATACAAAGCCAACAAGCAAATTTTTTGATAAAAATTCGTAAACTTTGCCAAAAAACTTCAATTTTGAGATTTTTTAACGAAAGAAATTACGTGATACATCGAAAAATTGTGTAAAATTCGCATTTCTAAAGGTAATTTCCTTACTTCGCTTTGTTAAGAATCTTTGAATTGTAATTTTTCTTTACTATTATTCTCGTACATCAATCTTACAGATTTCGCCGAACCACCGCTATGTTATCAAGAAAACTTATTGCATTGTACCTTCGTCCACAAATTCCATCTTATACTTCATCAAGACTGTTACGAGGAGGTTATACATTTGAATTGAAGAAATCGACTTCCAAACCAAAACCGTCTGATGATGCGAAACGCCGCAGATTTCAGGCAATTCATAAAAGCAATCCGGGCGCTGGCGGTGCTCTGCATATGATTGAAGAACGCAAAGGTAAACTACATCCAGATATTGACTACGACTACATCGAAGATTCTACTATTGGTTTGGAAAATTACGACGCCCAATTTCAAGAAAAATTACAGTAAGTTTGAACACTAATGCTGGATATTCGTACGATGAATGGATTAGCTCTAATGAACTTTTTTTTTGTTCGTAGATTATCCGAAAATGAATTCGATCGTTCATCGTTGAATAATATTAAACGTAAATACTTTAAAGAACCTAAACTTCCAAATATGGTACCGTACTGTGAGAAACAAGATATGAAGCGTTTAAATGAAAGCGATCCGGAGAACTGGGATATTGAAAAATTATCTGAAAGCTATCCCGTTACTCCTGAGATAGCCAAAGTAAGCTCGTTATCTCCTATAGATACGTTTTGTGAGATACTAATCCAAGGTATGTTATGATTTTAGAAAATCCTTCGTTCGCCGTTCACTGCTTATACAGTTGAGCAAGTGAAAAAACACGATGAAATAGTCAAACGTAATTGGAAACTATTCAAGGAAGGTAAACTAGATATGAGTCCAGAATTACGCAGCCATTATGAGAAGTTTGTCGACAGAGTTTCATTTGAAACACAGGAACACGGTAACAAACTCAATTCTGTTCTAAAATAATTCACCTCTAGTATTAAAATATTAACATATTCTTATACTTTTTTGAAATATTTCAGTGATAAAGAAATATCTGCCTCCGAAACCGAACTTCGAATTGAACTTGAAAAGAAAAGAATTCGGTAGTATAATCGAAAAATACGAGCAAACAAAACCAAAACCGAGTAAAATACAAATAGATCAGGACAACAATAAGCAAGTATACGAAGATATAAAATTTCAGCCTAAAATGATTACCGAAGAATCTAGACGAACTTATGGTAAATCTGTCACGTTGGATAACTTACGTAAAGATATAAAAACTAATCCTGAACGACCATCTGAATTATCTAAACTTATTGTCGAAATGGAGAAAAAACATCTACCTGCGTCTGAATCTAAACCGAAGGTGGATATTATTCCTGAAACTGATTATTTGGCCGAAGCTGAAGTTGTGGATAAAACTTATGAGCATTCGTTGTCTGAAATAAACGACGGATTTCCTTTACGGATTAAGATACCTAAAGACCAGTGGAAACGAAACAAACTGTATCAAGTTAAAGATCGATTTTATAATGATAACGGTCATTTTTTGTACAGAGTTCCTGGACTTTTTAACTAAATTATCGGTACTGTGTGCTGTTATTGAGTAATTTCTGTGATATTAAGTAAGAGAGAATTCTGCAGTTTAGTGTTATTGATGCGTATGTTTTACAATTTGAATACATGTTTTGTCTAATAATTCGGCGTAGTACCTATGTTTGTTTCATTTTACAGCTCTGGGACTCACTTATATTGCAGTGTTGAGCAACTGAGATGTTTTCGATCCTTCTGCCGACCACTGAAATCAATCCAGCAGTGCCCGAGTATTTCTTTTGTATGATTTTTCTACTCGTCGGTAAATTTCTATTTAAAAACAATATTCAGGTAAATAAAAAATTTCGAAACAGTGAAACGCTTAGTTTTTCAGAATAGATACATCACACTGGAGGAGCTTTATTAGACTAAATCAAAATTTTATTATTCAGGATGAATTCGAGTCTTATTTCAACTTTTCTAAAAGTTCATAGAAATAAACTTTTAATCAAATGATTTTAAAATATTGAAAATTGAGTCTTGTGTATCTCCATGATTTCGACTTTATCTAGATTCATTTAAATTTTTTCAAGCACAGATTTGACGAATAAAAATATTTTTTTGAAAAATATCGTGAATTCGCCAGGTGACAAATGATCAACAAAGTATCAGATTCACATTTTGGTATTCTTGAAATGGATTTCAGCTTAAACAAAATTGATATGAAACACTAAGTTAAGAATACGTCTTTAAAATTTTTAATCTCATTATAGAGGGAAAAAAATCTACAGAAGTTTCAAATGCTTCTTTCCTAAAATTTTTAAGTACATTTTATAGGTACTTTTAATTTCATTTCATCAAACTTTTTTCACACCAGTGCTTAACGTATGTATAGACCTGTATTTGCAGTTAAAGACCTTGATGAATAATTTCAGATCAAACAAAACAGCAGTAAACAGTTTGAATACCTAACTGTACAAATATAATTTATACGCCAGTAAATTGCGCAGTTAATAAACAACGTTGAATGAATCGTTTTGTCGTTGACTCCCTATCTAATTATCTCGCATGTGAAATGAAGTTGAAAATCGAGGTTTACAAAAATTTTTGATTAAGTACCTATGTAGTATGTACCTACATATATTGATGACGGGGGCGGGGAGGGGGCGAGCGTGTCTCTGGATACATGATTGAATAAAATATTGCGGATTACTCATATTATTCAACTCTGTTTTTATAGCTTATTTATTCGACGTTCAATGTAGGTAGTCAAGAATCAAGAAAGCAGAAACCTTCATTTTGAATTGAAAACTACTCAGAAAAAATCTTAGTCCAGGAAAAGACCCTGGAAGCGAAATGTGGACCCTTAAAGAGGAGCCATTTTCATAAAAATCGTATTTTTTCGCTCCTGTCGCTACCCAACTTGTTTCGGAAAAAAAAAGCTCAGATCCAAATGAAAGCATTTTAGATTTTGCATCGATCTATCTAAGCCACTTTTATAAAAGGGTTCTACTATGATTGTACCTAATTCAATTTTGGGCCCATTTAAAGTGCACATTGACCCAGTTTCCGAACTATGAGGTGATTTTGGTGAAAACCCGAACCTCGCAATGAAAAAAAAACCGCAGGTATAAATTTTCAGCTGATTTGGGGGACATTTCCCTACAGTATTTTTTCTGGACCCTCCGTCCTTTGATTTTATTTAAGACTTTTATCGTTATTTTTTTTATTTTTTTGAAACCAATTTGACAAAAATTTTCATAAATTTTATTTAAAGTTAGGGTCATTTTTAACCAAAATCAACTTAACATTCAAAAAGTACAAAAATTAATTTCTCAAGAAATTCAATTCTTTGATTTTAGTGTTACGTTTTTATTTAGATGTTTTTCTACTAATTTAAGTAATGAAAATTTCGATGAATTTTATGTTTAAACATCATTTTTAACTAAAATCAACTTGGAATTTGATACGTAAAAAACTAATTTTTTCATAAAAATCAATTTTCTGATTTTATTTTAAAAGTTTTATTGTTCCTTTTTTTTTTTTTGACGAAAATGATTATCATTTTTAACTAAAATTTACTTGATTGTATTTTTTTAAAAATATTTTGACATATTAAAAAAAAATTAAAATGCAGAGAGTTTCTTACTTTTTCTTTAAGCTCGTTTTTCTCGAAATGAACTTGTTTGATCCCGAAGGTTCAAAAATGCCTGTAACATCACGAATTTTGAAAGTAAGTAGGTGACTGGGGTCAATCTCATTTGAAAGAGGACAGTCTGTCTAGTGCTTAAAAAGACGATGAACTCGATTTTCAAAAATGCGACTTGTGGTGTACTTTTATATTAATCCTAAAATAAGCGATTTGAAAGTTTTCAACCACTCGTTAGACCTCCAAAAAAGGTCTTGAATTTTGACAGAAATAACATTATTTATAAATTGACGCAAAATCAAAAAATCAGTTTTTATAGCTTACTTATTTGATGCTCGATGTTGTTAAGAAAGCAGAATCTTCCATTTTGAGTTGAAATCTACTCAGAAGAAATTTTAGTTCAGGAAGAGTCCCTATAGGAGGAAAATGTTGACCCTCGAAGAGAGGTCAGGCAATTTTGGGTTCTGCAGTACGTGAAAATACGCAAAATATAAAACCTAAATCAAAACTATTTGGCTATCCAAAACAACACGTTCGAATAACAATTCGCGACATAAAAATGCATCTTTGCATTTCTCGAAAAATAAAACGAAAACAATTATTAGGTAAACATCGCAGGCTACCTCAAGCGTATGTCGCGATTATAAATTAACAGGGAAACGCCTGGAAATGGTGTAGTCTCTTTATCTCCTCGGTTCGTACGCATCAGCTGTTATATGTAGTTTAATAATTCGGTCATTCGTGTATGAATTAAATTTTCGAATAAAATACTTGATCGTTATATGAATATTGGTGCGTATTTAATTCGAGGGTAATTTGGGGCTACCACAGGTTCATTTCTGGTGCACTTTGACCATATTTATGAAGGACGAGGTGAGTATAGTTTGGCGAAAACTCGATTCCGGCAAAAAAAAACCGCGGTACTGAAAAACCCTCAGGCACTTGGACTAATTTTGAGCTCTTGATGAATCTCATTGCCTCAAATGTCAAAAATATGATTGGTTTTCTGAAATGTCTAGAAGAAGTCAGCGCAAAATATGGCCTGCTGTTAAATAGAGGGAAGACGAAGATGATTGTGAATTGGCCTGAGGCTGGTTCCAGACAGTCCAATATGTATTTGACAAACCAAGTTTGTCAAATATATTGGTCAAATTAGTGAATTGGCGATTTGAACGCCTGTCAGAACATCCACACGTACAAATCTCTGAAAGACAAGAGTTCCAATCGTCTGCTGTGATAGGTAACGTGATAAAACAGTGATGTTGTTGCAATTTTGAGCAATTTTCTTAATTTTCCATTCAAATTGCTATTGTTTTGGGTCATTCCACGTCAATTGGACCAAGAACTGGTAAGTGGGTTCGGCGATTTTTTTGAAATTTTTCCCGTGGAAAGACCTTCCAAAGGGATGACCATTGACGCAAATCGCAGCCTTCTAGCCCATTTTTAAAGGCAGCCAGGGGGTGTCAAAGTTTTCAGTGAACCTAAAATATCATCCATTTCAGCAGTGGATTACTCGATAACCGCGATACATATCAAAATGGAACTTTTCCCCATAGTTAGGGCTTTTGAAAGGCTTTTTGGTGATATCATAAAAATCAGTGTTGCCACTTTTTTTCGTACAAAAAATTAGCTCAAAAAGTTTCAAAACTAGTTTTCATATCGTTCCGACTCTCAAAAATTCTGAAAAAAAAAATATATTATGGACAACTGTTCATGCTGAACAACATATTAAAAAATTAGGATGGTAACTTGTCGCAAAGTCGATTTAAAAAAATTCAAAGTTTGCGAAAAAATGCGATTTTTTGATTTAAAACACGAAACAAAGTTTTGATTGGTAAAGTTGACTCATTTGACCCCTATTTTCACGTATCCGTTGAAAAAGTTGAAAAAAAACCTTCACTCGGTGAAATGAAATCACAAAAAAATCAAAATTCGAAAAAATTCAATTTTCAATTCCAAACATCAAAAAAAGTTTAAATTTATTCAGTTGTCTTATTTTGACCTCTTTCTGACGTATTTCATGAAAAAGTTTATAAAAATCACACTCACAGCAAAAAATGAAAATTTGTTTGTTTTTTGAATTTTTTTCGAATTCGATTTTTTTGTGATGAGTTCATTCAATACCACCTATAGTAAAAGGCCTGAGCGCTGTTTTGTGACGTCATCACTAAAGGGGAATACTTACATATCTAACATATGGTAATACACTATAGAAATGAAAGAAAAATGCACTCCAACGAATTAAATCCGGTGAAAATTTTATTTTTCATATTTTATTCACATGCATAATGAATTTAAGATCACCTACGAATGATTTAAATGAAAACAAAAATAAAAAAACGAGGTTAAACAACATTGTTTTTCAACATTAAAGATGAAAATAATGCATAAACTTGACAAAATTATACCTTCTGAAGGATATTATACAACTCACTGGTGAAATCGAATGAAATATTTGTCAAATAATCCTTAATTCATCAAAATCCCACAAAAATTAAATGATATCAACACTCTATTCCGAAGTATGTATTCCATTTCCATTTCAACTACACAGGTAAAAAACGGAAAACCACACAGTTTCTTCAGCAGCAATGTGATTGATGATAACCAACTTGAGTGATAAATTAATGACTAGAACACTTTCAGCTAATTGGTTTCAGTTTTGAGATGTTGATGGTTAATGCCGTTAATGGTTTCTTGATTAGATTATCCATTGTACTTTCACTTTGTAGTTGGATTGGATTGTTGTACTCAATAATATGCAGATTTAAAACGCATTGTAGATTTTATGGTTCAGGTCTATGGTCTATTCATTTCACTATGACATTATTCCAGTAAAGAGTAAAACACAAGCACATACACACATTAGTTTTCATTTTTCAATTCACTTGATATCTACATGTTCAAATCACACAACACAACAGATTGCGAAAAATTCGTTTTTGTACAAAAAGAAAGTAAACCAACACCACCAATGATTGAAAACAACAATATTTCATCACTGTACCACATTTTAGAACGAATTTAATTAATTATTTATCATTTTAATAACTTTTTCAACGAAAGTTTTACTCAATTTCACGAATTCGCCATTTAATCATACGTTAAAATTCAAATGGTAAACACAATCGAGTCCCCTTAAGGTGTGACGTCAGAAGGTGATAACGATTCAGTGCTCAGGCCTTTTACTATAGGTGGTATTGGTTCATTTCACAGAGTGATCCTCGAACGAAGCCCAAAAAACTCCAGCATGCTGGCTTTTTTCGGCCTCGTCCGATTGGCTGCACTGTCGCTGATCAAAATATTTACTTTTTGACAAAATGGCTTGTTTGTGTTTCGACTTCTCTTTACACTTAAAATGATTTAAAACCTTAATACTAATTAAAACGTGATTAAAAACAACAATAAATAGTTTAAAACGTTAAAACATGGTTAAAACTTTCAACACCTAAGTGTTTTTATATAATTCTATCGGGAGAAGCCCGTTATTTTTGATCGATCACCGACCATTATTTACATTTCAAGAGAACATTTCAAAAAAAACTACAAGGTAAGAGCAACTTAATTACTAAGTAATAATTTATTTCTAATTAACACCGAACAACTGCTTCGGATGTATGAACGCTTTTCTACTTTATTTCGTAGATACTAACACTAATTTTTCTTTTCTATTTACATTTCAGTTTCGAAGATCGACGACGAATACAGAACAGCCGCCATGTTTTTCGTTTGATGATTCACCAGTAATCAATTTCGTAGTCAACTCCAAATTTGGATTTTTAATAACCGAACCATTCGATGTAAGTATTTTTCGAAGAAATTTCGTTGTTACATTTATTTTGTAATTTTGTTCGTAGATACGATGATTTTGATATAATGGATGACTAGAATATCGTTTTATTCGCCCCGAGGCATTTTGAATTTGTTTGGCGGTGAAGAAATTGCCTTGAAAAAGTAAGTTTTTGTTTTGCAAAACAAAACTGGTATTCGCAATATTGTTTTTCTTGCCTTTCGTAGATAAATTTCCACGATGTGATTTGCGTTGCGACGATACCATTCGGTGCGAGATAATTTTTTCAAAACGTTCGACGAATTTGGATTCCAAAAACAACATCTGCGCGTTGCCAGCTTTACGAATTGTTCGATGGTTTTGAAATTTGAACACATCGATATGAAATAGGTAATTTTTGTTCTCATAACTTTCATTTTGTTCGAAGCTTTTAATTTTTATATTTTTCGTAGCAGAAGTGCTGTTTAATTGATATACGGAGATGGAATTTCGACTACTACTAATTATGTGGCTGCGATGTTATTGTTAATTACCACTAATACAGTACTGGAATGATGATTAATTACAGCTGGCTTTTACAAAAACACAGGTACTTGCTCTTTCTTTTACTTATCTTCGTCGCACGTCTTTCATATTCTCGTTCTACGCAGGTCGACTTTATCGTTCGGTTTTGGAAATGGTTTCTTCGGCTTTGCTGTTCGGTATTCTGGATGACTCTTCGATGGTACGTATCTGTGGATTTTTTAAATTCGGATTAGTTTTCGTCGTATTTTTCATTTTTCATTTTATTTTCCCTATTTCGTCGTGTCGATTTTGACTTTGGAATTTTGCACGTATAATTTTTATTGAACACTTGCCCCATATTTGTTAACAGATACTGCTGACTTATTTTGAAAATGTGACGTTATTTTCTGTCCATTAATTTACTTTTATTTTTTATTTTTAATTAAATTTTTTGTTTTACAGGTACTTTCGGTTCAAAGTGTTTGATTACGTCTCGAGTTGGTTGTGTTTTATTCGTTGAATTTTTTATTTTGGACTCCTGCGTATCTTAAACAGGTATGATATTTTTCCGACTGAGTTTCAATTTTTAATCTCGATTTTGGATTTTCATTTTAAAAAAATTTCGATGTTTTGTTTTCGTAGGTAAGAATGATTTTTCCTTGACTTCTTTGGTGACGGTTTATTTTATAAGGTGGACATACGCTGAATGGATTTTGACTTTTGCCCCTTGGACAACGAATTTGTTTGATTTTGTTTCGTCGTTGTTGTGAATTTTTTCGAAATGCGAATTTTGCCAGCCTGGAATTTACGAGAATCTGGATTTTTTGTTCTGCGATTACGACATCACTGGGTAATATTGTCAACAACGATGCGAATTTGCCAGCCCTGGACTGGCTGCTGGAATTAGCTGGTTATTCCTTCGATGATTCATTCGTAGCCTTTGAGTTTTGGGCTTATCATCGATACAATTTTTATCGAGTCGACGATTTATCGACTCGATAACATCCATTTTTTTGTCCTATCGAGGTCGATAAATTTATCAACTATCGACTCGATAATCGATAATCGACAATCGGTGACCCTATTTCTCGGAGGTACTTTCGTGATTTCGCGTGATTTCTATATTTCGACGAATTTTTACACATTTTGACGAACTTTTTTGTTGTTCGAAGAATTGTTTTTTCGAAGAGGAGATTTTGATAGGTCGGAGGGGTGTAGAATTTTCCAAAATTTTGGTAAACTAAATAGTGGTATACAACAATTCGACGACGACGTTTTATTTTTAAAAAATCGATTTCGATCGATAAAAAATTTCGAAAAATATTTTCTAGTGTAATTTTTCGCGACGAATCCGAATTTTTTGTTAGTTTTTCGATTTACTCGATGGTTTAAAAGTTATTTCTAATTTCGCGTTCTTTTCGGTGTTAGATTTCGATGAAAATTTTCTAATTACTCTTACCTCCTAGTTTGGACTATCCGGTGACCAATTTTTATCAGATTCGAGTTTCTGGACGATGTATGATATATACTCGAATTCGGGTACCATTTTTCCATCGGTTTGGACAAAATATGGTCTTTGTAGTCCATACATTTCGGTCAGCCTCCGGATTTGATTCGATACGCGGATTCGTTTAGTTTGATCGCGCTCTGACAGGTACTTAAAGTAGTGGTTAATTTCGGAAATTCGTCCGTCGACTTTTGACTTTTTGGTATCCGCCAAATATGAAAAAATAACCGTCGTTCTTTCATTTTCTGTCAGCATCTCGACGAGTTGGTTAATTTCTTCTTTTATATCGTAGACTGGAATTGATAAATTCTGAGAATCTTCCATGCCAATTTCGACATACAAGTATTCGTCTTGAGGATGAATTAATCTCGCGCGATACTTGTCTAGATATTGTTTCGGTGCTGCTGCTGTCGATAAATTCTTTAGGAGGCGTCGATTGATAGCCCCAAAAAGACCAGTACCCATCAAAGTTGTCGTCTTATAGTATACATATTGGTATTGCGCGTACTCAGAAGCCACTAAAAATACCCGGCCAGAATCATTCTGAGGCGCTCTCAGTAATTGCGCCTGCAGGTTCGAGATCGTATTTCTCTGATTATTAATCATCGTCGACTGCTCACTGATTTGCTCACTCAACCGTTGTATTTGTACTTGGTTTTCCTCGATTGTTCTATTTTTTTCACCTATCCTGCGTTTTAAGCTATGAATCTGTCGACGATCCTCTTCTCTGCGCTTTTTTTCGTCTAGAATTGCTTCTTCAAAATTACGTATCTCGTTTCTTTTATTCTTCAATTGTGAGCGTAGATCAGTAATTAGGATTTTATTTCCTCTAATTTCTTTTCTCAAATTTTCTTCGTTTGATGGCTTTGAAATTCGTTCGAAAGCCCATCGACGAGGAGACGACGATTTTGATTTGCGCGGAGAACGATTTGGCGACCTGCTTCGACGATTCGGTGGCACATAATTCGATGATGATGATGAAGAAGAATACGACGACGATGCCGTGGACATAGACGACGATGAACACGATGACGACGACGACAACGATGATGTAGAGTTTTTAAAAGCCACCGATTTCTTCGGTGATTGAGGCTTGTATGTGGACTTTTTCGTAGGCGGTGCTTTGGACGGTGCTTTTATGGACGACTTTAATGGTTTGTCGACGGGTTTGATCACCGAATTTACTTTGTTCGTTGGTGAAGCCTTTCGGGCTCTTGTACGATCGATTGTTACTTTGGTTGGTCGAGTTTGTTTGCGTCCTTGTTCAGGTGGTTTATAATTGGAGCCGGATGGTTTTGGCTCAATATTCCTTGACGGGGATAGGACCGCTTCGGCGATTTCACCGACTGCTTTATCGATTCGCTGTTTAATTGCATTCGGAGATCTAGGTGACTTATTCGGTGATTTCGAAGGTTTGGGCGAAGATTTATGCGGTGGAGTTTTTCGAGGCGATTTTGGCTTTGGCCATTTCTTTCTCGGCGACGACATTGGTTCATAGTCCAGATCATCTGGACTTTCTGGAAATTCCATCGATTCACCGCGTTCGGCGAGTAACAACAGCTCCTCTTGCTCAGGAGTAGGTTCGAAAAATGGATCACCGCTCTCTTCTCTCATATAAGCCTCGAGTTCTTCGGCCATTTTTCCGTAGATATTTCGTTGATAATTCGACGAGAAAGCAAAAGAAATAGTATTTTATTTCGAAGAAAACTTTCACCAGCGATTACACAACTATTTCAAAGATTTTATTTAAACAAAAATTCACAAAAAAATTCCAACACTTTGCTGCACGATGTACACGACATATAATTGCACGTAGATGTTGTTTGAACAAGAAACGTATACCGAATGATGTGTTGCCGCATATCGATATCGTACGTGGCTTGTTCGTTTGCTCGACCATTGTTCGAGTAGGTCGTTGCAGGGGGAATCTTTCGATAGCTAGGTACCTCTCTTGTTATTTTGTGCAACGTTTTTCTTTTGTTAAAATTAATTCTACCTTCGCTATCATTTTTTTCGACGATTAATTTATGAAATTGAATAGAATATTTTTTGATAATCTTCGCTAGTGAGCTCTTGCTCTTCGATTTTACGTAGCAAATCGCTGGTTGGTTTTTCCGACGATGCTATTACCCCGAAGGCAATATCAGATAATTTTTCTTCGCCTATTTTATCTGCTACAAGTTGGAATTTGTGCATTTTATCGACATCTTTTACGTGTAAGGCGATACATACCATTTGTACTGGCTTTGTAATTTTTTTCTTTTTATTTTCTTTCAAAATTTTAGCTTTTTCTTGCTGTCTCTGCTTCCTGACCAATTTTCTTGACTCCCTCAACCTATTTAGTTGGTCTTGGAGCCATTCGTCGTTCTGTTTAGTAGGTAATTTTTTCGTGAATTTGCCAGTTTTTAAAAATTCTTCTCTTTGTTTTAACTCCTGTCTTTCTAATTCGTCGTATCTGTCGTAGATTTCTTTGAGCCTTCTTTCTTCATTTTCAATCATTTTGAAAACTGCCTCTTCGTCACCTATTTTGTCATCTTTTTTGATTTTTTCTTTTTCTTCTTGAATTGCCTTTTGGGCTGTGATACGTTCGTGGAATGGTCGATTATCCCATGGGGATTTATACCTCGCTTCATCCTGAAGAATTCTCAGTTGGTCCTTTGATAGGTATGGTGTCATCTGTCTTATATTTGCTATAGGCTTATCATCCGAATTCAAATTTTTATAATCTGCTAGCCTGTAGCAATTTGTCTCGATCTGCTTGGTTATGATATAGGGACCTTTTCTTTTTGGAAATAGTTTTTTATTTAAATATTTTGGTCCAGATGATTGATTGTGATTTTGTATCATAACTAGGTCTCCAATTTGGACTCTTTTTTCTGGGTCATCATTTTTATTAAATTCTTTTTCGTCGTTGTTGGCAAAATTGGAATCGTAACCGTAACGAACTATGTTCGGTAACTTTTAAGTTTTTATTTTTTATTAAAAATGAATTTCAGTTTCGCGATATATATATTGTTGGTTACGTATAAAATGTTTTTTAGTTCTTTTCGTAAAATCGCGTAAACTGCTGGCTGTTAAATTATCGTTGTTTTTTCGTTGTTTTCGTTAGTTACTAAGTTAGTTCGCGTTAATATTATTCTTGTCGTCGTAAAGTAAAGTCATCGAGCTTTTTGCTCAGTCTCATTTGTCTGGTTTATTGATCGTTAGGTCAATGACCGTTAACAATAAATATTTATTTATTTTTGTTGAAGTTTGTTTTCGTTTTGTCGAATGTTAGGCAAGTTTAATATTGTTGTGAGTCAGATTTATCGATTTTGATCGATTTATCGTTCATGGTAGCGTGAGCGTAGTTGGTGAAACGCTCTGTAGTTCGACGACGTATTTGGTATCCTGTGTGGATTCGTTCGTCAAAGTATCCGGCTTGTGTAGCTGTTGGTTTTTGGTTCGTGGTGTTTAACGAAGTAAATGTCGACAGTCCTGTCCTATTTGCGGTCAGGAAAATCGGTCAACGTAGACGACGACGATAGTAGTTCAGATAAGCGTAAATCGAGCGCCGAGTTTCGTGGTTTTTCTGAAAAGGAAAAACCAGAACAAAGTATACCGAAGTCGAAAGGTAAAAGTAAAGTAACGTTACAGCACGTATCTGAGTCATCCGGCGATTCGGAAGCTGGTCCAAGTTCTGCAGGTTTTGGTGATTCGACATCCGACGATCCGACGATCCCTGTTGATTCCGTTTCTCCTCCGTCTAATCCGTCATCCGGTCCTCCACCTCCTCCACCTCCTGGTCCATCCGACGACGAGTCCGAAGGTAGTGAAAGTAGCGACAACGAGTCCGACGACGTAGCTGTAGAATCCGATTCGAGTAGTTCGTCGAGTGAAAATATGTTCGGTGCCGGTGATAATCGTGTAATGGAGTCGATGGTCTTTCGCGGTACGGGCTTCGTGTCCTGGAAAAGAAAAATCAAAGTTATTTTGGCAGCCAAAGGACTTCAGACCGCGATTCTTGAAGTAAATACGTTATCGCCGCGTAAAAAAGCGAAAGCTTTAGAAATTTTAATTAGGCACGTAGCTGAGAACGTTTTCCGACTGGTCAAGGAGACAGAGGATCCGTACGTATTCTGGACGGAGCTCAACTCCTTGTACCAGGCGGAAAACCAAGCAGCAATTATCGACTGTCGAACTCGTATTTCGAAGATTGTCATCGATATGTACAAAGGTCCGAAAGAGTTCTTGGAGGCATTTTATACGCTCGTCAACGATATGGAGAGTTTGGACGTGAAATTGACCCCTTCGGAGGTCTACACGTATCTGATCAATGCGTTAGGCAATTCGCCTAAGTACGAGTCAGTGCGTATGACTGCTCGAGGACTAGTTCACGTCACAGCTGGAGATCCAAATCCAAAGTTAATTTCATCGTTGCTTTTGAGTTTGGAAGATGCCTCGAAGAACTCCTCGACTTCGAAGAGTTCGACAAGTACCGGTTCAGCGATGGCCGCATCCGATCAATCCGGTAATAAAAATAATCGTAATCGTAATCGTAATAAGTCGCGTAATCGTAGTTCGAACTCGTCCGGTAATTCGTCGAACGGTAACGGTGATCGTAGTAGTAATAATGGCTTTGTACAAGCCAAAGATCGTACCTGCTATAAGTGTCATAAACGGGGCCACATGGCCAAGTCTTGTCGATCCGCCGGAGGGAATTATAGAAACAATACCAACCCTCGGGGAAGTATCGTTTGCTATTGTTGCAATCTGACTGGGCATATCGGTCGAAACTGTCCGCAGAACGGTGATTCGTCGCGTAATAATGGTGGTAACGGTTCGTCGAGTGGTACGTCGGGTACGTCTGGTACTGCAGGTTCGTCCGGTTCGTCAGGTCCTCGTCCGTCTATCGCGTTAGGTCTTTTTCCGTCGACATCTGGAAAAAAAGAAAATTTCTCGTTAGATGAAGGTCGTAGTCGTAATATCGTAGATGAATTCGTTAAAAATAGTGTCGGTCGTAGTAGTTTCGGTGACAGTGTTGCGATTTCTAATTTCGGAAATTCGCGTAACGTAAATATCGGGTCGAACTATTTTTTAGGTGACTCGACTGCTTTAAATCTCGGTGAAGAAAATGCGTATGTCGAGACAAACGACGACGACGGCGTCGATTTTATCACGTTTGTCGTCGACAGTGGTGCGACTTCGCATTTTCTGAAACATCCAGGAGTCTTACACGATGAGAGGAAAATAAACGAAAGTTTACAATCCGCTCATTGTGAAGTCTCTTTAATTAAAGAAGGAGTAGGTCGATTGAGAGTTCTAGCCGATGACGGAAACGTCTATTGGTTGAACGAGGTATATTACGTACCTAGTCTTTCTTTTAGTCTTCTGTCCGTGTCGAAAATCGTAGCGAATGGTTATCATTTCTTCTTCGATGAAGATCCTCGTTTGGTCGATCCTGCGGGAAATTTAGTGTCAAAATTAGTACTTAATGATAATGGATTGTATACGATTCAATTTATGATAAATATACCTCCTATGTTGTACTCCTGTTCCAATTATTCATCTGCGTTGGTTTCTAGTGATGTTAGCGACTCGAAAAATGTAGGTAATGGTTCGACGACGATAGGTAATACTTCTAGTAGTGTAAACTCGAACGTTTCAAGTGTAGGTATAGGAAATACCAGTACGTGCAGTGACAGTGATGTAAATCTGAAAAATAAAAAGAAAGTAAATAGGTTAAAAGGTGAAGGTGACATCTGGCATCGTAGGTTGGCTCATACGAGCAAAACGGTACTAGATAAGATTCCTGAGTTACGTGGATGTGATTGCCCACCTTTCAATCAGTGTCAAATTTGCTGTAAAGCAAAACAAAAGAAACATACCTACGATTCAAGTAGGTATAGGTATCCAAATCCGCTCGATCTCGTTCATATTGACGTAATGGGTCCTATTACAGAAGGACTAGAAGGCGAGCGATATTTGATTGGCTTCGTAGATGACTGTACGAGATGGGGAGTAACGTTCGGAATGAGAAGTAAAGCTGAAGTAGGTACCTACCTAAAAAAATTTGTAAATATTAGTGAAACGTTATGGAGTACGAAAGTGAAGCGTATCAGGTGCGATAACGCTAGTGAATTTATCGGAGGTACCTTTAAAGAGTTCGTTGATGAAAAAGGCATATCGATGCAGAACAGTGAGCCTTATGAAAAGCAGCATAATGGCACCGTCGAGCGTTTTTTCCGAACCATCCAAGAAAAAATGCGAGCTCTGTTATACGAAGGCGGTTTAACGAATAAATTCTGGCTTTACGCTGCATACACGGCGAACTACGTGTACAATCGTTTACCGCATTCTGCCTTGAACGATCTGTCACCGTACGAGCTGTGGAATCGCCGAAAGCCGGATTTATCGAGAGTGAGATTGTTTGGAAGTGTTGCACGAGTTCTGGTACCGCCTGAAAAGAGAAAGAAAACCGATGAGAAGTCGATAGATATGGTATTGTTAGGTTTTACTGAAACCGGTTACGTGTTATACGATGTTTTACGAAATAAATTTACAAATTCGAGTTGTGTAGAAATAGACGAAACGCGTAAGATACACGATGTTATTAACGATCATTTGTTAAAAACATTGGTATCAGTAAGTGTAAGCGATGTGAATATCGTACCTACGGTTACACTGGTATGTAACGCTGATCCAGCTCCTGGTTGCTCCAATTGGATAAACCCAGATGAGCTGACTGAAGCCGAACGTAGCGGTGATAATTTAGTAGATCGTAGTTTAATCGATACATCATCTTCGGATGAACGTAGCGACGATTTTGCTTGCTTTGCACTCGCAGGGGTCGATGACCTTACGTATGAAGAAGCGTTAAACGGTCCTGAGTCGAAATTTTGGCGTGTAGCGATAGATGAAGAGTTAAAGGCGATGGAGATCAAAGACGTTTGGTATTCAGCATCTGAAAAAAGCGTAAATAAAGAGAATTATTCGAAAGTAGATAGTAAGTGGGTTCTAAAGAAAAAAATCAACTCGAATGGTGGGGTGAAATTTAAGGCTAGATTGGTGTTGCGTGGTTTCAAAGACAACCATTTTTATGAGTTGGATGAAATATACGCTCCAACACCTAATCAACCGATAATACGCTCGATGCTCAATCTAGCTATGGTCAACAAGTGGGTACTGCATTTCTCAATGGAGATATAAACCGAGGTATTATGTTCAACCCACCGAAAGGGACTAACGAAGAAAAAGGTGTCGTATATATTCTCAAACGTTCGTTATATGGGTTAAAAACGAGTCCCAAGTCGTGGAACGCAAAATTGAATGAGTATTTACTTTCGCTCGGTTTCGTAAGGAGCAAAGTTGATCCGTGTGTCTACTTCGATGCCGAAAATCCTCTACGTTGCGTGTTTGTCGTTTACGTAGACGATTTTCTAATTACAGGTTGCGATGATCGTCTAATTGAGTGGTTGGTCAAGCGATTGAATGAGCGTTTTGGAATCAGAGACCTGGAACAATGCAAGAAGTTCATTGGAATGGAAATTAATCGTAGTAAAGAAAAGTTAGAAATACATCAAAATTCATATATCGAGCAGTTAGTTAATGATTACGGTTTATCTAATTCGAATAGTATCTCAACTCCAATCGAAGCGGGCTTGAAGATTACCAATCTCAAGCTCGATAAAAGTTATGAAACCAAAGTGCGTGGTCTCTTAGGAAGTTTAAGTTACATAGCAAGGGGAACACGTCCCGATATCGTTTTTGCTGTAAACTTTCTAAGCAGATACCAGCACTTGGCAAACAAGGAGCTATTCGAATATAGTAAGCGTATTCTCAGGTATTTACGTAGTACGTTGAACGTGAAACTTACCTACGTAATACCTGAAGTCGTTGATAAATACTCTGTTAGAGTATACGTAGATTCGGACTTCGCTGGTGATTGTTTAGACAGAAAATCAACGTCTGGAATTTTTGTATTGCACTATGGCAACGTAATTGACTGGGTAGTCAAGAAACAAAATTGTGTAAGTCTTTCGTTGTGTGAAGCTGAATACGTTGCGTTAAGTACGTCTGGAAAGGAAGTCTTGGCTTGGCGAAATCTGTTTGTCGAATTAGAAGTTCGTATTGACACCGTACCGGTGTATTGCGATTCTAATGCAGCGATTGCCGTTGCGAATACGGTCGAATCGAAACGTACCAGACATATAGATGTCTGTTATCATCATATACGCGATTTAGTCACAAAACAGATCATTTACTTGCAAAAGATATCTTCGGCGGATCAACTTGCCGATATTTTAACCAAAGCCACGACACGTACCGTTTTCGATAGACTCTGTGAGTCATTGTTTAATGCTTAAATTAAGTTTTCGAGTTGTTTTTTATGTAATTTAAGTATAATTTAACTGAAATTTTGCTGTAAAAATATTTTGTTTCAAAGTGTTTACTAACACCGGTATTGATAAGAAGCAACAAGTTTTACGTTTATTTAAGTGGTACGCGTGTTAGGGAAAATATTTTTATGGTGGGGTGTTGGCAAAATTGGAATCGTAACCGTAACGAACTATGTTCGGTAACTTTTAAGTTTTTATTTTTTATTAAAAATGAATTTCAGTTTCGCGATATATATATTGTTGGTTACGTATAAAATGTTTTTTTGTTCTTTTCGTAAAATCGCGTAAACTGTTGGCTGTTAAATTATCGTTGTTTTTTCGTTGTTTTCGTTAGTTACTAAGTTAGTTCGCGTTAATATTATTCTTGTCGTCGTAAAGTAAAGTCATCGAGCTTTTTGCTCAGTCTCATTTGTCTGGTTTATTGATCGTTAGGTCAATGACCGTTAACAATAAATATTTATTTATTTTTGTTGAAGTTTGTTTTCGTTTTGTCGAATGTTAGGCAAGTTTAATATTGTTGTGAGTCAGATTTATCGATTTTGATCGATTTATCGTTCAGTCGTGGACAATTTTTTCGAAATTTTTTAATCGGATGAATTTGTTAATTTTTTCCATTTTTTCTTCAGGCTCTTCAATTAATATATCGACCAATTCGTCGTCGTATACAGCTGCCTTGGCTAACTTGTCTGCTAATAGGTTGGCATAATCGTAGCCATGCCCCTCAACATGTTTTATATTTATTTCTTCAAATTCTTTCTTAAGAGAGTATATTATTTGGAGCAATTCTTTGTTGGCTATTTCTTTTCCAGCCACCTTCCAGTTTTTTTCTTTGTATTTTTTGACTCTGCTTATCGTTTCGATGGCATACTTAGAGTCTGTATATATTTCAAGTCGACGATATTTTGTTTTTGACAAAATTAAATCCATTGTTTTTTGAATTGCTACGAGTTCTGCGATATTATTGGTATATTTTGGCATATTTTGTAATTTTTGACTAATATTTTTCTTTCCAAAAGGTCGTAGAATTATTCCAATGCCTGCTACAGCATCATCTTCACCATTTCTGGTGCATGCCCCATCCACGTACACGGTTACCAACTTCTTCTCAAGCAACAAATCTTTGTGGGAAATTTCTGATTTTTCTGCCTCTTCCAAAGTGATGTAATCTTTGTCTTTAATTAATTTATTTTTTATTTTGATTAATTCTTCGTCGATATTAATTTCATTTATAGGAAACAGAGCTGATGGAGGCTCATCATTTTTGAGGCCCATAATTTCATTCGGCGAAAATTTAAATTCTGTTGGTCGATTGTTCATGGCACGTTCAGCATCAGCTACGTATTGGTGCCATCCTTCGTGGGTGTAGGTACCTTCTTTTTCTGGGTGGTTCAATGCTAGGCATAGCAGGGTTCCTAGTTCTCTCATCGTCCTTTCACATGAATTTGCAGGAGCATTGTATGGTGCAATATGAGTTGCTCAAACTCCATATTTTTTACAGGCGGTCTTCCATTCTTCGGATCCGAATTGGGGTCCATTGTCAGTCGTTATGGTCTCTAATTTATGTCCCCATTTTTCCAGATCTGATTTAATTCGCATAAGTAGGTCTACACATTGTTGGGTCGTCGAATCATAGGCTACATGGAACCAGGTGTAATGAGAAAAAATTTCTTTTCCAACGATGATGGATTTTGGACCCTTTTCTTTGTTGGGCAAAGGCCCAAAAATATCCATGGTGACTAATTGACCTATTTCTTTCGCAGTTATTTTATTATAGGTAGGATGTTTTTTATATCCATACACTTTATTTTGTTTGCACAAAATGCAGGCATTGGTGATGTTCTGTATATGCTTCGACGAATTTGGGTAATAATATGTTCGATTAAAAATTGTTTCCAATCTTTTTGCACCAAGATGTCCATAAAACTCGTGTAGGTAGGTTGTAATTTCGAAGAGTAGGTCGTCAGGTAGTCTAATTAAATTCAAGTTTTTTAATTTTCGATAGAGTATGCCATTTTCCACAATGTATCTCGATTTTAGATTTTGTATTTTTTTCTCTATTGCTTTTGGTCCTCTTATTTTTGTTTTTTCGTCGACTTCTCCATGTACAATCATTCGCTTTATTTTTCTAAGCTGGTCATCTTTGTCTTGCATTGCTTCCATATTTAAAATTGCATTTGTCAATTGCTCACTTGGGTCTTTTCTTGTAAATTGTTTGTGTTCGATGAAATTCACATCCATTGTTATTTCGGGGGGCATAGCTTCAAAGTATTTTTTCTTGTCTTTTTTTATTTCATAAAAAATATTAAACGAGTTTAAAATTGTGATCCAATAGGCTGCTTTTAAATGTAGCTGAGCTACATCTCGCAATTTAGCGATAGGTGTTTTTATCGATTCTGGAACTATCAATTTTTTACCGATTAACCACATTTGGGCTTTTTTCAACACTGTAACTAGGGCCAAAACCCTTTTTTCGATGTAGGTATAATTTTTTTGATGTTTTTTAAGTGTTGCACTTATAAATAAAATTACATTATCGTTTTTGTCGTCGTCTTGTTGATAAATTACACCATTTACAGTCTCCATGTCACTTGTAATTTCGATAAAAAATTCTTTCTTTGGGTCTGGGGACACCAATTCAAATTCCTTGCAATATTCTTCGTATAAAATATTGAATGTGTCGATGTGTTCTTGAGTCCATTCAAAATTTTTTCCTCCTTCGAGCAATAATTTGGTAAATGGTCGAATAATTGTCTGGAAATTTTTGATAAATTTGGAATATAGGATGGTCAAACCTATTAACTGCTGTACTTGTCGAATATTTTTTAATACGACTCCATTTTTCTTCTTCTGCCAGTGTTTGTTTTTGAATTTTTCTAATTTTTTGATTTTATCTTGTTGTTTTCCAATTTTATTTTTATCTAATACATGACCCAAATGGTTAATTTTTGTCTGAAATAATCTCGTTTTCTTGGCGTTTAAGGTCAATCCTGCTTTATCTATTTGTTTTAAAAATTCGACGATTGATTTTAGGTGTTCTTCGAAGGTTTTACTTTTAATTTTGGCATCATCTACGTATATATCAAGCCCCAAAATTCCTTGTATTGCTGTTCTTAGCATTCGTATAAAGCAGGCTGCTGCTGTTTTGACCCCAAAGGGCATTACAGTCCATTCGTAGACTCTTCCTTCATATTTGAAAGCTGTATACTTCCAAAAATCAGGGTGTAGGAGCATTTGGTGGTATCCTGCTGCGAAATCGAAAACAGATACCCATTTCACTCCATGATTGTCGTGTATGATTCGTTCCATTGTGGAGGCTTCTTCTTGATCGTCGACTAAAATTTTATTGAGATGAGGGGGGTCTAAACATATACGTAGGCTTCCATCTGATTTTTCCCTGGCCAGCATATTGTTCAAATATTTGGACTCTGAAGGTCTGACATGTCCAAGTTTGATTAATTTTTCAAATTCTTTGTCGAGTTGTTCTTTTTTGTGTTGGCTGGGTTTATAGTTTCTAGCTACCCATTCCTCAGCATCAGGATCGATAGAAAATTCGAATTTGTATTCTTTGCCATTATACTGACCGATCTGACTTCGCCAAAGGTGTTTAAACGGAATTATTTCGTCGATAACTATAAAATGGAGATTATCTGACAGGAAATTTAAATATTCTTTTTGACCAGGAATTTTTGTACATTTTGCTCTTTGTTTTCGAAATTGTAGATCTATGTATTCTTCCATTATGGTGTCTCTTCCTATCAAAAATCCACAAGGCAATCTTCGAACGATGTAAAATGGAATTTCCATATCCACTTTTCCAAATTTCATTTTTATTTTTACAATGTATGGGAGGGTTCCTTCGCTCATCCCATTGGCTACTCGAACGATAATTTTATTTTTTGGTGTCGCATAGGTGACAGAATTTTTATGTCTTCTTTCTATTTTTTTCAATAATCTTTCACTAATTAAATTGATTTCTGCACCGCTGTCCAATAATCCATAGTAATCTTCTTTTTCAATTACGAAATTAACGCAAGATGTATTTTTTTCTTTTACAGGTGGGGGCAGTGGTATTACCGGATAGACATCTTTTTTTGTTTCCACTTTTGGCCAACGTTTTGCTGGGTATTTGATGGCGAAGATTCGCTTGAAAATTGGAGGTGAGACATTTATTTTATCGTTCCTATCGGTATCTTGATGTTTTGTTACAGATTTTTCTTTTTTTTTTAGGTTTGGATTCATTGCTGTCATCCATTCAGAAAAAGAAAATTTTGGTTCTGCAGATTCGAAGGCATTACTGCTAGATGGTATACTATTTTTGTAAAAATTTTCGTTATTTTTCGCTTGTATTTTTGCATCCCTGTTTTGTTTTGCTTGTCTTTCGTATAGTCGTAATTTCACGTACCAATTTGACCAAAAGTCAGTGGCCTTTGGGTCGATTTTATCGAGGCCTTTGATTTTATCGTTTTTTAAGCCTTTTTTATCGATCTGCATTGTTGTCTTTATCGTGCCTCGATCGGTCGCGATTTGCTTATCTTTTTCGTTGATACTACTTT
The DNA here is from genome assembly GCF_950023065.1 of Planococcus citri. Classification (NCBI taxonomy): domain Eukaryota; kingdom Metazoa; phylum Arthropoda; class Insecta; order Hemiptera; family Pseudococcidae; genus Planococcus; species Planococcus citri. The sequence continues at coordinate 51,286,517 of NC_088681.1, read as the reverse complement.
TTATTCGATCTTGGGAATTTGCCAAGCTGGTTTCATTGCTGGCGATTTCTTCTCTTTTTTTCTCCATCCAGGTAGTTTTCCATTTTATTTTGCGCACTTTTGGGTTGGTACGCGTGTCTAAATTTGTCGTAGGTAGGGTTTTTGGATCTTGCTTATCATTCGTGTCGAACCGATTTTCTATGTATCGAGTAGAAGTTGGTGAATTCGAGTTTTGTTTTTTCGGTGATCTGTTTTTGTTGTTGTTTTTTGCAGACATTTTTATTTCGTAGACTTTCTCAAAGATCCATCGGCCGGTATCTCCTGAATTTAGTCGTTGAACTGCGCTTACAAGCATTCGGAGTGCGGTTTTCTGGAAGCTAGGGATTACTGGGGGTTTTCTAGTCTTGTGGTATCGTTGAAATCGATCATAATGGACTCGAACATTCCCTCTGTCTGTCAAAATTTGTCGATACTTCGTTTTATCAATGAATAGGTCTGCAATTCTGGTAATTAGGTAGGTACCAGTCTGTTTTGTTGTCTTTTTATACAGTTCGACGAATGATAAGTATCTCCTTAAGCTTTTTGCGTTTTTTCGACCTCTCACATAGGGTAGGAGGGTTGGGAAAATTACACAAATTTGCTCGGCTCCATTTTCTTTAATATACTCGATTGTTTTTCGAAGATAATACTCAACATACTTGAAATCGATGTCTCTTTCGTTGAGTTCATTTTCGCCAATCGCTAAAATTACATTGTTTTTAAATTTTTTTATTTTTTTAATTTCTTCAAAGTGTTTGGTGATCGATCTGTTATTATATAATCGCCCATTAACTAGGCCTTCTCCCAATATGTCATAAATTTTTTTATCGATTTTGATCGTCCGGATTTCCCCCCTCGTTGCAGAAACTTCTGCACACATCGTCAGTTGTCGTTTTTTTGGTCATTTTTTTGCCCCTCTGGCTTATCATTTCGAGGGGGCGGGGGGTTTCCTTGATGATTTTTTTGATCGTAGTATCTGTTGCGGTTCCAGCGATAATTTGGGTCATAGTTTCTCCCCTGGTATCTTGGATTTCTTTCTTCTTCGTGTTTCTGCTGCCTATCTTCTTTTTGATCGTAATTTTTATTTCTTTCTTCCCTATTTTCTTGGTATCTTCGGTCTCTGTTATAGGGTTCCTCTCTACGATAATCTCTTTTTTCATAATTATTTCGACGATAATTATCTCTGTCGTGATATCGGTAATTTACATTTATTTTCGACTGATCTTCTTCTTGATCCCAGACTATTGTCATATCATCCGTATCCATGTTTTTGACCGTCTCCAATTTAGCCATAATTGAATCCTTGTTAATCAATCCTTCGCTATTCGTGTGCTCTTTTATACATTTGGGGAATTTTTTATACACCTTGGAGATAATTAATTTTTCTCTGGTATCGGTTTTTAACAAGGTGTCGTACCAATTAGAAATATATTCGATAAAATCGATGATTTTTGTGATGTGTTTTGGGATTTCTTTTTCAAAGGCTGCGACAGCTGCAGTTTTCGTGTTATCGTCCCAAAATATTTCCAAGAAATATTCCTGGAGTTCTTCAAAAGTCTTAGCTTTTTGGACTTTTTCATTCCAGGCTGTCGATTCAATTTTTACGCATGAGGCTAGCAGCATTCTTCGATTATCTTGATCTATATTTTGAGTTACCGCCGTTGTTGTGAATTGGGCCAAAATCTTGTGGGGGAAAAATCGATTTTTTTGCTCAATGTTAGTCACATTTTTGTAGAATAAGTCGATGAAAATCTTATCTGATCCGCTCGCTGGAACTGCAGCTACTTGAACATTTTTCATCGTATTATTTATCGCCATTTTAGCTCCATCTACTACCGCTTTAATGTTTTCATCGATAATATCCATGAAGTGTTCTTGTGCATCTTTTTCAATTTTATCTAATGCATCTTGCATGTTCAATTTTAATTGGTCGAAGTAAATTTTGATGTCTTTTTTCACGTCTGCATTTAGAAGGGCAATTATTTCGGTTTTTATTTCTTCTTTTAGCGCCTCCTTAAGTTCTTCCTTTACCAGAGTTTTTAATTCATCTTTTAATTCAGTCTTAATATCGTTTTTTAATTCGGATTTTGCTAAATTTAGATCGTTTTGTAATTTATTTTCTAATTCGTTGAGATTCTGCTGAGTAACCATTTTGTTTTTTCTCTTTTTAGGTACTTTTGGAATCGGCGGTGGAGCAATTCGATTTCGGAGTTCAATACCTGGAGGAAATGCTCGTGCAGGTGATGAAGATTTCACTATTGTTTTAGGTATTTTGAAGATTTTTTGTACTTTGTTTTTTTTGAAAAAAATTACAACTGTGAATTCGTGGATTTATTTTTTATTTTATTTTGATTCGTAGTAGCGGCTGACGAGTCGCATTTATTTTTTATTTTAAATGCTGGATTCGTAGGTTTTATTTTTTTGAACAATTTTTAGAAAAAATAATGCTCAATTTTTCGAAGATAAATTTTTAAAGCACGAGTCAGGCGCCAATGAAGTACCAGGGACTGGCGTACTGGAGTCAGCGTTTTTAGCGTGCTAGGCTATTGTACAACCAGTGTTTCACTCAGTCGGAGAGCAATTTATCTCATAGAGATTTCGAAGAAATAAATAAGAGACTCAATAAAAACTCAGGGTTTCGTGGTAGACGTAGGTATATTATACATATAATATATTCATTTTTTATCTTCGATGGATTTTAAATATAAAGTAATTCGATGGTATTTTGTACAGGTTTAAAATTTGCCTATAGAAATAGGTCAATTCGAAGAAAATATTTGATCTTTTTTTCTTTTTTTATTCAATGAAATAGAGAAGTCGAAGATATACAATTGAAGCTGTATGTTGAATGAGCTGCTTTGGATGCTGTGCCTCCGAGTATATAAACACTCGGTGACACAGCTAATCTGCGAGTAGCAGAAATAGCTCAGTTTAGCCAACCGAGTCGGAGCACCGGGTGTTACCACTTCAAGTGGGTATGTTAAAAAGTAAACAAACAAAACGTAGAGCACCCTCTTAAGCTCTTTAATCTATATATTAAAAGAAACTTGAAAACCTTTGTCCAGTCCGTGTGCCTCTCCCAGTGGACCGATTTTGCTGATTTTTGTTTTAAAATCTTCCTTATGACACGTAGATATGTCATGAAACATTTAGAATCCAAAATTTTTTAGTTTTAGCCCAAAAAATTAAAAATGCACAATTTTGGACAGTTGTAACTTTAAGCTTTCATTTCGCAGCAGAATATTTCTCATTTGCTAGGCATTTTTCTTATCATCAAAATTCAAAATGATGCAAAACATCCAGCTTATACTTTACAACCAACTATATTTTCTCCTTCTAACTACTCATTAGGTTCGAAAATTCATGATTTTTGAAGAAGTGAGGAAATCTGAATAAATGAAACAAAGTAAAAGGATAGCAATTGAGAATGAGAGTATGTACTTCCAAGTATATAGGTAAATAAATTGAGAAAGTAAGTAAACCAGAAAAAAAAACAGAAGGAATGAAGAAAATTAATATGGACATCCCGGCAAGCATTGGAATGTCACAGCAACGTCATGCAATGTCACATTGAAAGATTCAATATTGCTCTTATGACGTTGCTGAGACATCCCAGGAATATTGTTTCTATGGGACAAAATGATCACAGGGATATTCCCTTCTATATCACTGTGATATTGCAGTGACATTCTCCATGACATTATCAATTTATCAGACCAAATAAATTGTGACAAAATTACATCCGAGACACTGATAAACATACCTATTGAAAATAAAATCAAAAAGATAGAAGAATTTCCAAGTTTTTTAAACTATTTAGGAAATTGCTAAAAATATATATCAAAAATTATCCACCAACCTCTACCACTACACACTACATGTAGTATAGGGTCTGATACTCTGCCTGCATTGCTGCTATAGCAAGAGTAAAGGCACTCCGCACACTCGCAATGAAGTGTACTTGGAAAAGAAAATCTGTTTTCCCTATATACTATTTGGGTACAGACTTCATCTGCGAGTTGTTGGAGTGGTATAGTTTACAAAAATATCATGGAGAAATGTCACCAAAATATCACGTTGTAATATCACTGTGACTTTGCAGAGTAATATTATGGTGACATTTTTTCTGGAATATGGCAGAGGGAATATCACGCCAATATTTCTTTGTAAATGTCACCACAATGTCACAGGGTGATGTCATAGAAATGTTGAATATTTCAAAATGCTTGACGGGATTTGAAAAAATTGAAAAATAAAATAAAAAGTAAGGTAAAAGTCATGAAAAGTAATGGAAAACAAACGCATAAGGAATAAAAGAAAAGAAACAAATTAATGAATTAACAAAATCTAAATTTGAAACCTAATCAATCTGGAAAAAACTGAAAAACCAGGAAACAATTGTAAGAAAAGAAAATGTAAAAACAAAAACGTAGTTATGCCCAACCCTAAAAAAATTTATTGAAGTGAGATAAAACAAATATGTATGTGACAGCATACAAAAAGGTTACCCCAACCAAAAAAAACGAAAAAATGGATTTTTTTATTTGCTATTTTTCTGTAAAATTGACCATAGAATACAGGGGTAGGCATAAGTCACCTGGCAGCGATACAAACGGCGCATGCGTCAGTTTTACTGCTGTGGCTTTGCTCAACACCACGTTGCTTAGCAACGCGACTGGTTGGGAATATGTTTATTGCAATATCCGTGCTCTTTGTTGCGTTTTTCGTGTTAAAATGAGATTTCTTGGAAATGAGTTCTTAAAAAGGAAAAATTTCAATGTTTGGAAAAAATTTTGAGTTGTTTGGTTTCATTAAATGTGATCTAGAGGCGGAAAAAAGCATTCTATGGAAAAATGAGGTCAAGTAAATTTGTAGAGAATTAAATTTCCAATCGACATAATGTCGTTAGTTTTTTTTTTAAAATGCTTAGTTTTCGAGTTTTTCTCAAAAAACTAAAATTTCGTGAAATGTGCGAATTCCATTTTTCTGTAGTGTTTCATTTTGATATGAAGACAACATGATACACACTCATATTGTCAAATCCGTCGAAAAACATTATTTTGTGATATACTACTATGCCGTACGTGGTATGTTTAGGGTGCGCACCCACATGGTAACACTGCATCGTGTCAGCAATACTGCGTTGTATTCTCGTCAGCTAGCCTTACGAGCCAAGCGACGAGAGTACAGAACGTCAGTAGCTTGTTCGGTTCGAAACGGATAGGTTATTCACAGTCAATCGGTTAATGCAGTCATTTAGTATATAAGTTTTACTCGCGCGTGTTAAGTGTTAGTGTTAATATTTCATTTAGTTTTAATTAGGTTACTTATTTTAAGGTCGATGCACTCGCGATTAAGTTCGGGGTGAGGCGAGAAGGATTGATGATCTACTCGTCGCCATCACGGTTAGAATACGTCAACGAACGTACGGGAATCTCCGCTGAGAGATACCTTCAGACCACCCCCTCGCCGATGTGCGAATGAAACCTCGCCAATGTGCGAAAGGTGCATCGAGTTAACACATATACTACATCAAAGTATGTAATTGTATGTATCATTTGTCATGTTAACCCATCTGACTACATCAAAGTATGTATGCAGATAAGTCATGTAAAGTGTTGTTAATCTCATGCACATTATAAATATTTCATCATGTATTTCTTGTTGTTATTTATGGTGTGTGTGAAAACATCTGTTAAGAGTGTAAATGCAACTTTTCCTACTCACACCCTAGCCGAGCATTTGAGGTATTCTGGTAAGTATTTAGAAGAAATGCTTTAAGGAATATTTCTAGGAAACAACACTACAGTAATGTGCAATGTGTAGTGAAACGAATTATGGTACAGTTAAATCATTACTTTAAGTATAATTTACCCTCTTACAATTTAAAGTGTATTAAGGTCAGTGGTGACCATTTCGAGCTCTTCCACTAAACATTTTCGCGTTATAATTGAATAAATGTTAAATTTTGGAAATTTTTTTTTCAAATGTTGCAAATTTGCCAGGTGACTTATGCCTACCCCTGTACGATAAAACCATCGCCAGTTCGCTATCTTGACGTTTAACCTGTAAAAAATGGCTCCAAAATGAGGTAGCTCCAAGAAAAATCTTTAAAAAATTTTTTTTTTTCAATATACGTTGAAATATTGCTAATGAAAATACTTTTTGAAAAATGGAAAAAACGCTTCAAAAACTTAAAAACGCGGTTTTCTCGCTCGGGGTAACCTTTTCGTATGTAGCGTCACATATGGTTGAAAAAGAATAAAAATGAATTCATGATGAATACGTAAATGATTGAAAAAATGAACAAAAAATAAAACAATAAAAAAATGATAACAGAAAAGTTATGGGAATTTGATAAATCCAATACAAAATGATTCGAGTTATATGAAAAAGGAATGGAGAAGAATAAATGCACCCTCTGTCTGGAGGAAACTGTGTGTTAGCGGTAAGCGCTCAAACATTTCGAATTATATGTCCTTTTTGAAGCGAAAAATTGGCCAATTTTTTTTTGATTTAAAAATGTTTTTGAGCAAATTTTTGGATTTAAACCAGGTAAATAATGGTTGATAACACAAAATCGATCATGAGTAACCCATTATCTCTGAAAAAAGATCGATATGTTGAGTGAAAAAAAAACAACAAAAAAGACAAGTTTTTTTGGTCAATTTTTTTTAATGATTTAAAAATGTTTTTGAGCAAATTTTAGGATTTAAACCAGGTAAATAATGGTTGACAACACAAAATCGACCATGAGTAACCCATTATCTCTGAAAAAGTAAATTTTTAATCGACTTCTCAGTTTTAAAATGGCGATATCTCACTGGTTTTTCGACCTTGTGAAGTGGAGGTGGTCTCATATGATAGAGGAAGGTCTGAAGAATAACAATATGGATTCGCCTCAAAAAGGACATATGTGTCATATATACCCCTTTTTGTTATGACGTCTTCAATTGATGAATAAAAACAAGAAAAAATGATGATGATGATGATGAATGTAAAAACAATTGGAGAAAAAAATTGAAAGATATCAAAACAAAAAAAAACTAAAATTGAATGAAAAACTGACATCAAGAAAAAGTGCAAAAATGAAACTGAAGACAAAAAATTGAAAGTAAAACATAAAAAAAAAGAAAAAATTATAATAATAAACATGAATTTAAACAAAGAAAATTGAACGACATCTAAATAAAGAAAAACTGCAATTGAATAGAAAACTGAAACTAAAAATGGAAACCTTGAGATCAAGGATTTTTTACATTGGAGAAAACCATTGCCAGTTCATCAACAATTTTGAACTTTCAGGGGAAATATTTTCAACTTTTTTGAGGGGGAGGGTCGCGAGTCGGGGTTGGGGCTGCGAAGCAGCCCAGGGAGCGGACACCCTAGTACAAGTATGGAAATAGATATGCTCTTAAGAAAGTCTTAGGATTTCGCATAAGTTTTGAGTACTGCGCACCCATCAAATCTGTCACACTTTGCAACGTTGCACCCCATAGGTTGCTTCACCGCGTGACGACTTCAACCTGCCATGCGCAGTACGTATCACATACGTAAAATTCTACGACTTTCTTAAGAGCATAATCTATTTCCATACTTGTATTAAAGAGCTTTAATATCACCAAAAAGCCTTTCAAAAGCCCTAACCATGGGGAAAAGTTCCATTTTGATAGGTATCGCGGTTATCGAGTAATCCACTGCTGAAATGGATGATATTTTAGGTTCACTGAAAACTTTGACACCCCCTGGCTGCCTTTAAAAATGGGCCAGAGGGCTGCGATTTGCGCCAATGGTCATCCCTTTGGAAGGTCTTTCCACAGGAAAAATTTCAAAAAAATCGCCGAACCCACCTACCACTTCTTGGTCCAATTGACGTGGAATGACCCTTTTTTATTTTCCCGATCAATTATGTACTTTTAATGATGCTAAGGATCTTTCTAATCTAATTTAAAAACTCGGCGGTTATGGGAATCAAGAAATGCGTGAGTAAAGTTGTCTGACAAAAGTTGAATTTCAGTATTAATTCACAATAATTTATCATTTGAAAAAAAAAAGAAGGTAATTACATTAAAGCTATTCTGGAAAGCGACTTCACTCGTTAATAATCCAATCTCAATTCTCAAACCACTGCACGAAGTAATTATTTAACACTGATTTTCTCATCAAACATTAAAAAAACTATCAAGTGATAACGTTCTGCGCAGACGCAATTCGCTTCCTTTGATGAAAATAATGGACGATTTTCAGGATTGGCTGACGGCATCATGGTCACGATACCACATATTAGGGGTGAAACGGTAACAAGAAGAAGATGAATTCGTATCGTAAAAAAAAAAAATAATTTAAAAAAAAAGTCAATTTCTCCAAAGACTTTTATTGTTCCTTTTTTTTTTATTTGACAAAAATGTTGATAAATGTTACTTTAAAATCATACCTATTTTTAAACTAAAACTGATTTTGTTTTTGATTTTTTTTTACATTTTTACCCACAGCATTACAAAAGTTGAAATGCAGAGATTTTCTTGTTTTTTCTTAAAGTTGATTTTTCTCGAAATGAACTTTTTTGATGATGAAAGTTCAAATGCATGTAACATCACAAATTTTGAAGGTATGTAGTTGACTAGAGTTGCATCAGACTGTCTTCTTTTGAATGAGACTAACCTCAGTCAACTAATTTCAAAATTCGCGATCTTACATACAATGCGGCTTGTGGTACCTTATGCTTGAGAAGATATGTTATATGTACTTGTAAAAAAAAATATATTTTTTTGCTCTAGGTAGAGGAGACGCGGATTTCTGATTTTCGTACAGCGTAAGTACAATTTTTTTGCACACCACTCGTCGCTGTTTTATAATGTCTGCCTGTAAATAATTTATCGCATAAGAGCCACAAAATTTGAAAAAAAAAACAAAAAAAACAATTGAAAATCAACAATTAAAACTGAGTAAACAAATGATTTGCGTCAAATAATGGATATCTACCTAGGTACCTATGTAATGAAAAAAAAAAAAATGTGTGATTTACAAACTTCAATTTTACGGTAATTTGACAATCTATACACCTATCACATATCACGAATTATCACTTCTTGTGTGGATCCGATCAAGTGTACTTGCAACAAAAAAAAGAGAAAAAGTGATGATTTGGGGTTCAATTCTGATTTTTGCGGTAAGTACCTATACTCATTGTGTTTGTGATTGCATTCATTGATTTCAAAGTTAAAAGTAATTTCTTCATCTCCTCATTCATCATGTGTAGGTACCTAATTTCAGGGACGAAGCGAGGGGGGCTAGGGGGCAGCCTGCCCCCCCCAGTGTTCCGCGAAAGTTGGGAAAAGTTGGGAAATTGTGAGAAATGCAAGAAAGTTGGGAAAATACAAAAATTCGGACTATAAGTATTTTAGTTTTGGAGTTTTCAAATATTAAAATTTTTTACAATCATCAAAGTTAAAAACTTTTCCAACTTTTCAAGCCAAATTCGCTCGGGCCGATTTTTTTTTCACGCTTGAGAATTTCAAGAAACTATTGATGAATTTCTTAAAAAGTTGAGATCAGAAAAACCGAATTTTTTCATCAAGTTAAATTTGATATTGTTCTACTTTTTGAATTACAATTTTTCCAAAGCTTTTAGCCTCGATTCGCTCGGCCCAATTTGATTCTCTTCTACTGAGGTACAATTTCAAGAAACGTATGATTGAATTTGAAAAATATTGAGACCAGAAAAACTGGATTCTTTTATTAAAATTGATGTTCTACTTTTCCATTTCAAGTCACATATTTTTCAAAACTTTTGCCATTGCTTCACTCGGACCAATTTAGTTCTTTTTTTCACTCTACGAATTTCACAAAACCACTGATAAAATTAAAAGAAAGTTGAGATCAGAAAAACCGAATTCTTAGGTACATTAAAATTGAGGTTGTTCTACTTTACGAACTACAAACTTTTCAAAGCTTTCATCTACAAAGTTACAATATTTTAAAAAATCTATGATTGAATCTGAATAATGTTGAGATTAGAAAAACCGAATTCTTTAATTAAAATTGATGTTATTCTACTTTTCAAATCATAAATTTTCCAAAACTTTCGCCCTCGTTTCGCTCGAGCCATTCAAAACGCTGCATTAAAAATTTTAAGAATATGAAAATTAAACAGAAAAATTCCCGAAATACTCATAATATTCAAAGCTTATAAAAAATGCAAATTTTTCCTATTTTTCAGTATTCAGCACGTTAAAATTTTGATAATAGTCGGCAAAGTTACAATTTTTTGGCTACAAAATGTAGTGATACAATCCCCTCACTACTTGTAACTTAAATACCCTCTTTTTCATCCAACTTACGAATTTTCAGTCAAATAAATTGGGGATTTTAGGATTTTCGCCCCCCCCCCCAGCAAAACCACTTCGTCACGTCCCTGCCTAATTTTAGACATTTTCTGCAAGAATTAATTTTTTTGCACACCTAGTATACTTAGGTACTCAGGTAATTTGTGCCTATCCTGAAAGAACTTTTCATCGATTTTTAATTTAATTTAAATTTATTTCTGTAATATCGAAAACTTGATGGGCCTGTAGGTACAGTCTCTTATGTAATTTTTTTGGACAAACTAGCGTCTAGTTTTCAACAGGATGACTGACGTCGTCTGGTACAATCTTACACTTTTTTCCTTGTTATGGGGAGTACATCATTTTTGTTTTCGAAGAACTCTTCAAAGCAATGTATCTACCTACCTATGTCCTATACCCGTACATTTTTAGTGGATTTACTAATGAGAAAGGAACAATGAGTATGATTCCTAATCGAATCATCATTTTAGTGTACTCATTATTCCATCCAAAAAAAATGCTGCTCAAAACAAATTACCGTGTAGAGATTTGAAAAAAAAAAATGTTGGCAGCAGAACTTCTTTTTCATTCTTTAAGTAAAGAGAAATTAATACAAGAAATCTCATCGTTAGAACAAAAACAACTCATGCAATAAATTCATTATCACAAATAACTTGGACTTTACACGCTTATAATTTTTTCAAAGTTCATTTTCCCATCTGGAAGAAGCGCACCATCACCAGCAGCACCTTCTCCTACACCTGCACCAGCACCAGCCCATGCGCATGCACCTGGCCCTGCACCCGCAAAACAAGAAGAGGAAAATGCCGATTACTACACACTCACTGCTACCCCTCAAGATCTCGTCAAAACTCTTCCACAAGACAACACAGATGCTGCAATAATCAAGGATGCACTAGAAAGTGGTCCTGATATGCAACAAGAAACCATAGCGAGCATTTTATCTTATCGAGACCCAGTCCGAAGGATTGCAATAAACAAAGCGCTGACAAAAGATGGGGTATGTAATATTTTAGCGCACACAACGAGGTCCCAAGTCAGGAAAGGGTAGCTGCATTTTGCACTTAAAATTTTCAGCTGGAGAAATTTGAAACATGAAGCTATTCCATATCTACCCTGTTTATAGGTTCTATCACTTTAAGTATGATATCTTGTGATATTTTAACAGTTTTTTGTGTGTGTATTTTCAACAGCATCCTTTATTAAAGGCCGGATACGTTCCTCAAGGCACCAACGAAGCAATATTTAATGATATTTGTTTTGCCATGGTAAACGAAGAAGCCGTCGTAACTTCTACCATCATAAAAAATAGATTAATCGCTAAAGATGAGACTTTAATTATCGTTGGTATGGTACTGACCAAGGATATGGAAAACATGATAAAAGTTTTTGATAGCCGTAAGTACTGTGCTATAAATTATTTACCATACAAAATTCAAAAAACCTAAAAGTAGGCTTATCTAATTGTCAAAAAGTTTTATGAAAATCGAAATCTGTACCTACTCTCTTGAAATCAATTCATAAAAGGTCCGTGGATCATTTTCCTAAATAAAATCTAAAAAATTCTTTCATATAATCGCATAAAAATATTTCAAATTTTTGTTAACGTTCGTCAATATTCATTAAATATCAATATTCTCT